>NC_090444.1:1740411638-1741012710 GCF_031143425.1 Pleurodeles waltl
TCAGTAGAGTGTCCCTCCCACCAGTAGGAATATGACTCCCCATGCCAGTTCCCCAATCCACCTCAGGGACCCTGTGCATCACTGGAGCTACCTCATACCCCTGAACCTCCTGGTGTGTGTTAACTGCCTCCTTCAAGTAGGGCACCACATCTCTGGGCATGTGCACTTCTTCAGCAGCACTGCATATCCAATTGTTGCTGCCACCATTCCAGCTGGACTCAGCCCTCATGACTTCCAGCGGTTTCAAGTTAAGCTTGTAAGCATAAATCATCCTTTGTATCTCGAAGTCCCTTTCCCACTTGTCACACTCCCTTTGCATCCTCAACTTTTCTGCCTCCAACCGGCGAACCCTTTCTGCCTGTCTGTCCTGCACATCTTTAGGAGTCAGACCCTTAGACGACACCCTGCTACCCCTCCTGGGGACCCTCCCCCCAGGCGTAACAGGTACCTCCACTACACCACTGTGTATCCTCTGCACTTCCCCACCCACATTCTCCTCCTCTGTGTGCCCTCCAGCCTTCTTGATTGTCACCCCGGCCCTCTGTGCCTTTTGCAGCTCCCCCTCCCTGGTGGAGCTCTTAGTGGGACAGTCAAGATCTTTAAGGAACTGTTTCAATTGAGCAACTGAGTACTCCTTCAGTTTCTCCATTTCAAACACAGCTCCAGCTGTTGCATCTCCAGATTGAGACATGATGGTCACAAGTGCAAAGTTCCAAAGGCAGAAAATAAGTTCCCAATGAAGTAAAAAGAATCAGTCAAGGGATCAGCAAAATCATGGAAGTAGAACAAAAAGGAGTCCTTAAGAGAAAAAGCAAAAGATCACCAAACAAGTAGTATGTGGTCACGTAGTGGTCTGAGATCAAAACAGTAGTGTACACTCAATCACTGTATGTCAGGCACAAATACAAGTCCAAATCCCGACCGCTGATCACCTGAGACACCTGCATTGGCTCCCAGTCAGCAAAAGGATCACCTTCCGACTTCTCACCCACGCACACAAAGCCCTCCACGACAAGGGACCGGAATACCTCAACAGACGGCTCAACTTCTACGTCCCCACCCGCCCCCTCCGCTCCTCTGGCCTCGCACTCGCCGCCGTCCCTCGCATCCGACGCTCCACGGCGGGTGGGAGATCTTTCTCCTTCCTGGCGGCCAAGACCTGGAACTCCCTCCCCACCAGCCTCAGGACCACCCAGGACCACTCCGCTTTCCGGAGACTCCTAAAGACCTGGCTGTTCGAGCAGCGATAACCACCCCCTTTGTCCCTAGCGCCTTGAGACCCGCACGGGTGAGTAGCGCGCTTTATAAATGCTAATGATTTGATTTGAATGTTAGAAATGGGGTCCTTGGTTGACAGTCAGGTTACCCCCTGTTCAAGCAAAGACCCTCACTCTAGTCAGGGTAAAAGAGAATCACCCTCAGCTAACCCCTGCTTACCCCCTTGGTAGCTTGGCAGAGCAGTAGGCTTAACCTCAGAGTGCTAGGCGTAAAGTATTTGTACCAACACACACAGCAACTCAATGAAAACACTACAAAATGACACAACACAGGTTTAGAAAAATAGGAAATATTTATCTAAACAAAACAAGACCAAAACGACAAAAATCCACCATACACAAGTCAAGTTATTAATTAAAAATCAAAAAGAGTCTGAAAGTAGTTTTAAAAACACACTAGCGCTGCTAGAGTGAAAATGTACCTGGTGTGCGTCAAAAATAACCCCGCACGGGCGGGCGTGCGTCGAAAATAACTCCGCAGGGCGGTACTCGAGTCAAAAATCCAGCCGCACGATGAGTTGACGATCCAGCCGCGCAGGTTGCGATCTCCCAGCCTCCGTCAGCGATGCTGCGCGTCGTTTCTCCTGCTCCGTGCGCCGATTCTTCGGTCGCGTTTCCTGCAAGCGTCGTTTCTCAGCCGCGGAGCTGGCGGCGCGTCGTTTTTCAGCCGCCGATCGGATTTGCGTCGATCTTTTCCCCGCACGGCGCTCTGTGCGTGGATTTTCTTGTCTTTAGGCTGCCAGCTTCTCCTTTCAGGGTCCCAGGACTGGATGGGCACCACAGGGCAGAGTAGGAGTCTCTCCAGAGGCTCCAGGTGCTGGCAGAGAGAAGTCTTTGCTGTCCCTGAGACTTCAAACAACAGGAGGCAAGCTCTAGATCAAGCCCTTGGAGATTTCTTCTCAAGATGGAAGGCACACAAAGTCCAGTCTTTGCCCTCTTACTCTGGCAGAAGCAGCACTGCAGGAAAGATCCACAAAGCACAGTCACAGGCAGGGCAGCACTTCCTCCTCAGCTAACAGCTCTTCTCCAGGCAGAGGTTCCTCTTGATTCCAGAAGTGTTTCTGAAGTCTGTAGATTTGGGTGCCCTTCTTATACCCATTTTAGTCTTTGAAGTCACCTTTCTTCAAAGGGGACTCACACCTACTTGTGAAATCCTGCCTTGCCCAGGCAAGGCCTCAGACACACACCAGGGGGTTGGAGCCGGCATTGTTAGAGGCAGGCACAGTCCTTTCAGATGAGAGTGACCACTCCACCCCTCCCTCCTAGCAGAGATGGCTAATCAGGAAATGCAGGTTACACCCCAGCTCCCTTTGTGTCACTGTCTGGTGTGAGGTGAAAAACAACCCAACTGTCAAACTGACCCAGACAGGGAATCCACAAACAAGGCAGAGTCACAGAATGGTTTAAGCAAGAAAATGCTCACTTTCTAAAAGTGGCATTTTCAAACGCACAATCTTAAAATCAACTTTACTAAAAGATGTATTTTTAAATTGTGAGCTCAGGGACCCCAAACTCCACATGTCCATCTACTCTCTAGGGGAATCTACGCTTTAATCATATTTAAAGGTAGCCCCCATATTATCCTATGAGAGAGACAGTCCTTGCAACAGTGAAAAACGAATTTAGCAGTATTTCACTGTCAGGACATATAAACCACATTACTATATGTCCTACCTTATCCATACACTGCACCCTGCCCTTGGGGCTTCCTAGGGCCTACCTTAGGGGTGCCTTACATGTAAGAAAAGGGAAGGTTTAGGCCTGGCAAGTGGGTACACTTGCCAAGTCGAATTTACAGTGTAAAAATACACACACAGACACTGCAGTGGCAGGTCTGAGACATGATTACAGAGCTACTTATGTGGGTGGCACAACCAGTGCTGCAGGCCCACTAGTAGCATTTGATTTACAGGCCCTGGGCACCTCTAGTGCACTTTACTAGGGACTTACTAGTAAATCAAATATGCCAATCATGGATAAACCAATCACATACAATTTCACACAGAGAGCATATGCACTTTAGCACTGGTTAGCAGTGGGAAAGTGCTCAGAGTTCAAAAGCCAACAGCGACAGGTCAGAAAAAAATAGGAGGCAGGAGGCAAAAAGACTGGGGATGACCCTGCATAAGCAAAAGTCCAACACAAGGTAACCCAGTGCTAGTCTATGGGAGAGCTAGGGCTTAGAAGAGTGAAAAATGACTGGCATTTTTCACTTTCAGGATATGTAAAACTTAAACACACATGTCCTACTTATTAAATAGGGACTTCCTTAGGGGGTCACTCATAAGTACTAAAATAGAAGATTTAGGCCTGGCAGCAGGTTTTTTTTGCAAGGTCGAAATGGCAGTTTAAAACTGCATTCCAGACTGCAGTGGTAGGCTTGAGAGCAGTTTTGCAGTGGTACTTTAGAGGGAGGCTCCATGAGTGCCCACTAGTAGCACCTAACTTACAGGTCCTGGGTACACGCAATACAATTTATTAGCGATTTACAAGTAAATTAATGTACCAATCAAGCTTAGGCCAATTTTACCATGTTTAAGACAAAGAGCACATGCACGTTGCCACTGGTTAAAAACAAATAGGAGTTCAGCAATAACAGGGGAGTGAATTAAAAAATAATCAAGGGGAATACGCCAGGGCAGCGCCGCCAGGAAGAGGCTGGCGGTAAGGGGAGTCCTGGGGCCCCTGGGGGCCCCTGCACTGCCCATGCCACTGGCATGGGCAGTGCAGGGGTGCCCTAACAGGGCCCCGTGCAGCTTTTCACTGTCTGCATAGCAGACAGTGAAAAGCGCGATGGGTGCTACTGCACCTGTCGCACTGCCGCAACACCGCCGGCTCCATTAGGAGCCGGCTCCTATGTTGCGGCCGCATCCCCGCTGGGCCGGCGGGCGTAAACTAGGTTTGCGCCCGCCGGCCCAGCGGGGATGTTGTAATGGGGTCCGCGGGAGTGCGGCCGCCACGGCGGTTACCGCTTGGCGAGCGGCGGTAGCCACCCGCCAAGCTTGTAATGAGCCCCAAAGTCCTAAAAGATTAAGAACCTTGCAATTCGCAAACTGCACTTTGAAAGTTACTAAAGTTCTAAAGGTGATACACACAAAAGACTTAAATGCACATCAGTCCAGCCTTAGCGAAGTCAAGCACCACACATAACTACTCACTGTACTGCAATAGACACCTGTGGAAAACAATGCAGCAGGGAATTGTTGGCATATATTTGTATATATATATACTGTATATACCGGGTGCTCCCTTGTGTCTGGACAAAAGCTGAATCTCTCTGAAGAGCTCTAATGAGAGCGAAACACGTGTCAGGGGTTGCTTTTACTCATTCCAGGTTGCCTTGGATGGTATTTTACCAGTACAAAGCTATAATACTGTGTCTGGAGTAATAAATGGCTTTTGTCATTTTACAGCTCAGAAAGGTTGACACTGTGTCAAACCAATGCTTAAAGACTTTGCTGTACAAATGGCAAAAGACTTTGGGGGTCATTACAACATTGGCGGTAAAAGCCGCTTACCGCCGTGCAGAAGACCGCCAACACACCGCCGCAGCCGTGGAATTCCGCCACAGCTATTATGACCCACATCTCGAAATCCGACCAAATTCAGACACCTACACAATTCCTCCACACCAAAGGTCAGTGATAAACTGGCGAAAACAAAACCTCCACCGTCACACCAACAGAAATACGCCCACGCTATCAAGACCCATGAATCCACGCAGTGGTCTTTCAACAGCGGTATTCCATTGGCGGTACACACCGCCGCGATCAAAATACACACACACATACAAAACACCGCCAAATTGGACAATTCAAAATACATATCCCCCACCCTACCTGCATGCTATTACAGACCCCCACCCTCGCCCCCTCCCCTATCACTCCAACTCCTCACTAATGTACTAATAACACAAACCACACATCCCAACACCAAACCCTGCATGCAACAACAAAGCATGGACACCCATCACTAAAGCATGCCCACTGCACATACCCATAACACCCCCCTCAACCATCATCACACAAGCCCCCACACAGGAATGCTAGCACTGGGGTACACGGTCACCAACCCATTGCACACCATGACAGACACAGATGCAATAATCATGCTTTTACACCCCTGCAGGACCACTACCCAACGTCACCAGACAGGAGTGTCCAGACAGCTCCACCCCACCCACAGAAGAGGCCCACAGTGATGACAGCAGCTCTGTTCAACTGGATCTAGATGACCAGCCCGGACCATCGTGGGCCTCGGGACAGTCGGTTCCCCTCACACAGGCACAGCCCACCACAGACCTTCCACCCTCTGGTAACACCAGCACAGCACCCATCCAGCGGGCCCATACCTCCATCCCCAGGACACGTCAATCAGCTGTGTGTCCACCACTACAGGGAACCCAGGATAACCCACCACCCCAACAACAACAGGGACCTGGGGGCAGTGGCAGTGGGCACACGGTCCAGGGGACGGAGGCCCACGAACACAGGGGAACTGGGAGGGCTGCTGTGCGACAGGGGGCGGACAGGCCAAGGGAACCCACTCTCCACGAGGCCCTCTCCTCCATCATGGGAGCCTACCACCACTCCCAGGAGACGATGGCAACGGTCCTGGCCAAGTTTCAGGAGACCCAGCGGATGCAGGAGGAACAGTATTTGGGGTTCAGGGAGGAACTCAGAACCATCAGCTCCGCCCTGGGCACCATCGTAGGGGTGCTGAAGGAAATACTGAACACCAGGAGGGACACTGTGGCACTCCAAGGGGCCCCTGACACTAGCATGGACGATGAACTGCCCACCACCTCCGCCGGCGCTAGTGGACAGGAGGCACCACCACAGGACCACCACACCAGCACCCCACCCCCTGCAGACGGAAAACCACCCCGCAAGCGGTCCCTGAGATCCAGGAACAAGACAGAGCACAATGCCAAGACCCCCGCCAAGAAATGAGACCACCATGATTGTCAAACCACTGTCCCACTTTGTATCCCTGTCTATATTGGAACTGCCCCAGCTCCACTTCCTATGCCCATATGGGCAAGTCACCTGTGAGACTAATAGACTGGACTCTGCCATGGGCATTCCTCCACCATTCCCCCTCACCATTTTACAACCCCCTCCAATATTGAGCACTTAAGTAAACACCCTTGAAGCACAAAACAATCTGGAGTCAGTCTGTGATTTCAAAATGGTGTATTAGCAATTACAGTGACAAAATGCTTTTTCAAATGTAATGTCAACATACCTATGTCACACAGCTCAAGTCCATGAGGAATCTAAGCAGATGACACACGTTGGAAACCACAACTGTGAAACCGTAAGGGAAAATGACAACTCAGTGACCATACACTGGGTGAAATCGACAGACAGGATAGAGGTAGAAGTGTTAAAGTACTTGTAGTAGGCAGGAATGTTTTCTCACCTGTGTGTCACTGGAAATATTGCTGGATGACTGAGTCCCTGTTGTCAATGTCTTCTTCCTCTGCTTCCTCCTCATCACTGTCCACAGGCTCCACAGCTGCCACAACATCGCCATCTGGACCATCCTCCTGCAGAAAAGGCACCTGTCGTCGCAAAGCCAAGTTGTGAAGCACACAGCAGGCCACGATGATCTGGCACACCTTCTTTGGTGAGTAGTATAGGGATCCACCTGTCATATGGAGGCACCTGAACCTCGCCTTCAGTAGGCCGAAGGTGTGTTCGATCACCCTCCTTGTCCGCCCATGGGCCTCATTGTAGCGTTCCTCTGCCCTGGTCCTGGGATTCCTCACTGGGGTCAGTAGCCATGACAGGTTGGGGTAACCAGAGTCACCTAATAGCCACACCCGGTGCCTCTGGAGTTGACCCATCACATAAGGGATGCTGCTATTCCGCAGGATGTAGGCGTCATGCACTGAGCCAGGGAACATAGCTTTTACCTGGGAGATGTACTGGTCTGCCAAACATACCACCTGTACATTCATGGAATGATAACTCTTCCAGTTCCTGGACACCTGTTCACTCCTGTGGGGGGGGACCAAAGCTACATGGGTCCCATCAATGGCACCTATGATGTTGGGGATATGTCCCATGGCATAGAAGTCACCTTTCACTGTAGGCAAGTCCTTCACCTGAGGGAAAACGATGTAGCTCCACATGTGTTTCAGCAGGGCAGACAACACTCTGGACAACACATTGGAAAACATAGGCTGTGGCATCCCTGATGCCATGGCCACTGTTGTTTGAAATGACCCACTTGCATGGAAATGGAGCACTGATAGCACCTGCACTTGAGGGGGGATTCCTGTGGGATGGCGGATTGCTGACATCAGGTCAGGCTCCAACTGTGTACACAGTTCCTGGATTGTGGCACGGTCAAACCTGTAGGTGATGATCAAACTTCTTTCCTCCATTGTCGACAGGTCCACCAGCGGTCGGTACACCGGAGGATGCCGCCATCTCCTCACATGTCCCAGCGGACGGTGCCTATGAAGGACAACAGCGACCACAGAGTCAAACAACTCAGAGGTATGTACCCACAGTCTACAAAGAACACCATTCATACACAAAATGTGGGCTGTATTTGTGTTGTGAGACAAGGCCTAGGTATGTGTGACGCAGTTGGTAATTAGGCCATGTGGGCCCCTGAAATGGCGGCTGCCTGACCTCTAAACTGGGACAATCGGACATGAGGTAACTGCGCTGGCGTTGTACACTGTCGCGGTAGGCGGTCGAAGACCGCGGTGCAATGCTGCATTGGTTAACATTGGACCCTATGGGTCCCAGGAGCCAATGACGATGTACGCCGGCGGTGATGGTACGCACCGCCGCGGACGTGACCGCCGCGGATGTGACTGCCATTTTCTGACTGTTGAATCACTCGATACCTGATCTTTGACAGGAGAGGATCTACACTGCAGGTGCTGCTGTGACCTCGGTCTGGAAGAGACAATGGCTTGTGCATCTGGGGAAAGGGCCCCTGCCTTCACTGCAGAGGAGTTGGAGAAGCTCGTCGACGGGGTCCTCCCCCAGTACACGCTACTCTATGGTCCTCCAGACCAACAGGTAAGTACACAGGGAGCATGTTGTATGGGCTATGCCTGTGTGGAGAGGGCTGGTTGTAAGAAGGAAGGGGGCACAGTTCTGCATGCATGAAGGACTGTGAATGCATGTGCCACATGGCAAGGGTAGGGATGTGGGCCACTCACTTTGACGGTGCAGATGGTAATGACTTCTCTTCTTCCCCTGTACATGTCATGTAGGTCAGCGCCCACCAGAAGATGGTTATTTGGCGTGCCATCACCAAGGACGTCCGGACCCTGGGGGTCCACCACAGACGGAGCACCCACTGCCATAAAAGATGGGAGGACATTTGCCGCTGGAGCAAGAAGACGGCGGAGGCTCAGCTGGGGATGGCCTCCCAACGTGGGAGGGGTGCCCGTCGAACCATGACCCCCCTGATGTTCCGGATCCTGGCGGTGGCCTACCCTGAGTTGGATGGGTGCTTGAGGGCATCACAGCAGACACAAGGGGGTGAGTACACTATCATTCAGCAGACTTTGAGCGCAATGAAGGTGTTTGGGTGGGGGAGGAGGGCTGTGGGTTTCCCTATGCCAGGGTGAGTTCCGTAGGCAAGGCCCCTCCGTAAGGCATGGCCCTGTGGCCCGCCACCCCTCCTCTGTAGAGTGCAAAGTACAGGTATTCATGCTCCTGTGTCATCTATGTGTGCAGATATCGTCCATAGCCTTGTAGGCCATTTCCCAGGAATTGCATCTGTAGAGCCAACAGCGCGACGTAGTGCAGGGGGCTGCTGTGTCTGTATTGTCCGCCAACGGTAACGGTAAGCCATGCACTTAACCTGTCTTTCTTCTGTCGTCATCCCCCTTTTTGTGGTCTCCCTGTTAGCATCATCAGGCGGAGGTACAGTGGCACCGGAGCACGAGGGAGCTGCATCCCACATGGCCATGGAGGGACACACTACGGACTCAGAATACACCAGTGGGACGGAGGGTGAGGGGAGCACCACAGCGGTCACAGGATCTGCAACCAGCGACACAGACTCATCCTCCGATGGGAGCACCCTTGTGGTGGCGGCAACATCTGTGCCCCCCACTTCAACAGGTACAGCCGCCACCCCCCCTACCAGCACCACCCTCCCAGCAGCCCCTCAGCCTTTGCCCCATGCCCGCTCACCCAGGAGGGTGGGCATCAACTTCGCCCCAGGCACCTCAGCCCCTGCCCCTGTCACCTCTGCTGCCCTCAGTGAGGAGGCCATTGACCTCCTCAGGTCCCTCACTGTTGGGCAGTCTACCATTTTGAATGCCATCCAGGGTGTAGAAAGGGAGTTGCAACACACAAATGCATTCCTGGAGGGCATTCATTCTGGTCAGGCTGCCCTTCATCAAACCGTTCAAACTCTGGCCTCAGAACTGATGGCAGCCATTGTCCCTGTGTCCAACCTCCCCCTCCAACTTCCTCCACCCCAAACCAATCCCCTGTACCTCTGCCTATCCCAAGCACACCATCAGACCAGCCTGCACACACCTCACCACACAAGGGAAGCTCAGGCAAACATAAGCACCACACATCCCACAGGCACTCACGCAAGCATCACACACATACAGACACACCAACATCCACTGCCTCCACTGTGTCCCCCTCCTCCTCGTCTCCCTCCTCCCTCCCAGTCTCGTCTACACTCACACCGGCATGTACTACCACAACAGCCACTACGTCCCGCACCAGCACACCCCGCACACGTGCAGTCACCACCCCCACTACCATCCACACGTCCCCTGTGTCCTCTACCAGTGTGTCTGTGACGCCCCCTCCCAAGATACACAAACGCAGGCACACACCCACCCAACAGCCATCCACCTCACAACAGCCTCCAGCGCATGCACCTGCACCTGCACCCAAAGCCAAAAAAGTTACACCTCCTACAACCACCTCCTCTTCCTCCACTCCCAAGCCCCCTCCAGCTACCCGTCCCAGTGTCTCCAAACAACTTTTCCTGTCCACCCTTAACTTATTTCCCACCACCCCCCGTCAAACTCATAGGTCCCGTACTAGCACCTCAGCCACAAAATCACCGAGACCAGTGGTGCCTGTTGTCAGAGGTATGTGGAGTGCACCGGCCACCAGGCCAGCCAGTGTATCACGGAGCCAGAGCACAGCCAGTCCCCCCCTGTGTAGCACCAGAAGGTGGGCAGTGCCCGGCGGGAGAGGGGGAAGACTCCAGCCACCCAAGCCGCTCCCAGGGGTCCCAGGGGGAGTGTGGACTCAGCTGTGACTCCTCCCAATGTGGGGAAGGGGCAGAAGAAACCCGCAAAGTCTGGGAGGAGCAGCACGGCGGAAAAGACCACCATCATCCCCGCTGGGCAGGAGGGCACTGCCAGCCCCATCTTCGCTGCCCAGGACGCCACCGCCAGCCCCATTGTCGCTGCCTAGGACACCACCGCCAGCCCCATTGTCGCTGCCCAGGACGCCACCGCCAGCCCCATTGTCGCTGCCCAGGAGGGCCCCGCCAGCCCCATCGTCACTGCCCAGGAGGGTCCCGCCAGCCCCATCGTCACTTCCCAGGAGGGCCCCGCCAGCCACAGCCCAGCTGCCCAGGAGGGCCCCGCCAGCCACAGCCCAGCTGCCTAGGAGGGGCCCCCCAGCCACAGCCCAGCTGGGCAGTGAAGGACCGCCAGCCCCAGCCCAGATGGGCAGTGAAGGACCGTCAAGGCAAGCACTGCTGAACAGGGCAAGGACCACCAAGGCAAGCACCTCTGAACAGGGCAAGCACCGCTGAGCAGGGCAAGGACCGCCAAGGCAAGCACCGCTGAACAGGGCAAGCACAGCTGAACAGGGCAAGGACCGCCAAGGCAAGCACCGCTGAACAGGGCAAGCACCGCCAAGTCAAGCACCGCTAGCCCATGAGCGGCAGGGGCAGTGACTCAACAGGGACCGTCACGGGGTGAGTGATACACTCTGGGCACCAGTCCCCCTCCAGAACCAATGGAGACCTGCATCCACTCCGTCTGTCCTGCACAGGATGAAGCACTCTGGGCACCAGTCCCACTTGAGAGACTGTGGCTTTGCACTCCCCAGGATGGTACAGTGGGCAAACCACCCACTGTAGAGACTTGAGAGACTGTGGCTTTGCACTCCCCAGGATGGTACAGTGGGCAAACCACCCACTGTAAAGACTTGAGAGACTGTGGCTTTGCACTCCCCAGGATACAGCAGTGGGCATGGAGCCCCCTCGTGAATCTGGCGTCGAGCACTCATCCGGCTGAGGTGCCCCCCCTTCCCTTACCCCTGAGGTGCCTATTGTATTTCTATCTGATGCCCCTGCAGTGTTCTCTCCGTCATGTTCGGGTATCTTGTGTGGGCCTCACCCATGCATTTTGGGCCCAGTGGTCCACGGACTATGAATGGTGCAATACCGGGACTACTATTCATGATGTATATTTTGTTAATAGTGTATATATGTATATATTTGCTAACTGAATTTTGATATATTACAATGGTTCCACTCATTTCCTTTTGTCTTTGCATTCTTCCGGGGGGTTTGGCGGGTGTTACAGTAATGTTTGGATATGCATTGGTGTGTGTGTTGTAGTGGGTGAGGGTGGGGGTGGGGGTTGGGGTGTTGCTTGTGTGTGTCCCTTTTTTTTGCCTCCCCCCTCCCCTATGTCGTAGGTGCAGTACTCACCGTGGTCTTCGTCGCCGGCGTTGGTGCTCCTGGTACAGGAGCAGGAAGACTAGTGCAGGAAGAATATGGAGTTCTGGCTCCATGGTGTCGTCGTTCCTCGTGGAGTGTGTAGAGGTGAGCGTTTTCCCTTCAAAATGCCTGTTTCTGCCGTGTTTTTATCCACGGTGAATGCGCCCTGGAAAAGGTGGCGGATTGGCCTGTCATAATAGTGTGGGCGGTACATTGTCCTCCGCCTGTCTGTTGGCGGTGACCAATGCGCTGTTTGTTTGTACCGCCGTGGCGGTCTGAGTGTTAAAGTGGCTGTCTTTGTTGGCGGTTTCCGCCACGGTCGTATTTGCAAATTATTTACCGACGGCCTGTTGGCGATCTTACCGCCGCTTTAACACCATCCGCCAGGGTTGTAATGACCACCAATATCTCTGAACAGCAAGAGGCATTTTAAAGATGAGGAGAATGCCCTGATAGTGAAATTTGCAGTAAACACTACAAAAAGTACAAAGTATGCCTCCTTTCACCATCAGTGATGCACAGAAAGTATCCTAATGACAGTAAGGCCCATATTTAAAATATTTTAGTGTCGCATTTGCGTTATTTTGTGACACAAAAGCGGCACAAACGTACAAAATATAATTGTATTTTGTAAGTTTGTGCTGTTTTTTTGTAAAAAATGACGCAAATGTGGCGCTAAAAAAGTATAAATATGGGCCTAAGTGTATCAGTGCACTGGGGGAGGAGGCACATATCATGGAGGAGATAATGAAGAAGTGACAGAATAGGAAGAGGCAGGTGAAAGATACGTTTTCAGGGTTCAACTAGCTAAAGCTCTTCCTGGAGACACACGTGGATCTATCTGTTGCTCATTCCCACCCCTTAATGAGGCTGTCCTCAAACAATCTACCCTCACCCATTATGTGGGCAGAGTCTTGCAGACAATTCTAATGTTACACTAGGTGAGAATCCACCCCCATCTCTGTCCTTAAAACTCTTTTGTATAAACACTCAACTAAATATTTCATTCTTACAACCCTCACTATTTTGCAAACATCATACCCTACAAACACAGCATCAAGCACACATCCTATAAATATGTTGATGTTTACCTTTGTTTGTTTTTATACATTTTCTCTCTCATCACAAGTCGGTACTTCAAGTAAATTGGTTACTAAATCTGGAGCAGGTGTACCTCCTAATGTAGCACAGTGAAAAATAAGACTCACATCTAAATGCAACCCAACAACACACACAGATATATCCTTAGGCTACCAGTGTCATTACCACAACTATAGAGGATTCAATAACTTTGTTTTTTGTACAGTAACATTTTTTTAGATAAGTGTTTTCTTTTTATAAATAACTATGCTTACCTATAACCTGGATATTCATGTTCTTAACAATATTGTACTCCTATGCTTTTATTTTTATACACGTTTAAAGCTATGTCCTGATTTCCCATTCCTCACTTGCCATCACCTCTGCTTGTAGTACTATAGCAATACCTATACTGGCTACACAGAGCCATTAGTTGGTAGAAATTGGGAAGTATTGTAGCTGTTCTTTTTAGGTTGGGGTCTAATCTATCTCTCTGTTTGTATGTAACAAGTTAGGTGTATATAATGCATCCCACATTAGTATATTCACCCGTGCCCATAATTAATTTAATGGTTGGCAATAATATACTGTTAGAAATTGAAGTTCTGGTTTGCAGAGGTATGTGCCATGTCCAAGCAGATACCATAGTCCAAATCAATGCAAGTCAAAAACCCATACTAAATTAACCTGTGCTCACCCCAGGTAGCTTGGCATAGAACAGGCGGGCTTAACTGAAAAGGCAATGTGCTTAGTATTTGTGCAATACCTCAAATAGTTAAACAGTGAAAACACCACACAAAAAGGCACCACTCCTGGTTAGGAAAATATGGCTTAATTTAATGATTAAAACAACCAAAATTAAAAGAAATCCAATAATTAGAACTCAAGGTATGAATTTTTAAAGAATAAACTGTGAAAGAGTACTTGGAGACAAGAAGCACTAATTGGGACAAAATCAAAAGTTTAGGCTGACCGCGATGGAGGGAGCCCATTGGGTCTGATGAACAAAAGTACCTTAATTTTGGTTTTGTCAACGTCAGAGATGTGGGTAGCAGGCTGAAGGAATGTGTCAGTGTTGATACCCGCAATGGAGGCAAGCATCCGTCCCTTCCACACAGTGGCAAAGAGGCGTTGATTTTCTCCATGCAGCAGTGGTGAAGCGTTGAGTCCGACATGTGGCAGTTCTGAAGGCAATGTATCAAAGGCGATATGCGATGGAGAGGTGACTTGTCAGCTCTGATCCATGCAAGGAGCCTGTTGCTCCAGTTCTGACCCACGCAACAAGGGCAATGCATTGGTTCCAATCTGCGCAGTGGTGGTGATATGTTGATTTGACTTTAGCAGCACTTTATAACCACTTCGAAGGGCTCAGGACAGGATTGATACCACTTGGCAGAGTAAGACTCAAAGTTGGCAGAGTCCAGGTGCTGTTGCAGGTGAGTTGATAGTCTTTTGGCCCATATTTATACTCTGTTTGCGTCGGATTTGCGTCAACATTTTTGACGCAAATCCAGCGCAACCTTAACTCCATATTTATACTTTGACACTTGACCCCTCCAGCGTCAAAGTTATGGGGTGTGCGCCATTTTTTGTACGTGAAAACCTACCTTGCGCTAATGATATGCAAGGTAGGCCTTCCCGTGCAAAAAATGACTCTAAGGCATGTGGGCCTTATTTATCCTCCTGCGTCATTTTGATGCACAGGAGGGGGCGGGCCTTAAAATATGGCGCCCAGCCAGGTTTGCGCCATTTGTTAACTCCTGGGCCAGGGCAGGCATTAAGGGACCTGTGGGCTCATTTCCATGGTCGGAGACCATGGAAGCAGTCCACAGGTGCCCTTCCCTGCACCCAGGGACACCCCCTGCCACCCTTGCCCACCCCTGGAGGACCCCTGGAGGACACCTATGGATGGGGGGACCCATCCATGGTGAGTGCAGGTAAGTGCAGGTAAGTATAATTTTTTTTTTTTATTAAGTGGCATAGGGGGGCCTAACTTGGGCCCCCCTACATGCCACTGTGCCCAATGGCCATGGCCATTGGGCAGGGGGGCATGATGCCTGTCTTTGCTAAGACAGGAGTCATTTCCATGGGGGTTGTGCGTCAAAAAATGGCACACGTTAGGTTAGAGCCAATATTTTTGACTCTAACCTGACTTGCACCATTCTTTGACACACAACTCCCATTCTTCCCTACACCACCGCTGCCCAGTTACAGTCATTTATTTTGACGCTAACTAGGCCGCAGTGCCGGCTAATGTCATTCCATAAATAAGGCGCCCAGCTGGCACGTTGGAATGGCGTTAGCCAGCTGTAAACTTTTTGACGCAAACCTGCGCCGGCGCTGGTTTGCGTCAAAAAGTATAAATATGGGCCTTTGTGTCCCTGTGACCTCAGAAAACAGGAGCCAAGCCAGCAAGCCCTTGGTGTAACTTTGGTTCTGGGTTGGAGAGATGCAGGTCCAGTCCTTCTCAGACCCAAGCAAGGAGGACAGCTGCCAGCAAATCAGCACAGCAGAACAGGTGTCCAGCAGAGTAGCAGTCAAGAACAGTGACAGTCCTTTCAGCACAGCAGTCCTTATTCCTCACAGAATATTTGCAGGTCCAAAAGTGTACTAAGTTGGTGGGGTCAGAGGTCCACTTCTTCAACACAGTGCTGCCTCTGAAGTGGGGGTAGACTTCAAAGAAAGGCTTTGAAGTACACTGAGGCTTCCCTTCCTGCCCTAGCTACAGACTCACTACATGGAGCTAAGCATCCTTTGTGTGGGGACAAGACACAGCCTTTACAGGCACAAGCGTCAGCTCCTCTCTCCCATCCTGCCCTGGCTAAAGTAAAAAAAATGCCAACTTTCTAAAAGTGGCATTTTCAGAATTACAATATAAAATCTGACTTAACCATAAGTTGTGATTTTAAATTGTGATTCCAGAGACACCAAACTTGGAGGTCCCATCTCTTCCCAATGGGAAATAAAAATATAATGAGTTAACCTCAATGTTATTCTATGGGAAAGATAGGCCCTGAAGTAGCGAAAAACTAATTTAAGAGTTTTTCATTACTAGGAAACGAAAAACTTAAATGTACATCTCCTACTTTATAAATGCACTACACTCTGCCATTGGGCTGTCCAGGACCTACCTTAGGGATGATATATGTATATATGTATTAAAAAGGATGTTTTGGGCCCGACAAGTGGGTTAACTTGCCAGGTTGACACGGCAGTTTAAAAATGCACACACTGGCTCTGCAATGGCAGACATGAGACATGTTGCAGCACTACTTAAGTGAGTGGCACAATCAGTGCTGCCGGTCCTCTGGTTGCATTTAATTTGCAGACCCTTTGGGGTAGTGCACTTTACTAGGAACTTATAAGTAAATTAAATTAGCCAGTGTTGTCATCGTTTAGGCAGAGAGCATATGTACTTTAACACTTGCCAGCACTGTAAAGTGTTCAGAGATTTAAAGCCAGAAAAATCGAGGTCAGCAAAACAGGAGGTCAAAAGGCAAAATGCTTGCGGATGACCTCGCAGAAAGGCCCATGTCCAACAAATGCTGCGCCCAATGTATTTATCCCTAAAATTGGCATTTTATTTGCAGCACTAAAACATCTATGACAGACCTTATGTTGACCTGCAGCTGAGGAATCTGTGTGTGTCTCATACTTTGGATTCACCCAGCACCACATCATCATTATCATGTATGACTTTGGATAACATATTTCTTCCCATATGCCTCTCTCCTTTCAGCTCCAGTAATACAACAGCCAATGATGTCCACATTGGGACCACTATCACAACTCATACCAAGGAACATCTTGAAAGCAGCAATTAGGCTCTTCACATTCTGTTGATAAGGTAAGTGTAGTAACATCTGATCTTTACTTCAGCATCTCATTATTTTTTATTTCTCTGCATACGTGTTAATTAAAGTGATATTTTTATCAAAGATATCATTTTAATATGGTTTATTGTTTACTTTCATACAAACTGTCAAATACCACTTTGATTCATACATTTTTATTTCACATCTTAAACTCTTCTCCTCTCCAACTGCTGGATATAGGGATGCCTTAAAATGCCCAACTTAAAGTACACCACATCAGCAGCTAATGTCAAAGGGGGTGTGCTGTGAGGAAACATCACTGGCAGGAGCTGGTGGATTGACATTGTACTAATTCCATGTAAAGATCAGTCTGATTATGATGCTGGACCATCAACAAGCACAGAACAGCAGGCAATCTAAGGAGAAAAAGCCAGTCCTCCCCAAAAAAAGGAACTATCTCTGCTGTGCACACTGGCTACAATGAAGAGGGGGGAAAGAAACAGGTGATTGGTTGAGTAAGAGGACTGGGAGGAAGAAGGGGATGAGGAGGAGGAGAACATTGCTGCTCCCAGATAGAACCCCTCAAGCAAGACCTCCTCACTGCTGGCAGCAGCCTTCCTCTATGATCACGTTTGATGATTGCCAGTCCCCAACCACTAGCTAAATAGCCATGAATGGTTAGTCTTTCTACACAAGACACACCTTCAGAGCATACCTCTGTAAAGGTTCTACACACTTCACCGATTCAGCTGCATCTCCAGTCATCTCTCAATCATCTGAGAAAAAAAACAGCCCTAGTAAGGAACAGCTCACCCCCTTCATCAATCTCCCCCCATGATATCCCAGATTGCAAACCACTCTGAGATGGACAACCTGCTGGCCATGTGAGATGGCAATGTATGAAGGGAGGATTTGGCATGGCCTGCCCTCTGGGAGAATACATTTTTCAAACAGCGCTCAATTGTGTGGGGGCATATTCATGCAATGGGGGCAAATCTCTGTAAGATTGTGAACCACCTTAAAGGACTCCCTCAGATAATTGACAAGCAGCCTTGTCCCTTGCCTAGCATTGTGAAATGTTGCCAACACATGGCAAAGCTACAATGTGGTCATCCTCATGGTATCCATAGCCAAGACAACATGCCACAACCATGAAACTGACAAAGGCAATAACAAAAAAGGCAACATGAGTCTTCATGTCCTATGATGCTACAGAGGTACCAATATCTATGAGAGCACACTACCCACAAACCCTGTAGTCAAACCCCTCCCTCACATCCATTGGCACCAGAATCACTCCACCAGCACCAATCACCTCCACCACCAACATCTCAACCACTTTCACCATCACCAACTCAACCACCATCAACACAAGGCACCGTCACAAGCAAACTCACAGAAAGAGTCATACCCAGTATTGCATCATCAAGGATTACACCACTGTGTCAAATCACTCTTTCACATTAATTACTCTTTTACTAGCATACTCACTCTAATGCGCAGTTTAAGTAACATTTGTGTCTGCCATTATCAAAACTATCCGTGTGTAAATTTCATCTGTGTCCAACCTCCTAAGTAACACACAAATTGCAAGTTTTTAATGTATTTATTGACATTATTCGTTATAATGATGTACATCTGTGTGAAATAAATGTGAAACAAGATTTATATTACTGTGGCCCTCATTATGACTTTGGCAGTCTCTGAGTGAGACCACCAAAGCCACGGGTGCCAGAAGACCGCCAGTGCTGGTGGTCTTCTGCCCGCCATATAATGGGTACTGCCAGATTTCAGCCAAACTTTGGGCGGATATCCCACAGTAGCCATGCTGGTGGGCGATGACACTCTGGCGTTGCTATCACTTGAATCACTTGAACTGCCCCACCAGTAGAATGCCATCAGCCGTATCATGACCATTAAGACGGCCTGGTGGTGTCCTGCTGGCGGGGCACTGCCGGTGGTGGCAGCGCCCCTTCCCATTTCCTGCCGGACGACCTCCTCGCCGGACAAGGTAAGTCAGGCGTCGACAGGAGAGGGGGGTGAGAGTGTGGCGGGTATTCTGAGTGAATGTGTGATGTCTGCGTGTGTGTATGAATGTGTGTGTACGTGTGTAAATGCAGCTGTGAGTGTTGTGCTGTATGTATGGTTGTATGCGTGTGAGTGAATGCATGTATGAATTTTGAAGTGAGTGCATGTCTGCATGTGAGTATGCGTGTTTGGATGTTTGTGTGCATGCATGTTTGGATTTCTGTGTGTATGCGTGTATGGATGTGTGAGTGAATGCGTGTATGGATGAGTGTGAGTGAATGCGTGCCTGGAAGTGTAGGCAAATTGTGTATCCGTGGAGCATGTGGGTGTCTGTGTGCATGTATGGGAGTATGGGAGTGGGGGGTGCTATTTGAGTGGCGGGCGCTATGTGAGTAGGGGGTGAGGGTCGCTGTGGCTGTAGGGGGTTCAGGTGCTTGCTGGGGGTGGAGCGATCTACCAGTGACAGGGAAGGAATTCCCTGTCACCGGTAGCCCTACTGCCATGGTTTTCGTGGCGGTGCTACCGCAGCGGAAACCCTGGAATTAGGCCTGCTCTAAATACAGCCAGCGGTCCACTGTGGACCACCGGTCGGAGATGAACATCTGCAGCCTGGTGAATTGTACCACCTTGGTGGTATGGGTGGAGATGTGGCGGCCAACCCGCTACACTCATAATGTGGCGGTCTTCACCACCAGCCTGTTGGCAGTGATATCGCCACATTGACTGCCAGGGGTCATAATGACCACCTATATGTTTTATGATCATGACAGAAATCGCAATAACAACCAGACCAAAAAATCAAGAACAATTCATGTTTTTTGTTATCAAGAAATATAATGTAGGTTTCAGAAGAATTAAAAAAAGATAGTGTCCTAGGGATTGGGCAAAAAGTCATCAGCTGGTGTCTTTGTTTAGAGGATAGTAGTAAACTTTGAGGGGGTGAGCATAGACTTAGTCAGAGACTAAGGGCCTGATTTAGATTTTGGCCAACCGGTTACTCTATCACAAAGGGTGCCGAATATCACATCATCTGAAATATAAATCCCATTCCTAGGGTATTTATATTTCGGCAAATGGAATATCAATCACTGCTCTGATGGAGTCTAAATCAGGCCCTAAGTCTATGCAAAAAGATTCAAAAACTATTAAAAAAATGTATAAAGTATTGTTTAACATAAGCAGTGCATACATTATAGTTAAATGATGCCCTAAAACATATGCAATCTTCCAAAGTAAGAGGCAAATATTTATTGTTCAAAGGAATAATGCAGTTAGTCCCTCAAGCCACCGTAGGTCTCAGAGTCAAGTTTCTGAACATCCTCAAAGTCGTTCTTTATGTTCACAACATGAACATCCTTCTCTGGGGGCGCCATTTTATAGCTGGCCAGTGCAGAACTAGACACCTGTTGAGAAATACGACATATAGGTTTGGTTGGGGAAACATACAGCAGAGATGAATTGGGAGACAGAATTAAAGGGGGTGGGTTGAGTTGGCATCGCAGATGAGATGTTATGCCCTCATTCAAGGAGGTCACAAGGCTACAAAAAGTACAACTCTTTCCAGTTAACTACTCTCAGAGTATCTGTACCTCAGTTATTAACTACTAGGCACTCCAAAAGATTGTTAACTCAACCTCTTTTATGGGCCTCAGGAGTAAGACCTCCTTGATAGCTGCCACAGAGACATAATCAAGGTTAAGGGAATGGAAATCTGATGAGGGCTCAGTAGTGTCAGTGGTGAAAGTGCCCCACAACTGCTGCTATTGCTGTTTTGGGTGGGCACTTTGAGGAGGAGGCAAAGGTAGAGTAGGAGGTGCAACTGGAGGGCCGGATTTTGGTGAGGCCTGCTCATTTTACACCACAGAAAGCTCTTGGTCAAGGTCAGAAAGAACCCATTTTCTACCTCCTTTTGGCCCGTGGTGTCCAGCTCCTTCATCCACACAGTGTGTTTAGCAGTGTCTTCATGGAGTCTTTTGCTTGTTGAACTTGTTTATCTCTGGACAGGCACACTCTTCATGTTAGTGAATGCTTCTTCCTCCTCACTGGTTGAGAGCTGTCATGCCAGTCTTGCAGTCAAGGATCTGGAAGTTGGCCAAGAGTTGTGCTGAAATTATGTTTGGCGAGCTCTGTCTTCTGAAAAGGAATAGGGACAAAATAAAAATAAAAACTCTTGAGTGCATATGTTCACTAATTTATTTATATATACACATTTGCTTCTTGGATATTACATCCAAAAACAGAGATGACATTGTATTGACTTTCATTACCTTTTGCCATGGTAATGTGTGAGCCAAAGGTGTACCTTTGTATTATGTTAAACAATGGAAAACTAATCATCCATTTACATTTTAAACTCAGGCCTGCAATGTTGGAATTATTGCTTTGATGAGAGATACAGAGCTGTGAAATATTTATGGAAACCAATGATAATATATGACAATTACTTATAGCATACTGTTTATCACAGCAAAGACATAACATTGGCTTATCTCTAACTGGCATATTTATTTACTCATAAGTCCATGGTAGAGTGGGACTATATGTACTCAGGGGCTGTAGATAAAATGCCACTAGTGGGCCTGCAGCACAGATTGTGCAACCTGCTTATGTTACCCTTTAAACATGTCTTGGGTCTGCTGTTGCAGCCTGTATGTGAAGTTTTAAACTGCCATTTCAACCTCATAAAGGAAACCTTTTTCCAGGCTCAAACCTTCCTTTTTTAATATAGATGTACCCCTAAGGTAGGCCCTGGACAGCCCAGAGGGCAGGGTGCAGTGTATTTAAAAAGTAGACATTTCATTTACGTTTTATATGTGCCTGTAGTGAAGAACTCTTCAAATTAATTTTTCACCAATGCAAGTCTTATTTCTCCCATAGGCTAGCAATGGAGTTACCTTATTACATCTCATAAGTGATAGTTTCCAAATGGGAGCCGGTAACCTGGTCATGTTTGGTGCCTTTGGAATTTAAATGAAAAATCCTCTTTTATGGTGAAGTCAAATTTTAAATGACCATTTTGAAAATGCGACTGTTAATAATGTGGATAAGTTGCTATTTTCCTGCCTAGCCATTTAGTGCCTGCAGCTTGCTTCTGTGTGTCATGATTGGGTGCAGCTGAAATTTGTGTTTTTGTCTTCTTCCTAGACAGCCACACACAACAGAGAGCTTGGGTGTGCCTGGATGGGCCATCACTGGTTGAATGGAAGGGCAAAGCTGAGCACAGCCCAACTTTCACTTTTATAGGCTGAGCCCAGCCTCCACACAAAAGGTTGCATATCCCCTTTAGTTAGTCTGGAGCCAGGACAGGGAAGGCAGGATTCCTGTGAACATTAAAGAGAAACCTTCTACCTGCTTCACGTAAGGCCCAGGTATAAATATTGAACCTCGGACAATACCTCCTCTGGACACGTCTGGACCTGTGGATCCTCTTCTGGGAAGAAGGACTGCTGTACTGCTGAAAGGACTGCTACGGTGCTGGACCACTACTCTAATACTACTGCTGCCTTGCTGTGCTGACCTGCTGCCCATTTGCCTGTGTGAGAAGGACTAGACTTCCATCTGTTAATCTAAGGACCCCAGAGTAATTCCAATGGCTAGTTGGCTGGCCTCCTGACTAGATCCTCAGGATGAGGACAAAAGGATCCAGCAACCTTAAACCAAGCATCTTTACTCTGCCATCTGTGAGTCATACCCTGACAAGTAGTGCCACTCAGTTCTGGACCCTTGGAAGTGGGACTATTGCCTCTTCTCTGCTCTGCCACACATACCTGCCTCTGCTGTGGGAGTTCCCCTGATGCCAAGGGATGCATCAACCTTGCAGCCTGCATCACAACTGTTGTCTGTGCGAAGCTTTCCTGATGCAGACCCTTGCATCACAAATCTCTTGTCGATGGCAGCCTCAACAATGACATAGGTCCACACATCACAGCCTCTCAGCTCCTTGAAATAAATGCATCACCTTGATGGGCACCACATCTTTGGCCCCAGGCTTTGCATTGCAAGCCACTGTTGACAGGATTATCGATAACGATGCTGGACCTCACTTCGCAGCTCCTCAAAAGTGATGCATTGCCTTAGCTGCCTGACGCACCCTTGGTGTAGAATCTCACAACACTCAGCAACCAGGTACTCTGTTCAACTGGCCTAAATGGATCCCTGTAGCTGTCCCGCACTCCATCACATTCGGCTTGAACTTGTGACTTTGTCCCAGTTCGGCATAACCAAATTATCCACAGTAGGGCCTTGTGCTTTTTGGAGGCATTTTTGACAGAAATCTTGAAAAATTGAATATCACTGGTTCTACTGATTGGATTTTTGTAATTTTTATAATATTTTATGTATTAAAAATAATGTATTTTTCTAAATCTAGTGTGCAATCTTTTTGTGATGTGTTTTAACTATGTTACTGTGTGAAGTGTTGCACAAACAGGTTAATTTTGGGATTGCTTGTGACTTCACCCTGACCAGGATTGTGGTTTCTGCTTCAGAAAGGTTTTAACCCCCCACCAACCAGCAAGCCACTTTTGTACACAATATAAATATAAATAAATATCTAATAATAGATGCCTTCCATGTCCCAAACTTGGTGAAGGTGTTAAATGGATTAGTGAAATATGTATAATAGCTTGTTAAATAATGAGTTAAAGCAATATCAATCACACACACACACACACACACACACAAACATATGTTCTCAAAATTAACATTATTTCTGCATTCAATAAGAAAATGTCAGAAAAAGGACAACAGTTATGAAGCTTACAAAACGTTTTCATTGTGCTAACTTATGAGGATAAATTATTCATCCATGCCATAAACATGTGCATGCTCTTCTAAAACAAATACATTATTTATTCCATTCTTAAAAAACCTTGTTGTCAACAATATGGAACTTAAATACAAAAAATAGACTGGAGACATGACTGCACCACAATTTCTAAACACATACACGCATACATTAACATACACATGTTACACTTACTGCTTCTCTGCTTCCCAAAAGCTTCCAGCTGAGTGTGGATGGTCGGCCAGACTGTGTTAAGGATCTCTCTTTGCAGTGATGTCATCCTGGGATACTCCGAATGAAGCTGGAAGGACAAATCAATCATATCCTGGTCCTTGATTCTGGCCCACCACTGAAGGTCCTCCCATCACCTGTGGCACTCCTTCTCATTCTGGGTGTGGACACCCATTGCACAGTAGCACTTGTTGAAGTGTCTCCAAATTTGGGCCCAATTGCTGTTATCAGCTTGGGTTCTGGACCCCATGAAGCTGAGGGTATATTTGAAGGACCCGATCACAAATTACAGTTAACAATTGTTCACTAAAGCTGAGTGCTATGTCTTCTCCTACTGCCATGTGGGGGTTTTAGAATTACAATAGAGAAACATAATGGAGGTGGATAGTGTTGGGGTTTGAGGATGCCTCAGAACTCCAGAAAAAGATCAATTTCTATTCCTGTATGTAACTTGATTTTTTTACCGGAGGCGGAGATGTCTGCCCCAAGAATATGCAGGGCGGAGAGGACGTCAAATGTACGACATAGGGATGAGCCGCACGAAGGCTTTGTCGAAAGATTCTCCGTGTCCTATGGGGCCACAGGCAACCTCCCTCTAGGTATTTAACGCGCTACAACCTTGCTTCTGCTACTCTCAAAGGGGACTTTCGGTCCCATAATCCTGTGTGCCAGGAGGCGTGGACTTGACGGGGAAGGACCCAAACCCCCATGCTACAAAGCGCTGCCTTCACCACCGTGGTGCGGGACGCACTGCAACCTTGCTTCTGCTACTCTCAAAGGGGCCTCCTGGTCCCATAATCCTTTGTGCCAGGAGGCGTGGTCTTGAAAGGGGAGAACCCAAACCTCCGCGCTACAAAGCACTGCCTTCACCACCACGGCGGGACGCACTACAACCTTGCTGCTGCTACTCTCAAAGGGGACTCTCTGTCCCATAATCCTCTGTGCCAGGAGGCATGCACTTGAAGGGGGAGGACCCAAACCCCGCACTACAAAGGGCTGCCTTCACCACTGCAGCGTGGGACGCTCCCGGGCAAAGCCCGGGCCAAGGGCAGGCCCATCTGTGCCCATCAGCGCCAGGAAGAGGCAGGGCTGGGCCCTCCCTCTTGGTTTTTCCATCTGCTGGCCCTCCAAATTGGTAAATACTAAACTCCCAAGCTCTCTTTCTTGTCCATTGCCCGCGACCCTGCACATTAAGGGGAATCCAGGAAGCTCAGGACATTGGGCATTGTGAGAAGAAATGGGGAAAAGGAAACGAGTGGCAAACAAAACGGGCTGGGTGGGATCAGAAAACACCCCAGACACTCTGCTGAGAGTTGCACTAAGGACCAAATAGATGAGCTAATCGAGGAAGTGAAAAGCCTGTTAGCCTCAAAGACTAAAGCACCTGGAAGGGGGAGCAGAAGTATTAACAAAAGACATCAAGTCCTTCTTTAAAAAATCGAGCAGACAGCACCGGGTCCCCAAGGTCAATAAGGGGAACCAGCCGGGGGGTGGGCGGGAGGAGGGTTCTTCCCCTGTAATTTGCATATCCCTCACTGAACATGCTCAGGAGAGGATATCAGTGCAAATTGAATCCATCTTTGAGTATCCTAATCATTTTGCACTGCTTGAGGATTCTAGGAATGGTAATGGTGATTGTAAAACTACCGAAACGGGTGAGGCTAACAATCATGGAAGCAATATGGGGGAAGCCTCTACTAGGATCAGCTAGCCCACCTGAGGGGAAAAATCATGAATCTACATGACTGCATGAACACTCCGGGCAAGATGTTGCGCGAGAAATTGGACTTTATAGCAGTTATAATTGAGAAGCTGGGAAGGTTGTCCCCTGTGCTAGACCCTGCACAGATATCTACACCTACAATCCAACTTACCAACACTCACGACCTCGCAGGGAGTAGGAAGGTGTGCACAAACCTGGTGCCTACTGGAGCATTTGGGAGCACCACCCAAAGGGGTGCCCAGCCCAAGCTGTATTAAGACAAGTGGCATCAAGTCAACGGGGAGGATGGGCAGGCCCCTAGAGACAACATAGGGTGGCTGGCCCATGGGAACCAAGAAACAGCAGGAAGATCTTCCCAGCCCAATAAAGACAGAAGACAGTATGAGCTATACTTGACAAATGTCTCAAAGTTAACCCAGGGTAGTACTGAATCTCGAGATTCACTTATAAATAAAGTAACCCATTGGATCAGGGAAGCAAGGGGATGTAGATTGATAATAAGAGAAGACATAAGGCATGCTGAAGCTATCCTATCAAGACCTAGTAGATGGCTTATTATCCCTTGAGCAAAGTCCCACACTTCGAACATTGTCACAAATAAGAGTAAGATTAAACATCTCTTCAACATCTGGAAACTGTAGAACTAGGGACAACTGTAGAGATCCACCTCCCCAACATCTACACTGCGCCAACTTTGAAATTATTGGTGGCACGTCTGATGTTGACTAACTAAAAGAACAGCAGTCAGCCGCAGCTGACAAGTTTTCCACAAATAGTAGCACCCTGATGAGCCATAAACTCACTTGGCCTACAATAAATAGCGAGGAAGGGAAGCAACCAACCTGTCAAGAGCCGTTTAATGTTCATTGGGACCTGACAGGGAGGGAGAATATTACCAACCCAGAAATGGAGCTGAAGCGGGGGTTGGGGCTGGGAGGGCATGATCGTGACCTAATAAAGTTTCTATCATGAAATGTGGCGGGTCTAAGATCAAAACTAAGTGACCCAGAATGGTACAATTTTATAGACCAGCATCATGTCGTCCTGATGCAGGAAACCTGGGCAACACAGGTAGTGCATAGAATGGGGTACCTGACCTTCCAAATGCTGGCTCTTCCCTCTTCATCAGGGCGTTCTTTAGGAGGCTTGGTAATCTGGTTAAAACAGGACTTATTGCCAAAGGTAAAAGAGATCCTTAGTACTAATAGAGATGTCCTGGCCGTAGAATTAAACGTTAAGAATCAAAGGGGGTATACCTATATAGCTATTGTAAATATTTATATCAGACTGCACCATTAAGTACTCAAACCTCCATGATGAACTATCTTTCGGAATTGCTGATCCAGTTGCCCTTGGGAATGGGCCTAATTCTAGCGGGGGACTGCAACACTCAAATGAGCTGCAATAAAGACCACCCACGACTAAGAAGTCAGCATGTAGAATTCATAGGCAGATCAGGTCCAGTGCAGATAGTGATACGGAACACCTCAGGAGTGGCAGACCAGTTAGAGAATTTAATAACTAACGCAGGGCTAAGGCAGGTCAATGGGAATACACAGTCAGATACCCCGGCTGTACCTACGTTTAAAAAAGGTACCTTTGCGAGGCATCTCGATTACATCTTTGTAGACCACTCTCTTTGGTTATCTCTTAGCGACATGGTATTGATTCCAAGGGCTGATAGTGACCACCAAGTCCTTTGTGCATTTTTTACAGCTCCATTGTTTAGAAGTAACGATCTGTCCCCATGGGTGATGGACAATAATAAAAAGACGACTAATAATAATAAGAACGTCAGGTAGGCATCGGTGGCAAATGACCTGAAGGTCCAGGCTGCAATTTATTATAACGGTAAAGAGAGTCTGTCTCCCTTAAAGTCCACTAACCCTTTATTAGTAAACTTCGTGCAGTTGCACTGCTGTTTGATGAACTGATTGAGGCCCCTCTTCATGTAAGCAAGAAGAAGGGAGGGGGTACGGATAGACCACCGAGGTGGTTTACCAGCTCCTGCCACCAGGTAGAATCTCAGCTATTGGGAGCACTGCATACAGGGAATATTTCTGAGATAAGAGCAGTGAGGAACAACTATAAAAAGACACTAAACAAAGTTAAACAAGAGTGGGAGAGTGCCCAATGGGACACCTTTTCCAAACTGGGATATCAAACTATTCCGGAAAATGGTGGCAGATAGGAAGGATCCTTAAAAAGAAAAGAGTGACCCATCAATACAGCCTGAAAGATGGATGTCCCACTTTGAAGACCTCTATAGAGAAAGGCCAAATAAAAAAGCACCTCCATCAATGCTATTAGGTTGAAGAGTAACGCCTGTAACCCATCTGTCACTAAACCAGGCTTGTTAGACTTTGATTTGGCTACTGGAGGAAACCTCCCAGACCCTTCAAACACTATGCAAAGGAAAGGCCCCGGGCCCAGATTGCATACCAAGCGACATGTATTTGTCGTGCCCTGAAGTCTGGACACTGTATCTAAACACGTTAAGTAATGCTATTCTGAGGGGAGGATGTCTCCCCTCCACATGGCGAGGAGCAACAATAGTCCCAATCTATAAAAGGGGGCGGGGGCAGAGACTCCCCAGGTTACTTTAGACTGATCGACATTAGCCAAAAGGTATTTTGTAAACAGGTTTGGCCAGGTTGCACTCTTGGATTGATAGTCATCAGATTCTTTCCCACTTCTAGGCTGGCTTCAGGAAGGGGGTTAGCGTTAAAGAGGGACCATTTGTATGTGGCCTTTATTGATCTAAGGACGGCATTTGACTTAGTTCCACAAGATCGCCTATGGAGCTCCCTGGAATCTTACAGCCTAGATAGTGATCTTCTAAGGTTGATAAAATAACTACATGAGGAAACTTATGCAAGGGTCAGGTGGACCCAGGGAGGTGATCTCACAATCCCAATTCCCATTGCTAGAGGGGTCAAACAGGGGTGTTTCTAGCTCTCACCCTGTTTAGCTTATATATCAACGGTGCAGTGGATCAACTAGCTCTGTGCATTCACGATGCCCCTAAGCTAATGGGAGAGCCTTTTCCTATCCTCATGTTTGTAGATGATACTCTATTGAGAACAAGAACTCCGATGGGCCTCCAAAGTGAACTAGACTCATTTGCAATGTTCTGTGAGAAGAGGGGGCTGGAAATCAACCCAGAGAAAATCAAGATTATGGCCATAAACCTGCATAAGACATTTAGGGAGTAAATGACCATTGGGGGTGTACCCATTGAACAGGTTAGCCAATTTGACTATCTAGGGATAAGACTAACAGATAACCTCTCATGGTCTGTGCAAATTGAGAAGAGTTTTGTTCCCCTCCAGCAGCGGACAGTGGTGATCCAAAGGAAAATAAAAAATTCAATGGGAGGGCAAATTCCGCCAGCTTTTATGGAATACAAGGCTACTGCGTTGACAGCGGTAACCTATGGCACGGAACTTTGGGGGCATTGTAATTCACAGAGACTGATGCTGGTAGAAAACAAAGTCTTACGTTCTTTGCTATACTTACTAGTTAGCCTGCCTCCTATTCCTCTTAGATTTGACTTGGCCCTCAACCAGACCCACAGTGTAATTGCCTTGAGATAACTTATATATTGGGCGTATCTTTTGTCCTCAGAGCATCTGATCCCTTATCGATCAGCCATATCTGAGATATTAGCACTTGACAGCGTGGTATTAATCCCCTGGTTCCAACACATCAGAGATCTGTGTTATTGGATTAAACTGGAAGAGGTATGGAGGTCTCCCCAGACTATAATAAGAGATGTGATTCCGCGAATAAAGCGATTTTATTGGGAGGCGGTACTAACTCAGATATGGCGTAGCCAGTCATCAGGTAGTAGAACCGACCAATTTTTAAACCACAAGTGCTCACCAAAGTTCAAACATTCCATGGACAATAAACAATTGGCCCAGTCCGAAAATCTTTTTATCAAATTTAGACTGGAGACCTTACCATTGAATTCATTCACCATGGGTTGGAACAAAGGCAGTTGTGTGTCTAGTTTTTGTTACTAATGACCGATGGAAGTTGAGACCTTGGCCCACTTGGAATTCTTTTGCCGAAGATACTTAATACCCAGGAGGAAGTGGATCATTCCCTTATGCAGGCTCCTTTGTGTAAGGAACCAAAGGGAGTCACTTCGCATACTGAGAAGTAACACCAGTGAAAAGGTTGTGTTTGCAGTAATCAGATATCTCAAATGTGCTTGGCTTGAGATATCTAGTGGGATTCTGTATTTGGTGGACTGTAATTATTTCGCTGTGATTCCTGGCCTGAAATTGTGACTACAATAGTGTCCATGGATGCCATCAGACAGTGACAAACCCACCAGAAAGACTACTCGTGAGGCCCTACCAACCCATTTAGTGACTTTATGAATTCTGGTTTTAACCATGGTTTTATGTTTTGTAATTATGCTTTTAGGAATAACATGTATTCATTGTTGTCTATGCTTATTGCTTTTATGGCTTTCAGCCGAAATAAAGCAAAATTATAATTATGTCTGCCTTAAGAACAGAGGTCTCCGTCCCACATGTAGATGACGCCACCTGTATGCAGGACAAACACAACTGCATGCAGGATGGAATAGAGACTCTCCATATAAAGGAGGAGACTTCCCACATGCAAAAAAAGCTCAAAACATTGGGGAAAGGCAAATATTCAGACTGAAAGTGATGATGTAACTAACAAATTAAGGTGTTGAATTGTATTGTCAAACACTTATGCATAATACATGATTGATTTAACTTTCATGTTCAAAAGTATAAATGTTACAAAGACAGTGAAAGTGAAGTGCAAATGTAATAAGAACAGAGCAAATATGTTTTATCGTCACATTTTGTTAGTGAATACTGTTGTCTCACAATGGTATCTGAGGACAGTTTACTGGTTCTCCATTCATCAGTGAATTAGACACTGCCAACCACATAAATGTAGCAACTAAGCTAGCAGCTCAAGTAAAACATAAGTTGACTAGTCGATCTTGCACCTGGTTAATCTAACCTCTATTCTGTGTTCCACTCTGGAATCCTAGATTTGGCAGTCAGTCATCAGTAATGCCTATATTTATGCCCTGCTGTGTGGCTATCTTGCAATTTCTACTAAGGTTTGATCCATACCACAGTTAACCTAATAATGTATCCAAAGAAATATGCAATGGTATGAATGAACAAATACAATACTATTCATTAATATGTTTTATTTATTCTTATTTTAGAATTTTCACACTGGAGCTCTTATGCCCATACAACCCATTTTCCAAATGAAATGGGCCCCTTAGAGCATTATGGAGCCTCTTCTCATGCTATAGCAATTCTGTCCTGGAGAGGCATTGCATTTCCCCTACCCACTTCCATGTCTCTAATTTGGAAAATTGGTCATATGGGCAGAATAATCCAATGTGAGAATTCTTCATTCACTGTCATAAAAAAGGGGCTACAGGCATTTTTAGGGTAAGCAACAACACTGCCTAATATATTCAACCCACTATAGGCTAGGGCACTAACTATCAGTCCTGAAGCACTGCCACTGACTCATGAGAGCATAATAGGGAAGACAAATGTCGAACTCCATATAGAACCTATGGCCTATTGTTTCCTCTATTGGTTCATATACTATTTTAATCTTGGAATGCATTACCTCTTGCAGTAAACATTTGTCATTAGGAAACCCATAGCTATTTTTAGCTAAAGCACTTTCCTAGTCTACCACTGTCCCTTGCAGCATGTGATATAAGCTCAGCAAAGATTAGAACACTGAAAATGATAGGAAAGGAGGGGAGTTATCAACAAATCTGTTGATATAACACAGAGGAATCAAATTCATTTAGCAATGCCATGCATTGTGTCCCCAGGGTTCAGTTACCTAATATACTTAATCTGAAAGAAAGCAACTACACCAAAGTAGACATGAGGTCTTACTGGTTCCTAGGAGAAGAAAGTTGCAATTTACTATACCAAGATGGTGAATGCCCAAATGAAACAATATGTAAACAAAGAGAGCACCAAACACATTTTTGAAAGCAGGAAGCTGCTGGGCCCTCCCAAACTAAAACAAAAATAGTATTACAATAAAAAAGAAAACAATAGGGAGGAGGGTGAAGTGATGGAGCAGACAGTTGGGTAAGGCTGGAAAATAAGACATTGGCGGTGACTCTTAAAGTGATGGTAACACCGCAAACAGGCTGGCAGTAATTACCCCCAAATTAAGACCATGGCGATGATAACTCCCATAGACAGCCAATGAACCACACCATCCGCAAGGGCGTTAAAACCACTCACCATGGCGGTAGCCATCAACAGTCAGGCGGAAGACAAGGTACCGCCCACTATATTATGAGACAGCACTCCACCACTATTTCCAGGGCGGTACCAACGCCATCAAAAGCCTAGAGGAAACACAACACTGAAGACCAAAGACTCACCATCATAGACACAGGGAAGATCAACGCCGCCATGGAACCGGAAGTACAAGTCTTCTCAATGCTTTTCTACACCATGCTTCACCTAGAACACCAACGCCGACGAAGATGACGACGGTGAATACAGCCACCTAGCACACAAGGGGGGGTTGGGGGAAAAGGAGAGAGACACACACATGCACAACACACACCACTCACACACATATCATACAAACAACCAGCTACAGATGAAAAACAATGTCATAGGACACACCTCATAATAATGCAAGGTCAATAGTAATGAAGAATTGAAAATGTATTTGCCTGCTAACAACTACCATAAGTGCCGAAGTGACAAATATCATACATGAACAATAGTCCAGAAAGGGCCAATGCCCAGTCCAAAGTACAAAAGGCCCACATAGCCACAGGGCACCGTCCAAGCCCCAACTTGAGCCTGACATTCTCCGTACCAAACTGTGCAGGGGCAACATGTTGGAAGTGGGCAGGCACCTCAGGGGGAAGGGGGTCGGGGCACCACAGCTGAAGTGGGAAACTTGCCCACTGGTTCTGGAGGGGGCTCCATGCCCATGTCCATTTCCAAATGCTGGGGAGTGCAAGGTCAAAGTCTCTGAGGTGAGGAACTTGCCCACTGCTTCTGGAGGGGGCTCCATGCCCATTTCCCATTGCTGGGGAGTGCAAGGTCACAGTCTCTGCAGTGGGGAACTCGCCCACTTCTTCTGGAGGGAGCTCCTTGTACAACAGTCCCTGTAGGGTGGCCTACATGCCCTCTGCTGGAGGTGAGGGCTGCATTGTCTCTGCTGGGGAGGTGTCCCATGGGCAGCCACTGCTGGAGGTGAGGGCTGCTGTGTCTCAGCGGGAGGTGAGGGCTGGTATGTCTCAGCTGGAGGTTAGGGCTTCTTACGTTTCATTGGTGTTTGAGTGGGAATGATTCCTGTCATAGGTGGTTGAGTGGGAACCGCTGCTGTCATCGGTGATTGAGTGGCAACCGCTCCTGTCATTGGTGGTTGAGTGGGAATCTTCCTCTTCCTGGCTAGTGGAGTGGGATCCGTCCCTTTCCTGGCTGGTGGAGTGGGATCCTTCCCTTTCCTGGCTGGTGGAGAGGGATCCTTCCTTTTCCTGGCTGGTGGAGTGGGATCCTTCCCTTTCCTGGCTGGTGGAGTGGGATCCTTTCCTTTCCTGGCTGGTGGAGTGGGATCCTTCCCTTTCCTGGCAGGTGGAATGGGATCCTTCACTTTCTTGCCTCCATGTCTAGGAGGTGCCTCAACTGTCCCCTTGGACTGTTTGGCTGAGGTGCTGGGTTGGGTCATTGGGACCCTGCTCTTACTGGCAGGACAGGGGGTGAAGAGGGTGGGAAGAGGTCAAGTTGGGCAAGGAAAAGCTTCTTAGGGGCGGTGGGACACGATGAGGGATGGGATTGTAGGTTAAGATGTGGTTGTTGGAGGAGTATGTCTGGTGGACATGGGTGCAGGTGCATGGGTAGTGTGCTGATGTGAGGTGGATGGCTGTTGGGTGTCTTAGTGCCTGAGTTCGTGTCCCTTATGAGGGGGCAGACAGGTTGGGAAAGGACTCAGGGGACATGTGGATGGTTGTTGTGGAGGTATCTCCTAGTGAGGTGTGTGTGCTGCTTGATGTGGTGATTGTGGTGCTGGCTGTTGAAGCAGTGCATGCAGGTGTGAGTGTGATGTGACTGTGAGGGAGGAGGAGGAGGGGGAGACAGTGGAGGCAGTGGATGATGTTGTGTGTACAACTGTCTGTTGTTTGTGTAAGTGCTTGTGGTCTAAAGTGTGCTGACAAACAAAGATTCACTCTCTAATTCGCATACGAAAGGAAGGGGCGGGAACTGCCTAGCAACCCCTTCAGTAGGTCACCATGTTTCGCATCTCAAGGGTCCATACGGATTCAGTGACGCTTCTTCAGGACCAGATAGCTCAATACTTCTCCTTTATTTTACATATAGACCTCAATCAGTCTAAAACTGTCAGTCTCAACGTCTCCGGTCGCTTACAAAAGTCAACTGCACATCAGGTTAGTCACATGTAAAAGTCAACTGTCCCCAATATGGAACAGGCCCCATAGGAAACCACGGGCCTGGAGACTGGCGCAAAATACTTTTAAGGCTGTCCGGTCTCCGGTGGTAAACCTATCCCACGGCCGCGTTCCCGCAAAGATGTGCTGCCTGTGTTTGACTGTGCTAATCTTGTCTGATGTTGTGTGTGCATGCTTGACTGTATGTGTGATTGGGATGGGTTAGGGTTGAGGAGACTGAGAATGGAAAGTGGTAGTTGGAGGGGGGACGGTAGGAACAGGGACAATGGCTGCCATCAGAGAGGAGGCCAGAGCCTGGAATTATCTTAGTTGAGCCGCCAATCCACCGTGGATGCCCTCCAGGAATGCATTGCATTGCTACATCTGAGATGCCAGCCCCTGGATGGCATTCACTATGGTTGACTGCCCTACAGAGATTGTTCTCAGGAGGTCAATAGCCTCCTCACTCAGGGCAGCCGGGCTCACTGGGGCAGGGCCTGAGGTGCCTGGAGCGAAGGAGATGCCCACCCTCCTGGGTGAGCTGGTACAGGCAACTCGGCGAGGGCCAACTGGGAGGGCGGTGCTGGTACGGTGGTGGCGGACGGTGGTGGCGGCTGTACCTGGACCAGGGAGTTCAATCGGAGGAGGAAGCAGAGTCAGTGTTGTTATCTCTTGTCTCTGCCATGGTGCTCCCCACACCCTCCATCCCACTGGTTCCCTTGGTGTTGGGTGACTCTGCCTCCTGGGTCCTGTGGAATGGAGCTCTCTCACTCGCCGGTGCCCCTGCTCCTCCCCCAGATGATGCTAATGCACACATGGACAGGATGACAGAAGAAAAAAGGGGGGAAGAGAGAGAAAGGGAACACTTGGTCAATTACAGCACCAACACCACAGATGGCATACACATTACCATCACACACAGGGTTCAGGATTGTGCTAGCTAGGTTGTATTCCATGTCAGACAGGGCTTAGTGTGTCCCAGGAGGGCTGTAGTTCGCAGTGTTTGGGCCTCATCTTGCTGTGGCACCTAGCCAATTGTTTGCCAGTGTGGTGCATTGTGCTCAATCCTGAACCTTTGGTGTTGGTGCTGTAATTGACCCAGTGTTCCCTTTCTCTCTCTCCCCCCCACCTTTTTTTCTTCTGTCATCCTGTCCATGTGTGCATTAGCATTGTAGGAGGCTGTGCTGGCTTATAGTGGGTACCTGATGGTACTTACACCTTGTGCCAGGTCCAGTTATCCCTTATTAGTAGATTAGTACTGTTCTAGCAGCTTAGGCTGATAGAGGTAGCTATAGCAAAACAGCTTAGGCTGAACTAGGAGACATGCAAAGCTCCTACTATACCACTTATATCATATAGGTAGTACATCATAAGAAACACAATACTCAGAGTTACAAAAAATAAAGGTACTTTATTTTAGTGACAATGTGCCAAAAATATCTCAGAGGATATACTTCCTTAGGAGGTAAGTAAAATACACAAAATATACACACAAACCAAAATCAGGTAAGTAAACAGTTAGAAGAATAGTGCAAACACTGTAGAATACAATAGGATGCAATAGGCTTAGGGGCAACACAAACCATATACTCTGAAAGTGGAATGCGAACCACGAATGGACCCCTAGGCTAGTGTAGTGTGTAGAGGGTCACTGGGAGTGTAAGAAAACACTAAGGGTGTCCAAGATACCCCACCCCAAGACCCTGAAAAGTAGGAGTAAAGTGATACTACTTCCCCAGAAACACTCACTAAACATGTGATAGAGGATTCTGCAAAGACCACAAATGACTGCAAAGCACTGAAGATGGATTCCTAGACCTGCAAAGGAAGAGGACCAAGTCCAAGAGTCATGAAAGTTTCCAGGGGTGGCAGGAGCCCACTAAACCCGGGATGAAGGTGCAAAAGGGCTGCCTTCGATGGAAGAAGCTGAAGATTCTGCAACAACGAATGGTACTAGGAATTTCTTCTTTGTGCAGAAGATGTCCCATGGAGTGCTGGAGGATGCAGAGTTGTTTCTTTGGAGAAAGAGTGCAAACAAGCCTTGCATCTGCAAAGGTTTTGGTTGAAGTAAAAGGGTGCTGCCCGGGCCCAGGAAGGACCAGGATGTCGCCACTTAGCAGAGAAGACAGAGGGGGCCCTCAGCAACACAGAGAGCCCATACCCAAGAAGGCAGCACCAGCAGAAGAACTTGAACATGAGTTCAAGAAAACTGAGCATGGCGGTCATCTCAACACTACAAAAGAGGGTCCCACAAAGCTGGTGGTCAACTCAGTGAGTTGGGCAATGCAGGACGGAGTGCTGGGGACCTGGAATAGGCTGTGCATGGAGGATTCCTTGCAAAAGGGCACAGAAGCCCTAGCAGCTGCAGTTCACGCGGTGCACAGGATTACTGTCTGGGGAGGGGAGGCAAGGACTTACCTCCTCCAAATTTGGACAGTTGGACCACTGGACAGTCTGGGTCACTTGGGTCCACCACCTGTGTTCTAGGGGCCATGTTCCTCAGGATGAGAGGGGTCCCGGAGTACCGGTGATGCGGACATTTGGTGCCTGCTGGAGCAGGCAGATTTAGTCGACCCACGGGAGATTTCTTCATAGCTTCCAGTGCAGGGTGAAGGCAGACAGCCCTCAGAGCATGCACCACCAGGAATCAGTTGAGAAAGCCAGCAGGATTAGGCGCTACAATGTCGCTGGTAGTCTTCTTGCTACTTTGTTGCAGTTTTGCAGGCGTCCTAGAGCAGTCAGCGGTCCATCCTTGGCAGAAGTCAAAGAGAGAGGTGCAGAGGAACTCTGGTGAATTCTTGCAAGTCGTTATCTGAGGAAAAGCACACAGGAGAGACCTTAAATAGCCCTCAGAGGAGTATTGGCCACCTAGTTAGGTAAGCACCTATCAGGAGGGGTCTCTGATGTCACCTGCTGGCACTGGCCACTCAGAGGCCTCCATTGTGCCCTCACACCTCTGGATTCAAGATGGCAGACGTCTGGGACACACTGGAGGAGCTCTGGGCACCACCCCTGGGGTGGTGATGGACAGGGAAGTGGTCACTCCCCTTTCCTTTGTCCAGTTTCGCACCAGAGCAGGGACTGGGTGTTCCCTGAACCGGTGTAGACTGGCTTATGCAAGGAGGGCACCATCTCTGCCCTTCAAAGCATTTCCAGAGGCTGGGGGAGGCTACTCCTCCCCTGCCCTTAACACCTATTTCCAAAGGGAGAGGGTGTAACACCCTCTCTCAGAGGAATTCCTTTGTCCTGCCTTCCTGGGACTGGGCTGCCCAGATCCCAGGAGGGCAGAACCCTGTCTGTGGGTTGGCAGCAGCGGTAGCTGCAGAGAAAACCCCAGAGAGCTGGTTTGGCAGTACCCGGGGTCCATAGTGGAGCCCCAGGGATGCATGGGATTGTCCCCCCAATACCAGATTTGGCTTGGGGGAACAATTCTATGATCTTAGACATGTTACATGGCCATATTCGGAGTTGCCATTGTGAAGCTACATATAGGTATTGACCTATATGTAGTACACGCGTGTAATGGTGTCCCCACACTCACAAAGTCCTGGGAAATTGCCCTGAACTATGTGGGGGCACCGTGGCTAGTGCCAGGGTGCCCTCACACTTAGTCATTTTGCACCTAACCTTCACTAAGTAAAGGCTAGACATATAGGTGGCTTATGAGTTACTTAAGTGCAGTGTAAAATGGCTGTGAAATAACATGTGTGTTATTTCACTCAGGCTGCAGTGGCAGTCCTGTGTAAGATTTGTCTGAGCTCCCTATGGGTGGCAAAAGAAATGCTGCAGCCCATAGGGATCTCCTGGAACCCAAATACCCTGGGTACCTAGGTACCATACACTAGGGAATTATAGGGGTGTTCCAGTGTGCCAATTAGAATTGGTAAAAATGGTCACTAGCCTATAGTGACAATTATAAAGGCAGAGAGAGCAGAAGCACTGAGTTTCTGATTAGCAGAGCCTCAGTGACACAGTTAGTCACTACACAGGTACACACATTCAGGCCACAAACTATGAGCACTGGGGTCCTGGCTAGCAGGATCCCAGTGATACAGACAAAAACAAACTTACAAACATGTAAAAATGGGGGTAACATGCCAGGCAAGATGGGACTTTCCTACAAGCATCATCTGGCGGAGGAGCAGGGGCACCGGCGACTGAGGGAGCTGTATCCTACAGGACCCAGGATGCAGAGTCCACTGACGCCGAGGGAACCAGTGGGACGGAGGGCGAGGGGAGCACCATGGCGGAGACAGGAGGTGACAACATTTACTCTGACTCCTCCTCCGATGGGAGCTCCCTGGTGGTGGTGGACACCTCTGGGACCACCCCAGCCTCAGGTACAGCCGCCACCCTCCGTACCAGCACCGCCCTCACTGAGTTGCCCATACCTGCTCACCCAGGAGGGTGGGCATCTCCTTCGCCCCAGACACCTCAGACCCTGCCCCAGTGAGCCCGGCTGCCCTGCGTGAGGAGGCTATTGACCTCCTGAGAACCATCTCTGTAGGGTAGTCAACCATAGTGAATGTCATCGAGGGACTGGCATCCCAGCAGTAGCAATGCAATGCATTCCTGGAGCGCACCCACAGTGGATTGGCGGCCAAAAGAGATCATTCCAGGCTCTGGCCTCCTCTCTGATGGCAGCAATTGTCCCTGTTCCTACCGTCTCCCCTCCAACTACCACTTACCAGTCCCAGTCTCCTCAACCCCAACACATCCCATGCACACATACAGCAGGCATGCACACAAAACATCAGAGAAGAGTAGCTAAGACAAACATAGGGAGGACACTTCTGGCCACAAGCACTCACACAAACAATTGACAGTTGCACACACAACAACATCCTCTACCTCCACTGTCTCCCCCTCCTTCTCCTCCCTCACAGTCACATCCACACTCACACCTGCATGCTCTGCTTCAACAGCGAGCACCACCATCACCACACCAAGCAGCACACACACCTCACTAGCAGACACCTCCACAACATCTATCCATGCGTCCCCTGTGTCCTCTCCCACCCTGTCTGTCCCCCCTCCTAATCCTAAGGGACACAAATGCAGGCACTCAGGCACCCAACAGCCATCCACAACACATCAGCACACTGCCCATGCACCTTCTCCCAGGTACAGCAGACATACTTCTCCAACAACCACTCCCTCAACCTCCATTCCGATCCCTCCTCCCTCATCCTGCTCCACCGTCCCTAAGAAACTTGTCCTTGCCCAACTTGACCTCTTCCCTCCTCCTCCAACCCTGTCCTTCCAGTAAGAGCAGGGTCCCAATGACCCAGCCCAGCACCTCAGTCAAACAGTCCACGAGGACAGTCGAGGCACCTCCTAGTCGTGGAGGCAAGAAAGTGAAGAATCCCACTCCACCTGCCAGGAAAGTGAAGGACCCCACTCCACCAGCCAGGAAAGGGAAGGATCCCACTCCACCAGCCAGGAAAGCAAAGGATCCCACTCCACCAGCCAGGAAATCGAAGGATCCCACTCCACCAGCCAGGAAAGGGAAGGATCCCATTCTACCGAAAGGTTCCCACTCAACCACTAATGACAGGAGTGGTTCCCATTCATCCACCAATGACAGCAGCGGTTCCCACTCAACCACCAATGACAGGAGAGGTTCACACTCAAACAACGACAGCAGTGGTTCCCACTCAACCACCAATGACAGGAATGGTTTCCACTCAACCATCAATGAAAGGCAAGAAGCCCTCACCTCCAGGTGAGGCACAGCATCCCTCACCTCCAGCAGAGGCTGCCCAGGAGACACCTCCCCCAGCAGAGACAATGTAGCCCTCCCCTCCAGCAGAGTCTGCCCAGGGGACAGCTCCCCCAGCAGGACAATGCAACCCTCACCTCGAGCAGTGGCTGCACAGGGGACCTATTTCCCCAGCAGAGACAATGCAGCCCTCACCTCCAGCAGAGGGCATGTAGGCCACCCTCCAGGGACCGTTGTACAAGGAGCCCCCTCCGGAAGCAGTGGGAGAGTTCCCCATCTCAGAGACTGTGACCTTGCACTCCCCAGCATTGGGAAATTGGCATGGAGCCCCCTCCAGAATCAGTGGGCGAGTTTCCCACCTCAGAGACTGTGATCTTGTACTCCTCAGCATTAAGAAATGGACATGGTAACCCCTCCAGAAGCAGTGGGTGAGTTCCCCGCCTCAGAGACTGTGATCTTGCACTCCACAGCATTGGGAAATGGGCATGGAGCCCCCTCCAGAAGCAGTGGACAAATTCCCCACCTCCGAGGCTGTGACCCTGCACTCCCCGGCATTGGGAAATGAGCATGGAGCCCCCTCCAGAACCAGTGGGCAAGTTCCCCACTTTAGCTGAGGTGCCGTCACCCCTCTTCCCCCTGAGGTGTCTGCCCACTTCTAACATGATGCCTCTGCACAGTTTGTTGGGAAGAATGTCAGGGTCACGTTGGGGCTTGGACGGAGCCCTGTGGCCATGTGGGCCTTTTGTACTTTGGACTGGGCATTGGACCTTTCTGGACAATTGTTCATGTATAATATTTGTCACTACGGTCCTTATGGTGGTTGTTGGCATGAGAATACATTTTCAATTCTGCCTTACTGTTGACCTTGAATTATTATGAGGTGTGTCCTATGACGTTGTTTTTCGTATGCAGCTGGTTGTGGGTATGGTGTGTGTGTGAGTGGTGTGTGTGCGTGTGTGTGTTACTCTCTTTTCCTTCATTCATTCCCATGTGTGCTTGGCGGCTGTGCTCTCTGTCGTCGCCTTCATCGGCGTTGGTGTTCCAGGTGGAGCATGGCATAGAAAAGATCGGGAAGATCTGCAGTTCCAGAAATTGTGGCAGTGTGCTATGTCATAATATGGTAGGTGGTACCTTGTCTTCTACCTGGCTGTTGATGGCTACCGCTGTGGTGAGTGGTGGTAATGCCCTGGTGGATGGTGTGGTACATTGGCTGTCTATGGGAGTTATCACTCTCATGGTCTTAATTTGACAGTAATTAATGCCAGCCTGTTGGCAGTTTTACCACCACTTTAACAGTCTCCGCCAATGTCAATGACCACCATAGTGTTGAATTATTCGGTTATACATGAAGTTTTAAGGTTATACCATCACACTTTAGTTTAGTAACCTACAGTGAATGCACATTAAAATAGGCTTTCAATGCACCACTTTACAATGTATCTATTAGTACTCCACTTACCAAAATGCATAGATTGTTGCGTTTAAATGATTACTGTGATGCCAGGGGGAGCAATAACATTTCTGCTACATCAGGAGGAAACACACAGGGAAAAGACCAGAAAAATGCACATGCTCCCATGGGAAACAAAAAGAAACATGTTGTTCCCTTGTGTTGAGCCACTGGAAGGATATAAGGTGTCCAGTCAAAATGATGATAAAAAGGTTATGATTCAGAAAAGGGGCAAACACAGGAAGATGACAGAATATAATTGATACGCAACTGGCTGACACAAAGGCCACTCGTATTGTTGATACTGTCCATAATAAGTTTTGGCAGTGAGAGGAAGTGCTGTGAGTAGGAGGCGGTCCGCCAATGCATTTTCGTGGGCATCTCCTGAAGAATATAATTAAGTCTGTCATGGTTGGAGAGTGAAAAGTACCCACTTTTGAACTGCCAACTAAGTTTAGATGTGTAAGACCAATGTCATAATTTATTTTAACAAGTTACATTGAACGATGAACTGGGTAGCATATTTTATCAGAAAGAATTGGCACTGCACTTTGAGCTTTCCATCTCATCATAAATAAATATGTCCCAGTATCTACCAGGGTCATATGCATATGTGAAAAAGTATGGTGACATCAGTCCAACTTATGTTTTGCCTGTTTCGGGGATAACACATTCCACCATAAAAGTCCCAAAAGTTTGGCACATCCAGAAAATGATGTAATTGTGTTAATGATGAGAGTCTAGGGGATTCTGGAAATGATAATTTCCTCTCCCTTACCTTTTCTATTGGGGCAATGCCGGTATTCATCAGTTTTTATAGCAAAGACACTGGGAGTGAGCTGTTGTTATTGTCACAGGGATTGGGGGAAAATGCACAATTTTATAGCTGGAGGTGTAATAGTTATTAATTCTCATTATCTATTTGGTCTCTAGTGATGAATACAATCTCCTTAAAATCTTACCTGAGGAAATATTTTGATTCTCTAAATTTTCAGGGCTCAAATGCATTGGTAAGTTACAGGTCGAATAAGCTTGATATTCCCATTAGAAAAATGTTGTGTCCAGCTTATGTAATATCAGACCCTTTGTCACTGTAAAACAATACGCTACAGCAGAATCGATTCATATCGTCAACTACAGTGTCAGGAGAATAGTTGACAATTAATAGCTTTGTCTTTTTTTTTTATTAATAGATGACAGAAGGCCTGTTATCCAGATACATTTTGCCATTAAAAATAGTTTGCGCTCAGTAGAAATACTATCCTACGGGGTTGCTCTGTAAAGGAGCAATACTGATAAATATTTCCCCATAGAAGCATACTTCTCTGAACACAGAGCCTAAAACAATCATACACAATATTGTGAAAGATGTCATCTCAAATCAAACATAGATATTGGCCAATGCTAAATTGCTATATGCCAGAGTGCTCCATTTTGCTAAACACCACATTTTCAATCATTTCCTTTAAAAAACATTATTATAGGGTGTGTAACATCAAATCCATTCTTAAAAATACTCCATTTTCTTTCTCTTTCCTCAATGGGTGGATGGCCATTTGGGTACATGGCTCGCCACCATCTGGTATACCTTACTAGCTGTGGAAACTTTTGAAACTGGAAACCCAGTGGAATCTAGGGTAGCATGACTTGTTCATACCTCATCCCACTTTCGCATACAGAATGACCTATGAATGAATATTCAAACAATGACTACAAATGCACAATTTCCTTTCTCTTTCCATGGAGGATTGCTTAAATATTTGGGCTGAGTGTCTCCTGGCACTCAACAGATTCCTACCAACCTGGGAAATTTCTAAAAATTAGAGACCCTTGTTCCCAGCAAGTCTTTTTATGCAGAATGCTCAAGGAACACCAAAGCAAGGGACAAAAAATGCATTTTCCCACATGTATCTGGAGAAAAGTGTCACCCACATGCTTTCATTGGGATAAGGAATTCCATACGAACGTGCCAAAACTGTAACCAGGTGAGGACCAGATTGACATTACATAGACGTCACACAATCTAAGGTTACTGTCTCGTTTTATAGGTTCACCCACACAAAGTGGGTGCTGTTATATTGGGGGGAATGTGCAAACACAGGATTGTAGGGCTAATTTCAATCCTTGCAGATTCTGTACTGCTTTCTCTGCTTAGAAAAGTAAAGAACTTCTGATTTAGCTGAAGTTTGACATTTTCAGGGCATTCAGATTAAAAAAAGAGGTGGGATCCATGCAAGTTACACCTCCCAGAAATTACCTGTGTGTCTAATTTTCAGAAATATCTGGGGTTCGTAGCTTCCTCTGCCTTTGACTAACTCTTTGTACAAATACCACCACTATCCACACCCCCATAATGAGTGACATTCAAATGGAAAATATTGATGTTTCCAGGCAGCATTTTAATAACTTACTTGTCATATGTGATAGCTTCCCACACACAAATGGGATATCATTTTTGGCAGAAGAAGTGTGGAGAAGTGCGGAACATTATCAATCCTCACAGATTCTGGAACATTCCCTCAAAGAAAGTTTTGTGATTCTAGCCAAAGTTTAACATTTGCAGGGCATTCTGGGTAAGAAAGAATAGTGTTATCCACACAAGCAGCACCACCCCGAACTCAGTATTGTGTCAAGTTTTCAGAAATGTTTGGAGTTAGTAGATTTTCCTGGAGGCTGAGTGGACCCTGGGCCCAAATACCACAGTACCAACATCCAGAGAATGTTTGAAATTTATAGAAAAAATCTAGGTGTTTCCACTCTGCATTTTGGGGCCAATTTTGCTAAATGTGATAGGGCCAAACAAGAGAGGGGTACTGTTTTTGATTATAAGGAGACGTGTGAAATGCTGGGTGGTGGAACTTTTGTAAGTCATTCCAGAATCTAGAGCATTCCTTCATAGAAGCAAAAATATTTTGATGATTTCAGCCAAGTTTGACATTTGCATGAGAATCTGGGTCAGAAAAATTAATGGGAGTCATCATACCACACCACCCTGGGCTCACCAGGTGTCTAGTTTAAAGACATTTGTGTGGTTTGCATGTTTCACTGAGTAGCAGTTGACCCTTAGCCCACATTTTGGAGCTATCTACATCCCTACAATTGTTGAAATTCAAAGGAAAACCTATTAATCTTTCTACACTCTAGGAGCTTTATCGAAGAATGTGTTAGGCCTACCCACACCAGTGATGTCATGGTTTTATCAGGAGAAACATGGGAATTCTCTGGTCTTAGGATGTGTGTCAGTCTGCACTGATTATGGAACTACTCCTTGAACAAAAGTTAGAAAATTCTATGTTTAGCCAAAGCTTGACATTTGCAGGGCCTTCAACATAAGAAAATATAGTTGAATCGTTCAAGTCAAACCACCATGGACCACCCATGTGTAGGAAAGCCCTCCTTTTAGCCCTTGTCATTTCCAAACCCTTTGGACTGATACTAGTGTTTACTGACTCTTGGATGTGCTCTTGGTACTGCTTACCAGTCCCAGGGCTAGTGCTCTGTGTAAAGTGGATATGCAAATTATGCTAATTATAATTGGCAGTATCAACCTACCTATATGTCCCTAGTATATGGTAGGGCATGTAGGTTTAGGGACCCCCAGCATAGGTAGTACACCCATAGATGCACTGCAGAGGTGTCCTGTGTCGTTTTAAAGGCAGGCCTGGCTTGCTGGCTGCTTTTGAACCAAAGTTACTTGCAAATTCAACTTTGGAATTAAAAGTACTTCCAAAACCTTAAGTTACTTTAATTTTACCTATGTGTCACCCCTAAGGTGTGCCCTAAGTGCCCCCTAGGGCTGGGTGAAATGTAACTATAAGCAGAGACCTTAACAAAAGTGTTTTATAAACCCTGGTGAGGTAAAATAGCCAAATTTATTTTTCTCTAACTGTAGTGAATAGGGTATATGGACTGACATGGGAAGATTTTATTTTAATTAAAAAAGTCCCAAAGGGAGTTTACGATTTCAAGTTTGTTATCAAACGTATTGCTATAATAAACCCAACAACTTGCCATTGTTGAATTTAATATAAGTAGTTCAGGGAAAGAGTTTTAGAACTCTATCTGAAAGTTGCCAATTTCAGCTCTGTAATGCCCTTCTCTGATTGGCCAGCCTCTGGCAGCCTGGCCAGGCTGCCTTGATGAGGTGTGAAGTGGACGGAGCTGAGGACAAAGAATGTGCCTTGGGGAGGAGATCTGCCTCAGCAGATGAGGAAGAGAGCAGCCAAACTGGATTTTAAAGGAGGAAAGGACATTTGGAGCAGCTCAGGACCTCCCCCATTTCCTGCAAACCTAGACAACCAGACGGCCTCTTGATTAGATTAGGATAGGTCAGGAAAGGGGTGTGTTAAGGATTTTTAGCCAAAACCAGTGGGTGGACTCAGCCAGACCTAACCTCCAAAATTCAGTTTCACCCAGTTTGGATTTTTTAAAGAATGTTGCTTCATTGGATTGATTTTTGCCACACTTCCCAGGAAGTGGTCATCCAACGGCTTTCCTGTGATTGGACAGTTGCCCCCCCGCTTTTCACCCCAGAAACAAGGATACATTTGGCAGGGTTTCACCCACACCTCAGATCCCTACAAGGAACAACATAAGAAGAAGGAAGGACTGCCCTGCTGGACCCCTGACCTGCACCTGGATACTGCACTCTGAAGGACTGCACCAGCTGCACACTTGGACTTCACCACAAAAAGGACTTTGCCTGCTTCAACTGGTTCAAGAAGGGACTCCCTGCTTGCTACAGGTGGGCAATAGCTAACCAGAGTCCTCTGCATCACATCCTGAAGGAACTGACCAGCTGACCACTGTCCACTGGTCATTTTGGAGTTTGAGCCAGGTTCATTCTGGGAGTTGGAGTCCTAGACCCCAAGGAGCAACTCAGAGCTTCTGGAACCTTGGGGTGAGCTGTGGACTCCTAAAGGACCTTAAAAGACCTTCTGGAAGAAGATCCAGAAAATTGGAGAAGATTGGAGAACTTTTGGTTAAAAGCTCCAGAAAGGGACCGACCCACCGTGGTGAGTCCAGCTGGCTTACCACAACCGCGACCCGACCTGACTTGCAAGTTTGTCCTGCTAAAAAGCTCTGGAGTCCCAGACTTCCAGGATTTCACCGGGGTCTCCTGGAAAGGTAATCCAATGACCTTACATCGATATCGGCCAGCTGTGAAGGGTCTACCGTCGTCAGAAGGAAAAAGCTCCAAAAAGTGACAAAGTCCGAACGTACAAAGTTGACCGGGACTTTCCGCGCAGCGTATCTGAGGAGGGCTCCATGGACGTCGGACCAAGATTCAGCTTCAGCCCGGACCAAGATTTCCGACCTGAAAAATCAACTAAGCCTGAAAGTAGAACTCTTCAGAGGTCTCCTGCAACGCGTTTCCGAAAAGAGCTCAAAGGACGTCAGATCGGATTTGTGACTTTGTCCCGCTGAAGAAAATCTTCAAGAAAAAGACTAAGACCAAAGGTAAACTTTTGACCGAGGCATGCCACTTGCTGTAGTCTAGCAGGGCTCCCTCGTGGCCACCCTTAAACTTTGACTTTGCCCCGCTCAAGGTGCGACCAGATGTCCAGAGTGCACTTTTAGTTTCTATGCAATAAAAAAACACTAATTGTTTGACATTCATATCTCCGGTTCCCCGTTATCCGATTGTATTTGTTTTGGTGTCAAATTAAAGATAAAGATATTTCCTATTTTTATAAATTGGTTTCGGATTTCTAGACTGTTTCCTGTGTTTTGTTGTATGACTGTTTTGTGATATTTGAATGCTTTACACACTTTGGCCGTCATTATGACTTTGGCGGTCTCAAAGCGAGACCGCAAAAGCCATGGGTGCCAGAAGACCACCAGTGCTGGTCGTCTTCTGACCGCCATATTATGGTGACTGCTGGATTACTGCCACATTTAGGGCCGAAATCTGGCAGTAGCCATGCTGGCAGACGAGGCACCTGGGCGGTGCTACTACCTGCACTGCCCCGCCATCAGGATGCCGCCAGACGTATTTTGACCAAACAGATGGCCTGGCGGAGTCCTACTGGCGGGGTGCTACTGGAGGTAGCAGCGTCCCTTCCCGTTCCCTGCCGGACGACCTTCTCACCGGACAAGGTAAGGCGGGCGTCCGACAGGGGAGGGTGGGTATTGGGTGTTGTGTGTGTGTGTGTGTGTGGTGTCTGCGTGTGTGTATGAATGTGTGTGCGTGTGAGTATGCATCTGTGAGTGTTATGGTGTATGCATGGTTGTATGCATGTGAGTGAATGCGTGTATGTATGTTACCGTGAGTGAATGCGTGTGAGTATGCATGAGTGAATGCGTGCATGGAAGTGGTGGTGCATGGGTGTATGCGTGGTGTATGTGGGTGTGTATGTGCATGATTGCAGGGGTTAATGGGCGCTGTGATACTAGGGGGGTGGTGGGCTGGGGATGGCGCTGGGATACTAGGGGGGTTTGGTGATTGCTGGGAGGGGTGGGGGAGTCTTCTACCGGTGACAGGGAAGGAACTCACTGTCACCGGTAGCCCTACCACCATGGTTTTCATGGTGGTGGTACCACTGCGAAAACCATGGCGGTAGGCAGGCTCATAATACCGCTGGCAGTCATGTGTGGACCGCTGGGTTGGAGGTGCACATCTCCGGCCCGGCGGTTCATACCCCGATGGCAGTATGAGGGGTGATTCATAATGTGGCAGTATACACCGCCAGCCTGTTGACGTTGATACCGCCACATTAACCCTGATGGTCAAAAGACCGCTAGGGTCAAAATGAGGGCCTTTGTCTCCTAAATTAAGCCTTTTTGCTCGTTGCCAAGCTACCAAGGGTTGAGCTGGGTTTAATTTATTGAGACTTAACTGGACCTAGTGGGGGGTTAGTGGCCTATTGCTAAGTGTATGTATCTACCTGCCCTTCCCAATAATCCACTTTCCAACACCATGCATTAACATTTCAGAAATCTTTGGAGTTTTTGTGATTTTCTCTGGGTGCTAGCTGCCTCCATTTACCAATCCTTCCCACTTCCACAGAATGAGTAAAATATTCAAGTTTCCATGTTGCATTTTGAGGGTTTTGCTGTTGCAGACCATACGTCCACACACCCAAATTAGCACCGTTTATATTGAGAGATGTGTGGGAATGCAGTAAAGTTGGGCATTTGTTACTATCTAGGAATTACATTGTTTTTTCTGGCTTCTAAATATAAGGATGCTTATAAGAACATATTTTGTAAAATACCCTCGAATCAGCTGCTATAATCAGTACTCACCCTTTCAAAGTAATATAAACAACTCTGATTCCTCAACTCAGATCTGTGGGCACATGTTAAAAACACATAATGTTCCTTCATATTCATTTTTTACTCATTAGGACTTATGAATTGATGCATGGTTGAAACGCTGAATAGTCACGAGAATCCGCAGCATAGGTTGATGGCTGTGAGTATTCTGACAAACAACAAGCACTATAGGCCTGATTACATGTTTAGGTGTTATTTAACACACCTGGTAAACAATGATACTATGGGGTATGTTATTTATCAGAGACAATAAATAACACCTATTTGAGTCTGTGGGGAATAACATGCGGATGTTGTTGTTTAACACACCAACATCTGCTTGATACGGCAAACACTGTATGCCCCACCCTGTGTTTAACTTTGGCAATTTTGACCTGCTGAAAATTATATTACCAAAGGTTGAGTTATTCACCGCATCCGATAACTATCGGCTGCATTAAATACCTTCAAACCCACTCGTAATGCGGCCCTAAATGCAGCTAACAGAGCCGGAGGGCATAACAATATATGACATCAGTAAATCATCCTTCAGTTAAAAAAAAATCGCACATTAAATCATTTTCACCTGTTTCTATTTGTTCCTATTTTATGTTCACCATTGTGTTTTTTTATTAAACAGTTTTTTGAGGGATAGCCATGAGCCATCGACACTAATGACCACCGGAAGAATTTGGAAATGTGCTTACGTGTCATAGATGTATAGCTTTCTGCGGTCTCTCGTAGATTTCTCACCTATTACCACCACTAAATATATATATATATATATATATATATATATATATATATATATATATATATATATATATATATATAACGGCTCAGCATCGAGGTGGGGCAAAACCACCTAAGGGGTTAATAATAGTATTTGGAGGAGTTACTCGAAGTTTGTGAAAGAATATATTTAGAATTGTACATACCCCTAAGATATTGAAAACGCTACTGGGTGAATGAACACTATTTGGGGGAAACAATGTGGGATTAACAGAAATAGAATGTGTCTTGCCTGAATGTAACAGGGCAACCTAGTGTTGAATAACAATTACCTTTGTGATATGAAAACTCTATGAAAGTGATTTCATCTCATTAATTTTTCCGAAATGGCCTCACGTCACCCTTTATGTCTTACTACAATCAATAGAAGTTAGCCAGACACTTTCCATTTGGGCACAACCGTCAATTTTGGGTACATTGACATTTTTTATAATCAGAAAATGACTCAGAGCAAGATTGAGAAATGCAGAAAAGGGAGAAGTGGTGAAGAGACAGATGTGAATACAATTGAAAGGGGGATAAAAACTAATTTTCAAGAATGAGATAAGATTCAGGGAGTGTAGAGAGAAACAGGCATAAAATGTTCAAGTATTGCTATGCACTTGAAGTCCTCACCTAAACTGTTCCTTTTTGTACCACATGCTTTTGTCAGCTTCACAAAATTATAAGGTTTGTTAGGAACACACTGACACCTCGTCTGTTCGTGGGCAAAGACAAAGCTGTCGCTTTTTTACACCAGATGTCACCTGCCCACCCCCTTTCTGGTACTCACCAGTGAGATGTGCCCAGAAAATGATGCGTTTGCTTTCCTTGCGTCTTCGAACCCCTCTGGATGTCATTAAACTCGCGTTCAGCTTTTAAAAACCAACCCAAGCATAGAGAATGGGCGTTCATATTAACAGAGCATTACAGACACTTAAAATATTGTCTTCAGAGCACAGTGGGCACTAAAATCTTTTAAAGTAAATATTCAGCCTCATTAAGGCTGTTTGTTTTTTATCTAGTATATTTGAGTCTGAGCAACACAGGCTCACAGTGTACTTCAACTGGTGATTGATGTGCAGCCTGGGGAGCTAGAATGCTTTCAAGGGTGGTGGGCCTAAAGTTTTTGGCAACATCAAACTGGAGTGAGGTAAGCTGCTCCTCTTCCGTTTGCAGACAGAGAGAGCAGTAGGGTGAGGACACGACTGGGGCGCAAAATATGTCATAGTGTCACAGTGTTCTGCTTGTAATAGTCACCATCATCATCATGAACTTTATTTCGATCACGAGGATCATAAAAGTACATCACACATAAATAATCCACATAAATATGCATACAGTCGTGTACACGTTCAAAATACAATAGAATAAAATCCCAATCACCCATACCAAGAATAAGAGACCAAACTGTATGAGCAGCAAAGCACATTTCTTAAAAAGACCCGTGGATGGTGAAGTCCCCCTGCCGGTTGCTGATCTTAAACATTGATGCGACGAGCAAACCTTAAAAGCAGCATGCAGTGAATTAGCTCTGAAAAGGTTGGGCATCACAATGTGGGCTTGGATTAGTGGTGTCACAAGATGTTACTGCAACAACAAAGTGCAAACTGCAGTTCCAGGGAGAGTGACCAGTGAAATTGTAACTGATCGTGGTCAATCCCTTCCAGGTTGTCCACGAACTTGATATAAAACCAAAACGACATTCGCCACATTCTGATATGAAGTTAAATAATAAACATATCTCTCAATGTACTGCGGGGGAACACAATTGGTTTTAAAATCCCACTCCTTTTACCAAGGTTGTGGTAACAATAAATGGCAACAAATAAATTAACTTTTTATGCAGTAAACTAAAATTGATATTCATTTCCCAGACTGGGTACTATATATTTAAGACTATTAATACGTAAAATAGAGTATGTCAAGGTATGAGGTCTTATAAAGGCCAGGAGGAACTGGCAGTGCCTTCATTAGGTTTCCTCGATAAGGAAAATGAAACAACTACTACAAAGGTGTTAGAGAAACTAGTGTGTTCCCTGTCCCCAGATCAGTTAGACACTCACTTGCATTTGCTGAGGGCACCTATTCCACTGGGCCATCAAGTACTTAGCCTGAGCGGAACAATACAAGCATTTAGTGGGGTAAGCTGATATGATCACCGCCTATGTGTCGTTTAGTCACTTTCTTACATACTATTTGAACGCCTAATCCATAGGGCCATCAAATATTTGGCCAGACCTAAAACCACTACTCTACTTCTGTCAGTGCTCAGTACTCTATATGCCTATAGGTACTGCCTGGTGCCCCGGTTCCTGCAGAGGGTTGAAATACACTTTGCCCGGAGGTTATGATAGCAGAGACAGAAAATCGCTTTAACAGGTAAGGTTCTGTATCAAAATTGCAGGTACAGTTTCCGAGCGAGGGCGGGGACAATTTCATCAATGGTTGGGTCATACTGCGGGTAGGGTTTAATATCTATAGAAGCTAGGGAAAGCGTTCCCTTACACTTTGTCATGGGTTCAACGGTTATGAACTCCCAGTAGCTGGCTTTAACCCTAGCTTGAGGGATCATACACGTCTTCCCCAGAGAAGACAAGGAAGTTTCCAACCCCAATTTCTGTAGGAGTACCTTGGTGGTACTCAGCCAAGGAATTTTCCTGACACATTGGAGTACCATAAGGTCTCTTAGACTCAGCCTGTAGGGTTCGAGAGCCTGGGTATTCCACATGCAGTGCCAGAAAGTGAGGAATCTACATTCAATTTTATGAGAGATCCTCCTTTGAGCTAAATCCAAATGGACAGGGTCGGAAGAGTGCTCAAAGGAAGATTATGTTAAGATCCTAAAAAGATTATTCCCAACTGTTGTTAAACTACGTGTGTTTGTGCATCCTCACATCCTGCCCCATGCAATACCATACCCAGCACCTTGGTATCATATCTCTCAAGGGCAGAGGCCACCTTTTTAGATGTTGTCTTTCTGTGGATCTTAGCTATGCTTGACATCTGTTGAATAAGGGACACATGAGTCTTTTCAAAATGAGTAACCAAACACAGATTGGGGGTGAGTCCCATATCTAAATAATCGCAGTCGGCCACCAAGTCTATAGGGGTGTCATACGTCTCGTACAACAGGTAATTTTCAATTGGAAAAGAGCATGTGCTTGTTTGTGGAGCTATTAAGCTCCTGTCCCGTCTCATTGCAGACACACTTACAAGTGTTTAGTAGCTACTGGAGCCCCTGGGGTGTCATCAGCAAAGAGGAGAGTCTGGACCCTCCTCCCCCATCCCTCATCAGGTAATCTACCACTGTGTTAATGTATAATAGAACAGGGTGGGGCGAGAGCGCACCACTGCCTAACCCCTCAGGTTACCCTAATGGGTTCAGTCAGTTACCCGTCTTCCCCCAATCTTACTTGAGCAAAGTTATCCGCAAGTAATCTCACCAGGATGATCAATAGGGGTGCGGGTACGTCCATTGTATCCAACACCTTCCAAAGTTTGCCTCTAGGGACCAGATCAAAGGCAGTATGTAACTCAATGAAGGCAACACAAACTTTTCCTTTGTTGATTATTACCTCCTTCCAAAAAATGGAAATAAAGCGGATGGCCTGGTCAATGGTACCGACGTTGGCTTTAAAGCTTGCCTGCAAATAAGACAGAATCTCCTCTTCAGTTATCCAGTCCTGAAGGTGGACCAGTACCTGTTTACAAAAATTGTTTCGCAACTAATCGATCAAGCTCATGGCCCAATAATACCTGCGATTTGTCCAATCTCCCTTTTTGTACACTGGGATAATCTCTGCTAATTTCTATTTCTTTATTTAATGTTTATTTGTATCCAATAGTATTGTAGCGCCAACATTGTGAAAGAAAGTGAAATATGTTGTCTCAATGTCTGCGGAACATTCCACACAGGAAACGTCCTTAGCCCAAGCCTCATAAAGTGCTAAAAACGAGTAAACTTAGACGAAGGTGTATGTTTTCCTTTGTGAATCAGGTCCTTTATGGGTCCTGGCATAAGACATGCTTACACAGGGGGAAATGTTTTGTGAGTTACAAAACTTTTCTACATAATTATGCAGGTCTTGCTAATGGAAATTAACTAATAAGCCACAGTAAGGGATTAAGGCACAGAAATGCACCGAAAATGCTTTGCCACTCATGCTTGGACATGAAAGTGTAATTCACTTGCAAGGCCTTGATTCTGGGTTGCCTGTACTTCCTAATAGCAGGAGTTACCAAACCCACTGGAAATCACAAGCAGTGCAGGAGTATGGGGGTCGGGATTCCCTGGCGCGCTGAGTGCACATTTTACCAGATTCTGACCCTCCACGTCATACGTGCTGGCATTTACCCCCACTCAAAGGAATACAAGAGCATTGCACCGGAAACCGGCAGCTGATTTCTGCATTTTTTACCCTAGGAAAGTGCTTAATTTGTAAATAAAAAGGTGCCGGTGCTGAAAGCTCTCCTCTTAAACATGCGACTGCTTCAATTAACAGTGCGAGCACATAATACTGAGGCAGAGTAATTCTGAAGCCACCTCGGACCTCTTCAATCCATTAACAGCCACTGCCCGCCCCTTCAGCTCACTCTTGCAGCTTCCTGCTTTTCCCCTTGTGACGCTTCTTCTTTTTTCTCTTCCTCTGTCTTTCCCACGTGTCTTTTGCTCGCAGTAAATGCTTGAGGCAGAAAACTAATCCCCGGCCCTCAGAAATAAGTGCCGGTGCTCAGCACCGGAAACAACAAGCACAAATTAAGCACTGGGAACAAGTGTCTGTAACATCAGGCACGCTATTACCAGTGACTTTTTTTGAGCCACTTAACAATAAAAACTTAGTAAATGTGGCAGAGTTTATGTTATGTGAAAACCTAGCATGACACATTGGTTTCTGCACATTTTTGTAAATAAAATCACTAACTATGGAACAATTACATATGGTTTCTTCCAAGGGAAACATTGTGATTTCAAATTACAGGTGCAAAAAAGTCTCATTTTACCTGTGAATGAAGGTGGCAAATTCAACTTCAGTACCTGAAGCCATACATTTATTTTGGGTAAAAAAAAATAGCAATGACTGCCTGTTGACTCAAGGTGTGTAGCTGTACCAAAATCTTCAAACAAAAATGAAGAATGTTTTGGCAGCTGTTCTAGAACAGAAAGTACATTGCTGCAACTATGAACTAATACTTATTTATACATGCCTATTATGCACCCGCCAAATTTTGTTTAAAGCATGACATACATACTGCTAGGATTAGTGCAGAGATATTGCCAGAACGTGGTTGTAACACCTCACAGTACTTTCGTTTCCAAGAAAATAGAGGTAGAACTAAATTAGTGGATACGTTGATAAAAGTAAAAAGCAAAAGGAGATAAATTACAGGATGGTTTCTCAATCTTCTCCTGTAAGGAAGTATCGGATCTTCCGTGTGAAGTAGAATTGATAGTTTACTGACCCCAGAAAGCAGAAACTCTAAGGGACAGATTTATGGAAAGTGGCGCTGCACTTGGTGCTGCACCAAGTGCAGCGCCACTTTCCCTGCGTCCCGTAGCACACCCCTACCGCCACCATGTGTGCGCTGTATTTAAAATACGACGCACCATGGCACAGGGTAGGGGTCGATAGTATCATTTCTCATGACACTATTGATGTACTCTGCAGGAGTAGCGCCAAAATATTGGCGCTACTCCTGCAGAGTACATAGGGGCCCATTTTAAAGAATGGAAGCCCCTTTTGAATGCCTGCACTTGAGCAGGAGTTAAAAGTGCCTTAAAAAATGGCGCAAGGAAATCTTATAGATTTCCTAACGCCATTTTTCCGGCTCCCCTAAAGGGGGAACACCCCGTGCATTCATTATGCCTGGGGCAAGCATAATGTAGCACAAAGGGGTACAGAGTGCCGCAATGCATGCGCCACCCTGTAAATACGGCGCAGGGATTTCGGCCTCGTTGGTCCTCATTAACGTAAAAAATAATGACGTTAATGTGGCGCAAGGTGGCTCTAGGGCATTATAAATATGCCCCAAAGTGCACTTCAAACCTGTCATTTCATGTCCACGCAGATTTGTGTAGCTGGTGCTTAATTTGATGAGATATCTAGCATAACAGTCGCACTAGTCTGTGAATATGCACTCACTGACAATCATTTCTTTATTTAATGTTGTATTTGGATCCAATAGTATTGTAGCGCCAACATTGTGAAAGCAAGTCTAATGTATCTCAATGCCTGCGGAACATCCTGCACAAGAAACATTCTTAGAACAAGCTTAATGAATTAATCGGAAGCACTGGTGCAATCGTTGGACTCTAATAAAGAGGGCACGGTCCTGTCTTACCATCTAGTCTTGTTATCACTAGTACTAACCATTGCACCTGAGATACACTGGACTCTAGAGACTGGTGAATATGAGGAACACATGCGCAAGCCACCACAGCCTTTATGTGTCTTACTGATGGGGCTCACACATTCACAAGCATGATGCCCCTGAGAAGATTGACTTGTTTCAGCCACACACTCACCAGCTACACCCAAGTAGCTCGAGCTTATGTCTGGATGGTGTTCACAGCAGTATCATTTTTCATGCAGCTTTCAATGATCACACAAAAAGGTGCATGGACAAAATTTGTTTGACCTCAACGAACTGGTTCAATTTTAGTTTTCACTCTTTTTTAATGCATCTTGTTTCAAAAAGCGTCAGCCCTGTCAGCCACAATGTGGTTCCTCTACAGGATGACTTCTTCTACAGCAAGCTGTAACATCATAACTTGGGTCCAGCAGTGACAGTCTCATACAGTGTGTGACTGACTGTGAAATTAAAAATGAGCGTCAACACTTCTTGGATCTCCACGTCTATACAACTTTTAAGGGTATGCAAGGCCTGTCCTTCTCATAGGTTAACATGGGGTCTACCTTTACATCTGATTAAAGTGTAGATTCCCTTTGGGAGCGGATGGACATATGGAGTTTGGGGTCTCTGGAGTCACAATTTAAAAATACATCTTTTAGTAAAGTTGATTTTAAGATTGTGTGTTTGAAAATGCCACTTTTAGAAAGTGAGCATTTTCTTGCGTGTACCATTTCTGTGACTCTGCTTGTTTGTGGATTCCCTGTCTGGGTCAGTTTGACAGTTGGGGTGGTTGCACCTCACACTAGAAAGTGACACAAAGGGAGCTGGGGTGTAGCCTGCATATCCTGATGAGCCATCTGTGCTAGGAGGGAGGGGAGGATTGGTCTCTTACACCTGAAAGGGATGTGCCTGTCCTCACACAATGCAGTCTCCAACCCCCTGGTGAGTGTCTGGGGCCTGGCCTGAGCAAGGCAGGATTTCACATTCAAGAGAGACTTTGCTTTGAAGTAGGCTTACTTCAAAGGAAACGTTGGGTGCAAGAAGAGTACCCAAAACCACAGACTTTAGAACACGTCTAGAAACCAAGAGGAACCTCTGCCTGGAGAAGAGCTGAATGAGCTGAGGAAGAAGAGCTGCTCTGCCTGTGCTTTGTGGAGCTATCCTGCAGTTGCTGCTTCTGCCAGAGTAAGAGTGCAAAGACTGGATTTTGAGTGCCTTCCAGCTTGAGAAGAACTCTCCAAGGGCTTGATTTAGAGCTTGCCTCCTGTTGTTTGAAGTCTCAGGGAAAGCAAAGACTTCTCTCTGCCAGCACCTGGAGTCTTTGGAGAGACTCCTACTCTGCCCTGTGGTGACCATCCAGTTCCTGGGACCCTGAAAGGAGAAGCTGGCAGCCTAAGAAGAGGAAATCCATGCACAGAGTGTCATGCAGGGAAAAGATCGACGCAACTCCGATCTGCGGCTGAAGAAACGACGCGCTGCCGGCTCAGCGGCTGAAAATCGATGCTCCCCTGCAACGCGACTGAAGAATCGACGCACGGAGCTGTAGAAATGACACGCAGCGTCGCTGAAGGAGGCTAGGAGATCGCAAGCCGTGCTGCGTGGTTTTCAGATCATCGTGCGGCTGGATTTCTGACGCAAGCACCACTGGGCATGTAAAAACAATGCAAGGCCTGCCTGGACCCGAGAGTGCTGACCTGATCGACGCATCACTCCCCATGCAGAGAGAAGAAACAATGCACCTGACCCGACAAAAAGAGAAACAACGCAAAGTCTTACTCGTGCGTGAAATCAAAGCACCGCAAGCCCTTTTTGACGCACACTTGCCCGTGCAGGGTTATTTTTCATGCACCCAAGGTACATTTTCACGCTTACAGTGTTAGTGTGTGTTTTAAAATACATAAAGACTCTTTTTGCTTTTTAATTGATAACATGACTTGTGTATTGTGGATTTTTGTCATTTTGGCCTTGTTTTGTTTAGATACATATTCTCTATTTTTCTAAACTTGTGTTGTGTCACTTTGTAGTGTTTTCATTAAGGTACTGTGTGTGCTGGTACAAATACTTTACACCTAGCACTCTGAAGTTAAGCCCACTGCTCTGCCAAGCAACCAGGGGGGTAAGCAGGGGTTAGCTGAGGGTGATTCTCTTTTACCCTGACTAGAGTGAGAGTCCTTGCTTGAACAGAGGGTAACCTGACTGTCAACCAAAGACCCCATTTCTAACACATGACTTGCTGTTCTGCCATTTGACTTCAATGTTCAACAGCAGGATTACAGGTGCCTTGAATAATTGTTCTCTGTACAGTTAGTATAAAAACTTTTCCTTAAATTTAATTTCTTGTGAGATGGGTAACTAATAGTTTTTATTTTCCTTGCCATTTACAAGATATTATTTGAAACAACTAAATCCTAGGGGTGAATTGTTCATTAAGCTAAAATCACTATCTACTATCAATAAGACATACCATAAAATATAATTGGATCTTAAGGAATGAACCTGTGCTTTTTAGTATTGCTTCATGTACAAACCCTCCGCTCCTTGTATTTTTTTTCAGGGAAGCAGTGATACGCTTTCTTCAAAGTTTCACTGTACCAGAGCCCCTTTGGTCTGTAAAGGTGACTTCTCAGCAACTTATCCCACAACATAGTTCCCTACAATAAAATTTTACTTTCTTGGTTTGTTTCTCAAACTCTAACGTATCGATTGTCTATCTAGTCAAAGTTTTATATTCTTTTCACTAGCACACACAAGCTGCAACTCTTTTGCAGAGGTTTTTGCTGTAACTAACAAGACTGTATAGTGAATATTTGCCAAATATCTTATCACATGATGTGTTTTGGCAGGTCAAATTTTTGTCTTTAGTCTCTAAACAGCAGAAATGGCTGCATTGTTTACACATCTTCTTGAGACAGGCTGCCCGCCTGATCTTGTTGCTGCACTATCTGCTTCAGACAGTCTACCTGTCTGATTTAGTTGAAGCCATTATTGTTCTTTCAGCATCCAACACCAGAGACCTGGCATCCAAGATTAACATTTTGGGCTCTGGGCTCTTTCACCCTTTCAAATTTGCTGTTGGTTAAGTGTCTTATTTGGCCAGTTTTGTCAGAATAGAGTGTAGAATGTTTAAGAAGGATAGGGTCCCACCAGAACAGTAGTCCACTCCACATGTGGAGGGAGGCCACCGCCCTTCTGGGCTGGAAGAACCATCTAACTGAAATTACCCCACTATGGTCAAGTGACCTACTATTAGATGTAGGCAAACTACAGGGCTTTGAGAAATGGAGACTGCTCAGTATCACCAAGCTGTTTGACATATGGTAGGGAGACTGTCAACATCAGGGCAGTGTGCGCTCTAAGGGCAACTAAAATGCAAAAACCCAGTCTTTATGCAAGAGCATAATTTATGCATTGTGTTTATATGCAGTTTGTTAACCTTTTGCATTGCAGAGTTTTACCTTAAAACCACTATTAGTGATGTTTGCAAATAAATGTTCATTTGCAAGGTATTGCTGCAGGCTTATAGAGTGTATCAGGGTGTGGTCCCTTTCTGGGACCTTCTAGAAGCTTTCCCTGCAACACTACTGGGTGTGGTTTGTGGGCTGGGCCAGACTCTATATAAGGGAGCCAGCCCAGCTCCACTTGCTCACTATTCAGAGGTCCTTGTGCAGAGCAGCAGCAACTTCCTGAGCTCCTGTTCCGGAGGCCTACTTTGACCATTCCAGGCCTTGCCCTTCATTGTATTGGTGATCCTTGAACAGGGTGGTAAGATGGAGGTCGGGCTGGGCCCTGTACCCCGTTTTCAAAGGCATTCGAGTTTTTGGACCTAGTTTTAATGTTGAAAGATTTTTCCTTGTGAGTGTGAATGTGCTCGTGGTTTCTGGAATTTACATGTTGATATTTGAATCGGCAAGACACGCGATTCATTCTTGGCACTTGACTTTTGAGATTTGGGTCGGCAACAGTGTGCGCAACCATTTCTTGACATTTGCATGGTGGCATTCGAATCTGCAAGACGCGTGATTCATTCTTTGCATTTAACTCTTGATACTCATTGTGCGCTATAATTTCTTGGCATTTGCATGGTGGCATTCGAATCGGCAAGACGCGCGATTCATTCTTTGCATTTAACTCTTGATACTCCTTGTGCGCTACCATTTCTTGGCATTTGCATGGTGGCATTCGAATCAGCAAGACATGCGATTCATTTCCTTGCATTTAACTCTTGACAATCATTGTGCGCGACCATTTCTTGGCATTTACATGGTGGCATTCGAATCGGCAAGACGCACAATTCATTCCTTGAATTTAACCCTTGATAATCATTGTGCGTGACCATTTCTTGACATTTGCATGGTGGCATTCGAATCAGCAAGACGGGCAATTCATTCCAGCATTTAAAACTCTATGTTTCAGATCGCTTACAGAGTGCGCGGTCATTTCATGGCATTTTCATATATCTGTTGGAATCGGCAGGGTGCGCAATCCCTTCCCGCATTTAATCCTTGATGTTCAGATCGCTTACAGTGTGCGCGATCATTTCATGGCATTTGCATATTCTTGTTGGAATCGTCAAGACGCGCAATTCAGTTACCGCATTTAAACCAGGATGTTCAGATCGCTTACAGTGTGCGCAATCATTTCATGGCAATTAAAACTTTGCTGTGTAGTGTTTCCTGAAGTGCACACAACTATCCAGGGCTTTTGAATTTTCTGCAAAGGTGTTAAAATTCAAGATGTTACATTATATCTGTATATTAAGTCCTTGGTACAATTCCTATTGTTTTCCAGGGAATGTTCAGATTACTTTTTGTCCTCATGTAAAAAGATAAGGTTTGTTCTTAAAACATAATTCTAGAAGGTTCTTATATTCCTAGACAATATGTGATATTTCATGAAAAGTTAATATGAAAAGTTGTATTAACCATTCTTGATTCCTTCCCAGGTACCCAGACATCTTGAGGCCTAGTTATAGTCTTTTCCTAAGTTATCCATGGTTACAGTATGACAATGCTTAGAATCATAGTCTAGTGAAAATCTATGTGATAAAATCTTGATATTGTGTGGTTTAAACTTTTGCTTCCTACAGGTCTCCTTCCCAGCTGTTCCCATCCTAATCCCCTTTTACCCCGCTTGGACTCTCTTAGGCTCTGTGATTTTTCTATCAGAGTTTTGGAGCTGTCTTGTGGTGGACATGTTGGGAACGTGCGCAGACCTCGAGGATCTGATCTCCCTGACTGAGACACACTATTGACGATGACCGAACTGATAGCCTAATATCAGCTAGTGTCTACACAAAGCTATAAATATATCTAGCTCAAACATGCTCTTGCCTCACATGTACCGAAAAACATGACTATCGAGGTATCCTCTCGATTAGAAGACCATATCTTGACTGAATGACTATGCAAGAAGCTATCTCCTTGATATATTTAAAAAAAAACTTTTAAAAATTGCCCCCAACACCCTACGGAGCCTCAAAGTTAAATGGGAGACAGAGGTGGGGAAATTCTAGGAGAGTGAATGGGAGAAGGCCCTGGGGCGCCCAGAGAAACTGCTGTCAAGTCAGGATTCAGACTGGCTCAATTACACTTACTAAACGTTTACTACATCTCCTGTAAGACTCTGCATGCCAATGACAGATGCCAGACTGCAGCCTTTTGAAGGGCTGTGGGGAGGAAGAGACCTTCCTGCATGTGGCCTCGAGTTGCCTATGAATAAAACTGTACTGGTCTTCTATTAGGGGCACAATGAAAAATGTGACTGGATACCCCATATAAGACACAGCCAAATGTTGCATACTAAATGTTTGGCTCAACGACTCGCCACTTAGATAGAGCAAACTATGGTGGCCTTAGAGTTGCAAACAGAATTATAGCACGGAAATGGAGCGGAGCTTGCAGGACCACTGAATTTACAGGACTTTTAACAAGACATGGCTTGGCGCATGCTTACAAAAAAGACGATTTACCAAAGTAGAGGATGACCCAGAAAATGGAAGAAGGTAGGGCCATCCTGGAGAGTCCATTGAGGAGATGGGGGTGAGATGGATTATTCAAATACTGTATGTGAATAGAAAATTGACTTGTGAAACTGTGCCACTGCTTTCACTATATAGCACATGTGCCGTAACTGCCTTTTATCTGAGATTGTTAATTATCATGCAGATCTATGCCTGCTGTACTTTATCATTGTTTGTGTTTTTCCTTAATCTGGAAACTACATTTTTCTTTAAAAACAAAGAAGGATAAGATTTCAGGGTTCAGGCAGTGGCAGTTGCTGCCTGTATCTGGGGACTGATGGTTGAGAAATAAAGCACTTCTTTAATTTATCTGACAGAGTGACATACTTCGAGTGGTCATGAGCTGCAACAGATCCCTGGTCACTCTTGCTGCAAGTGGTATTCTGCCTAAAGTTTTTCCTCTCCAACCACAGTTTTAGCCAGCTTTGCCAACAATTTCTCTTAATCCAGAACAATGTTAGATCAACACCATATGGAAGTGAACATTTTTTGTTTCTGAGAAAGGATGCTATGGTGAGGAGGGAAGAGCGTGTCAGCCATATTTGAGATTGAGGTATGACATGCCATCTCCAAACCCAAATTGTTGTAGAAAGTGCACTACATCATGCTGGTGGTGGCCATTTTCGAATGTTAGGCTGATTCATGCTTGTTTACACTGCAGCCACGGTGTTGCTGAACACTTATTCATAATGCCCTATTACCAGTAGAAAACAACACTGTGCAATGCTGTAGTGGGTATTTTTTAATACTCGGCTAATTTTCCTATGCCATATTTCCTGTAAAAATGACAGACTATGGTCCATATTTATACTTTTTTAGAGCCACATTTGTGCCGCTTTTTGACGCAAAAGCAGCACAAACTTACAAAATACAATAGTATTTTGTAAATTTGAGCTACTTTTGCTTCAAAAAATAATGCAAATCCAGCGCTAAAAAAGTATAAATATGGGCCTATGTGACATCCTGACGGCCTTTTCAGGATATTTGGATAATGCTTGGTTTTCTCTAATTCAGTAAGCCATGTTGATTTGAGTTTTCTACCTGCTTTACTAACAACATCTGTGGATGCACATCTATCAACAGGGACTTTAAACCATAACAGTGTTATCAGCACATTTCTCCTCAGGTGCTTGCAAGAACATTGACAGACACACGTCCAATAAAGACAAGAACATTCACATTTGCACACTAGCATATTGTTCCTTTGGCAGCAACAACCCAAGAAAATCATTTTTACTGTAAGTAACCAATAATGGAGAAAAATGCAGTGCCACACCCATTTCTTCAAACTCTGGGTACACCTCCTCTCAATCAGAAACAGTGACATGAAGTACTTGAGTCCTATCTCAAAGCTATAGGGAAGATGAACAATGTCCACAACATATTATCTATACAATGGAGCTTGTGCTGTGGTGCACAAAGTGTTCAAAGTTACAATGAGTTTGTTAGAAGAAGTGAAAATTGAATATGCGACATGTTGCAAGTTAGGGATTATTGAACCAATTGAGGGTTCAGAGTGGTTAGTCCTGTTGTTCTGGCACACACATCAGACACGTCTCTGAGACTATTTGTAGACTTGTGTGATCTAAACACAAACACAAGTTGATTCCCAACCGTTACACAATATCAGTTAAATTTTGGCCAAACTTAAAAGAGTGGTGGTGTTAATGTCCCTTGACATGTCTGCTGCCTACCACCAGATAGAGGTTTGTGAAGAATCCAGGCATGTTACATCTTTTGTGACACCTAAGGGAGCCTATTGTCCGCATATCATTCAGGTTAGCGTCTGCTTTATCTGTGTTCCAAAGGTTGATGAACAATTTGTTCAAGAATACGGAGGGTGTTATCTATTTCCGGATGGCATTTATTTATGGAAAATATATCAATGAACATAATGCTAAAGTGAGAAAAGTATTGGAGATCATTGGAATGAGTGAGTTAACTCTAAGAAAGGATAGGTGTAAGTTTCTTCAACCTGGGATGGATTATCTAGGGCTTTTTTCTTTACACAAAGGTATTGAAACTAAAGTCCAAATTTTGGAGGCAAATGAGAAAGCACCTAAGCCAACGTATCAAAATCTCTTAAGGTCTTACCTGGGCATTAAATAATACAATGCCAAATTTGTAAAATTGTTTGAGTGCAAAACTACTTGTTTGCACAAACATTTTAAGAAAAATTCAAAATATGCATGGGACAATGAGTGTGGCAAAATATTTGAGAGAGTGAATCTTGAAATTGTAGCTGCTAAAACACCGAAACCTTTTGACACTAATGATGCAAGCATCATCACCACTGATGACAGTAACCAAGGCATGATTGTGGTGTTAGTGCAGAGGAATAATGGATGTGAAAAAATATTAGTTACTTGGTGCTGAATCTACATTTTCTACCATTGATAAAGAGGACCTTGCTTTATGGTGTGACACACAAAATCTTTAAATCTTTGCTTGGAGGAGCCAGTCCATCCTCGGAAGGAACCAATCATATGGTGGTGGTGGTGGTAGGGAAACTCCTGGTATTGCCAAATGGCAGTATAGACTTCAGAAATTTCAGTATGAATGAATGAATGATGATTTTATTTCTCGATTAACAAAAACCATTGCAATATAAAACAAACATAATAACAATAATAAAATTAGCACGACTATTAAATGAGTTAAAAAGAGCTAAACAGCTAAAAATCATCTCTAACCAGAATAAACGTTTGAGTTCAATCTTTAAGAGCTAACCTGCAGCAATTTTCCCAAGTCCGCCTTGTTCAATTTCTTACGGCGCAGTTGTAAAATTTTTACCCCCTTACAGCAAAATGAAATTGACTCTCCCTAGACCCCAATTATTACCGCTGGTCTACATGAGCGGATATTATTAGCTATAAAATCGTGTTTTAACAATTTTCTTCTTTCCAGACCTAGAGCGGGACAAATACAAAAGGCATGCAGCAAAGTTTCTTGATTATAGCCACATAGGCATCAGTTTTGGTCGATATGCTGGCCTTTCTAGGAAGGACAATCATCTTTGGTCTCGAAAAAACCCATATGAAATAGCAGGAATTGATGTTTAATGTGAACAGAAATGTGATCGGCCAAGTACCCCTGTGGTGACAATGTCGAGTAGGACCCCAGGACTGGCCAGGCATGCCGTCTTTTCACCAAAATGGCTTTGTCTGTGATGAGCGAGAGTGAGCGGACAGTAATGTTAACTAATCTGTTAAATTTCAGTATGCATGTGAGTATATCGCTGGAAGAAAGCATTTTGTAGCTCATTGTTTACCCAGGTTACCTTTGAGGAAGAATGATTCTCTGTGGGACCGTTGGGCCAGATGTGTCAAAGATCCGTTTTGCATTTCTTAAATAGCAAATTTTAAGAAATCGCTATTTAAGAAATGCAAAATGGGATGTATGAAATTTGCGATTCGGTAATAACGATTTCTTAAAATTCGCAATCGCTATTACCGGATCACAATTAGAGAATGCGACTCCATTCATCCCTATGGGTCTGTAGGCCCATGGGTGTGAATGGTTTTGCATTTCCCAATTTGCGAATTCCAGTTAGGAATTTGCAAATTAGGTAATGCAAACCCCAGGATGCTGGGGGCCTGAGGCCCCCTCTGATGCACCCCAAACAAATATTTGCGGACATGTGAAGCACACACATGCCCTAGGGGCATGTGTGCACTACATATCATTGTTATAAAATGCATTTATAATGCATTTTTAAAAATTGCACATGCTTACCACCAAATTGGATTTGGTGGTATTTGCATTTCCTAAATGCCCATTTCGCATTTAAAAAATGCTTGATACATGTGCTTTGGAAATCGCAAATAGGAATTTCCCAATTTGCGAATTCCTATTTAGAGAATCGCAATTTGCGATTCTCTAAATGGGGGTCACAATTTCAAGGAATCGCTATTTTTACGATTCCTTAAAATTGCACAGCGAAAGCCTTTCATACATCTCGAAAGGCATTTTTGCATTCGCAAACGGCTGAATTTTGCGATTTGCACCGTTTGCGAATGCAAAATTGCTTGATACATCTGGCCCATTGACTTGATCATGCTATGGCGTGTCCACTTTGTTTATTGCTTACTGTTATGGAAAGGGCTTAGTCTAAGGATGAATGGAAGAAAGCACTAGACAAACAAAAGTGATATACAATTTGTTATGGGGTATTTGTCGTAGAGTTAACCTGAATCAAGAAGATTACATGACAATCTATTCTCTATGAAAAGGTAACTGAAGAACTCTTGGTGGTGGATCTACTGTTACATAGTGTTTGTTAATTAGCGGTTCCTCAAGGTCTTCACAATAAAGTTTTGAAGTTATTTAATGAAGGGCATGAATGCATATGTGAGAGAACAGGGTTGATTGCAGAGGCCCCCTAACTTTTTGCCCCAATTTTCCACATTTTGCTGGTGTTTTCCTGACTCTGATGGTGCCCTGGGCACTGCTAACCAGTCCCAGGGCCTGTGCTCTGTGTGAAATCAATATGCAAATTAGGCTAATTATAATTGGCTAAGTCAACCTACCTATAAGCCCCTAGTATATGGTAGGGCATGTAGGTTTAGGGACCACAGCATAGGTAGTGCACCCATAGGTGCACTGCTGAGGTGCCCAGTGTCATTTTAAAGGCAGGCCTGCCTTGCCGGCTGCTTTTAAATTAAAGTTATATGCAAATTTGACTTTGGAATTAAAAGTAGTTCCAAAGTCTTAAACTACCTTATTTTTACATATAGGTCACCCCTAACGTGTGCCCTATGTGCCCCTAGGGCTGGGTGCCGTGTAACTATAAGCAGGGACCTTATAAAAATAGTTGTATTAGCCCTGGTGAGGTAAAAACAGCCAAATTCATTTTTCCCTCATTGTAGTGAATGGCCTTATAGGTTAGAATGGGGAGACTTTATTTTAATTTTAAAAGTCCCCTAAGTGACAGATACAAAGAGTTTGGTATCAAATTAATTGTTATAATAAATTCCACACCTTCCAGTTGTTGGATTTAATATAACTTGTTCAGGTAGAGAGTTTGAAAAGTTGCCAACTTCAGCCCTGCATTGTTTTTGCTGCTGTGCCCTGATTGGCCAGCCTCTGGCAGCCTGGCCAGGCTGCCTTGATGAGGTGTAAAGTGGCCTGGCTTCACACAAAGAGATTTGCCTGTGGTAGGGGATCTCCCCTCAGCAGATGGGGAGGCAGGAAGGGGGAGGGCTGCCAAACTGGTCTTCAAAGGCAGAGAAGGACATTTGGAGCAACCGAGCAACACACCCACATCCTGCAAACCCAGACAATTAGGTGCCCCCTTGATTAGATTAGGAGAGGCCACACCAGTGGGTGGGGTCAGCCAGATGTAACCTCCATAAATCACTTTCAGCCATGATGGAGTTTTGAGGAATGTTGCTCCCTGGGATTGATTTTTGCCACACTTCCCAGGAAGTGGTCATCACAGGGGGAAGGACCCTGCCCCTGAATGGAGAACCAGGACCCCCCTGTTTTTCACCCAGGAGCAAGGATAAAACTGGCAGACCTGCACCCACACCTCGGATCCCCATCAGATTCCAACAAGGAAGAACCAAAGGAGAAGAAGGACTGCCCTGCTGGACCCCTGGCCTGCACCTGGACCCTGCACTCTGAAAGATTGCACCAGCTGCACACTTGGGCTTCACCACAAGAAGGACTTTGCCTGGCTTTAACTGGTTCAAGGAGGGACTCCCTGTTTGCTGCAGGTGCAAAAATTGCTAACCAGAGTCCCCTGCACCAACTCCTGAAGAAACCAACCAGCTGACCACTGCCCAGTGGCCAAAAAGGAGTTTTCTGGGAGTTGTGGACCACACCCCCAAGGATCATCTCAGAGCTTCTGGAACCTTAGGGTGGGCTGTGGACCCCAAAAGATCCAAAGGAACATCTGGAAAAAGATCCAGAAGTTTTTAGAAGTTTTGAGAACTTTTGAAAAAAAGCTCCATAGAGGGACCGACCCGCCGCAGCAACTCTAGCCGGCTTGCCTCAACTGCGACCCGGCCTGACTTGCAGGTTTGTCCTGGTGAAGAAAATCTCCAAAAAGAGACTAAGGGGGTCATTCCAACCTCGGCGGTAAAAGACGCTTACCGCCGTTCAAAAGACCGCCATAAAACCGCCGCGGCCACGGTAAACCGCCACGGTCATTCTGACCCACAACAGGCAAACCGCCAAAATACAGACATCCACAAAAGTCCACCACACCAAAGGGCAGCGAGAAACTGGCGATGACCAAACCTCCACCGTCACGCCAACAGAAATACGCCCACACTATCACGACACACGAATCCACGCGGCAGTCTTTCAACCGCAGTATTCCATTGGCGGTACACACCGCCGCGCTCAAAATACACACACACTTACAAAATACAACCACATTGGACAATTCAAAATACACACACCTGAGACACATAAACACACCACTCCCACACACCCAATTAAATATAAAATACACACCCACATCACCCACAAACCTCCACTCCTAGAGATTCATGAACACACACCGAGAAAAGACATCCGAGCACCCAGACGCCCAATTCACTGTCACCCAGCAATATTGGCACGCACTTCACACAACACAACAATACACATCACCGCACTTAGCACCACACAATCCACCCTACACATCACCCTCACCACCCCATGGCACCGCAAAGACACCCCAGGTTCTTTGATGATGAACTCAGGGTCATGGTGCAGGAAATTGTACGAGTAGAGCCACAGCTGTTCGGGGCACAGGTGCAGCACACCACCATTGCCAGGAAGATGGAGCTATGGAGCAGAATAGTCGACAGGGTCAACGCTGTGGGACAGCACCCAAGAAATCGGGACGACATCAGGAAGAGGTGGAACGACCTTCGGGGGAAGGTGCGTTCCATGGTATCCAGGCACAACATCGCGGTGCAGAAGACTGACGGCGGACCCCCACCTCCTCCCCCAGAATTTACAACATGGGAGGAGCAAGTCTTAAACATCCTGCATCCTGAGGTCCTCGCAGGAGTAGGCGGAGGAATGGACTCTGGTAAGGCAAATCTTAACTACTTCTTCACCCCACCCCACCTGCATGCCAACTCATACCCCCACCCTCACCCCCATCACATCCTACTCCTTGCAACTGTCTCACCATCACAACCCACCCATCCCCACACCTAGCCCTGCATGCGTCCACAAAGCATGGACACCCATCACCTAAGCATGCCCACTGCACATACACATACAACCCCCCCCCAACCACCGTCACAACAGCCCCCACAAAGGAATGCCAGCACTGGGGTACACAGGCACCCACCCATTGCACGCTATGACACACACAGAAGCAATAATCATACTTTTATACCCCTGCAGGACCCGAACGCCACGTCACCACGCAGGAGGGTCCACAAATGTCCCCTCCACCCCCAGAAGAGGCCCACAGTGAGGACAGCAGCTCTGTCTCCCTGGATCTAGATGACCAGCCCGGTCCATCGGGGACCTCGGGACAGTCGGTTCCCCTCACACAGCCACAGGCCACAGTAGACCTTCCCCGCTCTGGGAACACCAGCACAGCACCCACCCAGCGGGCCCATACCTCTGTCCCCAGGACACGTCAATCAGCGGTGTGTCCACCACTACAGGGAACCCAGGCTAACCCACCACCCCAACAACAACAGGGACCTGGGGGCAGTCGTAGTGGGCACACGGTCCAGGGGACAGAGGCCCAGGGAAACAGGGGACCTGGGAGGGCTGCTGTGCGACAGGGGGGGGACAGGCCCAGGGAACCCACTCTCCACGAGGCCCTCTCCTACATCATGGGAGCATACCACCGCTCCCAGGAGACGATGGCGATGGTCCTGGCCAGGTTTCAGAAGATCCAGCTTCTGCAGGAGCAACAGTATATGGGGTTCAGGGAGGAACTAAGAAACATCAGTTCCGCCATGGGTACCATCGTAGTGGCCCTGAATGAGGTAGTCACGACATTGCGGGACACTGTGGCACCTCAAAGGGCCCCTGACACTAGCATGCACCAAGAACTGCCTACCACCTCCTCCGGCGCTAGTGGACAGGAGGCCCCGACACAAAACCAACAGGCCACCAGAACCCCACCCCCTGCAGAAGGAGAACTACCCCGCAAGCGGGCCCTGAGATCCAGGAAGAAGACAGAGTAAGATGTCAAGACCCCCGCCAGCAAAGGATACCACCCTGATTGTCATCCCACTGTCCCACATTGTCACCCTGTCCAACCTTAAACTGCCCCTGCTCCACTTCCCACAGGCATTTGGACAATGCACCTGTGAAACTGATAGTCTGGACTCTGCCATGGACAATCCTCCACCATCACCCCTCACCGATTTGCAACCACCCATCCAATTTAGAGCACTTGAATAAAAACACTTATTGCACAAAACAATCTGGAGTCTGGCTGTGATTTTGAACAAATGTATTAGACATGACCGTGCCAAAATGTTCATTCACATTGTGATGGTAACAAACCGCTGTCACACAGCTGTAGTCCATGGGGAAACAAAGCAGATGTCACGCAGTGGGGCCCACATCTCTGAAAACGGAAGGGAAAGTCACAACACAGTTACCATACACTGGGGGAAAAAGTCAGACAGTAGAGAGGTAGGAGTCATTAAGTAAATGTAATATGCCGGTGTCTACTCTTACCTGTGTGTCACTGAAAATACTGCTGTATTACTGTGTTCCTGTTCTCTATGTCTATACTCTCCACAGGCTCCACAGCTGGTACAACACCACCATCTGGACCATCCTCCTGCAGAAAAGGCACCTGGCGGCGCAAAGCCAGGTTGTGAAGCATACAGCAGGCCACGATGATCTGGCACACCTTCTTTGGTGAGTACATTAGGGATCCACCTGTCATATGGAGGCACCTGAACCTGGCCTTCAGGAGGCCAAAGGTTCGCTCGATCACCCTCCTAGTCCGCCCATGGGCCTCATTGTACCTCTGCCCTTGTCCTGGGATTCCTCACTGGGGTCAGTAGCCAGGACAGGTTGGAGTAACCAGAGTCCCCTAATAGCCACACCCGGTACCTCTGGAGTTGACCCATCACATACGGGATGCTGCTATTCCGCAGGATGTAGGCGTCATGCACTGACCCAGGGAACTTGGCATTAACATGGGAGATGTACTGGTCAGCCAAACACACCATCTGTACATTCATGGAATGATAACTCTTCCGGTTCCTGTACACCTGTTCACTCCTGCTGGGGGGGACCAAAGCAACATGTGTCCCATCAATGGCACCTATGATGTTGGGGATATGTCCAAGGGCATAGAAATCACCCTTCACTGTAGGCAAATCCCCCACCTCAGGGAAAACGATGTAGCTCCGCATGTGTTTCAGCAGGGCAGACAACACTCTGGACAGCACCTTGGAAAACATAGGCTGGGACCTCCCTGATGATATGGCCACTGTTGTTTGAAATTACCCACTTGCTAAGAAATGGAGTACTGACAGCACCTGCACTAGAGGGGGGATCCCTGTGGGTTGGCGGATGGGTGACATCAGGTCTGGCTCCAGCTGGGCACACAGTTCCTGTATAGTGGCTCGGTCAAGCCTGTATGTCAGTATGACATGTCGTTCCTCCATTGTCGACAGGTCCACCAGCGGTCTGTAAACGGGAAGATTCCTCCATCTCCTCGCATGTCCCAGCGGACGGTGCCTATGTAGGACAACAGCGAGCACAGAGTCAAGCAACCCACAGGTACGTAACCACAGCTTGCACATAACACGATTCCCAATGCATTGAATGGTTTGTATAAGTGTTGGTGCAAGGCCTAGGTATGTGTGACGCAGTTGGTAATTAGGCCATGTGGGCCCTTGAAATGGCGGCTGCGAAGTGCGACAGTGAGATGTGAGGTCAATGCGCTGGCATGGCACACCGCAGCAGTAGGCGGTCGAAGACTGCGGCGCTAAGCCGCATTGGTTAACATTGAACCCTATGGGTTTCAGGAGCCAATGACGATGTGCGCCGGCAGTCGCGGTACGCACCGCCGCGGTACGCACCGCCGCGGGCGTGACCGCCATTTTCTATCTGCTTAATCACTCGATACCTGATCTTCGACAGGAGAGGACCTACACTTCAAGTGCTGCTGTGACCTCGGTCTGGAAGAGTCAATGGCTCATGCGACTGGGGAAAGGGCCCCTGCCTTCACTGCGGAGGAGTTGGAGAAACTTGTGGATGGGGTCCTCCCCCAGTATGCACTATTCTACAGTCCTCCAGACCAACAGGTAAGTACACTGGGACCATGCTTAGTGGGCAATGCCTGGGTTGAGTCGGGTGGATGAAAGATGGTGGGGAGGGGAGCGATTGAGGCATGCATCAAATGACAGATGAGAGCATGTGCCACATGGCAAGGGTGGGGATGGGGGGCCACTCACATCGAGCAAGCAGAAGGTGATGCCAATTTTTCTCTCCCTGTACATGTCACATAGGTCAGCGCCCACCAGAAAGTCGCGATTTGGCGTGCCATCGCCAAGAACGTCCGGACCCTGGGGGTCCACAACAGACGGGGCACCCACTGCCGGAAGAGGTGGGAGGACATCTGACGCTGGAGCAGGAAGACGGCAGAGGCTCCGCTGGGGATGGCCTCCCAATGTAGGAGGGGTGCCAGTCGTCATTTGACACCCCTGATGTCCCGGATCCTGGCGGTGGCCTACCCCGATTTGCATGGGCGCATAAGGACATCACAGCAGACACAAGGGGGTGAGTACAAATACATTCACCTGACTTTGCGCGCAGTGGAGCTGTCTGGGTGGGGGAGGAGGGCTGTGGGTATCCCTAGGCCCGAGCGATTTCTGTAGGCTAGGCCCCTCCGTAAGGCATGGCCCTGTGCCCCCGCCCCCCACCTCTGTAGGGTGCCAAGTACAGGTATCCATGGCCCTGTGTCATCTATGTGTGCAGTTGTAGTCGATAGGCTTGTAGGCCATGTCCCACGGATTGCGTAGTGGACCCCAAGTGCGCGGCGTAGTGCAGGGGGCTTCTGTGTCTGTCTTGTCCCCCAACGGTAGCGGTAATCCATGCACTCAACATGTCTTTATTTCTCCTCCCCCCCTTTTTTGTGGTCTTCCTGTTCATGTGTGCATTAGCATCATCAGGCGGAGGAGAAGTGGCATCGGCGCACGAGGGAGCTGCATCTCACATGGCCATGGCGGGCCATGCAACTGACTCAGATTTCACCAGTGAGACGGAGGGCGAGGGGAGCTCCACAGCGAGGACTCGTGCTGATGTCAGTGACAGCGACTCATCCTCTGAAGGGAGCTCCCTTGTGGTGGCGGCAACATCCGTGCCCCCCGCAACAACAGGTACAGCCGCCACCCAGCGCACCAGCACCGCCCTCCCAGCAGCCCCTCAGCGTTTGCCCCCTACCCGCTCACCCAGGAAGGTGGGCATCTCCTTCGCCCCAGGCACCTCAGGCCCTGCCCCTGTCACCCCTGCTGCCCTCAGTGAGGAGGTCATTGACCTCCTAAGGACCATCATTGTTGGGCAGTCTACCCTTTTGAATGCCATCCAGGGTGTACAAAGAGAGGTGCACCAGAGTAATGCATACCTGGAGGGCATTCATTCGGGACAGGCTGCCCATCAGCGATTGTTCAACGCTCTGGCCTCAGCACTGACGGCAGCAATTGTCCCTGTCTCTAGCCTCCCCCCTCCAACTTCCTCCACCCAGACCCAATCCCCTGTACCTCTGCCTATCCCAGACACACCTACAGACCAGCCTGCACACACCTCAACACCCAAGGGAAGCTCATCCAGACATAAGCACCACACATCACACAAGCATTCACACAAGCAACATCCACATGCAGACATACCAACAGCCACTGCCTCCACTGTGTCCCCCTCCTCCTCGTCTCCCTCCTCCCTCCTCCCTCCCTGTGACGTCTCCACTCACACTTGCATGCACAACATCTTCAGCCACTACGTCCATCACCAGCACACCCACCAGAATACTCCGCACACGTGCAGTCACCACCCCCACTACCGTTTACACGTCCCCTGTGTCCTCTCCAAGTGTGTCTGTCACCCCCTCCTCCAAACTACACAAACGCAGGCAGCCACCCACCCAACAGCCATCCACCTCACGACAGCCTCCAGCCCAAGCACCTGCACCCAAAGACACCAGACTTCACACTCCTACAACCACATCCTCTTCCTCCACTCCCATACCCACTACACCTACCTGTCCCTCTCTTTCCAAATTGCTTTTCCTTGCCAACCTTATCCTCTTTCCAACAACTCCCCCACCCCCTCCATCTCATAAGACCGGGACCTGTGAAGACTGTTGTCCATGGACTGTGGAGTCCCCCACCCTCAAGGGCATCCAGTTCAGCTAGGAGCCAAGGCACGGCCAGCCCACCACCGGAAAAACATCCTAAGATTGCCAGTGCCGGGCGCGAGCGACCAAAGACCCCAGGGACAAAAATCCCTACATTGGCTCCGTCAGGAAGTGGGGTGCCACCTGGCACACCGCCAAAGGTGGGAAAGGGCCACAAGCGTGCAGGGAAGGGTGGGAAGGGCAGCACGCCCGACAAGTCCTGCAGCAGGCCAGATGGCCAGAAGGCCAGGAGGGCCCCACCAGCTCCATCCCAGGTGTGCAGGAGGACACACACAGGCCCGGTGCTGCAGCCCAGGAGGGCCCCGCAAGCCACGTCCCAGGTGTGCAGGAGGACACCCACAGGCCGAGAACTGCAGCCCAGGAGGGCCCTGCAAGCCACCAGACAGATAGGCAGGAAGGCCCCGCCATCCACATGTCAGGTGGCGAGTGACATCCATGCCTGGGCCGGATCCGCTGACCAGGACACTCATCTCAAGCACGCTCCGCTGGGCACCGCTGTCTCAAGCACCGCTGAACTGGGCACCGCCGTCTCAAGCACCGCTGAACTGGGCCCTTCATCTCAAGCACCGCTCCGCTGGGCCCTTCATCTCAAGCACTGCTCCGCTGGGCACCGCCGTCTCAAGCACCGCTCCGCTGGGCACCGCCGTCTCAAGCACCGCTGAACAGGGCACCACCGTCTCAAGCACCGCTGAACTGGGCCCTTCATCTCAAGCACCGCTGAACAGGGACCTTCATCTCAAGCACCGCTCCGCTGGGCTCCGCCGTCTCAAGCACCGCTCTGCTGGGCACCGCCGTCTCAAGCACCACTGAACAGGGCACCGCCGTCTCAAGCACCGCTGAACTGGGCCCTTCATCTCAAGCACCGTTGAACAGGGCACCGCCGTCTCGAGCACCGCTGAACTGGGCCCTTCATCTCAAGCACCGCTCCGCTGGGCCCTTCATCTCAAGCACTGCTCCGCTGGGCACCGCCGTCTCAAGCACCGCTCCGCTGGGCACCGCCGTCTCAAGCACCGCTGAACAGGGCACCGCCGTCTCAAGCACCGCTGAACTGGGCCCTTCATCTCAAGCACCGCTCCGCTGGGCACCGCCGTCTCAAGCACCGCTGAACAGGGCCCTTCATCTCAAGCACCGCTGAACAGGGCACCGCCGTCTCAAGCACCGCTGAACAGGGCACCGCCGTCTCAAGCACTGCTGAACTGGGCCCTTCATCTCAAGCACCGCTCCGCTGGGCCCTTCATCTCAAGCACCGCTCCGCTGGGCACCACCGTCTCAAGCACCGCTGAACAGGGCCCTTCATCTCAAGCACCGCTGAACAGGGCACCGCCGACTCAAGCACCGCTGAACTGGTCCCTTCATCTCAAGCACCGCTCCCCTGGGCCCTTCATCTCAAGCACCGCTCCGCTGGGCACCGCCGCCTGAAGCACCGCTGAACAGGGCACCGCCGTCTGAAGCACCGCTGAACAGGGCACCGCCGTCTCAAGCACCGCTGAACTGGGCCCTTCATCTCAAGCACCACTCCGCTGGGCACCGCCGTCTCAAGCACCGCTGAACAGGGCCTTTCATCTCAAGCACCGCTGAACAGGGCACCGCCGTCTCAAGCACCGCTGAACAGGGCCCTTCATCTCAAGCACCGCTGGCCCATTGGCGGAAGGGGCAGGCCCGCATCTGTGTCGGGCAGGGCTGCACGAAGCACTCTGGGCACTAGTCCCCCTCCAGTACCAGTGGAGACTGTTATCCACTTGAGAGACTGTGGCTTTGCACTCCCCAGGATATGGCAGTGGGCAAGCCACCCACTGTAGAGACTTGAGAGACTGTGGCTTTCCACTCCCCAGGATGGCACAGTGGGCACCCCACCCACTGTAGAGACTTGAGAGACTGTGGCTTTGCACTCCCCAGGATATGGCTGTGGGCAAGCCACCCACTGTAGAGACTTGAGAGACTGTGGCTTTGCACTCCCCAGGATGGCACAGTGGCCATGGAGGCCCCTTGTGGATCTGGCGTCGTGGACTCATCTGGCTGAGGTGCACCCCCTTCCCTTCCCCCTGAGGTGCCTGTAGTTTTCCTATCTGATGCCCCTGCAGTGTTCTCTCCGTTGGAGGCAGGTATCCTGTGTGGGCTTTGCCCATGTGTTTTGGCCCAGTGGCCCACGAACAATGGCTGATAGACATATCGGACTGGACAATTTATGTATATAAAATTATTGATGTGTGATATATTTTATACTCTTACAATATAATTCTATATTTATAATCATTTCCTTTTGCCTTTGCATTCTTCCGGGGGGGTTTGGGGGTGTAACTGTGATGTGTTGCTATGCATTGATGTGTGTGTTGTAGTGGTTGAGGGTGAGGGTGGGTGTGTCGCATATGTGTGTCCCCGTAATTTTTTCCCTCTCCCTCCCCTGTGTCGTAGGTGCAGTACTCACCGTTGTCTTCTGCGCCGCCGTTCGTGCTCCTGGTAGAGGAGCAGGAAGACAATGGCTGGTAGGATGTGTAGTTCGGGTTCCATGCTGTCCAGATTCCTCGTGGGGTGTATGGAGGTGAGCGTTTTCCGTTTGAAATGGCTGTTTTCGCCGTGTTTTTATCGGCGGGGCTACCACCCCGGAAAAGGTGGCGGATTGGTGGGTTGTGATAGGGTGAGCGGTATATTGTCTCCCGCCTGTCTGTTGGCGGTGACCGCCGCGCTGTTTGTTTGTCCCGCCATGGCGGGCGGTGTGTTAAAGTGGCGGTCTCTGTTGGCGGTTTCCGCCAGGGTCGGAATTGCATTTTTTTTACCGCCAGCCTGTTGGCGGTTTGACCGCCGCTTTAACACCAACCGCCAGGGTTGGAATGACCCCCTAAGTCCGAACGTAGAAAGTTGACTGGGACCTCCCAGCCAGCGTATCCAAGGAGGGCTCCAAAGACGTCGGATCAAGATCCAGGTTTACCCCGCTCGAAGGATTTTCACATTGAAAAAACAACTAAGACCCAACGTAAAAATCTCCACCGAGGGCTCCCGCAACGCATATCCGGAGAAGAGTTCCAGGAGGTCGGATTGGACTGGCAGGTTCGTCCCTCTGAAGAAAATCTTCTGAAAAATGAGTAAGTGCGAAGGTAAACTTTTCACCGAGACCTCCCACGGGGTGTAGCCATGCTGAGCTCCATCATGGTCGGCCTTAAACTTTTGACTTTGCCCTGGTCAAGGTGCAACCAGATGACCAGATTGGCACTTTTTGTTTCTAGGTGCTAGAAAACAATAATTCTTTAAAAATTAATATCTCCGGTTCCCCTTATCCGATTTTATTCATTTTTGTGTTATTTTAAGGATAAAAATATAAACTATTTCTTAAAAACTGTCTTTTGGATTTTTAAATTGTTTCCTGTATTTTATTTGATTACTGTTTTGCGATATTTGAATGCTTTACACTCTGTCTCCTAAATTAAGCCTTGTCGCTCATTGCCAAGCTACCAAGGGTTGAGCTGGGTTTAATTTACTGAGACCTAACTGGACCTAAGTGGAGGTTAGTGGCCTATTGCTAAGTGTGGATACCTGCCCTTACCAATAACCCATTTTCCAACAGCATAGACAACTTGAAATGCAGATTGAGACAAGATGTTTGGTGTTGATAACAATGCTGAACACTTTGTCTGGGGTTGTGGCATGTGTTCTTAGTGCTAAAACACAAATTACATCTCCTAATCCCGTCCTTCTATAATCACTGATAATGTGCCGTGGCACAAGTTGACTCTGGGAATTTCTGGGCCATTTAGTAATTTCAGTACTGCAACCAAGTGTGTATTGTTTTGATTACCTATTTTTTTAAGTGGCCAAAATAAAATTAAGGATCATGATAATTCATGTGGTGCAATTGAATTTCTTCAAAAAGTATTGGTAAGGGAAGGGTACCCTGAAGAAATAATCACTTACAAACAGGTTCAATTGGTGCCTAGGGAAATGCAAGAATTTTTAAATGCAGTGGGAGTTAAATGCATGAAGGCATCTTATTACCAATTGCACAGTAATGAATCAGTGGAGAGACTGAACCCTACCCTCAAAGATCAGTTGCAATTTGTATTGATTAGCAGTTTGCATTGAAAATGTATTATTAAGGACATTGTTGGGCCATGAGGACCACACTGCACATTAGTACAGGAACATCACCTTTCATCTTGTTGAGAGGCAGAATAGCTGGTTCCAACTTAAACAAAGAATGGATGGGCAGGAAAAGTGTGAATTCTGAAAATTTGTAATGTGTGATTTATGTCAAACAGGCCATTAAGGACTAGTATTGTGAGGTAGGAAAAGAAGATTGCACACTTTTCATTAATGTCGGCAATTGGGTGAGAACTAAAAACAACAGGGGTTTAAGTAAAAGAGGTTTTTATGCTTGTCTACCCTAGTACAAGTCAAAGAAGTCAAGGACCATGTTGTGGCCCTAAAGAATAGAAAGAATAGAAAAGTATGGAATAAGACCTTTGTATCGGTCATTACAGCCTAGATGCCTGAGTGTGTGTGTAAAGAGTTTGGTCAGAGCAGCAGTGAGTGAAATAAACACCAGAACAACAATCAGTCAGGTCAGTATCCTCAAAGGAGCAAGAACAAACGTTTACTATTTATCATTATTGTAATGTACAGCATTTATGATTTTGAACATTCATAAATCTATCATTCAATTCTGTTTGCTGCATTTGTAAAGTTGTTTCAGATCTTTTTTATGTATTTCCTTATCACATTGCATATTGTGTGTAGTTACGTTTTGTTAGTTATGCATTTGTTTTCTAACATTTTGTTAATACTGTTGTAGGGGGGTTTGAGTGATGCATTTGTTCTGTTTTAGTTGTTTATTTTTGTTTTATTGTGTAGAAGGGGGGTATGTTGGGTCTTGTCAGAAAGGAATATAGAGTGTAGAATGTTTAAGAAGGAGAGGGGAAGGGTTCCAGTGTTCTGGCAGAGGCAGTTGCTGCCTGAATCCCTGTGTTGATGGTTGGGAAAAATGAATGCACTTCTCCAACTTACCTGATGGAGTGACTTGACACCTTCTTCACTTCCTCTCTGTTTGTCACCCTCACACCCCTGTTCATCAAACTAGTAGCTTGCCTGTTGTCCCTTTTGCTCAACAAATAATGATATCATGCTAGTGCTGGCTAATAGAAGCCTGCCACAAGAACCTCTTGGATCTGAGTTGGTCATCCCTGTGTTTAACTTCATTTTACATTTTCATATTTTATTCATTTTAGCTAAGCTGCTTTTAGCAATTACATTTACAGAAATGTTACATGATAGTCTACTATGATTCTGTGTTGCTTGCTTAGTTAGCCTTTACATGACATGTAATCCGTACTTTCCATTCAAGGCCAGGAACACTGCCCACAATATCCTAGTTCTTATGTTGCCCATTCAGGAGACAGCTTTTACCATCTAGACAAAACATTGCATCACAGCTTTGCTTCAAACAAATTATGGCCCTCATTGTGACTTTGGCAGTCTTTACCAAAGACCGTTGTGGTGACGGCTGACAAACGACCACCGCAGAGGTGGAAATCTTCCCCCTGAATCATGACCCACAGAGACAAAACTGCCAGAAAGCAGCCATAAGTTCAACACTGCCACAGCCAACGAAGGCAAGAGAGTGTCGGTCACACCACCCACACCGCTAAGCATCCATCAAACCGCCCTCCAAATTAAGATCCACAAATCACCACAGTGCTTCCTCATCGGTGACAACCCATTGGCAGTGCAGACATCCGCGGTCGATTTGAACACTCAACAACCACAGAACCCAACATTGGTCAAATTGAAAAACCCACACCTGATACACATACACACTCCATACAGACCCACCAACTACACTATAAAACACACCCCCACACAACCTAGAATTCTTTGCAAAAGCCAAAAACCTGCAACACACTGCCAGCTCACATATTGCCAGAACTGGACACACAAACCACAGCCACCTATACACCCTACATGCATCACATACCACACATCATAATCCTACACCAAACACACAATACCACTGCACCCAGTCAGTACATCACAACATCCCACATACTCACACACACTGCGCCCCCACGAAACCTACCACCCTCTGCAAAACACACACATTACACCAACCACACAATCAGCATGTCCCCACAAAAGAACCCCTATTTCACTGATGAGGAGTTGTGGGTCATGGTGGACAAAATCGTTACAGTAGAGCCACAGCTATTTGATGCACAGGTCCAGGAGATCTCCATTGTCAGGAAGATGGTGCTATGACAGAGAATCGTAGACAAGGTGAACTCAGTGGGAACTGATCCATGTACAAGGGATGACAAAAGGAAGAGGTGGAACAACCTACGGGAAAAGGTGCGTGAAATGGCATCTAGGCACACATTGCCATCATGAAGTCTGGCGGTGAACCCCCGTCAACTCCCCCACAGTTGACAACATGGGAGGAAAAGGTCTTGGCTGTCCTGCATCCCTAGGGTCTAACTGGAATAACTGAAGGGCTGGACAGTGGTAAGACACCATTAACTCTGCACCACCTCGTACACCTGCATGGCACATCTCCCCGTCAGCCTATCTCCATTCGACCCACTCCATACCAAACCCGATACCACCCGCATAACCACCCTCAACAAATTTCCCCTGCATGCCCAACTCACTGATAGCACACCTCTCCAAGGTCATCAGTCACACATCTGAGTAATGCATGGTCAGCATGAAGCACTACCAAACCCACAATGCATCACCAATCACAAGCCAAAGGTAGAGAACCATCACCCATTCCATGGGTAAACCCATAAATGCTGAGTATGTATCCGAGGATTAAGTATAGAACTATCATTAATTTTCACAGGTATACCAGCCAATGTCAGCCGGCTGCATGGGCCACATCAACACAGTCCACCACCAGAAGAAGGCATAGGGATGACAACTACTCTGGATGTCTGGATCAGGAAGATCTCCCTGGCCCATCTGGTACCACTGGTCAGTCAGACACCACCATAAAAACCCAGTCCACCCCAGAGCACCCCCACAATGGACTCCAAGACAACAGCAGCCACCCAATATCCCCAAACCTCTGTCCCCAGGACACGTCAATCAACAGTGTGCCCTCCTGTACAGGGAACGGAGTCAACACCTCCCAGGCAAGACAAAGAAGGCCCTGGTGTCAGTGTGACTGGGCACACAGCTCAGGGGACCCAGGCACAGGGGGTCAGGACCAGTGGGAGGATATCTGTGTGTCAAGGGGTGGGCCAACCCAAGGAACAGACTGCCCAGGAGGCACCGTCACATGTCCTGGGAGCATACCAGAAATCCCAGGACAGGATGGGCCAGGTTCTTACCATCTTGCAGGAGAACCAGATGCTGCAGGGGGAACACCACCAGGAGGCCTCCATTGCAGGGTGCTCAGTGATATGGTTACCATCATGCGTGAGTACACAACACACCAGCGGGTCCTTCCACTAGCCAGTGTATTGACCAGCCTCCACATCTGCTGCAGCTAGTGGACAGGAGGACCTTCCACAGGACTCACAGACCACCAGCACCCCTTCCTCTGCAGCAGAAGAACCATCCCGCAAATGTTCCCTGCGAGCCAGACATGCTTCAGAGACTATAGCCAAGACCAAAAACACTGCCAGGAAGTGAGCCTCTCCTACATGTCTCCCTTGTGTGCCAATGAGACCCCTTGTACATTTTGGACTGCCACTGCTCCTTTGGCCTCATGGATACTGGACCTGTTCTACAAACTAACTGGGCCACTACACTAAAGATGTCATCCACCATTGCCCCACTCTATTGCACTACCCATTCATATTTGTAATTTCAATAAACACACTAAAACACAACTGAAGATTTGCTTTTAAATTATCAATATGCAATGTCGTGACCCTTATAATCTTGTGCAAATGTATTGTAAAGTGTGAATCCATCCAATATACAGTCAGCCTGGGGTACACATTGCCAGTGTAAGTGCTTGCCACAAGTCACCATCCACCAAAATCTGTGAAAGCAGTCTGTAGGCATTCCATGATTTCTCTGTAGTGACCACACCAACATCTGAAATAAGGGAAACCCTTTGTCACATGCAAATGAGCAGTAAATCAATCAGGAATTGTTAAAGCGCACTAGTCACCGTGAGGCTCTCAAGGCGCTGAGCCTTCATAAAGAGAAGGAAAGCAACATGAGCCCCTGTAACATAACAGCCATATTTCATCTGGTCACATCACCTTAATATTTTGCACTGCAATTGACTCCATACACTAGTAGTGACAAAAAACAACTGATGTCTGGGCCACAGACAAAACACCACGGTTTTCTTCAGGCTATGTTGTCAGTATGGCAATCCCTCCTCTGGTACACCCAATCCAGGTCAAACTGTCAGGAATATTGTAGTCACAGAGCCGTTGTGTAAGCACATTGAAACTCACACTACCCAAACAACAAATGCAAAGTACTGTATGGAATGAGGACACAGTTTGACATGGGCATGTATCTGACACTACCAAACAGCTGTCACAGTGCATAAGCTGAATCAGCTTTTTTCTAATCATCACACCACTGGCACGACTTAACACAGATGGAACAGTGTAAGGGTACAGATTACACACACATTTGAGTTTCATACATCATAGCTGCCACACAGCTCTTTATTGACATGGTGGTATGGACAGAACTATAGTCTTACCTGACTGTCATTGGAAGTACTAATGTATAAGGTATGTCCTCTTGTCCACATACTCCTCCTCCTCCCCATCTCCATCACTGTCTTCAGTTTACTCTGCTACCACAGGTGCATTTTCTCCCCCCCCTCCTCCTGCAGGAATGGCACATGCCGTCTGAGGGCCAAAATGTGAAGCATGCAGCAGGCCACTACTATCTGGCGGACCTTTCCAGGGGAGTAGAGCAGGGATCCACCTGAAAAATGGAGGCACCTGAACCTGGCTTTCAGTAGCCCAAAGGTTCTCTCGATGATTCTTCTGGTCTATCCATGTGCCTCACTGTATCGATTATCTGACCTTGACCTCGGATTCCTCACTGGTGTCAACAGCCAGGATAGGTTTGGGTAGTTGCAGTCACCTGGAAATAGTGAGAAACTCACATTACATGTGAACCATAGCACAGAGGACAACTCCAGGTAACATACTGTGACATACATTGTGTGAAACATAATGCTCACTAGTGAGCCAGACTTTCTCTCTCTCTCTGTAGTTGTGCCATCATCTGTGAGACACTCCTGTTCCTCATAATGTAGGCATCATGTACAGGTCCTGGAAACTTGGCAGGAATGTGGGAAATACACTGATCAGCTAGGCACACCATCTGCACATTTATAGAATGGTAACTCTTTCAGGGAACACCTGCTCATTTATCCTGGGAGGGACAAAAGTAATACGGGTCCGGTCAAGGGCCCCAATTATATTTGGAATATCTCCTATTGAATAGAAAGCAGCCTTAACAGTGGGCAAATCATCACTTTGGGGGGAAGTAATATATCTGCTTATGTGTTTCAGCAAGGCTGTCAAAACTCTACTCAGCACATTAGAAAACATTGGCTGTGACATACCTGAAGCCAAGGCCACTGTCACTTGAAATGATCCACTGGCTAGGAAGTGGAGCACTGACAGCACATGTACTGTAGGAGGAATAGCAGTATTACTATGAAGAGCAGGAGTGAGATCTGGCTCCAACTGTTGACACTGTTCAGTGATTGTGGCCCTGTCCACTCAATAGGTGAGTAGTATGTGACGTCCCTCCAGTGTAGCCAAGTCAAATAGGGGTTTGTAAACAAGTGCATGCCTCCTCCTCTGCAGTGGTTGATATCTGTACATGCAAAACATCATAAGTGTGTGATAGCAGGAAGGATAGGACAATGCAACATCACAGTAATAGAGCTGTCTTATACATTTCAGCCAACCAATGATTGGGATCTGCTCTGGTGAACTCCACATGCAAGCGGAACACTGATACCATACATTCTCATTAATCTGTCATACTGCTACACAGATGTCATTGCAGTTGTGAGACATGCTAACTACCATAACATTTTACATGTTTTGTCAACTACTCTTCTGCAAGCAGTACACTGGTATGAGCTCTCTTTGAAGAGCCAGATTCTCTCAGCAAATGTAATATGATGACGTGTAGAAATGGCCTTGGTGTGTACCCTCAGTACCTATGATGCTACATTTTTTTGACTAACATGATGACAATTCTCAGGCAATGGTAGCCACCTGCCCAGCCTGGAGAGTACAGGTGGAAGTGACCTCACTCCCCCGGCATTTGATATCATGGCAGAAGGCGGTCTGAACTGCCGTGAAACTCCTCGTTGGTTAACACTAAAGTCTATGGAGCACAGGAGTCAATGATGATCACCGCCGGATGTGACAGTGATTACCGGCGCAGGTGTGAACGCCATTTTCAGGAGCCCATGTCACTTCACCCTATCAAGAACTCCACTGCCTGAGCTGCTGTGCCCTGTGTCTGGAGCCCAGAATGGCCCATGCTATAGGGGATCGGGCCCCAGCCTTCACATCCGAAGAACTGGAGAACCTTGTGAATGGGGTCCTACCCCTGTATGGACAGTTGTATTGGCCTCCAGGTCAACAAGTGAGCATCTTGTACGTAATTTGGATGTGACATGGCTGTATGTTGATGGATGTGTGAACGCAGTGTGCCCTTTAGGGAGTGTTATTTGCTGCAAGCAATATGGACACAGAGGTACGAGTGATGTGTAAGATGATTGTGGGATCAATGTAGTATGTAGTCCATTGCTGTAACTGTATGTAGTGTGTAGTTAATGTTGTCCTTCTGTCTGTGTTTCCTATGTGGGCCAGCGTCCATCAGAAGAAAGGGTCATGGCATGTCATTGCTAAGGATGTGCGGACGCTGGGGGTCCATAGCCAGAGGAGCACCCACTGTAGAAAACGGTGGGAGGACCTGAGACCCTGGGCTCGGAAGACTGCGGAGGTCCAGCTGGGGAAGTCCTCCCAATGAGGGAGGGGTGCCTGTCGGACCGTGACCCCACTAATGGCCCGCATACTGGCGGCCACTGAGATGGATGGCGCTTTAGGGCAGCACAGCAGCCACAAGGGGGTGATTATTCACTGTGTACATTTGTTTCCTAATGCCTGCCATGGTCTTTGGATGCCAACGTAATAGTCAGTGTATGCCTCAGAATGCCCTTGTAGGTATTTTCCTATAGGTCAGCATTGCTATAGTGAGTGTCATGTACAATTAGTATCAGTAATTTGCTGGGATTCCTGCTTCAGTAAGGGCCTACCTCCTGACTCAACACTGTTGGAGTGATGCTCTGATGTCCACTGCCTTTGTGCTATAATGGAGTAAGTGTAGCTGTGCCTTTGTCAACAGGCAGGCATGGATTAGGGAGTCACAGTGGGTTTGCAGATGGTAATTTCTACTGTGTTCTTTACAGCTGTTGATCGCAGGCAATGGTGTGGTATTGTGGTTGTCACTGCATAGTGTTATTTACCAGTGAGTTATTGTGATATGTTTGCCATATGTGATGTTGCTGCCGTTTTTGACCCTGTGCTCCCTTTCCTATTCCATCACCCTCCCACCTTTTCTCTTCCTGTCCTTGTGTGCATTAGCATCATCTGGGGAAGGAGCAGGGGCACCGGTGAGTGGGGGAGCTGCAACCCACAGGTCCTAGGAGGCAGTGTACACCGACGCCGAGGGAACCAGTGGGTTGGAGGGTGTGAGGAGCACCATGGGGGAGACAGGAGCTGATACTACTGACTCTGATTCCTCCTCATATGGGCGCTCCCTTGTGGTGGCGGACCCCTCTGGGACCACCCCGGCTACATCATCTTCTGCCACCTCCCGTTGCAGCACCGCCCTCCCAGTAGCCACCCTCCCAGCTGCCATTGCCCTCTCACTCAAGAAGGTGGGCGTGTCCTTCACCCCAGACACCTCAGCCCCTGCTGACCTCACTGAGGATGCTATTGACCTCCTAAGATTCATCTCTGTAGGGAAGTCAACCATAGTGAATGCCACAGGGGCTGGCACTCCAGATGCAGAAATGCAATGCCTACCTGGAGAGCATTCACGTTGGCTTGGCTGGCCTACAGAGATCGTTTCAGGTTCTGGCCTCCTCTTTAATGGCAGCCAGTGGCCCTTGTTCTTCTACCCCCCTCCTCCAACTACATGTTCCCAGTCCCAGAGCACTCTACCCCACCCACCCCAAGCACACATTCAGACGAGCCTGCATCCGAGACAACAGACAGGACATGCAAAGACAAGCACCACAGATCACACCACAAGCATACACTCAGACAACACACAGAAGCACACACAGCAACAGCCACTGCCTCCACTGTCTCCCCCTCCACCTCCTCCATCACAATCACATCAGCACTCACACCTGCAAGCACTGCACCCTCATTCCCAGATCGTGCCACAGTCACCACAACAGCAGACATGCAGACTGGCACCCCATTCACCACATGCACAGTCTCCACCACCACCACCACATCACAGCCACATGCAGCACACTCACCTCACTTGCAGACACCACCCCAACATACATGTACACAACCTGTTTCTCCCCTCCCTCCCTTTCTTTCCACCCTCCTCCCAAAACACATAAACGCTCCCACTAGACACTCAACAGTCATCCACCTCACACACCCACACTTTGCATGTACATACAACCCATGTCAGCACACCTACACGTCCTACGACCACTCCTTCTAACTCCGCTCCCAAACCTCCTCCCACTGTCCATTCCCACTGTACCTAAGAAACTTTTCCTTCCCCAACTTGACCCTTTCCCTCCTCCTGACCCCCCCGTGTTGTCAGTAAATGAAAGGTCCCACTCCCCCAGTCCAGTCCCTCCAGCTCCCAGTCCTCCAATGGCCCCCCCAAGTGCTTCCAATGTCTCACCCTCGCTAAGAAGGCTTCCACTCTGGGACACAAGGCAACCAGTCCCACCCTCCCCTCCAGACCCTTTTCCACATCCCCCAAACAGAGGAGCAAGAACACACCCCCTCCCAAACCCAAGTCCAAGGACCCCCTCTTCCAAGTCAACCCCCACATCCTGTCCCCTGGGGTTCCTGCCTCCAACATTGATGTCCCTGCCCAGTAGAGTCACTATGGCTGTCAGGAGTCAGGTTGGCCTCTCACAAAGCCCTGTGTAGTGGCATGGACTCTTTTGGACTGGCCAATGGCCCTTTGTTTACCTGTTGTGACATTGGTTGTGGAATGCAGGAATAAATGCATACCCATGTCCAACGAGGGATGTGGATGGACAGCTGAGAGATACCCACAGATACTTGGAAATACAACATGCAAGGTCACTTGGAGATGACACAGGTGCTGTGGCAGGTAAAATGGCATATTTGTGTGGTTGTGGGCGATATTTCTGGCTGAATATAGTGGTTGCCTCACTGGTATTTGTCCTGACTTTCTTTTCTAATGCCTTATATGAATGTTGTATTCTTCAGCGGATTGTTCTCTGTGTGTGGTATGTATGTATTGTGAGTGTTGTGCCTGTGGGTGTGTCACTGTCCCCTCCCTCCCTTGTGTGCTAGGCAGCTGTACTCACAGTTGTTGTCCTCATCTACATCACTGCTCCTAGACTCCCATTGCATGGTACAGCATCGGCAGGACTTCCAGTTCAGGTTCCATGGTGGCCGCAGACTCCTCTGTGTCCCTGGAAGTGATTGTCTCCTTCTATATGGGTTGTTTCCGCAAGGCTTTTTGTGGCAGTTGCCCTGCCCCAGAAATCCTGGCGGTCTGCTATGTCGTAATATGGTGGATGGTGAATGGTGTTCCTCCGGACTGAAGATGGCAACTGCCGTGATCGGTGGCCATACCGCACTGGTGGTTCAAGCGGTCCATTGGCTGTATATGGGAGGAATCACCGCCGTGGTCATAATATAGCGGTCTTCACTGGCAGCCTAGCGGTGGTATTACCACCATCGCCGGCGTGGCGGTCAGGTGAACGCCAAAGTCATAATGATGGCCACTGACTTTATTTTATAAATGGTGCACTGACCTGGAAGGGGCAGTAGGTATTCCAGCCATGATTGTCCTGGGACAATTGCTGTACGACATGCAGTTTGCTGGAGCTAATCTACCTGACTTCTGAGAAGATTGCCATCTACACCGCAGGCCTACTCCTGACACTATCTTCAGGTATGGGGTTGGAGCTAATCAGTTATTTTGGACCCGGCAGAAGGGTACACCGCTTTGTTCCTTAGGGAAGAAAATGTATCTTCTTTACCAAGTTTGTAATTCTGATTACTTTGCTTTTCTTCATCTGCCATTATCACAGTTCTCTGTTCATATGCCAGATTGTGATTGTTTCAATAAATGTACTGAAAGCTTATCTCACATCTCTTTGTGCCCCACTTTGGCATGCATGAGTATTAACACAAAATGATAAGATCTATTTCCACTATATCCCTGGAGAGTCAGAGTGTCATGTGCAGGTTGCCATAATCACCTTCTACCCCAATAGGTTTGGGGGTTTTGGTGAGGCACTGTGAGCTAGCTAGGAGTTGGGCCACCACTTACTGAGGGTAAAGATGGACTCAGCCTCCCAAGTTCTGAAGTTCTGCCATCCAAAATATGCAATCCTATTATCTGAGTAGGAACAGTATAACAAGCCCACTTACTTGGTGTGCAATTGTTGCTGCATCGCTTCCTAATTTACAGCGTGCCTTTCAATAGTCATCCGCAAGCAAGGTAAGACTCCTCTTCATGTTTTCATGTGCACTTTACTTCTTCTGGATTTAGGCACTTCTATTGTCAATGCTGGTCCACAGAGATAAATGAGGTGTCTTCATTATAATTTACTTGTGGCTTCCAGGCAGTGAGTCATCTGACATGTCTGACTCACTGTTGCTCATCTCGAATTTTGATATAGGACTGAGAGCATAGTTCAGCCCCCATCCCTCGCATCACTGCCTGCTCTTTTGTGATTTGTGCACTCCGTCATCATAGACTGGCTCTTTGAATACATTTTGACATTGGCTATTGTACAGTCTTCTTAGTAATTAGTTGTCACCTTAGATATTACATAACTTGCATAATGTGATATGATAGTATTCATAAAAGCACTTATGACATATGAAATTAAGGCCCAAATTTATGAAAAGTTTGCTTTGGCTTTGCGTCATTTTTTTAACGCAAAAGTGGTGCAAACCTAACGCCACATTTATATTTTGACGCTAGACCCGTCTAGCGTCAAAATAACCAAGATAGCGTCATTTTTTGGGAGTGTCAACCCACTTTGCATTGTATTGCAATAATGACAAGCAAGGTAGGCTTTCCCTTCCAAAAAATTATGCTTGCCCTCCAGCGCCATATTTACGTCCCAATGCAAAACGATGCACACAAAGGAATCAGACTCAAAAAATGACACAAAGCTGATTTACATCAAATTTTAACGCCTGGTGGGACCAGGTGTTAAAAAGAGGCCTACTGTAGTGTAGAGTATGTAGAACGCAGGAACCAAGCAGCCAAGGAGCCAAGGCAATTCTTGAAATAGTCAAATGTATTTATTCAGATTCATCTTCATGTAAGGAAACTTCAACCACTTCACAGCATCCTGTCTCTCCTCATCAACCCCTCTACTCCCAACATTCTATCCCTATGGTCAAGTACAGTAGTGCCACTTAAAAAGGGATGATAGGAGCACATAAATCAAAACATAAATACAAAATGAAGATAAAGTAAAAGGGAATAAATACACAGTACCAATAAACAATACTACACTTACACACCTACACACCAACACTTAAGGAAAACACACAGAAGGAGCATTGGCAACCTCTTAGACAACATGGAAGTGTTATTGCTCCAGATTGGCACATGCTGCAGACATCAGAAACGACAACATGTCCCTCCACCACCACAGCAGCAACCCCCAAGCAGCCACATAGGCAGAGCAGAAGGCAGAGGAGGATCTTTCAACAGCGTACAACCATCCTTGGGCTCAGGGAACAAGATGTCATCAGGACTTACCATCTGAACCGGGAGTCAATTGTATGCCAGCTGCACCACATTGCGCCAGACATCACTGCAAGGGTGGCAACTCCAACAAACACACCACCCATGACCAAACTCCTGCCTGTCCTCCATATGCTGGCGTCAGGATCTTTTCAGACAACGGGTGCACAAGTGGCTGGTATCTCCCAGCCATCCATCTCCTTCTTCCTTCCCAAGGTTCTGGACACAATCATGAGCCTCAAACACCACAACATCTGCTTCCCAAACACCCAGCAACTGCAGCAGGAGACCAAGCAAGATTCCTATCTAATTGCTGGGTTCCTGCATGTGCTGGGTGCAATGGACTGCACCCATGTCCAACTGGTGCCACCTGCAGCAACGAGACACCTGTAGAGGAACTGCAAGCACACCCATTCCATAAATGTGCAGGCTATTGTGGACCTCTGTGGGCTCTTCTCAAATATCCTTGCCGAATACCCTGGCAGCGTACATGATAGCTACATATTTCGGCATTCCACCATCAACAAGCAGTTCCAGGATGGACAATACGGCAATGGCCTACTCGTAGGTAAGTTACCATGCAAATCACTACACAGACAACACAACTACCAGGTAGGGCAAACAACACATACACCACACTAAGCATACGTAGGCAGGGGAGCACAGATGTACAGGGAACAACACATATGCTACACTATACCGCAATTGTGCATCACATACGCATATACACCAACACGTACATAAAACAGCAACAGCCTGACTGGAACAACCTGACTGGCATGACCTGACTGGCATGATGACAGGTGGAGCTATGTCCCCTTTGTATACAGAAGCTGGGCACAAACCACTGCAAGTGTCCACTGATTGACACCTAAATACAGATCTCACACACATTACACCTAATAATGTATAGCTCAGCAATGTGAATGGCATAGGCCATGTCAATATAAAGAAAGCCACACATAGGCACAGCCCCACATCAGTCATGGGTTTGAAGCATCTGGCTGCACCAATATGAAGTGCCACTCAAGTGTTGCCATTACCAACTACATATCACCTGCACATACCTGACATACCTGTAGTGTGCACATTCACCTATCTGCCATAAAAGGCCATGGGGCAGAATGAAAAGAAGTTGAACAGCACCTAGTTCATTGCCACCTCACATATGCCCCTTAGTGCTCCCTAACACACCATGGGCCTGATTCTAACTTTGGAGGACGGTGTTAAACCGTCCCAAAAGTGGCGGATATACCACCTACCTTATTACGAGTTCCATAGGATATAATGGACTCGTAATACGGTAGGTGGTATATCCGCCACTTTTGGGACGGTTTAACACCGTCCTCCAAAGTTAGAATCAGGCCCCATGTCTGTGCCGTATAAAAGAAACGGTCTAACATGGTGCAAAGTTTGAGAAATACTGTGAAGATCATGGATGCCATTGTATGATTCTGTAGGACTATAAAGGACATACCTGCCCTTTCATGCTCCGTGCATAGGGACCCATGTAAAAGAATGGGGGGCCCACTGTCAGCACCTGCACTGTGCATGTGTTGAAAAGTGTCTGTGATAAAACATGTATAGGAACTTTGGAGATTCCACTGTACCAACTTTTGCCCATCCTACAATTGTGTGATTCACACTCTAGAACACTTGATGGCTGGCACAGCCATCACCTGCCACAAAGGTTGCTATCTGTTGCGCTGAATGCATAGTGCCACATGGTAACATGGGGCCAGAGTCTGGCTTTGTAGAGCTACCATGGTGTATCTACATATGACACCACTGTGGTGCAAGGAGGCAGAAGGTTCCACCAATAACAGGTCACTGGCACAAATATGGACAACACAACACATATTTGTAATGGCTAAACCATCTGTTTGGATTGAATATCACAATCCCCAGGTCCCTGAGACACAACCCAAAATTGTCATGTCCATTAACACAGACCTATGAAAATATTTCACAATACAGGAACATACACTATACCAGAAACAAGTCTGAGCCACCACTCCACCTAAAATTAACAACTGCCAAGGTACATACCAAACCACTATCAAGCATTACCAACATATTTTCTCTCATTACTTTGCAGCTGACTAAGGTTACAACATACAGCCATGGGTGAATACTCCAGTTAGCAATCCCACAACGGTGGAAGAGCATGCATAAAAAGAAGGGCAGAGAAGAATGTGGTGGAGAGGACATTTGGGCTTCTGAAGTCAAGGTTCAGGTGCCTGGCCCTGACCGGAGGAAACCTGGTGAATGCTTAACCACTGGTATATAAGATGATACTGGTATGTGCAATCTTGCATAATATATGTATAAGGCAAATCTTCCCTGGGATGAACAGGTAGATAGCCCCAACAAGGAGGAGGATGACAAAGGTCCAGCACATCTGCACACTGCACTGCTGCAAGAGTTCGCAGGAGACTACAAATTGTCCAGAACCTCTAAACAGAGCAACTATACAAATATTATCACTTTGTAAATATCACCAATAAATTACTTGGCACCTGAATGTCCATAGTCTACTCATTCTCCACTATGTATACCATTGGAATGTAACTCATACCTCAGAATGCAGGAAAGAAACACAAATATGGTAGCATAATTGTTTGTGAAATAAGAGGGTCTAGTGCATCCATGTCACACATCAGTGTCACATAACTCACAGGCATGTGTCTCTTGAAGGCCTAGATCCATGCACCACAACATATAACATGTCATTAAATGGGTAATGTGCAAATTCCTAGCCCTTACCCCACAAAATACCCACGCTTGGCAGGATATATGCAAGGGAGGCAATCATAATGTAGGGGCTGTTATCAAATGGTTTTTAAGTAGTGTAGGAACTGAACAGTGTCACATCTCAGGTGGATTGCTGCTATGCCAGCACTGTGCATGTGTGACAAGGGGTACACCATTGGTAACTATGAACCTTCAGTTACTGTACAGGGTTTGTAACCAACGTTAGAGGCAGAGCCTGCAAAGTATATGCATGGGGTTATATCTTGGCACTGCCATTGGGCCCGACCCTGACACATGGTGTGCTGTACCTCACTTATGGCACACACATGGAGTGCGCTATGGGTTGTCAGACAAATGAAGCAGCAATGGGTGCTGAAATACTATCTAAACATATGGAGCATTGTCAGGATCTAAGAATAAAATGGGACAATGCACCACAGAATTATTGCTAGGGCGGAATGTAGACAGAGGGCCTCATTATGACCCTGGCGGGCGGCGGAGGCCGCCCGCCAGGATCCCGCCCTCCATTATACCGCTCCGCGGTCAGAAGACCGCGGAGGGTATTATGAGTTTTTCCCTGGGCTGGCGGGCGGTCTCCAAAAGACCGCCCGCCAGCCCAGGGAAAAACTCCCTTCCCACGAGGATGCCGGCTCGTAAACGAGCCGGCGGAGTGGGAAGGTGCGACGGGTGCAGTGGCACCCGTCGCGTATTTCAGTGTCTGCAAGGCAGACACTGAAATACTTTGCGGGGCCCTCTTACGGGGGCCCCTGCCGTGCCCATGCCATTGGCATGGGCACGGCAGGGGCCCCCAGGGGCCCCGCGACCCCCCCTACCGCCATCCTGTTCATGGCGGCTTTCCCGCCATGAACAGGATGGCGGTAGGGGGGGTCAGAATCCCCTCGGCGGCGCAGCGAGCTGCGCCGCCTTGGAGGATTCTAAGGGGCAGTGGAAAACCGGCGGGAGACCGCCGGTTTTCCCGTTCTGACCGCGGCCAAAGCGCCGCGGTCAGAATGACCAAGGGAGCACTGCCGGCCTGTCGGCGGTGCTCCCGCCCCCGTTGGCCCTGGCGGTAGAGAACCGCCAGGGTCAGAATGAGGGCCAGAGTGTTTTCCACTCCCTATGTACATTCTGTACATCACACAAATCTGCTGTCTTGACACATGACTACAGCAAATCCAGATATACATGTTCAGACTGATGTAGGGGTATATGGCCTAGATAGCAAAGGTTTTGCAAGTACCAATAATGGTTGACATGTGTTAGCAAGGTAACCTAGTATAGTCTGTATTACACCATCACACAGCACATAGCAATACACACCACTCATTGTCACTCACATGCCAGACCAAACACAAGGTGCCAACAGTGACAAAGTTCCCTAATATGTCTGGGTCTCCAACATGCCAATCAGGTGTCAGATTTTCAAGTATGTCCAGCAATGTCCAAACATGTCACAGACCCATTAAAAAATGAATGGGAGTAGAAGTAGACAGATATGTTGCATGTGGCTAATGGAAAAAGCAGCACTGAGATGATTTCACAATAACATTATACAGCCATGGTAAGAGTGACATTGGTTGTGGAATGCAGGAATAAATGCATACCCATGTCCAACGAGGGATGTGGATGGACAGCTGAGAGATACCCACAGATACTTGGAAATACAACATGCGAGGTCACTTGGAGATGACACAGGTGCTGTGGCAGGTAAAATGGCATATTTGTGTGGTACTCATTAAATCTCGCAAAGCCAGGCAATTGGACAGTAACTATCATGTAGCAAGTAGTAGAAGATGTGTACATCTACAATTTATGCAAGTCGCACATTGCATCCTGTCTATGTATGACGGGACAATGTTGCTGTAGAAGATGTGTACAAAGTGGAAGCAGCCTAAAGATTGGCAGTTAAGTAGGACACAAAATATTCCTAACAAGTTATGCATTTAAAAGTGCAGAAGGAACACACATAGACCAATACTGACTGTGCAATGCATCAATGCATACATGTGATCAACCAACATATCTACAAAGAGGATGGCTAGGTCAGTACATAACCCACTCATGTTTGCCACTACTATAACCTGTTAGTTGCCTATCACATACCAACATGACATGAGGCAGTGACAGACAACACCATCTGTCCCCTGGTACACTCCCAAAATAGAAATCACAACAGAGATACAACCCCTAACCAAGCTGCCCATAGAAATTAGTAAGGACATACAATCATGTCTGTCAGACCATGCCAAATGATGAGACATATCCTACACGTGCAAGTAGCCAGTCCTCAGTACATGAAAGGGGAAGGCTGACATCAAGTACCCCAGAGGAAAAATTATATCCAAGTCCGTTTGATCACAATTATGCATGTTTCTGTCTGCAGGGGATTGTGAATTTCTCTGCTGAATAGCAATTATCAGGAGGCTAGATCCTTGCCCAAAACACCCTAATACCACTGTTTATGCTACATAGACTATTGACATTGTCAGGGGCTTGAAACATGTGCACAGTGGACTGAGTAGTCTGGAACTCCATAAACCTGCGTCTTCACATGCAACCATTGGTCTGTGTTGGCATAAAAACTCCCACAGTAGTAATGAAGAGTAGGCTGCCATCTTTGCCAGACTGCAACACTGCTAGATAGTGGTATGCAATTGTAAGTGACAGTCATAACAAACATGATGTGGTCAATTGTGAGTACCTAGTTGGTGGCATGCGCACAAATGCCAGATATCTCTGCACACATGTACCACTTAAATGGCACAGGCCTGGTAATGTGTGTTGCAGTTTGAACAAAAGACAACTTACCACAAATGTAAGTGCATATGTATCACAAGATCATTGACAGAAAAAAGTGACATTCACATGTGTTCTAACATAAAGAAACATAGGTGGCACTGATGTGAATACACAGGCATTTGTCAAAGCCCAGCATGGTCCCATGCAGGAAGATAGATATGTGAGGTTTCATATTCCATGAACACTCCACCATGGTCATATGTAACTGAAATGACGCTACACATATCTTTATACACACACAGCATATACCAACCTTCATTGACACATGTGTGTACACCATCTCTTGCAACTAAGATGCATGGATAACTATATGTCACACATGTAGCAGAGCATCAAGCAGGCTAAACTAATAACACACCACAGAGTGGACACACATTCACACATATTGCCAGGGGTAATGTGGCTTCAACACAGCCGTAGTCGACTGCATCCGCTGAGTACAATTTGTCATGGGTGTCATATGCTTTACCATGTATTGTACATAGCCCATAATATCAATTGTATTGTTAGTATGAGTACATTTTTATATAAGACATTACAATGTGGTACACCCACAAATATGTGTTAGAACACATATGTACACTCATAGTGCACATCTGCTAACATGTATGTGGACACAGTCTAGCTACACATGCACATATGCACATGGTATCAGTCATCGCATGCATCACATACATAAACAAACATATAGGTTAAACATACCAATGTCACCGTCAAGATATGAACTGACATGAACACACATGTAGACATACCATATTGACAACACAAATAGTCCCTGTGACATGGTATGTGAATCTTGGTGTACTGTAAGCCTTTCTAAATAATTTGTACGCATTCCCATCATGCGTCAACATGTTTTATGCAAACAGCTAAATTCCATACTGTGCAAACCCCAAAAAGTTCCTATGCAAAAAAATGACGCCTGAATACTGAGCATCAATCGCAAGTCCACAGGCCTTGTCAGACAGAATGGGGAAAAATTGACGCAAGACCGCCATGCGTAAAAGAAACAACAACAATGCATAGCTGAAAATGTGACGCACAGGACCAGGAAGTGATGAAACTGAACATCCTGCCTGCATACATGGTACAGTGATTTTACTTTCACTTCACAGTCTTATTGTCTGTGACTGTGTGAGGGTGTGTGGAGCTAGTGTTGTTAGTGGATTGGAGTTTTTGAAGTGTTTTTGTGCTGTGTCCTATTGCTGCTGTGTCATATTCTTCTTTTAATCAGTCTTTTGCAGTGTATTTGTGTTGTATCTGTCACTGTATTTAGGGGTGTTTTTCTAGTGGCAGGATAGCTTGTTAGGTATTTGGAGTAGGAGGGGTAGTTGTATCTTTATCTAGTTTTTGGTGCAATTACATTTGCATTATACAGACACTGCATTATGTCTGGGAAAGGTAGGATGTTGAAGATGACGGCTGATGAACTGGGGGGCTTTATATGGCTTGTGCAGCATTGCCTACCAATGATGCTGGTTTTGGGTGGCTGTGCTATCCAAGGGTATCCCACAGAGGCCAGGAAGCTGCGGTGGGGCAAGGTATTCCACCACCTAAAAAAATAATTTTCAGAGCCGGACACAATGACCACCAGCTTAAACACCATTGGGCTGACCTGATCTCAAGGGAGCAAGACCTACTGGATCATTTGGGGATTCAGACTAGTGGAGCAGTTGGTAAGTATACCATTTGCATAGCCACACCATTATTTACATGTGCATGACAGACGGAGATGAGGTTGAGTGCAGCATGTTTTGTCAAATGATCTAAACATGTTGTATTGTGCCTTTATTTAGAGCCCCAGTGCCACCTTGGGGCTGACATTGTAATTTACATTATTGAAGCAGAGTCAGGGCAGAAGTAGCATCTTCCCTGTGCAATCATTACAAAGTGGTGCGATGCATGCATAGCAAAACTCAGTTTAGACCAGCACAACTTGAGGCCTGCTCCAGGCATCATGTATGGGAAGGGGGCCCTGCACCTGAATGGGGGGCTAAAGTGCAAGGCTCTGGTAAATCTGATACATTTTCTATTGCCATAGTTCCTGCACTTTGAACGGCTGCTCAGAGCAGGTGCTATAAGGGGGCATATCATTGTATATGATGGGCCCCTATATACTCAGCTTTTTGTTGCTACTCCTGCTGAGTACATCATTTGTGTCACACATAAATGTAGTTGGCCCCTACCTGCACCATGCTGCGCCGTATGTTTCATAAGGCGCACAGATGGCAGGGGAAAGGGGTGCACTACGGGCCACAAGGACTGTATGGATGCACTTGGTGTATCACCATTTTCCTTAAATCTGCCCTTTTGTGTCATTGGCCTACGCCATTTAAGGAAGCTTGACTATGCACTGGGTCCAGACTACTAGCACTTTCCTCTTCTTGTACATTGTGTATCACATATACCCCTAAATGTGCCTATTAACCCACACACATGTGCTGAATTTGTATTGCCGGCCTGCCGCGTCTCACAGACAGCATGAGTCAGGCCTGCAACTGCACCAGCGCTAGCACATTACTCAATCAATCAATCAATCAAACAATTTATAAAGTGCGGTACTCACCCGTTAGGGTCTCAAGGCGCTGGGGAGGGGGGGAGCTAATGGTCGAAAAGCCATGTCTTGAGGTGTTTTCTGAAGGCCAGGAGGTCTTGGGTCTGGCGTAGTCGGAGCAGTAGGGAGTTCCATGTCTTGGTGGCGAGGTAAGAGAAAGATCTTCCTCCGGTGGTGGAGCAGTGAATGCGGGGGACGGAGGCGAGGGCGAGGCTGGCAGAGCGGAGCTGGCGGGCGGGGGTGTGGAAGGTGAGTCTTTCGTTGAGATAGGCCGGACCTGTGTTGTGGAGGGCTTTGTGTGCGTGGGTGAGTAGTTTGAAGGTGATCCTCTTCAATACGGGTAGCCAGTGTAGTTCTACGAGATGGGCTGAGATGTGGTTGCGGCATGGAACGTCAAGGATGAGTCGGGCGGAGGCGTTTTGGATGCGTTGCATTTTCTTTTGTAGTTTGGCCGTGGTTCCTGCATAGAGCGCGTTGCAGAAGTCCAGTCGGCTGCTGACTAGGGCGTGAGTGACTGTTTTTCTGGTTTCCACGGGAACCCACTTGAAAATCTGTTGTAGCAGGAAGAGGAGACTGCGTTGACCTGTTGAGTCATGCTGGATGCTGAGTTAAGGATGATGCCTAGGTTCCCTACTTGGGTGGTGGGGTGGGGGCGGCTCCGATGGATGTAGGCCACCAGGAGTCGTTCCAAGAGGAGAGGTTGCTGCCGAGGATCAGAACCTCTGTTTTGTCTGTGTTTAGCTTGAGGCGGAATTGATTCCATCCAGTAGGCGATAGCGTGAAGTCCCTTGTGGAGGTTGTTTCTTGTTGTTGTGGGGTCTTTCGTGAGGGAGATGATCAGCTGGGTGTCATCTGCGTAGGATACTATGTTGATGTTGTGGGATCATGCGATGTTGGCGAGGGGAGCCATGTAAACGATGAAAAGTGGTGGACTGAGGGAGGATCTTTGAGGGACGCCACAGACGGTTTTGGAGGATTCGGACTTGTAGGGCGGAAGGCGGACTCTCTGGGTTCTGCCGGAGAGGAAAGAGGAGATCCAGTCGAGGGCCTTGCCATGGATCCCGGTGTTGTGGAGGCGTGTACGAAGGGTGTGGTGACAGATGGTGTAGAAAGCTGCGGAAAGGTCCAAGAGAATGAGAGCTGCGGTTTCGCCTTTGTCGAGCATGGTCCTGATGTCATCTGTGGCAGCAATGAGTGTGGTTTCCGTGCTGTGGTTCTTGAGAAATCCGGATTGGGAGGCATCGGGCGCTTTGCTGTCTTCCAGGTAGCGGGAAAGTTGGCTGTTCACGATTTTTTCTATAACCTTCGGTGGGAAGGGGAGGAGGGATATAGGTCGGTAGTTAATGGGGTTATCTGGATCTGTTTTGGGTTTCTTCAACAGGGCATTGACGTCGGCGTGTTTCCATCTCTCCAGAAAGGTGGCTGTCTCGAAGGAGCTGTTGATGATTGCGCAGAGGTGGGGTGCAATGATGTTGCTGGCTTTGTTGAAGATCTGGTGTGGGCAGGGGTCCAAGGGGGAGCCGGAGTGGATGGAGGCCATGGTGTTGATGGTGTCTTCATTGTTGACGTGGATCCAGAAGCATAGAGGGTTGGTGTTGTTTGATGTGTTGGGTTCTTGATTGTCTGTGGTTGGCTGATGGGTCTGGGGTTCAAAGCTGTTGTGGATGTCTTCGATCTTTTGATGGAAGTGAGTGGCGAGGGAGTTGCAGAGTTCCTGTGATGGCGAGGGTTTGTGGGAGCAGGTCCTGGGGTTGGAGAGTTCTTTGATGATGCCGAAGAGCTCTTTGTTGTTGTGGGCATTGGTGTCTATTCGGCTTTTGTAGTTGGTTCTTTTGGTCGTGCGGATCAGCTGGTGATGTTTGCGGATGGCAGTCTTGAGGGCGGTGTGATTGGATTCGGTGGGTGCAAGGCGCCAGGTATTCTCCATTCTTTGACATTCCCGTTTGGAGGCCTGCAGGTCGGGGGTGAACCAGCTGGCCTTCGGTCTGTGGTGGGAGTCTGAGGGTTGTTTGAGTGGTGCGAGGGTGTTGGCGCAGTCTTCTAGATGTTTTGTGCAGGTAGGTGGCGCCTGTGCTGGGATCCTGGGGGTGTGCCTGGGTGAGGGTGGAGATCAGCTGTTTTGTTGAGATTCTGTTCCAGTAGCGGCGGGGGGGTTTAGTGATGAGGTGGTGAGTGACCGGCTTCTGAAAGGAGAAATGGATACAGCGATGGTCGGTCCATAGGAGTTCGGTGGTGTGGCTGAAGGAGACGTGGTTGCTGGCTGAGAAGATGGGGTCGAGTGTGTGTCCTGCAGTGTGGGTGGGTGATGTGACGAGTTGCTTGAGGCCGAGGTTGGCGAGGTTGTCGATTAGGTTGGTGGTGTTGATGTCATTGTTGTTTTCTAGGTGGAAGTTCAGGTCGCCGAGGAGGATGTAGTCCATTGAGGTGAGGGCTTGGGAACTGATGGCGTCGGCGATGTAATCGCAGAACTGCTGTCTGGTGCCTGGGGGTCTATAGACCTGTGTTCCTCTGAGGGTGGTGTTGGGGTTGATGTGGATTTTGAAATGGAGGTGCTCAGCGGATTTGATTGGGTCGTGGGAGCTGGTGGAGACTCTTATGGTGTTTTTGTGGACTATGGTGATGCCTCCTCCTGGTTTGCTGATGCGGTCTCTTCTGGTGATCTTGTAGTTTTCAAGTATGGCTATGGCTATGTCTGGTTCCGAGGCCGAATTCATCCAGGTTTCGGTTAGGAATGCGACGTCGGGCAAGGATGTGGTCAGTAGGTCCCAGAGTTCGATTGCATGCTTGTGGACGGAGCGGGTGTTAAGCAGGATTCATCTTAGGTGGCAGTCTGAGGCTTTGAGTTGGAGCTTGGAGGTTATGATGTAGGTGAAATTGCAGGCTTTGCAGGAGAAGGGGTCCTTTGGTGCGTGTCGGGGTGGACTGGAAGCAGGTGGAGGAGCGTCCTGGATTGAGGGCGTGGAGGCCGTAGGCAGTGTAGTGGTGATTGGTGGTACGGGGGGTGATGGCCAGGGGTCTGGCGCTGGGTGTGGTCTTGGCGCGGACGGGCGCAGACTGGCTTGCCTTCTGCGTGACAGTGGCACATCCACGCTGCGGCCGGCATAAGAGGGGAGGTGGGAGGGAGTGGCAGCTGGGAGGAGGGGGGTTCGACCAATGAAAGAGCAGGGGGACAGGGGAGCGGGGCTCTGAGGCGGGAAAGAGAAAGAGAAAATGGATCGCAGAAACTAGGTGGAGGGAGGGGGCGGGGACGCGGAGACGCAGCAGCGAGGCAGAGCCAGGGAAAAGTTAAAATTAGCAGAATTCGAAAGGCAGCCGAGTCTAGCAGTGGTGAGGAGGAAGTGACCTGCCTGCAAGAGCAGGGTCAGAGGTCGCTACCTTCTCCGCGCTGCGGCCGGCATAAGAAAGGAGGTGGGAGGGAGTGGCAGCTGGGAGGAGGGGGGGTTTGACCACTGAAAGAGCAGGGGGGCCGGGGAGCAGGGCTCTGAGGTGGGAAAGAGAGGCAGGAAAGAGAAATAGAAAACGGATCTGAGAAACTAGGTGGAGGGAGGGGGTGGGGCCGTGGGGACGCAGCGGCGAGGCAGAGTCAGGGAAAAGTTAAAATTAGCAGAATTCGAAAGGCAGCCGAGTCTAGCGGCGGTGAGGAGGAAGCAACCTGCCTGCAAGAACAGGGTCAAAAACCTGCACCAACACAGGCATCCTTGGACCACAGATCAAGTTTGTTTGTGTTGACGCAAATGTCTATAAGTATGTTGGTATCCCTTCCTGGAGAATTAATGGTATACCATGGCAACAATGGCTGGCCACACAGTATTGGCAAGACATCCGTGATTTCAATCAGTTAATGTGCAGGTAGGTAAAACTAAATAAACGTAAGTAAACTGCCATGGCATAATAGCTCAAGTGTGTGTGCCCTGTAATGGCACACACATATTAGATACAAGAAACAAGGATGTATAAAAGTATTCCTCCACACTTTGCAATACTCACACAACCCCTGGGCAGTTGTCTGTCTTTTTCAGGTAAAAATGAGTTAGATGTCTTCAACATCTGGGGCGGGGTCAAAAGCTATGGGTGTCCCAGTGGGTCACTGCAACAACCATCACATGCCCCTCAGTGCAGAATACTTTGTCATACAGCCCCATATGGTCATGGAGGTGAGAAGCAACAAAATACATGCATGACATTTCCATCTACATATGGTGCAGTTAAATGCACCACAAGAGTCTCAGGGAATGTGATGTTTTGTAGATGCCAGGGTCTCCATTATCTGACCTTATGTCTGACTGACAAATAACAAATGTTTGACTGTTGGTCTGATCTACCACTAGGTTGACTTGCTCACTCAGCCTAACAAGTTAATTTTAAAACTGTCATCCATGCACAGAAATGTCCAAATATCACAAGGCTATGTTTTCCTATCATGTACTGCAGGTGGGCCTCCACCCTACACCAGTGGAGAGGTGTCCGATTACGAAGATCCCAATGCTGCCAGTAAGTGTCACCTTGTGAGTCACGTGTGGCAATCCAGAGTATAGTGTGAGACAGTCTGATGTGTGCAATGCACTGAACAAAAGATTTGTGTGACCAATGCTATGATGTCATTGGAGTTAGGATGTGACATCAAGTCTGATGCAATGCTGTGCACTGAGAATGGCTTAATTGATGCTATGGAATTGTGGGTGTTTGGAAATGGAAAGCATGGCCACATAAACATTGATGTCAATCATGACAGGTGTCAGAGCTGCTGTTTATCTGATTAGCATGCCTTTTGCCAACAACTTTGTCACAGCACTTTTGACAGCACTCTGTGCCACACGTAGCTTACAGTTATTCATGAAACAGTAAAGATGTAGGAAATGTATAGAGGTCTCCAGGGAACTTATGTAGGAGACAATTGCACCACTGGTGCCTGAGTGCCCCTCAGATATAAATGAGGCCGCAATCGTGCTTGCAGCCATATTGTGCGTGGCAACATTCAGTAGAGTACCCAATTAGTATACAACTCTGGTCCAGATGGTTGTGGGAAATGTCTATGGATTGTCGCAAGCTAGATCTCAGCAGATTTACCAACATCATCTAGCCATCATGATATTTGTGAGTGATCTTGGTCACATCACATGTGCATATAATGTGAATGTTGAGTGTGTACCTGGTACGTAGGTTATGTCTGACATGCATGTGCACAGGTTCAATAGATACAAATACTGTAGCAGCACCCTCTGCAGTGCCAATCTTACTGTGGCCCTAAAGGCACCCATACAGCCACCATGTGTGTGGTGCATTACACATTTTGCACAACATAGCACAGGGTAGGGGGCAATAGTTACGTAATCTATAGACAACTTTGATGTGCTGCTCAGGCTTTGCCCAAACTTTATGGGGACTTTGCATTATTTGTAAGTGTTGGCATATCAGGAGCAATGGTGTGCCCCCTTGTAAGATATGCTCAGACTAGGTCTTAAACCAGGACACATCAATGAAGCTTTACCAAACCTTAGAATAGCCGGTGGGAAGTTTCCAGACCCCCTACCAGATGACCCCCACATTGCATCCATGATGCCTGGACCAGGCTTGATGTAGCACCAGGGGTGTCAGAGTGGTGGATTGCATACAAAGCTCCCCATATTGACAATGGCACAGGGAATCTAGACTTGTTGGGCCACGTGGTACTCACTAGTTTGTTAACACAAATGTTGAGCAAGGATGCAATAGTCCACTCACCTCTGGGCCCTGATAGTCAACAATGGATAGATTTTATCAAGTGACATGTACATGATACATGTAAATGGCTGGTAGGAAAAAGTAATAGATTTGGAGTCATTCATTGTTGTGGAATGTGTGGTGGAGTGCATGTGTCATCTTGGATGCTGTGTACATTGCATGTCTTTTCTACCTCCACCCAATGCTGTATTTAATGCTTTACTCTCCTAATTTTTCAGTTGTCAATATGACACCAGAAGAACAACATGCATTCCACAAATGGTCAGACAGGTACAGGCATATATTGGAGGTGAATGCCGGGTACCAGAGGATGGAGAGAAGGTTCGGGAAGGAAAAGACCACAGGGGCATGGCTTGCTCTCCAACATGAGGGACCTCTGCAGCAGCCACAAACAAAGCAGGCCACATTGGGAAAACATCAGGGGTCCAGGGGGCCTCTGCGGGTCCGACCCCCTTTACATCAGCTATATCTGTCTCAAGCCAGTCACCCATACAGCCACCTACTGAAGCCATTACATCAAACTTTGAAACAGATATGTGACAGGAGATGGCTTCCATGATGGCCATATTGGACCATTTGGAGAAAGAGAGTGCAAAAACCATAAGCTGTTAAAGAGCATTAAGACAAAATTGAAAGAAATGTGAAGTGCCAGTGCCACAACCTCCCATTTTCTTCCCTCACTCTTTTACAGGCATCAGATATTTATGTTCGGTTTTTGATGGGTAGTGTAGGGTTAGTGAAATAGTGTAGGGTAGGCATAGGTTAGAGTAAGTATGGTTGGGGGGAGGGTTTTAGTAATTTTGTTATTCGGAGTTGGGCAGAGGGTTTTTCTGGGGTATATTTGTATAAAAAAAGTAACAAAATATATAAAAACATTTCAAAAAACGTAAAAAACATATGTATATATTTGTTTAGGACATAGGTTAAGTAAGTACATGTGTAGCCATAGTTTATGTTATCCTACTTGTATCTTGTCTCTTTAGAGGGTGGGGGAACAATTTTTAGAGTGTGGCATTACATGTGTAAAATTAATTTAGAAAAGCTTAGATAGGTGTACGTGTAAGTTAAGTTAAGTTAGTTTAGGTTAGCTTAGTGTAGGGTAGTTTTTAGGATAGGTTTAGTTATGAAGTTTTAAATAATTTAAAATAAATCCTGTTTGTATTAGACCAGTAGTTCCCAACCTGTGGTCCGGGGACCCCTGGGGGTCCACAAAGCCTTCTCAGGGGGTCCGTGAGAGCCTAGAAACTTAAAAAATATCAATGAATATTGACAAATTAGGTCCCCAGCTTCCAGTAATGACTCAGGCAGGTGTCCCCGGACTCCCATGATGATTCAGTGGGGGTCCCTGGGTTCCATTAATGTTAAAGTGGGGATCCTCAGAAATCAAAAGGTTGGAAACCACTGTATTAGACTACTTTTTGTCCAAGTTGATTGAGTGTCTGGGTGTTCTCATGTGTGCATTGGCCAAGTAGGAGAAATGGCTTAGGGTATGCTTCCTGTCTTCATTTCCATGGATTACCATGTGCATCGCCTATGACCAAGGAGATGTCAGATTCGCTGCTAAATAACATCAACTAGTCCATTCATTTGTCATCCACTGTTCCAGCCACTCACATTGTGTATGTATATGTTATCTTGGAAAGGGAAGTATGGAACTTCAACTGTCATCGGTGGGGTCTTGCAGTATAATGTTTGGCAAGTGTGGCACATATGACAATAGCCAAATTTGGGACAGTATCCTGCAACACTGACAAGTGCCCACCACTGATTAGATTAGCATCTTCTGTACCACACATATTTGTTGTACTGGTACTCCCATCTGGGTAATTTACCATTGACTTGGTTCAGAGCCATACATGCTGTATGCCAACTTCCAAGGACTTCTGTTCAATACATATATTGAATACTCTGTAACTGGTTGTAGCCTACAACACCATCATTAACATTTTTCATGTTATGATCTTAGTGTGGAGCTTTGTGTCTAACAGTAACACACTCATGTAATTACGTTCTGTATTCATTGACATGAATTCACTCAATGCAATTATTTTGCTGAGTTGATGTATCACAGTAAACGTAGAAATGTTACATATGAACAGGTGTTTTATTTGGAGATGCAAGTGTATTTTCAAATACTACACAATGCCCAGTTCACAGAAACCAGGAGAGAACCTTATCCATTTGTGGTACAATCAGAGTCCAGGGGTGAGGGATATGAAATGAGACATGGTTAGGAGAATTGTGCAATAGTGAGGAGGTGTGAAGAATTGCCAATTTATAATATTTGAGACAATGACAGTAAATAGCAGGAAAGCCAACAGTGGTTAAGTGAAGAGGGCACATTTCCTGCTGTCCCAACACTGGCATGATTTTAAGCACAGAAGTAAGGAGATACTGTCCAGGTGGCACAGACTGATTGTACTGTCTGGTTTTCCTTGTGAATGTTGTTCTTTTCACATCTTCATCCTCTGATGTGTGGTGCCTCTTGTGCCATGGTTGGTGCTGTTGTTGAAGTTGAGGGGGCAACACACATCAGGAGATAGAGATGTGGAGCCAAAGGTCCTGGTAGCTGCCATTTGTGGGAACGCATAAGGTATCACTGCAGCAAGGAGGAACTGCTGATTTCTCAACACCACCGCAACATCATGGTGGTAGGCAGCCATGATTTCCCTGAGGGAAGCCACTTCCCGCTGTATGGACTCCAGGGTAAACTGTATTACCCCCAGCCTGTTCTCTATCATGCTGCTGCCGCTTTGGGAAGGCATATGTTGAAGACCATGTAGTGGGGAGTACGTGCCTGTGATGGCAGCTGAGTTGTCCTTAATTGGACTGAGGCACCTCTGCACCCCCTGTAGGCTGCCTGGTATCGTCTCCATCCCCACCTGCACCTGCTTGGCCAGCTTCCACTGAACTCCTACCACTCTTCTCTGGAACGTGATGTGTGAGTACTTGGAGTCCAGGGATGTGTCAGTAGTGGTTGGTGCTGTGTGTTGGTAGCTGAGTGGTTCATGTGGAAACCCTGCAACACTGTGTGTCCTCCCTGGAACTGGAGGTGGTATCTGGAGGGATCCTAGGACATCCTGGTGAGTCTTTTCATTGATGGTAAGCACCTAGTCATCCATCTCACCTGTAAAATGCAGGACAGGCAGGTCGGCCAGAGGTAAGGAACATTGGTCACATCTTGGTCACATCACATGTGCATATAATGTGAATGCTGTGGGTGTACCTGGTATGTAGGTGATGTCTGACATGCATGTGCACATGTTGTTCAATAGATATCACTACTGTAGCAGCACCCAGGGCAGTGCCAATCTTACTGTGGCCCTAGGGGCACCTGTGCAGCCACCGTGTGTGTGGTAGATTGCACATTCTGCACAACATAGCACAGGGTAGGGGGCAATAGTTATGTAATCTATAGACAACTTTGAAGTGCTGTTCAGGCTTTGCCCAAACTTTATGGGGACTTTGCTTTATTTGTACATGTGGGCACACCAGGAGCAATGGTGTGCCCCCTTGTAATGCTCAGACTAGGTCTTACACTAGGACACATGAATGACGCTTTACCAAACCTTAGAATAGCCGGTGGGAAGATTCCAGCCCCCCTATCAGATGACCCCCACCTTGCATCCATGATGCCTAGACAAGGCTTGATGTGGCACCAGGCGTGCCAGAGTGGTGGATTGCATTCAAAGCTCCCCATATTGACAATGGTAGAAGTGACAATGTGGAGAAGTGTGGCACAATGGTTAGAGCGGCAGACCCTGAAGCAGAGATCTGGTTCAAGACCAGGGTTCAAGTCCCGCTTCAGCAGGTCTTGGGCTCAATTCCCTTGGACCAGATAATTCTCGCCTCAGTGCCTAATCTAATTAATGGGTCCCACTCTGGGCAATAGCTTGCTTAATCTCCACAACGGCCCCAACAGTGCTTGGATGCCTGGCTTCACCCTGGGGGTGCCCAGAAGTGGGCACCTCACAGGGAAAAGCCAGGAGGGGTTCCATAGCAGTATGGGTACAGTGCCTTGAGACCCTAACGGGTGAGTAGTGCGCTATACAAGTGCAAAATTTACATTTACAATGGTACAGGGAATCTAGACTTGTTGGGCCATGTGATCCTCACTAGTTTGTTAACACAAATGTTGAGCAAGGACGCAGTAGTCCACTCGCCTCTGGGCCCTGATAGTCAACAATGGATAGACTTTATAAAGTGACATGTACATGATATCGTAGATGGCTGGTAGGAAGTAGTCATAGATTTGGAGTCATTCATTTTTGTGGAATGTGTGGTGGAGTGCATTTGTCATCTGCGGATACTGTGTACATTGCATGTCTGTTCTACCTCCACCCAATGCTGTATTTAATGCTTTGTTCGCCTAATTTTTCAGTTGTCAATATGACACCAGAAGAACAAGATGCATTCCACAAACTGTCAGACAGGCATATAATAGAGTTGAATGCCGGGTACCAGAGGATGGAGAGGAGGATCAGGAAGCAAAAGGCCACATGGGCATGGCATGCTTTCCCACATGAGGACCTCTGCAGCAGCCACAAACAAAGCACGCCACATTGGGGAAAAATCAGGGGTCCAGGGGGCCTCTGCGGGTCCGACCCCCTTTACCTCAGCTGCATCTCTGTGTGGGTACTTGGAGTCCAGGGCTGTGTCAGTACTGGCTGTTGCTGTGTGTTGGTAGCTGGGTGGTTCATGTGGAGACCCCGCAACACTGTGTGTCCTCCCTGGAACTGGAGGTGGTATCTGGAGGGATCCTAGGACTTCCCGGCAGAGTCTCTTCATTGATGGTCAGCATCTAGTTATCTGTGTCATCTGTAAAATCCAGGATAGGCAGGTCCGCCGGAAGTAAGGCATCATCCTCTGTAATGAGATAGTGAAATGTCAATCCTAGATTGTGCTGGCTGTTGACATGGCACATCATTTACTTGCTACTGGAGACTCAGTGACATGTTACATGCCCAAGGCTGTAGTTGTTTATTATGTGTAGCAGTGTGCATCACACATGGGGAAATCTCACAAGATATTTTGGGACATACTTAGGTGCCCCTAGAGCTACCTGAACGTCCCTTTTGGTGACGCTCAGGTGACGTAATGCCCCATGACATATTTACAAGGTGGCACTAAGAGACCTATTGTGGTTTAACCCATCTTGTGGGAAGGGCCCCTTCACACGCAGCACTTTGCATGGTAGGGTGTGTGCAAAACACCAAAATCCAAAGGGTGTTGCTGTAGCATGCCCACAGCAACACCCTTTGGATTTTGACAGTGCCTCAGATTTACAAGTTTTTGTAAACCAGTGTCATTGCCAAATTATAACAGCATCCCAGGGGTGGCATTGGCATTTCAATGTGTACTGCATTTTACAAAACATATAGACAGAGCTAATGGCCTTTTAAGAATGTTTTTGTGCAGAAAGGTATTCTTTCCTGCACAAAAACAATCTCCTCCTCAATGCAGCTGTCCTTGCACTATGGTCCAAAGGTTGCTGCATTGGCCCACGTTAGCTAATTTAGTGCTGGCACAGGGAGTGACACAAGGGTGCCCTGCATTCTAGTAAATACTCGGCATCCATGAGTTTTTAAAATGACTGCGCAACACTGCCAAATTTGGGGATGTGTGGCACACCTCCATTTCCTTTTACATCTGGCCCTTTGTGCTTTGATCTCACACCACCTGGTTCCTTGCAGACTCATTGTCACTGCCACTGACACTATGGTGGCATGTAATTAGCCTTCCTATTCACCATGGTGGACATTGCCACAGTAGTGTAATGTGTGTTGTCACTCTTTTGGTGCTATGATGCATTGGCACGTTGAATGATAGTACTAGTGCAGCATGGCACAGGTAGGTCCATTGCATACTAATGCTTTTGTTACATTCTCATCTGCCTGTAGCAGGCCCCACACACGTGCTAATTGGAAGGGACAGTGCAACCATTATAAATTGTCTGCCCCATTAGATTGTCTCTCCCTAAATTTGGAACATTTTGCTTGCACCTAACATATCGGCAACAGGTATGTGTTGGTGTAAGGATGTTGAATATGGATCAACACATGCATTTTGTGACTTTGTAAATGTGGCAGAAGGGTAGTGTGCAGCTTGTTCCACATGGGCTAATATTTGAATGATGATACAGTTGTTTTACGGGCTAGTGACATTGTGCCGGTAGTGCAACATTGATGCCACTTGTGCCAGTTCTCACGCATGTTGATTGTACCATTAAGAAGTAGACCAACCATTCACACAACACACTCTATCTTGTGAGATGGTGAGATTGCAGCTACTTGTACAGCTGCACACATGATGTTCACAGACATGCCCCATGTGTTGTATGTGTTTAATTTTGTGACCATTCCTAAATGGAGCTTGGAGTTGTGTGAGAGTTGTTGTGGACAAACTCCTGTGCGGTTTGCGTTCCACAGGTTGTACACTTAAGGCCTGATTTTTGCTCAAGTTGCACAGCACAGTGCAGCAGAAATATGTGTTGCACGATGCTGCACCAGTTTAGAAACTCAGGAATGTGCCACATTTACTGGAATATGGTACACCCCTGCAATTCCCCCTGCACCTGCGCAGATGTGTTCTCCCTGCATTAACACAGGCATTGTTGCAGCATGATGAAGGAGTGCCTCTGTTGAGGGGATAAATTATGTGCAGGGAGGTGTCCCACCTGCATGTGTACAAGCTATGGTTGCTAAGGTGTCATTTCAATGTGTGCTGCAAGATGCAGCACACATGAGAAGGGCGATGACACAAGGAGGAAGGAAAGCATTTTGCCCTGTTACACCATCCTGACACCATCCCTGGGGTGGTATTGACTTAGGTCCCTGTCTCTGATGTACAAGTTGTGTTGGATTAGGGGCTATGACAATATGCAATGGGTGTTGTCGTGGCACAGCCACAGCCACACTAATTGCTTGTCAGTTCCAGGCAATGCGCTGCATATTTACATGGTGGAGTATAGCCATAGTGAGTTGCTTATGTCCACGTTGTGTATATGTCAGAGTGCATTACACAACCAGAGCATCAGTGCAAGTGTGGCTTGTGTGGCAATGGGGTGATGCAGGGCCTATCTGTCCTGATGCAACCCTTCAGCATGCTTTGAGTGTGTCCTATGTGCCTTCCCCTTCTGCCATTTGTGAGATTTCAGATATTCCCACCCTACAACTTCCTGTGTTAGAAATGGGGTTTCTAGTTGGCTGGGGTATGCACCTAAGCCAGGCAGAACCCACCCACTCTAGTCAGAGCAAGGGAGTTACACGTCCAAGATAACCCCTGCTCACCCCTTTGATAGCTTGGCACGAGAAGCCAGGTCTAACCCAGAGGCAATGTGTACAGCGTTTGCACAACACACACAACACATGTGACGCAATATGTACACCACAAAGTAAACACAACACTCAGCTATGTAAAAATAAATGGTATTGCACAAAACATAATTAGACCAAACATTACATGTCAGAAATACCGTGCTACCTTAGCAGTTGTCAGAAAGTTACACAAGTTACTAATACTCTGCAAGAATAAGCAGTTGTCACATTAGAATATATAAGTACTCAGGATTCTGCAACATAAGCAGTAGTCAGGAATCACAGCAAAGAAATAAATGCACCTGCCATGAAACATAAAATGCCTATACTAAGAGCATGATAAAAACTTATGGCAAGTCACATAATACATACAAGCCTGTCAGGCCCATAAAAGGAACATCAACACATGTATGTTACTTCACACCCAAAACAGGTTGGCCCAACAGCCCCCTGAAGCCCCTAGAAGAAGCATTCAGAAAGTGTTTTGTGGCAAAAGTACCTGTTTCAAATTTGAAATGCACCCTCAGTGCCACAAAGCATACAAGGGGGACCCGACGCTCCTTGTACACTACGGGGCCTTGTGGTGATGGTTACGAGGAGGGGGGGGTGACACGCACCCCTCCAGTTCATGTATCAGGCCACTCCTGGGACCCTGCTTTCTAGTGGGTGGTCCCCCCGGGCCTTCACTGGCCCTCTAACAAGGGGGGCAAAATAGTAGCCCTGCGGCGCGGGGGGCCTCCGTTGATCTCCAAAAAAATGCAGAGGCAAAAGATCTGGTGCGTCCTGCTCCTCTGGCAGTGACCAGGAGTAGGGGGGATGTTCCCCTCACCTCCCCTAAGTCCTGCTCTTCAGGGCAGCCCTGGGATCCAGAGGAGACCTCTGATGAGGTCTCTCTCGCTCCTGGAGCCGCTGCCGTCCACTCGCCCGAGTGTATCCCAGTCTTCCCGAGCCGCGGCGGTGATCGGCTAGGGTTGAAGCCTGTTGGTGCCCCGGGACGATCCTTACAGCATGCTTCGCCCCGGGGACATGTGAGGAGCGCGCTCGCTCCTTTTTTGGTCTCAGTGGTGCCCCGGGGGATCCTAGAGGTAGCGTGACTCTGGCAGCTTCCCAACGATGCCGGGTTGTGTTGGTGAGAGCGTAAAAGCGCTTACGAGCACTGGGAGCACTTCCAGGAACCCGGGTTGCGGCAGTGAGCCTATTTCATGGCAACAGCGCTAAGAAGCGCAGGAGGGGGCAGAAAAACGCTCTCCAGGCGCTGTCGTTACCAATGAAGGAAGCACTCTTGGTGCTTGGGTTTAGTTACAGGGGTCAGGGGCCACCGCACCCTGCCCCTGGAGACAAGAGAGGGGAAGAAGCACAGGGCTAGCAGGCCACACCACAGGTCAGCACAAGGGGTGCAGGTGATGGCAGTTCCTCCTAGTGACTAGGCAGGTTACAGGTCAGCACAGAAGAAGCAGTCCAAGGTTGTCTTGGTGAGTACTATTCAGCAGCGACCTGTGTCCAGTTCCAAGTAAGTCCCTTCAGGTCTTCATGTCTCTCTTGTGTGGAAAACTTCCCTGTACTTATACTCAGTTTACAGTGTGTTTTACAAAAAAAGGGGAGAGGAGGTTCCAGCCAGTTACAACTGGTCCTGGGAGTGCCAGCTCTCTCCCGCAGCACAGGTTCCAAACATCAGTGAGGGGTAAACGACCCTATTGTGTGAGGCCAGGGCACAGCCTTTACAAATGCAGGTGTGCCCCGCCTTCCCTTCTCTCAGTCCAGGAAGTCTATTCAGTATGAAGATGCACTTCTGTGACACCTCCACCCTCCCTGTGTACAGGGTGTCTGAAAGGTATGCACAAAGCCCAACTGTAATGCTGCCCAGAAGTGGATTGGAGTCAAGCTGCAAAACACCAGAGTCATAAGCACAGAGAAATGCTCACTTTCTTGAAGTGGCATTTCTGTAATAGTAATAAAAAATACACCAGTAAGAAGCATTTCTTACCACCATTACAACCATACTAAACATGCCTACGCTACCCCTCATAAATCAGACAATACCCTTTACACATAAGGCAGGGCATTTCTAATGCAATCCTATGAGGAGGCAGCACTCACAGCAGTGAGACACCAAAGTAGGCTGTTTGTTACTACCAGGACAGGCCACATTACTGGGCACATGTCCTGCCTTCTACAAACCTGGGTGTTGGACCTGGCCCTTTTACAGGGTCATTCCCCAGACTTTTTGCTTTTTGCCTCCTTATTTTTCTGACCTTTGTTGGCTGACGTTTTGACTCTGAGCACTTTTTCACTGCTAACCAGTGCTAAAGTGCATGTGCTCTCCCTTACAAAATTGGTATGATCAGATTATACCTAATTGGCATATTAAATTTACCTATAAGTCCCTTGTAAAGTGGTATCCCTATACCCAGGGCCTGGAAATGAAATGCTACTAGTGGGCGTGCAGCGCTGCTTGCGCCACCCACTGAAGTAGCCTGTCAAACCTATCTAAGGCCTGCTAGCGCAGAGCCTGTGTGCGCAGTTTCCTGCCACAGGGACCTGGCATCTAAATTTGCTTGCCAGGCCCAGAACTCCCCTTTTACTACATGTAAGTCACCCCTAAGGTATGCCCTAGCTAGCCCTTTGGGCCGGGTGCTATGTATGTAGAAGGCAGGACATGTGCCATGTTGCGTGGCCTGTCCTGGTAGTGACAAACAGCCTAACTTGGTGTCTCACTGCTGTGAGTGCTGCCTCCTCATAGGATTGCATTGGAAATGCCCTGCCTTATGTGTAAGGGGTATTGTCTGATTTATGAGGGGTAGCGTAGGCATGTTTGATATGGTTGTGATAGTGGTGAGAAATGCTGCTTACTGGTGTAGGTGTATTTTTTATTACTATCACAGAAATGCCCCTTCTAGAAAGTGCGCATTTATCTGTGCTTATTACTTTGGTGTTTTGCAGCTTGCCTCCAATCCACGTCTAGGCAGACTGAGTTGGGCTTGTGGATACTTCTCAGACAGCCTGAACACAGGGCCGGGGGAGGTGTCACAGAGGTGCATCTACATATTGTAAAGCCTTCCTGAGCTGAGAGAAGGGAGAGGCGGGGCACACCTGCATTTGTAAAGACTGTGCCCTGGCCTCAAACAAAAGGGTCGTTTACCCCCCACTGATGGTTGGAGCATGTGCTTGAGGAGAGAAAGGGCACTCCCAGAACCAGTTGTAACCGGTTGGAACCCCCTCTCCTGGCCATTATAAAACACACTGTAAACCTAGTATAAGTACAAGGGAATTTTCCCCACAATTTAGACATCATTTTGGACACTCTGGGAACTCCAGGAACCTTACCTGGAGCTGGACAGGATGCTGAGAGAGGACTCACCAGGACCACCTTGGACTGCTGCTGCTGTGCTGACCTGTGACCTGCATGGTCACAAGGAGGAACTGCCACTGCTGGTAACCCCTTGTTGTGCTGACCTGCTGCTGGGTTCTCCAGCTCTGCGTCCCCCATCATGACTTGGTTGTCTCCAGAGGCAGGGTGCTGTGGCCCCTGACCGCTGTTAAAAACTTTATTTAGCACACGGCTGCACTCGCGCTGCTTTGAGTGCTGTGCTCTGCTTACAGAGCTTTTGTGCCTGCAAACAATCACCACCGCAGCCCAGGATGAAGATGTGGCTAAAGCGCTGCAAAAAGCTCTCTTGTTGATGCTCCAAATCACCGCAGAGGATCGCGCTGTTTCTAGTGCCCCCAAGAACAGAAGGACCGGAGCGAGCACGCTCCCACGCTTGTGGACGTGCCCCTGGGACACAGGCAGGCACCATCCTTGGTGCCTGCCCCACGCAACAGCCCAGGTCGGGCTGGAACGCGGCTCGCGCACCAGACCGGGTGCGGCCACATTGGGAAGCAGGTGGGAAGCCTCATCGGAGGCCCCTGCTTCCTTTTCTTCCTTTTGGCAGCCGCACCGCGGACAAGGGCGGCTGCCTCCCGCTAAGCAGGACACGGGGAGGAAAGGGAGTTCCCTTTCCCCCGGTCACTGACCTAGGGGCGCAATCGCCCCAACTGCTTGAATCTTTGTGGCTTCTGGGCCCCCCTTTTGGAGAGGGCCATTAGAGCCCAGGGGGCCCCCACAAGGATCACGGATCCCCAGAGGGGCCCGTCCCCCACTCTTCAGAAATCACAGTTCCCTGGAGGGGCCCGTTTTTCACAGTAGAGAGGGTGCAGACCGCCCCTCTCCCCCAGGAGACCTACGTGGTCCCCGTTTTCACGCATAGGAGCACCGGGGGGCCCCATACTCCTCCTTCCAGGCACTAGGAGTGCCTTTTTCCCAGAAACAGGTACTCTCTTGTCGTACATATGTTTTCCCAGTGTTCTTGCTATGAGCATTATGGCTGTATGTTTTTCATGACCTTACATATATGTGCTAATGATCCTTTTATGGGATGACATGCTGATATGTATTTTCTATGACTTGTGATATGTTTTCTAATGTTCCTTCTATGGGTATTTAGAAGTTATTCATGACTAGTGCATGGAATTCCTACTGTAATTCCTGAACATTGCTTATGTTGCAGAATCCTGAGTACTTATGTGTTCTAATGTGACAACTGCTTATTCTTGCAGAGTATTTGTAACTTGTGCAACACTCTGACAACTGCTAAGGTAGCAGGATATTACTTACGTGTAATGTTGGTCTAATTATGTTTTGTGCCATACAGATTATTTTTACATAGCTCAGTGTTGTGTTTACTTTGTGGTGTACATTTTGCGTCACGTTTGTTGTGTGTGTTGTGCAAACGCTTTACACATTGCCTCTGGGATAGGCCTGACTGCTCGTGCCAAGCTACCAAGGGGGAGAGCAAGGGTTATCTTAGACGTGTAACTCCCTTGCCCTGACTAGAGTGGGTAGGTTCTGCCTGGCTGAGGTGCATACCCTAGCCAACCAGAAACCCCATTTCTAACACTGGGCATGCCTCTAAAGCCTACACCACCCAAGGAGTGGCATAAGGGTGACACAACAAGGAAAAATATCTTTATTTCTCCCCGTTTTTTCCTCTTTTCTATGTGTGCAGTATTTTGCAGCACACAAAGAAAGAGGAAAATGCCTCTCACAATTGTTTTTCTACTGGAAGGTGTCCCTTGGTGCACCAAAACAATCACCCCCGCACCGTTGTGCAAGGGTGTCTGCATTGGCGCATGGCTGCAATTTGCGTGCAAGAACCGGTGAAAAGGACAGGAATGATCGGTAACTTGTAGATAAAAGAAGGTTTGCGGCACTGCCTTGCATCAAAATGTTGTAAATGAGGCTCTGAGATCTCTAGGGATATTATTTATCTTCAGTAAAACTTACATTCACTCATTTAACCTCATTCTGCCAACAATACCAAAATCTCCGTGCCCATTGCATTTTGCTCCAAGTTTCACCATAAGGTGAAAGATAGCTGAAACAAATAATTATTAGAACATTCTTTCAAACACAAAATCTTGATGAAAGTGTAAATTATAATTATCATCTGATATCAGGGCATACTGTATGACCAAATCTCTTGAGAAATCGAGATCTATAATGTAATACTACATAAAAGAAAATGCCAGTAAACTGAGGCCCATCAGGATTCTATGAAGCACGCAACAGTGAAACATCTCTATTAGCAAGTCACTAGGTCTCACCAGTAAAAAATGTTGGTATAATGACAAAAAAATGTTGGACCCCAAGGATGTGTATGCATCCAAGGTGGCCATTTTTTAATACATTTGTAAAATATTAACAAACTCATTTAAAGTTGGTTCATGTGGAATTATGCAAATCTGCAGAGGCCTTCTTTGAATGGCTTGTTCAAATAATACAAATTCAATGTTTTTTCCTATTGCACATGCACACTCACCCTTTTGAAGTATTCCCAACCCCTTTTAAAATCCATGCACCACGATAGTGCAGCAGGCACAAAAATTTTAAAAACAGGAAGTGGAAGAGTGGTGGGGAAGCCGATGACAGGCAGGAAGAGGCATATGCACAATAACTGTGATGGGTCTGACAAGGAAACAACAGATAGGCTGGCAATGGGCAAGGGAAATGGAAGCCACATGAAGAATGGGCAGTGGAGTTAAGTCAAAGAAGAGGGAGTACATGCAAATTAGAGAGCCAGAAAACACATGCAGTGCTTAGTTGAAAAGGAAACTGTAGTTCCCTAAATTAAAGCAATGCCACTAGTAGAATAAGTCAGTCGATCAAAACACTGTGAGACTGAAATGCTCCTGATACAAGACTAGGGTGGAAAGCCATCTAGAAGAGACAACTGAGGTGACAATAAAGCCACCTAATCATGAGCAGTGGACTGACCCAGTGGCCAATCTAGGTATTTTGGAAATAAGAGATCTGGCTAAAGATATTATTGTCTGAGAGCTAAACATAAGGGATACAAATATTTACAGATGGCGGACAAACAGGAAGAATGCCTCCCTGCTCTCCTTAACCTATCCACTGCATTCAGTACTGTTCAGCACAACATTATGTTGGATACACTATAAACTAGGGTAGTCTTGGGAGGCAAACTGCTACGGTGGTTAAAGGCCTACTTTACTGAGTACTCACAAATGGTAAAATTCAATGCACCTTCTCATTACCTTCGATATTTACCACACATATTTAGATGACACCCAACTATATAGTAGTCATAATGCATCAAAATAGCCCCTCAACATCTCAAAAATACAAAGTTGGGGAAGTCAACTAGGACTAAAACTTGAGTCCTAAAAAAGTAATGCTATACCTTTAACTGTATTCCCAAAAATTGCCCAGTCATTTCTTGAAAGGACAAACCTTGAGGGTCAGATATCAATTCAGTTAGTAAAATCCACATGGACTCACATGTAAAAACTATGGCATACCTAATACCCGGAGGATTGCTAAGCTTTATAAAAGAAGGAATTGAGGTAATCAGGAGAAATGCTAGGCATTACTTTATTAGAATAGTATATGTGAACTCCCTTTACAATGGTCTCCTAGGGATGTGACTTGCTTATCCCAAAGCTGCCCTACATTTCTTCTAAAACAAAAGAAATACACACATAACTTCAGTACAGGTGTCTCCCAGATTGGTACATCTTGAAGCTAGTTGCCTCTTCATTTAAGATGTTGGGGTTCTGAAGCTGAAGCTGAAAAACGCAGAACACTGAAATACTTTTAAGCAAACTTAAATTCTCTGGTGGGATTAGGATGTTCTGAAGCAAAGTTAACTCTGCTTTCGAAGTGTCTAACTGAAACAAAATATCCACTCTGTTCCTTTCTGGCTTTGCACCAAAGATCTGGTACAAACATAAATACTGAAGTCAAACAACCAGCATTATTTCACTCCTTTATAAACAGTTTAAAGGAATACCTGGCATTAAAGTTCCTTGGGGAAAATTTACTTAAACTTTGCATGGGGTTTGCATCCCAGAAGTGAAGGAATCCCAGTGCATGTTTTGTGTTGGAATTTACTTTCCACTGTAAATCCTGGTTTGCATTGGAAAGTTAGCTAAAGAAACCAATAGTAGCTCTATGCACCAATGGAGCAACCCATGGGTGGTGCATGATTTTTTTACAGAAATCCCTACCAACATTTGTGGAAACGGGTTTCGAGCTAAAAAATGCCTTGCTGAGACAGGGTTGAGAGTGCATCAAGTTTTAAAATTCTTCACACTTTCCAACTTTGCACATGTGTTACATAGTACAACATGCATACAAACGAGAAAAAGGTATAACCTATGTCAAAGCCTATTTTTTTTTTTTATTGGTAGGGTATTCTTCCTGTAAAATAACTATGCTTGACAGAACACACATACTCTTGCTGTTTGGCGCAATACAGAGCAGAAACTTTGGTTGCTGCGATGTGTTGTGCAAAATATTAGTAAAGTTCGGCCCATATTTATGGAAAGTTAACATCACCTTAGCATCATTTTTTTTTTACACTAAAGCAGCGCTAATTTAACTCCATATTTATATTTTGATGCTAGATCCATCTAGCGTCAAAATATATGAGTTAGCACCATTTTTAGGAAGTGCCAACCCACCTTGCGTCTCATTGCCACAATGATATACAAGGTAGGCGTTCCCTTCCTAAAAATGATGCCAGCTCCCCAGCGCCATATTTACCTCACGATGCTAAAATGATGCATACCTAGGAGGTGGACCTAAAGAATGGCGCTAAGCCTGGTTAGCGTCAATATTTAATGGCTGGTCAGACCAGGTGTTAAAGTGCTGGAAGGCCCATTTCCATGGGAAAGACCATGAAATGGGCACATAGATACTTGCCCTAACCCCCAGCATCACCACCACCCACACCACAGGGTAACTACTTGAGGAGGGATCCCATCCCAGGTAGGTTTAAGTGTATGTGTGTCATATGCCACTGGGAGGCCCTTACATGGGGCTGTTGGAGTTGTCCTGGGGACACTGGTCCCCTGTGGTGGGCATTGGATTTGTGGTAATGACTCCTGCCTATATTTACACAGGAGTAATTGTTTGGCCGCTTGTGCGTCAAAAAATGATGCTAGGCTGATTAGCAGCAGATTTTCCCACTAATCAGCCTACCACTAGCACCATTTCCCCTAACGCCATCCATCACCGGCTAGTGTTTTTCTTTGAGACGCTAATCATTCTTTAGCACCATTGTACGTTTTTTAAAAATATGTTGCATGTGCACTAGCTCAGTTGTGCTGCATTTTTCATAAATATGGGCCTTTGTTCCTTCACATCACATACAGTTGTTCCTTTGATGACCTAGACTCAAATAATGTTTTGTTACCTGATCGTCTCTATTACATAATGTGACTTTCCACAGAAAGACTGAGCACCTTTTCTCTAGTGCCCCTATTTCTTATGACAAATTACTTTCCCAGAAGATATGTGACCTTTAACTTTTTGCAGTGTTTTGTTTGCTGCATTTGGTCTATTTGGACCCTTGTGTGGAAATTGTCATGTAACAGCCATCTAATGAGGACTGGAACCATCTCTGCCTACTCTGGCTTAGGTTGCAAAATAAAGAAGCATGAATGACTGATATTTCTGGTGGGGCTATCTTTGGAGATTTGGTGCAGCGAAAGAGAGAAATGAAGGGATTGCTGGGGCAATGGTGTGAGATGTGACATTAATGTGGGTATGAAAACCGAGCAGATAGCATGAGGAGTAATTTTAAAATAGAAAATAAAACAATTTGACACGAACCTCAGTGCATTTTAGTAATTATTGTCCATGAGAATATTCTCTCCTGTTCTTCTGGCATTAGTTCGGAGAGAAAAATGCTTTTTCTGTTTTTAACAAATAATGCTTGCTTTGCAGTAATTTTGATATAGCTGTCTTTAATTTGTTTCAACATTTGTTGTGACTAGTCTCTAATCAGGGCCCTTTCACAAACAGGGTTTTGAGCCCGAATGTGGATAATATGTACTACAGATTTATTATACTCTTGGCTTGATTTTCTGATGACATTGTGGAGAAGTGGAGAAGTGTGGCTCAATGGTTAGAGCGGCAGACCCTAATGCAGAAATCTGGCCCGGGACCAGGGTTCAGTTCCCACCTCGGCGGGTCTTGGACTCAATTTCCTTGGACCTGATAATTCTCACATCGGTGCTTAATCTAATTCATGGGTCCCACTCTGTAACTCTGGGCAATAGCTTGCTTAATCTCCACAACAGCCCCAACATGGCTGGGATGCATGGCTTCACCTTGGAGGTTGCCCAGGAGTGGGCACCTCACAGGGAAAAGCCAGGAGGGGTTCCACAGTGGTATGCGTACAGTGCCTTGAGACCCTAACGGGTGAGTAGTGTGCTATACAAGTACGCAGTTTACTGTGATTTCGCTAGAGCTAACTTGTCAACAGCTGTACAAGGAAAACAGTTCAGAAAGTGAGAAAACGTTGTAAGTGAAACTCTGATACCGCATGCTATGCACAGTGCTTGATTTGTGCAAAGGTTGGGCACCAGCACTTAACTGAGATCTTGGTCAAAGGTGAGCTCACAGTGCCTTTTCAGATATCCAGGGGCACCAGGAAAGGTTACCCGCTTTTGTGGATTCGTTTTGAACTATATATTGAGCCACATGCTCAGATGATCCGACTGGATAAGGCTATCCTTCCTTTTGAAGCTGCAGGGTTGTCAACCAATATAGCACGGTATTCTGATGATATAGTCCTGTATACATTGAATCCAGATCTTTTTGTCTCTTTGTTTGAGCAGCATGCTGAAGATTTTGGAAATTCGTCCAGGTATTTAATCAATATAGGGAAGATGGGGATCATGGCATGGGATAATGAGAAGCTGAGGTTTCAGGTTGAAAAACAATTGAAATACTGGGGGTCATGGTACCTCAGATTCTAGAGGAAACAATGGGCATAAATGTACCTAAGTTATGCCATGGTATGCATATCCTGCTCAGAAGGTGGGAACACTTACCACTCAGTATTTATAGGAGGGTGATATCACCAAGATGCTGGTTTTTCGTAAGGTGACCATTCTGTTCAATACTATACCCCTCTTCTTTCCCAAAAGTCTCAAAAAGAAACTGCAAGGGAGGGTTAGCAGTCTTACATGGGCATCTACGTAAGCCAGGATCTCCCGGAAAAAAACTATGTAGGAAGTTGAAGCAAGGAGATTCAGCACTAAGGACATCTGACAAACCCACACTTTGTGCTATATACACTCTTTTCAGCTCCCATAGTGAAGAGGATCACAAGGATTCAGCTGCTCCGTGTGAGACAAACCTCAAACCTCAATCTTCGGGTTGGAAAATGTCCAAGCAAGTGGATCTGATCATCAATCAAATCAACATAATGCAATAATGAACAAGCAAACCTGAGGCTCTCAGTTTGTATCTGAGTAGTTAGCGAGCCAGGAGGGGCAGCCTTTCAACATTAGGGTCAAATTAGAGGACATAGAAAATCACCAATGATGTTATAACCTGAGATTGTAGGCACTAAGGAGGGCACTAAGGAGGGCACAGGGAGGAGTAATCCACAAAGGTCTGATTCAGAAGGCATTTCCCACCCCGAAGGATTGGGACATTTTCCGGCTAGTTCAAAGGGTGCATCAATTCATTTTATTCAGATCCAAGACCTCTTAAAAAGATGCTCAACCTAGAGATATACTGTTATAGATTAGCAATTTCATTTTTGATAGCTACTATATAGATGGCTCGACTGGCGAGTCTGGCAAGAAAGGGTCCTCATGCATTCTTTTTCAATTCATACTTCTGCCAGCACACTATGCAATGATGATGCAATATGCTGATCCCTCACTTCCAGTCCGTGGTAGCCGAGTCCTCTCATCAAGAGCCTGTCCAACTGAAAATTATCAATGGCTCACACACACATTTTTGCAAATCAGAAGAAAATGCAAAAAAACTATTAGCCTCCTGATAAATGACTAAAGGGGCTGGGGGTTATGGACGAGAACAGTGGGGTTACATGCATAGGATAGAAGAAAATAGGGAGAGGGGGTGGGTAGAAGAAAGTGAAAGAAGGTAAAAGAAAAAGGAAGAGGGGAAGGGGAAGGGATAGAAAAGTGGGATTTTAAAAAATGCCTTAATTATACTAGACTTTGTCTAGTTGGCAAGGTCTCAATGCATTTGTTTTTTCCTTAAAGGTAGTTTCTTACAATAAGATTAACATTTTAATATTAATTTGTACTTTCTCATTTTTTAGTTTTGTTATTTTTTTATTTTTGTTTATATATCTATATCTTCCTTTCCACAAAATGGGATGAGTGTGAAGGGGGTGTCTGTAATTTATGGAGACCCCAACTATGTGGTAGGATGGGCAAGGTGATGACCCAGGGGGAGGTTGGAGGCTACATGGTTTTGTTATGGGAGGTGAGAGTGGGAGTGCAAGTTTGGTGAATGATGGGGTGGTTGCAGTAGAGGGTGAGGACTTTGGAGGGAAAAGCAACAAAAAATCAACTAGAGAAGTATTCCACACAAAGACATTTCTAATTAGTGACTACGGCTAAAGCTCATACTTATTACTTCAAGGCTGCTTTATCAAGTGACATTATGTGTATCACTGGAACATTATCAGCTTTGAGTCACTCAAAAAGTCTGCCTAGTTGAGGAAGAGCTATATTGGATTACCTGAGAAATTGTATGACTTCAAGAGACACATTGGACACAACAAGATAAGGCAACACAGTTTCTGGTGAACAAAATTATTGCTACTACCTGGCAAGACTCGCCTTCCAGGGGAATTGTACTGTTGGCTAAAGACCGCACCTGGCCATTTTGACTGTGTAAACTCTACACCAATGGCTCATAGCAGATTGACAAAGGGCTCTTTTGAACTATATATTTGTAATATAAACACCCCCAACTTTGATAATCCAAGTATGTGTAAAGATCTTCTAATCAAACGCCTATTTTGGGAGGATTCATTGATCATTTGTGGAAATATAGGCCCTCATCATGACAAAGGTGGTAAAAACTGCCTACCACCATGGCGAGGACTGCCAAAAGAAGTCACCACGGCTACCAGCCATCTGCTGTACTATGAGCCCATCTGGATTTCCGCCAGAAGAATGGTGGAAATCCAGCTGTGGCCATGCCGGCAGATAGCGATAAGGTGGCGCTGCTGCCAGCAGCAGCGCCACGCCAGTAGACCGCCGTCAGCTGTATTGTGACCCATAATACGGCCTGGTGGTGTTCTGCTGACGGGCACTGCTGGTGGCAGCAGCGCCCCGTCCTGTCTCCTGCCGGAGGGCACCCTGCACAAAGGTAAGTCGGGTCTCTGACAGGGGAGGGGGATAGGGGTTGTTGTGTGTGTGTGTGAATGTTTGTGTGTGCATGGATGCGGGTGTGTGTTGCGTTCGGAATGCATGTGTGCATATATGGAGGTGTGAGTGCGTGTATGTTGTGTTATGTGAATGCATGCCTGCATGTATGTATGAAAGTGCGTGCGGATGTGTGTGTGAATGGATGTATGCATGTGTGGATGTATGTGGCAATGGGAGTGTGTATGCGTGTGTGTGTGTGTGAAGGGGGCGTGAATGTAGGAGGGCTTTGGAGAGGTAGGAAGGGTGGGGGCGCTAACTGGAGGGAGAGGGGGGAGACTCCTATCAGTGACAGGGAAGGAATTCCCTGTCACTGATAGTGCCTACCGCCATGGTTATCGTGGCGTTAACAAAGCCACGAAAACCATGGCGTCACGAAAACCATGGCGGCAGGCAGGGTCATAATCCCGCAGGCGGAACAGTGACGGCAGCCGGGCTGGTGATGGATATCTCCCGCCCGGCGGCTGTTACCGCCATGGAGATCGGAGTGGTACATTGGTGGGTTGGCTTCACCCAACCTGCCAAAGTCATAATATGGCGGTAAGTACCACCAGCCTGTTGGCAGTACTTACCGCCATATTATAACCAACCACCAGGGTCGTAATGACCCACATAGTTTTTCTTCTTGGACAGTAAAAGATAAAAACTGTTCTATTTCGTTCTTATGTATGCAGCAATCGAGAGTGGCTCTGCTTTACATAATGGTCTCCCTGGGCCTCCCTGATGTCTGTTCATCCCTTTGGGTGGAACTAGGATACACTTGCTATTCTGCTTGTCATGTGGTTTGATCAAGGCTTGAAATGTTCATGGTTTCTGAAAGTCTCTTACCATATTTCAAAATCTGGCTATTCCCACAAGTTATATAACCAGGCATGATAGAGAGCACAAACAGTAGCAGGAGCTCTTGTATGACAAATTAATATAGGCAGAAACGTATTTAGCACTTTGCTTACATGGACTTTCAGATAAGCTGAACTGTGAGACTCCTATGAACAAACTGACACTTATTAAACCATTTAACAAAGATTGTTATAAGAAAGTGCCTTTTTGAGGGTACATCGTAGCTATTATGAACATTTGAGAACAGTGAAAGAATGGGCAAGATTCCAGCTCTGGAAATTAAAGAGCAAGCAGCCAAAAGCTGTGTTCTCACGATCGAAAATGCACAAGGTGTTGTCACTCAAGAAAAACAGTAATTTCCGTCAATTTTTTGTGAATACGACTCAAAATTATATGTATAAGGTACACAACCATCAATATTTGCAATAAAAAATGATATAGAGACTTCCAAACTGTCCAAAATATCTGAGGTACAATGCAAGACTTTAGAGACATCAATGACTAAAGAGGAGTTGGAAAAAGCTGTTCAAAGGCTTCCTCTAGTGAAAGTCACTGGGCCAGACTTGATTCCAGTAGAATTCATAAGACTTTCCTTGAGAGCTTGGGCCCTTGGGAATCAGTGAGGGCGGGCTTGATACACCTTCCTCCTGGAAAGAAACTAATATTGCTGTATATTTCCAAAAAGATAAAAACCCACTCATATGCGGTACTTGCAAACCCATATCACTCATTAACGGTGATTCTACAAATTATGCAAAGATTTTGTCTCATTGGTTCTCCCCTTGGATTTTGCATTGAGGTAATCCCATGCAATTTAGGTTTGTTATCTAAATGTATATAATCCATCACAATAATTCGGCCATTTCCACTCTTGAAATAGGTTGTTTAAGAAGTACGTTGGCATCATACATCTTGACCCTGAGAAGGTGTTTGACTGATTTTCATGTTCATTCCTCTGACAAGGCACAGAGTTCCTCAGATTCAGCTATCTGGTTCTAAATAGGATCAAAGCCCTATATATGAGTCTTACAGCTAGAATAATTATTCTGGTACTAAAACAGACATTTCACAATCCATCAAGGGTGCCCCCCCAAACCTTGCTTTTTGCTCTGTATTTGGAATCGTATTTGAGTCATCTGGAACACTCTTGAGATATTACCTTGCTAGTTTATTATTGGCCGATTACACAAATTGACTGCATAATCTGATTATATTTTTGATGATGGCAATTAAGGAGGTGTATGCAAATTTTGAAAAAGTCTTGGGGTATCTTCTCAATTTGAATAACACGTGGAGTCTTAAGAAGTCAAGTTGCCAGAGCCACTTTCGATTACCTACCCATTTAGGAATCAAAGTTTCATCAAACTACCCAAAATCTTTCTGATTGATTTATGATACACTCAGGCAAAAAATGCTAAGTAGTCTAGTTAAATGGAAAAGACTTCCTTCAAGTATTCTGGGATGCTGTAATGTTATTAAAATTACAATCCTCCCTTTTTATTTATTTTTGTTTGATCCCTGCTTATTATGGTGCCTAATTTATTCTTCAAAAAATAGAATTGTCATGGTCTCTGTTAATTTGGAGCCATAAAAGAGCCTGCCGTGCTCTGATTCAGCTTCAGTGGATCCTCTTAAATAGGGGGGGGGGGGGGTTAACCATCACTAAAATGATGTTACTGGGCTTCTTTTTCATCAAGATTGTCCGAAGTAATGGGAATCAGCAACACCGGATTTTTCAAGCAAACCATTTTTAAAAAGAATAGATTTAAAACGTTGTTTGTCTATGCCCATATTTGGTAACTAATGAAATTAGTAATACCAAAATTATTGATCTACATAATGCTCTGGCACAAGCCTTGTTTACCTTGGTTGTCTCACGATGCTGTCATGAAACAGTGGTCTAGCACACAACTACAAAGCATCGGACAGCTAAAATACTTAGGGCTACGTGTACAATGCCTTTATCTAGTTGCAAATGGGCCAATTAGCAGAATCGGCCAGTTTCCGACTAGAAACATGTTTTTTGGATGTACAAAGCCCAAAATGTGATTCAGTAACTTGTTACCGAATTGCAATTTGGGTTTGGTGATTCGGTATTAGAAAGGGGGGTGTTCAGGGTGTCCCATCCAAATACTGAATCTGAATTGTATGCATGAATGTTTTGCGACCGCAAATGCAATCTCAGTTAAGACCAATTTCAGATTGGTGTTAACCCATTCCTCTTTGTGAATGCATGTGAAAATATTTTTCAGAGCAGGCAGTGGTCCCACATCCCACAGATGAAAATAAAACTTTAAATTTTTCTTTTAGGAATGCATTCCATTTTCCTTTAAGGAACATGAGCTGCATTTCTAAAAAAACCCAGCTTTGTTTAAAAAGCAGTCACAGACATAATGGTCTGCTCTCACCAGTAGGCCACCATCCCTGTGAGAGCGGCCCTTCCCAATGGGGTTGCAAATTGCGACCACCTCATGAATATTAATGCGGTAAGTCATTTTCAACCCAATTGAGATTTGGAAACAGTGTACTTAACAGTGTTGTACATTTCATTTTGCGACTCGCAATTTTCAATTCCCAAATGGATTGCAAATTGGAACACTCTTCCCACCCACCTGCGCCAGACCAAAGACCTCCTTACCTTCAGGAAACTTCTCAAGACCTGGCTGTTCGAGCAGTAGCCGTACCTCCCCCCACCTTGAGACCCTCCTGGGTGAGTAGTGCACTTTACAAATCCCTGATTGATTGATTGATTGATTGCGAGTCATAAAAAGGTTGTATATCTTGCCCTTAAAGCCTTTAGAACTGTCATCTCAATTTTCCATACCAACTTTCGGGTTGTGTAGGTACTTACAAATTAAGGATTGTTTTTCCCAGGATATCAAAATTGTAGACACAAACGTCTTACCCGCACAGATTCTTGGTTTATTCTCATCTCTCAGGAGGATAATTTGCCACTTATAGCTGCTCGATGGTCCGGCGAGCTGGATACCATATCCAAGCCAATTAACAGAGAAGACCTCATTTTCAACATATGTAACTGCAATAAATACTTAAACATATCCTAAAAGTTTATCATCATAAATTCATTTAAAATATTTACTGTACCCCTAAAAAGATTACATAAATGGGACGGCAGGTCTGACTATAAGGCCAAGATTTAAGAAGCACTAGCGCCACATTAGTGTCATTTTATTTTTAAGCTAATGTGGCATTAGGCTTCAAAAATTGCTGCACCAGATTTACAAAGTGGTGCAGTGCATCCATTGCGGAACTTTGTAACTCTTTGCGTCACATTAAGCATGCGCCCTAATGGGGGCATACCCCCATTAGGGGGGCTGCAAAAATGGCACAGTGGAATCTAACAGATTCCACTGAGTCATTTTTTGCGTCTACTTTTAACGCCTGCTCAGAGCAAGCGTTAAACGGGGGGCACACCATTGGTTGCAATGGGCCCCTATGTACTGTTCAGGGTTAGCGCCAACATTTTGGCGCTAACCCTGAACAGTACATCAATAGCGTCAAAAACCCTTCTCAGAGCCATTTGAGGGTCCCAGTCACCACATCCTCCAAGGCCTATTTTATTTTTGGGGTGGGGGCATTTGTCACCCTTCCCTGAGCAATATAAAAACCCTGTATTCCTTATCCCCCTGAAGCCCAATGAGGAACAGTTTCCTGGGGTCCGCGTGCCCAAGGACACTGTCTTGTTCCCAGGAAGTTTCAGTAGGACCAGAAACCTAATTCCTTTGTCCATGCTATGTTGGACCTAATTGCTTGTCCACGCTGTCTTGGTCAGGCAACATAGCTTTGCTCTTGTCTAGTGGGAGCAGAAGCAATAGCTAAGTGAGAGCAACGCAAAGGAACTGGCTCCTGCCGGCAATAAGGGTGGGTGCAGGCAGGGCTATGCAGGCCTCACTTAAATAATCCTTTTCTTTGAGTTCTGATCCAACTAAAATGATGAAAAGATTTTTTATAAAAGGATAACTAGGGCTAGTAATGTTTCTAAATTCCAGGATTTTCTATACAAGGTTATTTTGTGCTAACAATATTTCCTAAGTTAGCACTCCCTTGAAATGTACTGCTTGGTTATTTAGTTATTCATTGTGCTATTTCAAGTAATCATTGGCCATTGCTTATTTGGTATCTGACTAAATTTAAAATTGCCATCTCCACAGGTTTGAATGCATCTTGTTAATTCTTGGTCTTGGTTTGCTTTCTTTCTCTCCTTAGGTTAAGTGTCAATACCCTATGAAAATTTATGCCCCCCTTTCTGCTGCCATTACAACTTGATTATCTTAACTCATTTTGCAGAGCCCGATCTCCATATCATGGACATTTTAAAAGAATTCCTAATTGTTGCTTCAGTTTCTCATTGTCCTACCATTTCTCCATAAGAAATTACATTCACTTGTGTCCAACTCTTGCAACATGAATGGTGGAATTGCAGGTTCTTGACTTTCTATGCATCCTTCTCCCTGTTCTATAGTCTTTCACAGTTCCATGATGGGGAATACAACTCTCTCTTTCTCATGGTGCATTGTGAATTGCATGTTAACCTCTTAGCTGCTGGGCCTTCCACCACCCCTCCCCCCAGTGCTGAGCCCTTTTTTGGCTATTTGGGGTAGTTCGCGCTTAGGCCTTCATAACTTTTTGTCCACATAAGCTATCCACGCCAAATTTGCGTCCTTTTTTTCCAACATCCTAGGGATTCTAATGGTACCCAGAGTTTGTGGTGTCCCCCGGAGGAGACCAAGAAATTAGCCAAAATACAGTGACAATTTCGTTTTTTTCAAAAAAATGGGAAAAAAGGGCTGCCGAAGAAGGCTTGTGGTTGTTTCCCTGAAAATGGCACCAACAAAGGGTTTCTGGTGCTAAAGTCACCCTCTTCCCACTTTTCAGAAACGGGCAGACTTGAATCAGAAAACCACATTTTTCAACACAATTTTGGCATTTTACTGGGACATACCCCATTTTTACTATTTTTGGTGCTTTCTGCCTCCTTCCAGTTGGTAACAGGAATGGGTGTGAAACCAATGCTGGATTCCGGAAAGATAAACATTTCCGAAAAGTAGACAAAATTCTGAATTCAGCAAAGGGTAATTTGTGTGGATCCTACAAGGTTTTCCTACAGAAAATAACAGCTGAAATAAAAAAATATTGAAAGTGAGCTGAAAAAAACAGCCATTTTTCTCCACGTTTTACTCTGTAACTTTTTCCTGCAATGTCAGATTTTTTAAAGCAATATACCGTTACATCTGCTGGACTCTTCTGGTTGCAAGGATATATGGGGCTTCTAGGTTCATCAAGATCCCTAGGTACCCAGAGCCAATAAATGAGGTGCACCTTGCAATAGGTTTTCATTCTATACCGGGTATACAGCAATTCATTTGCTGAAATATAAAGAGTGAAAAATAGGTGTCAAGAAAACCGTGGTATTTCCAAAATGGGCATAAGATAAGGTGTTGAGAAGCAGTGGTTATTTGCACATCTCTGAATTCCGGGGTGCCTATACTAGCATGTGAATTACAGGCCATTTCTCAAATAGATGTCTTTTTTACACACTGTCTTACATTTGGAAGGAAAAAATGTAGAGAAAGACAAGGGGCAATAACACTTGTTTTGCTATTCTGTGTTCCCCCAAGTCTCCCGATAAAAATGGTACCTCACTTGCGTGGGTAGGCCTAATGCTCGTGACAGGAAAGGCAACATGGACACATCACATTTTTACATTGAAATCTGACGTGTTTTTTGCCTAGCTGTAGATTTTGGCCTCTAGCTCAGCCGGCACCTAGGGAAGCCTACCAAACCTGTGCATTTTTTAAAACTAGACACCTAGGGGAATCCTGGATGGGGTGACTTGTGGGGCTCTCACCAGGTTATGTTAACCAGAATGCTTTGCAAACCTCAAAATTTGAACAAAAATACCTTTTTCCTCACATTTCGGTGACAGAAAGTTCTGGAATCTGAGAAGAGCCACAAATTTCCTTCCACCCAGCGTTCCCCCAAGTCTCCCGATAAAATGGTACCTCACTTGTGTGGGTACGCCTAGCGCCCACAAAAGGAAATGGCCCAAAACACAACGTGGACACATCACTTTTGTCACAGAAAACAGAGGTGTTTTTTACAAAGTGCCTACCTGTGGATTTTGGCCTCTAGCTCAGCCGGCACCTGGGGAAAACCTAGCAAACCAGCGCATTTTTGAAGACTTGACACCTAGGGGAATCCAAGATGTGGTGACTTGTGGGGCTCTGTCCAGGTTCTGTTACCTAGAATCCTTTGCAAACCTCACTATTTGGCCAAAAAAAACACTTTTCCCTCTCATTTCGGTGACAGAAAGTTCTGGAATCTGAGAGGAGCCACAAATTTCCTTCCACCCAGCGTTCCCCCAAGTCTCCCGATAAAAATGTACCTCACTTGGGTGGGTAGGTCTAGCGCCCACGAAAGGAAATGGCCCAAAACACAACATGGACACATCACATTTTTTCACAGAAAACAGAGGTGTTTTTTACAAAGTGCCTACCTGCTGGTTTAAGGATGACAGTACTTTTGTTTGTAGGCGACTACGCCTTTCCTACAACAAGTCGCAACTGTTGTCCCAACCTTACCGGCTCACTAGCAGCACCTCACCAGAAACACAATAGTAAAAGGTGATTTATGGCAGCCGTTACGCATGGACTCGAGAATAAGACATCTCAGGGTGTGTCGTGGTTAAACGGAGATTACCCCTTTCTCACAGATATTTCATGTCTCATACAAACACAGGCAATGACAAAGATGCAGTAGAGTTCCAATAGTTTTTATTTAACATAACTGCAATTTGCGATAAGTTGCATGGGCTGCAATGATTAGGATAATGAATAATGCAAGAAAGAGAATTGTGAAGACGAGAGTCATTATTACAAAGACCCCCACCATCTTGCAATACGTAGAAAAGATATATGAGATGTAATATGCCCTAATACCCTAATGTGAAAGGCCTAACCTCCTACCTAAAGGAGAGCTGGGTTTGTTAATCCTAATCTGCCAAGGCCATGCCCATGAGAGGAGCCCCCAACCCTCGTTACCTTGGAGTGAGGTCTCTATCTAAGACTCCGCAGGGACACGAAGACTGGGTCAGCGTCAAGACGACTGCAGCATCGGTATCAGAGATGGTTGCGATGCCCTCTGGTCGGAATCCCTTTGATTATCTGTCTAAAGTGTGATGTATTTATACAGATCTACAATGACCCCTGACATAGGTGTGTTCCTAAACAATAGATAACAGACATGCTTGGGACGGCAATTAATATAAACAATCGCTCGAAAGTATAGAGAGGGAAAACCCCTAAGTGTGAACACCTACTGTTTGTTTGTCTTTGGTACTTGATCTTGACGCCTTGGCGCGGTGACACTGATAATGTTACCCATAACAAGTGGCCTAACTATAAACAAGGCAGTCATCTTAGAAGAAATAAATAATTAAATGGGCTAACACATAGCAAGCTAAGTAGGTTAAAAGTCACTAGGTGACGGGGGCACGAGTCTGCAAGCCAGAGGCTAAGCTAACTCCTGTTATCCCATTAAACGAACTAGGATTCACTACACCAGTGCATTTTTGAAAACTAGACACCTAGGGGAATCCAAGATGGGGTGACTTGTGGGGCTCTGACCAGGTTCTGTTAACCAGAATCCTTTGCAAACCTCAAAATTTGAACAAAAAAACACTTTTTCCTCTCATTTCGGTGACAGAAAGTTCTGGAATATGAGAGGAGCCACAAATTTCCTTCCACCCAACGTTCCCCCAAGACTCCAGATAAAAATGGTAACTCACTTGTGTGGGTAGGCCTGGTGCCCGTGACAGGAATAGATCACACAACAGTCAATGTTGGTCCTTACATGAGGCAGCTGTTGACCCTGGGGTGATCCATTCCTGATGCAGGCACTAGGTATAGGCACTTAAGTGGGTTAGTGTTTTTATCAGGACAGGTGAGGAATCACTGGGTGGTAGGAATTTTGTGGATCCCAGCACATTCCTGTAGTTTGTGTGACAGAAATGCAAGAAAAATAGAGTTTTTATTCAACATTTCAGCTTTGCAGGGTATTCTGGGTAAGAATACTTTGGGGAATCCACACAAGTCACACCTCTGCAGACTCCCCCGGATGTCTAGTTTCCAGAAATGTTTGGGTTTAGTATGTTTCTCTATATGGCCACCGAACCCAGGACCAAAAACACTGGTGCCTGCCTTACAAAACAAGTTTGTTTTGTGATAGATAATTTTGATGTCTCGACAATACGATTTGGGTGGTGGAATTTGGGGCTGAACTAAATTGGGGAGCTCCCAAGAGAGCCCTCTCTCTCTCTGCTTGCCGCCGCATTCACCTGCTCTCTGGGTTGGGCTAACCCACTATTACCCCGTTGCACAGACTGTGCTTGCGAAGGGACTAAGGACTGTCCTCATCACCTCCCTCATAATTTACTGGAAGAGGAGTTATCGAATGGGACTCCTCCGACTGAAAAATCACTCCCAGAGTCTGCGCCTTTGTCTTATCCCCCAGATGCTGTCTCAGTATCTGATGTCTCAGTCTCTGATCCTATGTGAGAGCTGTCCTCTATAACCCGAGTGACAGCAGCAGTCATCCATCAAGATGCCATCTTTGCTATTGGCTAAACTGTTGCTCTAAAACAGTAGCCTACGTAGACAGTCACAAAATCGATGGTGTGTGTGAGATATGTGCAACAGTAGAGGCCACCTTACCTGCGCTTCTTCCCTCAATCAAAAAACACCTTGTCACATACCATTCGTCACAGTCTTTAGCACCTCCTGCGCCCAGTCCAACAATTATTATTGGTGCTCCCACTCCCTCCTCCTCGGATTCCTTCATTACCACTCAGCAAAAGTGCCCTTCATCTCTCCTTAGCCGCCCCCCACCCTGCACATACATTTCATTTGTATTATAGCGTAGGTAATGGCTGACTTTACTAATGTACTCAGCTATTGACATAAAATACAGATTTGCTCTTTGCAGTAGGCATATAAACCTTCTGCGCTTCTTTATGGCACTAAAACTGCCACTAGACAAAAGTCGGATCCTTTTGTAGCAGAAGCATAATCACAATACTTACTTGACTTTTTTATTGCTGCCTAAAAGCTACAGTTGAAATGCGTCAGTTGAAGTATGTGCATTGCTTTGAAGACGCAAGCTGCAACTGCAAGACAACTGGTGGCAAATATATATATACAGTATATATATATATATATATATATATATATATATATATATATATATATAAATATATGGATCACTTTTATATGTGGGTCTGGTTTTCCTGGGGGCCGATCGCAGCCCCCAGGGAAACCACACATGTATTGACAAAAGTGATATATATATATATATATATATATATATATATATACATATATATAGATCTATCTCTATATAGATATATCTATCTACATAGATATATATAGATCTATCTATAGATATATCCATGTAGATATATCTATCTACATAGATATATATAGATCTATCTATAGATATATCCATGTAGATATATCTCTATATATAGATCTGTATATATATATATATAGATCTATATTTTTTTAGTAGTTGTATGGTTTCCTTGGGGGTCAAAATGGCCCTCAGGGAAACCCTACATATACTAAAAAAAAATATTGCCCCCACAGGGGGTCGCCATGCCCACAGGCCACCCCCTGTACATTTATTATTTTTTTTTTCTAAAAAATTTAGCCCCTGGGGGGGCGCGATCGAAAGTGATCGCGCCCCCCAGGGGACACCTACCTTTTTTAAAAAAAAATATGCCCCCGGGGGGGCGACCCGTTTTCCGAGGGGGCCGACCCCCCCCCCCCCAAGTGAAGTCCCTTGTGTCTAGTGGTGTTTCCTGGCCCCCGATCGCAGCTGTGCTGCAATCGGGGGCCTGGAAACGCTTTCAGGAAGGCCGCTTGGGGCCGTTTTCCCCATCGGAGCAGGAAGCGGCCTTATTGCTGCTCCGATGGGGAAATCAACAAGGTGACGTCAGCGCGCCTCGCGGCGCTCTGACGTCACAAAGGGCGGGTGGGGGGAGACACGGAAAAGCTTCTGTGTCTCCCGGGGATAAAAAAAAAAAAAAAATCCTCGGGTGCGACGCGCCCGATGATTTATTAACCCTCTCCCTGGTGTCGCCCACTGGTTGTGACCCGCACCAGGGAGGTAGTGTGCCGACGCCCGCACCCAAGGGGTTAAAGATGTTTTAGCTCAAATGGGTCATGAATGTTGAATGTACACAATTTCTAAGAAAATGCATTATTATTTGGAATTGGCAGTTACCCACCTCAAGGAATAATAACAATAGCATCTCAGGGTGAACCCTAAGGTCATTAAAGTAACCGGAGTTCAACCCCTTGGTAGTTATGGCACGAGCAGACAGGCATGGCTTAAGGAAATGTGTAAATCGGGCTTCTCCATCGAGTAGCTTGTGAGCTACCAGTAGCTCTTCATCTACCTATAAGTAGCTCTTTTTTCTGCAGCCCAACAAGAAGCTTTTGCTTTGTTGAAAGATCAAAAGTAGTATGGAAATTGAGAGTGTGCATTCGAGATGGAAATGTGTGCAGAACTCATAAACTGAGGTTTTCAGAAAAATGGCTGAATTATCAATATACATTACAACTTATATTTTAGTAAGTGAATCATGTGGCACTGGGGCAGCCTATTACTGATATTAGTACCTTAGAGCTAGAGGCATGGAATTCTAAATTGGCAATGCTTTTTTTGCATTACTGTTGGCAACCCTGCCCGATGCACTAAGGTGATCACTGCAAGTAAATGCGCATCGTATGACCACTACTGTAATCTTGTCTGATGTGGTCACTATTACAACTAATTATATTAGTAGCTCTGGATGATTGTCTTCAAATAGAAATAGCTCTTAATACATAAAAGGCTGGAGACCCCTGGTGTAAAGTATTTAAGCACATTTCAAAACTGTAATAAAACCAAAACACTAAATAATTAAAATTCCAAACCAAATTTGAAAAGGGGGAACAAATAGAATAAACAATGGGACATCAAAACAACAAAAATGCAATAAGGAGAACCAGAATTATACATTTTTAAAGCTTTAAGTAAATTAACACCAAAAACACTAACCACCAAGTTTTAGGCTGACCTCGAGGCAGTACAGGTCAAATACACCCAGTGGGTTTATCCAAGTCAAAGATTTTGTCTTCTGACATAGGGGGTCATTCTAACCCTGGCGGTCGGTGATAAATCGGCGGCCAACCCGCCAACAGGCAGGCGGTCCAAAAAATGGAATTCTGACCCTGGCGGGAACCGCCAACACAGCCCGCCATTTTAACACTCCGACCGCCACGGCGGGACCGACAAACAGCGCGGCGGTCACCGCCAACAGTCAGGCGGCAGACAATGTACTGCCCACCCTATCACAACTCACCAATCTGCCACCTTTTCCGGGGCGGGAGCCCCGCCAATAAAAACACGGCGGAAACAGACTACGAACGGGAAAACGCTCACCTATACACACTCCATGAGGAAGGAGGACAGCATGGAGCCCGAATTACACATCCTACCGGCTATTGTCTACCTGCTCATCTACCAGGAGTACGAACGCCGGCGCAGACGACAACGGTGAGTACTGCACCTACGACACAGGGGAGGGGGGAGGAGGAAAGGTTACGTGCACACACATACGCGATACACCCACCCCCCCAACCCACCCCCCCCCAAGACCTACACACCAATGCAGAGCAACAAGTCAGAGTGACACCCCCCAAACCCCCCAGAAGAATGCAAAGACATAAGTAAAATTTTGTTTAAAATTTATGTATAAAATAGGTTCATTGAAGTCATGGTAAATATGCCAATTGAAATATACAAAAGAAATATTGAACATAGTGCAAAGTATAAACATAGTCAATAAGTCCTGCACAGTCCGTTAAATATCCATAGTCCGTGGGCCAATGTGTACAAACACATGGGCAAAGCCCACACATGAGACCGGATACCATTGGAGAGAACACTGCAGGGGCATCAGATGATAAAACAACAGGCACCTCAGGGGGAAGGGAAAGGGGGGCACCTCAGCCACATGAGTCCACGACGCCAGATCCACGAGGGGCCTCCATGCCCACAGTACCATCCTGGGGAGTGCAAAGCCACAGTCCATCAGATGGATAACCGACTCCACTGGTATTGGAGGAGGCATGGTGCCCAGAGTGCTTCGTGAACACCTGCTCGACACAGAACCGGCACTGTCAATGGACCAGCGGTGCTTGAGACGGCGGTGCCCAGCGGAGCGGTGCTTGAGACGGCGGTGCCCAGCGGAGCGGTGCTTGAGAGGAAGGCCCCAGCGGAGCGGTGCTTGACAGGAAGGGCCCAGCGGAGCGGTGCTTGAGATGAAGGGCCCAGCGGAGCGGTGCTTGAGAGGAAGGCCCCAGCGGAGCGGTGCTTGACAAGAAGGGCCCAGCGGAGCGGTGCTTGAGATGAAGGGCCCAGCGGAGCGATGCTTGACAGGAAGGCCCCAGCGGAGCGGTGCTTGAGAGGAAGGGCCCAGCGGAGCGGTGCCTGAGATGAAGGGCCCAGCGGAGCGGTGCTTGACAGGAAGGGCCCAGCGGAGCGGTGCTTGAGAGGAAGGGCCCAGGGGAGCGGTGCTTGACAGGAAGGCCCCAGCGGAGCGGTGCCTGAGATGAAGGGCCCAGCGGAGCGGTGCCTGAGATGAAGGGCCCAGCGGAGCGGTGCTTGAGAGGAAGGCCCCAGCGGAGCGGTGCTTGAGAGGAAGGGCCCAGCGGAGCGGTGCTTGACAGGAAGGCCCCAGCGGAGCGGTGCTTGAGAGGAAGGGCCCAGCGGAGCGGTGCTTGACAGGAAGGCCCCAGCGGAGCGGTGCTTGACAGGAAGGGCCCAGCGGAGCGGTGCCTGAGATGAAGGGCCCAGCGGAGCGGTGCTTGACAGGAAGGGCCCAGCAGAGCGGTGCCTGAGATGAAGGGCCCAGCGGAGCGGTGCTTGACAGGAAGGGCCCAGCGGAGCGGTGCTTGAGATGAAGGGCCGAGCGGAGCGGTGCTTGACAGGAAGGCCCCAGCGGAGCGGTGCTTGAGAGGAAGGGCCCAGCGGAGCGGTGCTTGACAGGAAGGGCCCAGCGGAGCGGTGCTTGAGATGAAGGGCCCAGCGGAGCGGTGCTTGACAGGAAGGCCCCAGCGGAGCGGTGCTTGAGAGGAAGGGCCCAGCGGAGCGGTGCCTGAGATGAAGGCCCCAGCGGAGCGGTGCTTGACAGGAAGGGCCCAGCAGAGCGGTGCGTGAGATGAAGGGCCCAGCGGAGCGGTGCTTGACAGGAAGGGCCCAGCGGAGCGGTGCTCTTCACGGCGGGGCGCTGTTCAGCAGTGCTCTTCAAGCGGGGCCCTGTTCAGCGGTGCTCTTCACGGCGGGGCCCTGTTCAGCGGTGCCTGTCTTGACGGGGCCCTGTTCAGTGTTGCTTGTCCTGTCTTTCAAGGGAGCCAGACCTGGCCAAGACTCCCCGCTTAGTCTCCCTCCGACCTTGCGGTAGCGGGGCCCTCCTGTGATGGAGTCTTGGGCCCGTGGGTGTCGTCCGTCACCCCCGGTATGGGGCTGGTGGGGCCCTCCTGGTGCGCTCGGCTGCTGCATGTCTTCTCCGCCCTGCTGCCCTTGCCCTCCTTCGCTGCAGCTCTCTGGCCCTTGCCTCCCTTAGATGATGTGGCAGGTGACGTGGCAAGGCCACTCTCCTTGGTGGCAGCCGTCTCAGGCTTTTCGCGCCGGCCCTTAATTTTTCTTGTCCTCTTCCCAGGGGGTGGGCTGGCTGTCCCCTTGCTGCTGGCCGATGTTCCTTCCCTAGGAGCTGGTGGACTCCAATAGCCCTGCACTATGGTGATACTAGATGCAGGGCTGGTGGTGGCTGAGGTGCTCTTTGGACTCTTACCAGATGGAGGGGGTGGGTCAGGTGATGCAAAGAGGTTAGTTTTGGAGAGGAAAAGTTTTTTAGGAGCAATGGGAAGGGTAGGTGCAGTGGGTATGGGAGTGGAGAAGAGGATGTGGTTGTAGGAGAGTCAAGTGTGCTGTCTTTGGGTGCAGGTGCTTGGGCTGGAGGCTGTCGTGAGGTGGATGGCTGTTGGGTGGGTGGCTGCCTGCGTTTGTGTGGTTTGGAAGAGGGGGTGACAGACACAGTGGGAGAGGACACAGGGAACGTGTAAATGGCAGTGGGGGTGGTGACTGCACATGTGCTGACTGTAATGGAGGGTGTGCTGGTGATGGAAGTACTGGCTGATGGTGGTGTGCATGCAGGTGTGAGTGGAGACGTCACAGGGAGGGAGGAGGGAGACGAGGAGGAGGGGGACACAGAGGTGGTAGTGACTGTTGGCATGTCTGCATCTGGATGTTGTTTGTGTGAATGCTTGTGGGATCTGTGGTGATTATGTCTGGATGAGCTGCCCTTGGGTGTTGAGTTGTGTGCAGGCTGGTCTGATGGTGTGGATGGGATAGGCTGAGGAACAGGAGACTGGGACTGGGTGGAGGGAGTTAGAAGAGGGAAGCTGGAGACAGGGACAATGGCTGCCGTCAGTGCTGAGGCCAGAGCGTTGAACGATCGCTAATGGGCAGCCTGACCCGAATGAATGCCCTCCAGGTATGCATTGCTCCGATGCACCTCCCTCTCTACACCCTGGATGGCATTCAAAAGGGTAGACTGCCCAACAATGATGGTCTGGAGGAGGTCAATGACCTCCTCACTGAGGGCAGCAGGGGTAACTGGGGCAGGGCCTGAGGTGCCTGGGGCAAAGGAGATGCCCACCTTCCTGGGTGAGAGGGCACGGAGCGAAGGCCGAGGGGCTGCTGGGAGGGCGGGGCTGGTGCGCTGGGTGGTGGCTGTACCTGTTGTGGCGGTGGGCACGGATGTTGCCACCACCGCAAGGGAGCTCCCTTCCGAGGACGTGTCGGTGTCGCTGACGTCTCCACGGGTCCCCGTTGTGGAGCTCCCCTCGCCCTCTGTCTCACTGGTGAACTCGGAGTCGGTTGCATGGCCCTCCGGGCCCATGTGAGATGCAGTTCCCTCGTGCGCCGATGCCACTTCTCCTCCGCCTGATGATGCTAATGCACACATGCACAGGAAGAAAAAGAAAATGGGTGGGGGGGAGAAATGAAGACAGGTTGAGTGCATGCATTGGCAACACCGTTGGCGGAGAGGACAGACACAGAAGCCCCCTGCACTACTCTGCGCAATCGGGGTACACTACTCAGTTCTTGTGACTAGGCCTACAGGTCTATGGACGACAAATGCACACATGGGTGATGCAGGACCATGGATAGCTGTACTTGGCACCCTACAGAGGTGGGGGGCGGGGGCACAGGGCCATGCCTAACGGAGGGGACTAGCCTACAGAAAGCACCCACAGCCCTCCTCCCCAACCCAGACACCTCCACTGCGCGCAAAGATAGCAGAATGTGCTGATACTCACCCCCTTGTGTCTGCTGTGATGTCCTCACGCGCCCATCCAAATCGGGGTAGGCCACCGCCAGGATCCAGGACATCAGGGGGGTCAATTGGCGGCTGGCACCCCTCCTACGTTGGGAGGCCATCCCCAGCAGAGACTCGGCGGTCTTTCTGGTTCCGCGGCAGATGTCCTCCCACCTCTTTCGGCAGTGGGTGCCCCGTCTGTTGTACACCCCCAGGGCCCGTACGTCCTTGGCGATGGCACGCCAAATGTCGATCTTCTGATGGGCGCTAACCTTTTTGACATGTACAGGGTGGGAAAGGAAATATCATCACTTTTCTGCATGGTAGATGTGAGTGGCCCCCCCTCACCAACCTTGCCATGTGGCACATGTTCCCATCTGCCGTGCATTGCACTCCTCATTCGCTCCCCTCCCCACCATCTTACATACACCCCACTCAACACAGGCATAGCCCATTCAGCGTGCACCCGGTGTACTAACCTGTTGGTCTGGAGGACCGTAGAGTAGCGCATACTGGGGGAGGACCCCATCAACAAGTTTCTCCAATTCTTCGGAAGTGAAGGCAGGGGCCCTTTCCCCAGTTGCAGCAGCCATTGTATCTCCCAGACCGAGGTCACAGCAGCACTTGCAGTATAGGTCCTCTCCTGTGGATGATCAGGTCTCGAGTGATTAATCAGATAGAAAATGGCAGTCACGCCCGCGGCGGTGCGTACCGCGGCGGTGCGTACCGCGACCGCCGGCGCACATCGTCATTGGCTCGTGAGACCCATAGGGTTCAATGTTAACCAATGCTGCTTTGCGCCGCGGTCTTCGACCGCCTACCGCCACGGTGTGCCACGCCAGCGCAGTGACCTCACATCCCACTGTCACACTTCACAGGTCAGGCAGCTGCCATTTCAAGGGCCCACATGGCATGATTTCTACTGCGTCACACAGGCCTAGGCCTTGCATTGCCACTCATACAAGCCGTTCCATGCATAGCGATTCGTGTACTGTGCAAGCTGTGTGGACGAACCTGTGGGTTGCTTGACTCTGTGCTCCATGTTGTCCTTCCTAGGCACCGTCCGCTGGGACTAGCGAGGAGAAGGATGAATCCTCCAGTGTACCGACCGCTGGTGGACCTGTCGACAATGGAAGAACGACATATCATACTTACATACCGGCTTGACAGAGCAACTATACATGAACTATGTGCCCAGCTGGAGCCAGACATGATGTACCCCATCCGCCAACCCACAGGGATTCCCCCTCTGGTGCAGGTTCTGTCAGTACTCCATTTTTTGGCAAGTGGGTCGTTTCAGGCAACAGTGGCCATATCATCTGGGATGTCTCAGCCTATGTTTTCTAAGGTTTTATTCATAGTGTTGTCTGCCCTGATGAAATACATGCGGAGCTACAATATTTTCCCTGAGGTGGGCGAATTGGCTACAGTGAAGGGTGATTTCTATGCCCTTGGACATATCCCCAACATCATTGGGGCCATTGATGGGACCCATGTGGCTTTGGTTCCCCCCAAAGACAGTGAGCAGGTGTACCGAAACAGAAAGAGTTATCATTCGATGAATGTCCAGGTGGTCTGTTTGGCTGACCAGTACATCTCCCATGTAAATGCCAAGTTCCCTGGGTCAGTGCATGACGCGTATGTCATGCAAAATAGCAGCATCCCTTATGTGATGTAACAGCTACAGAGACACCGTGTGTGGCTAATTGGTGACTCTGGTTACCCCAACCTGTCGTGGCTACTGACCCCAGTGAGGAATCCCCGGACCAGGGCAGAGGAACGGTACAATGAGGCCCATGGGCGAACTAGGAGGATCATAGAAAGGACCTTCGGGGTCCTGAAGGCCAGGTTTAGGTGCCTGCATATGACAGGGGGATCCCTAATGTACTCACCAAAGAAGGTGTGCCAGATCATCGTGGCCTGCTGTATGCTTCACAATCTTGCATTGCGACGCCAGGTGCCTTTTCTGCAGGAGGATGGTCCAGATGGTGGTGTTGTTGCAGCTGTGGAGCCTGTGGAGAGTGAAGAGGAGGAAGACGACGGGGACGACACGGACAACAGGGATACAGTCATACAACAATACTTTCAGTAGCACACAGGTAAGAAACAGCCACCCCAATTTACATTTACTTAAGGCCTCATGCGTCTCCACTGTCTGTGTTTCCCCCCAAGTTCCTGTTAACTGATTTGTGACTTTCCCTTCCCTTTTCAGAGCTGTATGACCCACTGCCTGACTTCAGCTTTGTTTGCCCATGGACTAAAGCTTATTGAAATTGGTATGTTGTCATCACAAAGTACCTGGACATTATTGAACCGTTATGTGTAATACATTTGTTAAGAATACAAGCAGACTCCTGTTTATTTAAGTGGAATAAGTGATTTATTTTAAGTACTAGATATAGGTAAATGATTGGGAAGCGGGGATGGGTGGGGGTGGAGTAATGTCCATGGCAGAGTCCAGTTCTCAGTCGCACAGGTGCATTGTCCATATGCCTGTGGAAGGATGGAGCAGGGGCAGTTCAAGGTTGGACAGGGTGACAATGTGGGACAGTGGGATGACATCAGGGGGTATCTTAGGCTGGCGGGGGTCTTGCAATCCTACTCTGTCTTCTTGTGAGATCTCAGGTTCCGCTTGCGGGGTGGTTCTTCTTCTGCAGGAGGTGGGGTTCTGGTGGCCTGTCGTTGTGTGGGGGCCTCCTGTCCACAAGCGCCGGCGGAGGTGGTAGGCTGTTCCTGGCCTGGGCTAGTGACAGGGGCCCTTTGGGGTGCCACATGGTCCCGCAATGTGGTGATGATCTGGGTAAGGGCCAGGACGATGGTCCCCATTGCGGAACCGATGTTCCTCAGTTCCTCCCTGAACCCCATGTACCGTTCCTCCTGCAGTTCCTGGATCTCCTGGAACCGGGCCAGTACTGTCGCCATCGTCTCCTGGGAGCAGTGGTATGCTCCCATGATGGAGGAGAGGGCCTCTTGGAGAGTCGGTTCACCCGGGCCTGTCCCCCCCCTGTCGCGCAGCAGCCCTCCCAGTTCCCCTGTGTTCCTGGGCCTCTGTCCCCTGGCCGGTGTGCCCACTACCACTGCCCCCAGGTACCTGTTGTTGTTGGGGTGGTGGGTTAACCTGTGTGCCCTGTAGTGGTGGACACACTGCTGATTTACGTGCCCTGGAGACAGAGGCATGGGCCCGCTGGGTGGGAGCTGTGCTGGTGTTCCCAGAGGGGGTTGGGTCTGGTGTAGCCTGTGGCTGTCTGTGGGGAACCGACTGTCCAGAGGTCCCCGATGGGCCGGGCTGGTCATCTGGCTCCAGGGAGACAGAGCTGCTGTCATCGCTGGGGGCCTCTTCTGGGGGTGGGATGGACATCTCTGGACCCTCCGTGGCGGTGTGGTGGCGTTCGGGTCCTGCAGGGGTATAAAGGTATGGTTATAGCTTCTGTGTGTGGGATTTCGTGTGATGGGTGGGTGTCCGTGTACCCATGTGCAGGCATTTCCTTGTGGGGGCTTTTGTGAGGGTGGTTTGTGGGGGTGATGTGTGTGTGCAGTGGGCATGCTTTGGTGATGGGTGTCCATGCTTTGTGGTCGCATGCAGGGCTTGGTGTTGGGATGGGTGGGTTGTGATGGTGAGGCTTTTGCTAGGGGTTGGTGTGATGGGGGAGGGGGTGAGGGTGGGGGTATGATTTGGCATGCAGGTGGGGTGGGGGTGGGAAGCAGTAGTGAAGATTTGCCTTACCAGAGTCCATTCCTCCGCCTACTCCTGCGAGGCCCTCAGGATGCAGGATGTGCAAGACTTCCTCCTCCCACGCGGTAAATTCTGGGGGAGTAGGTGGGGGTCCGCCGCCAGTCTTCTGCACCGCTATGTTGTGCCTTGATACCATGGAACGCACCTTCCCCCGTAGATCGTTCCATCTCTTCCTGATGTCCTCCCGATTGCGTGGATGCTGTCCCACAGCATTGACCCTGTCCACTATCCTTTGCCATAGCTCCATCTTCCTGGCAATTGTGGTGTGCTGCACCTGTGCCCCGAAGAGCTGGGGCTCTACACGGACAATTTCCTCCACCATGACCCTGAGTTCGGCGTCACTGAACCTGGGGTGTCTTTGGGGTGGTTGAGGTGTGGGGTGGCGTTTGTGGTGATGAGTGTGGTGCGTGTGGCGGTGTGTGGTGTTTGGTGCGTGGATTCTGTGTGGGTGATGGTGTTGTGTGCCTCTGTGTTGTGGGATTCTCTATTCTGTGCTCTGTCTCTAGCCTTCGTCAATGATTTCGGGTTGTAGGGGCTTGTGGGTGTGTGTTTTATATTGTGTTGGGTGTGTGGGAGTGGTGTTAGTATGTGTATCAGGTGTGTGTATATCGGACTGACCAATGTGGCTCAGTTTTCTATGGGTGTGTGTATTTTGACCGCGGCGGTGTGTACCGCCAATGGAATACCGCGTTTGAAAGACCGCCGCGTGGATTTGTGGGTCGGAATGGTATGGGCGTATTTCTGTTGGCGTGACGGTGGAGGTTTGGTCAGCGCCATTTTTTCGCTGACCTTTGGTGTGGCTGATTATTGAGGATGTCGGGTTTTCGGCGGTTTGGCAGTTGCGGGTCAGAATGACCGTGGCGGTTTTATGGCGGCCTTCTGGCCGGCGGTAAGCGCCATTTACCGCCGAGGTCAGAATGACCCCCATAGTCTCTTTTATGGACCTCAAAATCTGTCAGCATGGCAAGCCCATCTCAATCCAATGAAGTTGCACTGAAATTTAATACCTTGCGAGAGACAAGCTGTACTGTGGGTGACCTACATATACTTAAAGGGTAGGTGAAGGATGACTGAGTGCTTTGATTCCATATAATAATAAATATTTAGGTCTGATGCAAGATACATTTCAATTCAAAGCCTGCAAGATGAATGGTTACAAATGTCTTCTCATTGTTAGAAGAATGGGGGCTTATTTACAAGCACTTTTTGTTACGCACCGGCGGCGCAGACTGCAGGCCCTTATCTACAAGGCCACACAAAGCCACTTTGCATGGCTTTTCATGGCCTTGTAGATATGGAGTAAGGGAAGGCAGCGCAAGTCATTGCATTGTCTCACTTTGTGTCAAAGAGGCGTTCCATGGCTGTTGCAATAGGCGTTCCCAGGCAAAACCCATGTATTTTGATGCATTAACTGATTTTACAAGATTTTATAAACCTGGGAGTGTGTCAAAAGCCTACGCCTTCTTGTGTTTTCCTCTTTCTACATGTGATGCATTGTGCAGCACACATAGAATGAGAAAAACACCTCCATTGATTTTTTTGTGCAGGCAGGTATCACTTCCTGCACAAAAACAATCATCCCTACAACGCAGACAACCTTGCATCACGGTGCAAAGGCACCTGCATTGATGCATGGCAGCCCATGGTGCACCAGCGCAGGAGGAAAGGAAAAGATGCAGGGGAGCACAGCAGGAATCCTTGTGGTGCTGCCTGTGCCAAAACCTCGAAAATGAGACCCCTGGTCTCTTTTTTCAAAAAGAAAATTTTACTTCTTTATTGTCGGTTTCCTTTGAGGGTGTAAAGTCAGATTTTTTTCTTTGATCCAGTTCATGCAGCAGAGGTATCTTATCATTTCATTTCTCACGCTGGTTTATGCAACACCTAACACATGAATTAGATTTCCATTGGAAACAGAACACATCTAATTCGTATGGAGATCCTCTTTTCCAATAAATACAGAATATCGTTAAGAATTATTTTTATGAACAATCTTAATTGGAGAATTAAGTCCATTTTTACATAACCCCTTTGCTTGCCTGCTTTCATGCAGCACTTCCAGAAATGTGTAAATAAACATTTTTCATCACTCTTGCTCGTGCACGTTGTTGACTGCATTAAAATGTAATGTATGTACTCAGTGTACGATTGATAAAACTGTGCTTACAATGTGTTTTTGTAATTGCTAATCTCTAAAACGTTTCTCACATTTAAAAAAGAAGAGCTATTACTGGAGTGATTTTATTATTGAATCCATTCATGGATGGCCTGGCAATCAAACCATCACCTGACAGCCCCAGGTTAAGACAGTCAAATGACTTTTTCAATAAAACAGTACTTCTACTACAATATTTTAAAACTTTTGGACAACTTTATAAATCACAGATATCGGGAATATCTCAAATTTTAGTTTGCATGAACCAGCTGCCCAAGGCTGTGTGGTTTATATCACCCCTCTCAATCCGTGAAATGTTAAAGGAACAAATCCCAAATGCTTTGGTCAATAGACTATCAAATGTAGTATGAACCCTTGCAATGTCTTTGGTCAGATTGCTATGTGTAATCAAATGCATTTTTTTTTCTTCTGTAACGGGTATTGCCTCCCACAAGACTATCTTGAATTAGTTCAATTAGAAAGCAATCTTTTAATACAGTAATGTATGTATTCACCTACGGTCACTCAAGGTGAATTCCAGACCATTGTTTTTTGTCCACTGTGCCATACTTGACTGTGACCCACACTATGCAAATCACTTTTGGTCCAGCTCAAACTGCTACGTTAGGTTCTCTCCAGATGGACACCCAAGCAATCCCAGACAGGTTACGACCTATTAGGTCTCATCAGTGAGGTATAGCTTGAGTCCTATCACACAGTAAACATGGCACCCGTATCTTGGCATGTCCATTGTTTTTAGGGTGGAAGAAATGTTTGATTTAATCACACCCACTGGTGATGGCATGGGTCTGCATTCTAGACCATCATTTTTTGTTCACTATGCCACTCTAGACCCACTCTATGCAAACCAGCCTTGGTCCTGCTCTAGATGGACAGTGGAGCTGGAACTGCCAAGCCAGGTGTTCTCCAAACTTCAACACAAGTAACCTATAACCAGTTTTGCCTAACTGGGATTTTTCGGTTGGGTGTAGCTTGGTTGCAGTGGCACACAGATAGGATAATGGAATCATACCTGATGTTTATCCATTCTCTATGGGGTGTAAGGCATCATAGCACTTGTAGCCTCACTGTGAGAGGCTGAACTGAGACTGCTATTTGGTCCTTCAGGTTTTCATCTGATGGTTTCACTAGTTAGACAGACATGTGCAGGCCGGTCGCTGGAGCTCCTCGTTTGTCGTCAAATGTCTCCCAGCCTGTCACAGTGCATTGCGGGGCAATATTGTCAGAGCGACATGATGGAAAAACATTGTGGGGCTGAGCTAATGGTTTTGTGTTTGCCAGGTCTTCTGGCTCTTCAACTTTCAGAGAGCGATTACCAGTATTTTCTTTTAGTTTTTGAAGTTACCAGAACCAATCAAGCATACTTTGTCAGGATGGTCTAGGGCGGTTTTGAGATTAAACTGGTCTAATAATATCAAACACTTGCACTACCCCAGTTGTATTTCAGACAGTGGTACATTGTCCACTTGTAATTGTCTATGACTTCAGCCTACCCGTGGCTTACATTTTAATGGGAAAATGTAGTGTCCAATATCCCATTTATTTACACAACTCTACATGTGTCTTATGTTGGCGGACTCTCATTATATTCATATTTTGCCAAAACTTAGGAAGAAGCACTCTCAGCAAAGTGCAGACCTTTCCACTTGCCTCATTTCAATTTAGCGTAAAATATAAGTTTTGAAATAGATACTGTTAGACCTGACAGCCTTAGGGTGGTCACCCCTAACTTTTTGATAACTAGTGCTAGGGTGGAGGCCCTGACACTTGCATGTCAAAGGGCAGTAGCCTGCCCTCCACAAAGGACTGCCACACCCCCTTCTGGGATCCTGGCAGACAGAATTGAACTGAAAGGGGACCTGGTGCACTTCTAAGCCACTCTTTGAAGTCTCCCGCACTTCAAAGGCACATTTGGGTTTTTAAACAGGGCCTCTGCACCTACCAACTCAGACACTTCCTGGAGAAGAGAACCTGAACCAGAACTTGCATCCTGCCAAGAACTGACTGGCTGCCCAGATGACTCACCTGTCTGCTTTCTGTGAAGGACTGCTGCCTTGCTGTTGAAATGCTGCTGTGCTGCTCTCTGGCTGCGGTGAGAAGTGCACTCCAAGGGCTCGGATAGAGCTTGCCTCCTGTTTCTTGATGTCTTAGGACCAAAAAGACTTCATCTCTACAAGAAGGACTTCTTGTGCGCCGAAAATCGCCACACAGCCTGCCAGAAACTACGCACTGTGGTGAAAAATTGAACGCACGCCGAACTGGAACGATGCAGCCTGATTTCGCAACGAGAAGTTCGACACATCGCCAGCGTAGTGACTGGAAATTCGACACTTGGCCCACTGCATCGATTCACAGCCGAGACAAAATGAGACAGCCTGACTTCCAGAGAGTAATCGACTCAGTGCCTGTCATGCAGTAGAAATGTCCATGCAACACCCACCGGATCGACGCAGCCCCTGTGACTTCCTCCTGTCAGCGCCGGAAATCCATGCATTGTCCCCAGGGCATACGAAAACCCCCAACAACCCAAAGAGGATCCACAACCGAGCGCCGGAAATCAACGCACAGCCGTCCCTGTGTGCAAACTAAATGACGCACCGCCGTGTGCGGCCCGAGAAATCGACACACACCTCCCTGTTTTCCACACATCTCCTCCTCTGTGGTTCTTTGCGGAGATTTTGAACGCAAACCAGGAACTTTGTGCTTGAAAGAGACATTTATTGCTTTTAAGAGACTAAAGACACTTTATATCATTTTTACAGTGATATCTCAACATATACTTATTGCATTTTAATCGTTTTGACCTGCATTTCACCATATTTTTCTAAACACAGTGTGGTGTAGTTCTATGGTGCTATACTGTGTTATTGCATGATTTATTGCACAAATACTTTACACATTGCCTTCTAAGTTAAGCCTGACTGCTCAGTGCCACGCTACCAGAGGGTGGGCACAGGATAATTTGGATTGTGTGTGACTTACCCTGACTAGAGTGAGGGTCCTTGCTTGGACAGGGGGTAATCTGACTGCCAACCAAAGACCCCATTTCTAATAGATACTTGAAAAACTGTGCAGTGCATGCTTCTCCTATTGCTACTAGTGACCTGAACAGGACATTCATTACCACTAGGTGGCACGCCTGCTGTCATTGAAGGGAAGGAAACAGAGATAAAGAGCAGCAGCCGGTACACTGCAATGCATGGAAAATCATAAGGTCTAAGTACAGCAAACCTCAGATTAAAAGAGCAATGACTCTTGGAGTTCTGGGAATATAGTCAAATAGGCCAGAGTCACTTCAGAGAGAGAAAAAAGTGTAGCCAGCGGGGATATACACAGTGACATCTGCAATCCTTGTCTGCCCAGATGGTGTGAGCTCTGGCGTCCCTTGTAATCACTAGGAAGCCTCATGCCCTAATGGGTAGGAGAGGAAGATTAAAATGGCTTCAGCATCCCTGTATCCTTCCCAGCATGCACAAAGTACCAAGAACCCTGCTTGAACATCTCCCGCATTCCCCAGCTTCAACATTAGAGATGCCAACGTGTACGTATTTGTATTGCACTAAAACAACTGTCAGGTGGCCATATATCCTATTTGTCAGCATGAGTGAGTGATGGCTTTTTTGACAACTGCATGCTGTATTTTGGGTCTAGTAGTTCAGCTATGAAGGCAGGTGTAGGTGGCTATAAAACTAATGTTGGCTTTAAGTGTAACAAATGTGCACGGTAAGACAATAATGATTTGTGGCATGCAATAGCATGCATTGCTAAAGGCACTAGGTCTGAATTACATTTTTATTTAGAAGCCAGACCTATTGTGTTTTACTGTGCATCTTTAAAAAAAGAAAAAAACATTGGTTTTGCCAATGCTTAAACACCTCAGAATTAGGGTAATGAGTGAGGCACTCCTTATGGACTGATGCCTTATTGTGGGAATCCTGCTTGGGAGGGGGTGGGGGGATCCTGCTTGAGAGAACAACCAAGGACACCTGATTCGCTTTCCACATTACAAGAATAATTGGTCCAGATTTACGAAGGCCTAGCTCCTCCTTGCGCCACATTAGCATAATTTTTATGACACTAAAGTGGCTCATCAAGGCGAATTCACAGTGCCAGAATTACAAAGTGGTGCAATGCATGAATTGCGCCACTTTGTAACCCCTTGCGTCACATTTTGCCTGCGCCAGACATAATGTATGCAAGGGAGGTGTTCCCCCATTAGGGGGACTGCAAAAATGGTGCAGTGGAATCTATGAGATTCCACTGAGTCATTTTTAGAGGATATTTTTAACGCCTGCACAGAGAAGGCGTTAAAAGGAGGAACACCATTATTCATAATGGGCCTCTATGTACTTTGCAGGATTAGTGCCAACATTTTTGGCACTACTCCAGCAAAGTACAACAAAAGCATCAAAAATTATAATGCTAATGCCCTAACCTCTGCCATGGTGCACCATATGTTAAATATGCCGCACACATGGTAGCATTATGTGGGCGCTAAGTGGCGCAAGAAAAGTGGCCCTGCATGTAATGCAGCACCACTTTTCTTAAATTTGGGTCATTCAGTTTATAGCAGCTACTTGATTTGTTTCCAGGGATTTTAGATTTCTACAAATAAACTGACATTTCAAACACTTCTTTTCTGCAAAATCGAATACTGAGGAAAACCCCAAATTTCTTGGAGTCATCTCTTATGTATTCTGAGCTGAGTTTAAGATTTACACTGATTGAGTGCTCAAAGGATGATACATTTAAAAGAATGATGAACATTATGAGGGTCATTCTGACCCTGGCGGCCGGTGGCCGCCAGGGCCACCGACCACGGGAGCACCGCCGACAGGCTGGCGGTGCTCCAATGAGCATTCTGACCGCGGCGGTTCAGCCGCGGTCAGAAGCGGAAAGTCAGCGGTCTCCCGCTGACTTTCCGCTGCTCATTGGAATCCTCCATGGCTGCGGAGCGCGCTCCGCAGCCATGAGGATTCTGACCCCCCCTACCGCCATCCAGTTCATGGCGGGAAAGCCGCCATGAACAGGATGGCGGTAGGGGGGGTCGCGGGGCCCCTGGGGGCCCCTGCCGTGGCCATGCCAATGGCATGGGCACGGCAGGGGCCCCCGTAAGAGGGCCCCAAAATGTATTTCACTGTCTGCCTTGCAGACAGTGAAATACGCGACGGGTGCAGTAGCACCCGTCGCACCTTCCCACTCCGCCGGCTCGATTACGAGCCGGCATCCTCGTGGGAAGGTCGTTTTCCCCTGGGCTGGCGGGCGGTTTAACTGGAACCGCCCGCCAGCCCAGGGGAAAACTCGTAATACCCGCCGCGGTCTTTTGACCGCGGCGCGGTAATTTGGAGGGCGGGATCCTGGCGGGCGGCCTCCGCCGCCCGCCAGGGTCATAATGAGGCCCTATGTCTGAAACAAAATCTAATTTCTTAATTGTCTCACTACCACAAAATGTCTGGAGAAATCTGATGAGGAGAAAGGAGGAAAAAAACTTTAAACTTATTAACTGTTTTAATGAAAAGCAGTGGTGATGGTCTTAAACAATGGATTCCATTGAAGACAGTGAAAAGGGAAGAAATGCACAGGCTTTCCTGTTGTGTTATTGTGAAAAACACATTCAAATGGATCCCCACAGAGACCAGAAAGACCGTCACCCACGCACTCATCAGCAGCAGGCTAGACTACGGCAATGCCCTCTACGCCGGCACCACACTCAAAATCAAGCGCAAACTACAGCGAATCCAGAACTCAGCAGCACGCCTCATCCTCGACCTCCCCCACCATGTACACATCTCACCACACCTCAAATCCCTCCACTGGCTCCCCATAGACAAAAGGATCACCTTTAAGATCCTCACCCACGCACACAAATCCCTCCACAACACCGGCCCAACCTACCTCAACAAAAGAGTGACCTTCCACACTCCCACATGCCACCTCCGCTCCGCCGACCTCTCTCTCGCCACAGCTCCCTGCATCAAACACACCACCACTGGAGGCAGATCTTTCCCCTATCTGGCCCCCAAAGCCTGGAACTCCCTCCCCACCCACCTCTGCAAGACCCAGGACCTCCTACCCTTCAGGAAGGGCCTTAAAACCTGGCTTTTCGAACAGTGATCTCCCGTCCCCTCCCACCCCCCAGCGCCTTGAGACCCTCACGGGTGAGTAGTTTGCTCTATAAGTTTCTTTGATTGATTGATTGTGGAGAATGAGGACAAATGTCATGCTGACTCGCAATAGCAAGTTGTCCAACAGAATTTGAGGCTTTATCTTGGTGAAACCATGTTATTGATTTCAATACTCTATAGTAGTGTCTGTTTTGAATTTGTGTGAAACCATTTCTGCTCATGTCTGATTAGGTTATGCTATAGCGTATGGTAGAAAGGATCTGCAGAAAATAAAAATCTCTGACTGTTGAAGCACATGCTGTGGAGGGTGTAGTTGCATCTTTTTCTCATTTTTGGGGGGATGGAGAATTTTATTAGGAAATCACTAGTGTCAATGATGCAATCCATAGGTGCATTTAGATATTTAGTAAAGCTCAAAGGAAGGAGTAAAGGTCAAATAATTATTTATTGACTATAACTCAAACTTCAAGTGATTATATCTCATCTACGATGAATGTATAATTTCCAAAATAGGTTTATAAAACTAATTTCAAAGTTGATGTTACATTATGTTTACTATTAAGTGTTGATGTCCATAGGCACTGTCACACTGTTGTATGGGCCCTTGTATGCCATGTAGGTGCCAAAGTTTAGATTTAACGATAAATCAAAAGTACATTTCTCTCACACAACTTTTGAAAATAAAACATTTATCTATAGTCATCTTAGCTGGGTACCATAACGCGTGCACACACCGACACACATGACCACTGTATGCACTCAGTAATTTTAGCTCTGTTGTGTGTGGTGTAAGAAATGTTTGTCCACCTAAAATGTGTCCACCTAATTAGAAGCACATGTGTGTTTCAACAGAAATGCAGTCTCATTTCTCATTAGAAGTCAAAGCCACAGCCCAGCAAAACCAAAACAACTAGGGATTTAAAAGAGGAATATGAGATCCATATTTCCTCACCAGCTACACATATGCTAAAAGTATTCTTTTGACCTCCTCATTTTCCTAGCCTTATCCAGGTGCCCCTGAGATACTTTAAAATACCTCTTGTAGTGACACATTTTCCAAGATGATTCGAAAGGCCATAAATTGTGTCATAGGCATGATACCCATGGGGAGAAATTAAAAATTAAACTCTGTGTGGAATGGAAGAATTAATCACTCAGTTTGGATCACTGGTTTGGATTTTCACAAAATGGGCACTGGAATCTGCAGTGGCCCTCCAATGGACACAGGAACCATTTGCATGTTAAAACTATGAATCACAATTAGGGTTTGGAGGGATGGGATCACTTTATTCAATTGGTTGTCTGCTCCATCAAATATAAACTACCCTACCTCATTTAGAGGCAATTTACCCACAGGGTTTACTACAAAGGAGCTGAGGTTGTCTCTGTCACTAAAAACCTATGCCTGGGGGCAGTCTGTCCACCAATGGACACAGGTCTTAGTGGTTATAGCTCCACATCATCTATCCTAGGCAGACTCAATCAGGCAAAACTAATAATGGTACACACTCAGAGGAAGCAAACTCTATGTGTGTCAGGGCCATTACTATTTTTTTCACATCAAAATCTGCTGCTTGGGATGCTGTAAAAAGGATTCCTAACAAGACATGTGAAGGTCATGCCAGTCATTGGGCACAAAGTGAGAAAGGTAAAGACTCTCTCCAAGAGAAAAACAGATACACATGGTCAACTAACAACCACTCTGATCGGCATAGGTGTACTTGCAGATTTTATGGCAGAGAATGATTTCAAATTACTTCATCCTACACCAGAGCTGATACCGCCCAAGTTGATGATCTATGCTTAATCCAGTGCATCACCACTTCTGGTAGTTATAGGCAAATTTGTCAACAATGTTGCCTACTGCCAGCTCACCATCTAATCCATCTTTTCATCACAGAAACAAATTGTCACATCTTTGTCATCTGTAGAGCTGCTGAGATGACCCCCCCCCCCCCTTCTGGTCTTTACTCCGGGTCATGTGAGTTGTAATCACACTGGATAAGTTCAGGGTAATATCAGACTGAGGAGAAAGAGTATGACATTGCTCATCAACTTCCCAGGACACTGCTGAATCCTTGTGTGTAACTGTGTTAGGAGCATAGAGAAGATGGTCCCACATGTTGGGCTTCTTTGACAGTCATCATGCAGATCCCCATACTGGGCCACATTGGCATGAATATGTACACACCAAAAAGGGCAATCAAAAGAGGGTTACATCTCTCCTAAAGTCAATGATCTGGGCAATGAAGTATTTAAGTCGTGGTAGTTTTCCAAGAATGACCTGTTAAAATAAGGCCTAAAAGTCTAACGTGTTTATTGCAAAAATAACAAAGGCACAACAAATAATAAGTCAACAAATGTCATTTTATCCAACACCAACTCTCACACAAAAAGCCATTTGGAGCATGTAGTCATAAAATACGTGCACTAATGATAATTTCTTACCCATTTTTCTCTCAGTACAAGTCTATGGACCATAAACATTTACATCAACAAAATTATCTTATGAGCAGGAGGTAAGATATTTTAATGGAGAGAATGTGAGGAGGCCCTAAAATGAAGATAAAGATAAATACACTATCGACTGAAATCACAATGTTCCTAAAATCACACTTCTATTTGCCAACATTGAAAATGAGGATGTGTTTTACTAAGAGATTCAGAAGTTTGCAGATGCACTAAGTCAAATAAAATAGTGTCTAGTCTTATGCAAATTATGAATCTTGGCATGCACGTTAAGACTGATGAACATTACAGGCCAGTATAAAAATTATACAAGTTATCGATTACATAATTTATCAGGGGACAGTGTGTTATACATATGGAGGGAAGCATTAATAATTAAGACAAAATAACTACATGGCTAGGTTTTCTCAGAACTTAATCCAGGATGCCTCCAATTACTGCTCAATGAGTCCCCCTGACAGTTGTCTAAAACAATCATCTCTTAAACCTTAGATGCTACTCAGGAGATTCAAAATTGCATGTGAGTGGTACTCTCAGGACTTCCTGGTATGATGAACATCAGTAATATCTTGGTACATGGTAAGTCTATAGAACACCACTGTGAGAGCCAGTGAGCAGTCCATAGAATTTGTGAAAGTGAGCTGACAATTTATCACACTAAATGCAGATTCCTAAAGTATGATATCCAGAACTTTAGCTAGCAATTTTTTATTAACAAAATGACACCTAGACCAATTAAGGTTGGTGATTTCAAGTCTATCAATCAATCAGGAATTTATGAAGCGCACTACTCACCCGTCAGGGTCTCAAGACGCTGAGGAGGGGAGGGGGAACAACGGGGGGGAGGTGATGGTACTGCTCGAACAGCCAGGTTTTGAGAAGTTTCCTGAAGGTCTTTGGTCTGGTGCAGGTGGGTGGGAAGAGTGTTCCACGTTTTGGCAGTGATGTGCGAGAATGATCTACCGCCGGTTGTAGTTCTGCAAATGCGTGGGACGGTTGCGAGGGCGAGGTCGGCGGAGCAGAGATGTCGGGTCAGGTTGTAGAAGGAGAGTCTTCTGTTGAGGTATTCTGGTCCAGTGTTGTGCAGTGCTTTGTGAGCATTGGTGAGGAGTTTGAAGGTGATTCTCATGTTGACTGGGAGCCAGTTCAGGCAGGTTTTTCAGGTGGTCTGTGATGTGGCAGGGACAGGGGATGTCCAGGAGGAGGTGCGCAGAGGCGTTTTGGATGCGTTGCAGCCTCTTCTGGAGTTTGTCCATGGTTCCTGCGTAGAGGGCATTGCCGTAGTCCAGCTTGCTGCTTACGAGGGCTTTAGTGACTGTTCTTCTGGTTTTGGTGGGTATCCATTTGTAGATCTTTTGGAGCACGTGGAGGGTGTTGAAGCAGGAGGAGGAGATGGCGTTGACTTGCTGGGTCATGGATAGTGAGGGGTCCAAGATAAATCCTAGGTTGCGTGCGTGGTCGGTGGGAGTCGGAGTGGTCCCGAGAGTGGGAGGCCACCAGGAGTCATCCCATGCGGAGGGGGTGGAGCCGAAGATGAGGACTTCCGTCTTGTTAGAATTGAGTTTCAGGCAGCTGGTCTTCATCCATTTGGCCATGGCCTTCATTCCATCGTAGAAGTAGGTATTGGCGGAGTCCTTGGTTAGGAAGAGGATCCGCTGATGATGTTGAGGTTGTGGGATTGGGCGATGTTAGCGAGCAGGGCCATGTAGACGTTGAAGAGGGTCGGGCTGAGGGACGAACCCTGGGGTATGCAGCAGCTGATTTTGGTGGCCTCCTAGTGGAATGGGGGGAGGAGGACTCTCTGGGTTCTGCCGGTGAAAAAGGAGGTGACCAAGTTCAGGGCTCTGTCACGGATTCCAGCATTGCTGAGGCATGAGCGTAGGGTTTGGTGGCAGACTGTGTCGAACGCTGCCGAGAAGTCCAGGAGGATGAGGGCCGCGGTTTTGCCACTGTCCAGTATGGTTCTGCTGTCGTCGGTGGTGGCGATGAGGTGGTTTCGGTGCTGTGGTTGCTGCAGAATCTGGATTGGTAAGGGTCTAGGGTGCGGTTCTCCTTGAGGAAGCGGGTTAGTAGTCTGTTGACAGCCTTCTTGATGACTTTTGCCGGGAAGGGGAGCAGGGAGATAGGCCAGAAGGTCTTGAGGTCCTTTGAGCCCCCCTTGGGTTTTTTGAGGAGGGCATTGATCTCAGCGTGTTTCCAGCTCTCCGGGAAGGTTGCAGGCTCGAAGGAGCTTTTGATGATCTTCCGTAGTTGGGGTGCGATGACGGAGCTTGCTTTGTTGAGGATGTGGTGAGGGCAGGGGTCAGATGGAGAACCGGAGTGGATGGTGTTCATGATTTCAATGGTGCCGTTGTCATTGACGGGGGTCCGGGAGAGCAGGAGGTTGGTCGGAGGTGAATCTGTGGTGTTGGTGGTTGCCGAGAGGATCTGGGTGCTGAAGCTGTCATGGATGTCTGCAATCTTGCAGTGGAAGTAGGAGGCTAGGGAGTTGCAGAGGTCTTGGGAAGGTGGGATGTCGTTGGCGGTTGAGCTGGGGTTGGAGAGTTCCTTCACGACATTGAAGAGCTCCTTGTGGCTATGTGCGTTGTTGTTAATTTGGTCTTTGAAAGCTGTTCTCTTGGTGGCTCGGATGAGTTGGTGGTGTCTGACGCTGGCGTTTTTGAAGGCTCTGAGGTTGTCCAGAGTCTGATCTTGGCGCCACTTTCTTTCGAGTCGTCGGCAACATTGCTTAGATTTGTGGAGGTCGTCGGTAAACCGGAAGGCCTTTCTGTCGGTGTGTCTGTTGGAGGGATTCTTGATTGGGGCGAGAGTATTGGCACAGGTGTTGACCCATTGCCTGAAGTTGTGGGCAGCTGCATCTGTGTCGGTGGTGTCAATGGGTGGGCTCTGGGAGAGGGTCGTGATCATGAAGTCCATCATGACTCCTCTTGTCTCCTCTTCTTGTACCTGGTATCCACAGTTTTCTTGGCATTGTATGTTTTTTTCAGAATCTTACTTCTCCTTGAAAGCCACTGAAAAGCATGTTAAGGTTGTTGATGTATGTTAATGCACAGAACAAAGTATGCATTACAAAACAAAAAGGATGGACTGTCAGCTGACAAAACTATGATATTTTATGACCCTCAGTAGCCCCTGAATCGTGCCTCAGACAAAAGTCTGGCTGCCTTCCTTTTGTGGCAAACAAAAATAGAAAGTAGGCATGTGTCCAAAAATCTCAAGAGACACAAACATTGTGTCAGATACATTTTTAACAGTATATTGTGTTCATATACTTATAATGGGAGTAACAAAAATATAGTGTCAAAAATATGATGGAAGAGAATATTGTTAAAAAAGCTAAGGATATTGTTGCTTTTAATAAATAAACGCCTTACAGGTATTTAAATATATTACAAGAGTGAAACGTAACTTTATGCTAAAGATATCATTTTAATGATATATATATATATATATTAAAACAAAAAGTGCAGGCTTCTGCGCATTTCCCAAAAATACACCATTCCTGACCCTAAAAATACCTGGGGATCCCCTCACCCAGGGCCATATAACAAATTAAAGGGAGGTGGGGAGTTCCCCTCCACAGCCTAAAATGACCCTGGGACCCCATTTCTAGGGCTGTCATTTTAATAAAGGGGAGCGGGCCAGGGTGCCCTGGTGACCCCAACACCTGGGCAGCAAATCACTAGATGGCAAGGGGGGGCTGTGGCCCCTCTCTTAGAGATATACAATGGCCCTGAGGACCCTATCTCATGGGGCTGGCTGGAGAGCACAAGCAGGGAAAGCATAATGGTCTCCCACCAGCCGGAGTACATAGCTGTTCCTCCCTGCAGCAGCAAAATATAAACTGCTGCAGCAAGGTGGGAGCAATGCTGCCTCCCACTGCACCTGCATGAGTGCAGGCAGGGGAGCCAGCAAGGACCCTGGGCATCCCCCACAGCCCACATTGAGGGAACATCTGTTGGGCGCCCCGGGTAGGCACCGAGACACCCCACTTACAAAAAAGGAAAAAAACATATAATGCTGGCTCCTGCAGGAGCAAGTGGGACCCTGGGGGTCCTGGACTCCACCTCCAGAACCCCCAACAAGAAAAATGGTCTGGGGTATTCTTGGTGGGCACCGGGGCACCCATTAAAACAAATGCCAGCTACTGCTCTGCCTGAGAAATGAGGTTGCTTGCCGGGAGTCTGCTTGGGCTGCGGAGGCACAAAGCCCCGCCCACGCCATGGCTCCCTATCAAAATAAGACACCCTGAAAATATTTTTTTAAAAGCCATTTATTAGCCACTGTTCCTTCAAAGAGTACCTATAATGCCTTGCAAGGGCTATTTACATAGTTTTGTTTTTCGCAATGTCCCTAGAAGGGTCAGGGGCACCACCAAATTCTTTTTTCAGTGTTATGGAGGGCTACAGCCCTCCCAAGCAACATTAGAAAAAAACGGTGTATCCTGGGTCATATAAACCATGACCCCAAGAGAACTTACAATACTTTTTAAATTTCCCAGGCTGGAGATTTTGCTCTGCAGCTGATAATGCAGTGCCCTCTAGGTGTGTTTTATGTGGCCTGAAGCTGTATAAAAAAAAAACTTGGCCCTCTTGTGGTTGTTTTTATGATTGCATCTTTTTGGGCAGAAAAATGTTAAACAGAAGACTCAGAAAGATATGTGTTTTTTTTTTTATTTGTTTTTAAAAATAATATGCCTCTATTTGTTTTTCGAATCTTTCACCCATAATGTAATATTTAAAGCTATGTAAAAAGAAAGAGCCACAGACATGTATTTTCATAAAGCTTTAACAAATATGTTTAAATAATCATTATTACTAAACACTGAAATGTGTGTATTACTGAAATATAAATTTGATTTAAATTATTGATGATTTTTGGAGAAAGATTATAGATCTGCATTATATATAGGGTGTTGGGTGTCTGGGTGTTGCGTGCCGGAGACGAGATTTGGCAGCAGAACAGCCGGGGTGGCTGCCTATGTGCAGCTGGAGATTGGCTCTGTGTATGGTAATAATATATTACTTCACATTTAAAAAGCATTGACATTCACAAAAAAACCAAAGGTTTAAGTGGCAGTACCGTTATGTATAAGAATAGTATCTAACTTTGCATTAAAAACAATCCGTAGAAATTAATTGGAAAAAAAACAGGTTAAAGGGACATTATAGTGAGGTGAAAATGTCTGTTAAAAGATGTTGGCCCTGGCCGTTTTTACAGGGTCATCCCCAAACTTTTGCCTTCATCCTTATATTTTTTCTGACCTCTTTTTATTGACTCTAGGACTCTGAGCATGTTATCACTGTTGATCAGTGCTAAAGTGCATGTGCTCTTCCTTCTAAATTTGGTATGATTGGCTTACACCTAATTGGCATATTTAATTTACCTATATGTCCCTTGTACAGTGTAATTCCTATAACCAGGGCCTGTAAATTAAATGCTACAAGTGGGCCTGTAGCACAGCTTGCGCTACCCATACAAGTCACCTTTCAAACCTGTCTCAGGCCTGCTACTTCAGGGCCTGCCTGTGCAGTTCACTGCCACAGGGACCGGGCATCTATATTTACTTGCCAGGCCTGGCATTCCCCTTTTACTACATATGAGTCAACCTTAAGGTAGGCCCTAGCTAGCCCTATGGGCAGGGTGCTGTGTGAGTAAAAAAGCAGTACATGTGCGTGGTTATGAGTCCTGTCCTGGTAGGGGCAAACAGCCTATTTGGTTTCTCACTACTGTGAGTGCTGACTTTCTGATAGGATTTCATTGGAAATGCCCCAACATATGTCTAGGTGGTATTGTCTAATCTATGAGGGGTAGCGTAGGCATGTTTGGTATGATTGTAATGGTGGTGAGAAATGCTGCTTACTGGTCTAGGTGGATTTTTTATTAGAAATGCCACTTTTTTCTCTGTGCTCATGACTCTGGTGTTTTGCAGCTTGACAGCAGGGTTTTGTGCACACTTTTCAGCCAGTGTGAAGACTGGGACGGTGGAGGTGTCGCAAAAGTGCATCTGAATACTGATTTGTCTTCCTGGGCTGGGAGAGGGAGAGGTGGGGTACACCTGATTTTGTAAAGGCTGTGCCCTGGCCTCACATAAAGGGCTTGTTTACCCCCCATTGATGTCTGGAGCCAGTGCTGGAGGAGAGAGGGGGCATTCCTGGAACTGGTTAGTGCTGGTTAGAACCCGCTCTCCCCCTTTTGTGGAGGCTGTGCAAAATAAATACAGGGGTGCCCCCCACATTTTTAGAGCATTTTTTTGACTGGGACCGAAACTCTGCCAGAGAAGCAACTGGACTGCACAAAGGCCTCATCTGGACTGTCCTTCTGGTTGTTGTCCTGCTGCCTGGCTCCTGCTAGGTGGCCCTGCTGACCAGCTACCCCCCTAAGCTTGGACTTTACTGCCATTGCTGGACTGCTGGTGGTGATTGCCCCTACTTGCCTGTGGGGTGCTGGTCTCCCCGTCCGCCGCCATCTGTCTTCCTGCCCCCCCCCTGGGTGCCTCTGTGGAGCCCAGCATGTGGTGAGCGCTATGTGAGCCTCCCTACTCTATCCCAGTGTGAGGTGAGGGGTGGTATCTGATATAGCATGTGAGGAGCGCTGTTTTGGAGCTCGATACAGGGGGAGCCGAGTGAACCCTATTGCTTGGGGCTAGGCCCCCTACCCTGTAACCACGTCACCGCCGGGCCCAGAAATCCTGGGACGTTACGTCTGTCCCAGAGGAGAATACACCGCCTGGAGCACAGCGTAATCCTTTGAGGTGAAGCACCTCCATGATTCGTGGCTTGGAACAAAAGAAAGCTGGGGCTCCGTTGCCTGCAAGGCTGGCCTGACCTCACTGCCAGAGCACGGAAGCCGGCTGGAAGATGTCAGAGGTCTCCCGGGCCAAGACACACTCCTCTGATGGGCACAGCTGAAGAGGTAGCCACCGTTGATGACAGCCACTCCTGTGTGGAAGCGGGCGGCTGTCCAGAGCTCTTCCTGACTTGAGGAACCCTGAGGGGTGTCCCCAGGTTAGGGGGCAGTGCGTGTGTCCCCACCAGTGGCAGTCTGCCAGTCCAGGGAGAATAACTGATGTGGCTCATATGGCAGGAAGGAGACCTCAACAAAGGTCCCATCCCTGCTGTGCCCCTTGTTGCTTTTTGGGGATTACCGTCCCTCCTATAATATAAGTACAGGGGAACTTTGTTCGTACACTGAGCCCAGTTGTGGACGGGTATCGGGTGCTTCCCAGGTCATTTCTATTACTTGCTGCATATCTTTGTGACCTGGTTTGTGTGGCAGATTGCCCTTTCCATAATGGGGTGAGTCCCAGATTTTCAGGGCCCACTCTCTATGCAGGAGGGGTCGAGGGTATATGAGGACATGTACAATATGGAAAGGTTTCTCTTTGGATATTCCTGATGATTTATTTTGGTCTTCTTGATGGTGTCTCTGTCCTCACTGCATCTGCCTTATTCTCTTCACAACCTGATTCATTTTATATGTTATTCGTGCCATTTGAGGAACATTTCATGCTATGTGCATTCCAAATGATATCTTGGCATTCATGATAATGTGTTTACTATGACATGTGCATTCTTGGCGATAATGACAACCTGACTACTGCTTGTGTTGCAGAATACCAGTAACCTATATGTTTACCTAACTACTGCTTATTTTCACAAAGTACTCGTAACCTGTGTGATGTTCTGACAACCTCTTGTTTAGCAGGGTATTACTGATACATGTCGCTTTTGGTCTAATGATATTTTATGCAATACAGTTTATTTTTATATAACTGGGTGTTGTGTTTCATTTGTGGTGTATTTACTGCATCACATGTGTTGTGTGTGTTGTGCAACTGCTTTACACATGACCTCTGGAATAAGGCTGACTGCTCGTGCCAAGCTACCAAGGGGGTGAGCAGGGGTTATCTTGGGTGTGTAACTCCCTTGCCCTGACTAGAGTGGGTGGGTCCTGCCTGGCTTAGGTGCATACCCTAGCCAACCAGAAACCCCATTTATAACAAAAGATATGATTTTAAATTAATAAAACCGATTAAATCTACCCTTTATAGTTATCTCAAATAATGATAACTCGCACAATAAGGGAACTATAACTCGCACCCCTGCCATGCACTTCTAATGAGCCAATATATTTCATCACTCATGACATGTTCTATGACATCATTAAAAATATCACTGCAACATTTGCAATGAGACAATTGACGACAAAACTGTGCATGGCGGGGGTGCGATATATAGTTACCGTTCGGCATAAATTATAGTTACACATTTTACATTACTCAATCTACTGAACTGAGGAAGGATGGAAGTGTGAGTCAGTTCTTGTGTGATTCAAACTTGTAACTACACACTGTCACACCACTAATATTAAAGGGGTGCTTTATTTACTTAATTTTCACATTGTCTATTTAAGACAGGTAAACAAAACTAAACATGCGCAAGGTAAAAAATAATGGCTTTGCCAACTCTTTTTTACTTGTGGATAGGAAATGCAAGCTGGCTTCCTGATTTGAATCTAGATCTCTATAGGTTAAAAAAAAAATGCAAAACTGTGGGTGACCTGTTGCCTTTTCAAGGAACCAGACTCTGCACATGCCTATCGATTGAACTGCTTCTGCATAGGCCTTTGACAATATGAGAGGGACCTTGCAAATGACTATGGGTATGCACACAAATCTGAGCAGGATATCCGCAAACATAAATTCCTCTGAAGTCTACGTTTTGCTAGAAAAAAAATTATTTCCTGTTATCTACAAATAAAAGCTTGGTATTTGCTTTTTCTGCATCTTTCACCACAGATGTGTGCACCCCCATCTTATTTCTGTGTGGTATGAACAGAGAAGAAGCACGGGTTGGGAAGACAAAGCCAGACCCTAGGGGGGACCACGACTAATGAACCCTGAGGGCAGAAACCTGCAGCAGCGGACATCCAGTGAGGTCTTGGAATTGCATGCGCTGCATTGGCCGGCATGTGTTAAAGTTACCTATAGAGTGCAAGTGGGTGGGGTCAACTCTTATAGTAAGGGGCATGATAATGTGGAGCAGGCTGGGGGGTGGGAGGCAGATGCACAAACAAAAGGGCAGCAGCAGGTGTGAGCGCAGTGAAAGGTATCATGAATTACAGCATACAAGTTGGGTTGATGAACTCAACCTGGCAGGCCCAGGATAGCAATTACATTTAGAGGGGAAAAGCCAGGGGCATGCTAATGCCAGCAGTCATTTTACACAGGGTCTGATCATGTTCACAGCTTTCATATCTAGGCCCCCTGCATGAATTGCAACCCACCTTAAGTAGGGTCTCCTTGGTGGCCATGGCAGGGGTTGTGGAATGCTACACCATGTTTTCCTTCATAAGGTTGAACCCAGCAGTTAGTGTCCTGGCCAGGTGCAGATCAGTGCTATAAAGGCTAGCACCACAGGACAGGACATAATTACAGCGGAGGGAGCTGCTAAGAGTGGTGTCAGCAAGGAACAATGGGGTAAATGGGGAAGGGACAGCACAGCCAGGGCGGATCCTCTAAGACATGTGCAGTGAGCGCAGCACATTGGGCAACAAATGGTAATCCAGCTTGTGAATATGTGAGGCTATTGACCGAGGGCTCACGTGCAAGACAGAGATGGAAAACCTGGTCCCCCTTCCTGTAAAACAAAGGGTTTGGAACAAAGAATTTATCAACTTGTTCTCCTTTTTTGAAGTAAGACAGATAGTCTTGGACTTAGTGACACAGGAGAAGAAGGAAAAGGATGGGAGGGAAAGCTCTCAACCCAGAATCCAAAGGGTCCATAGACAATTGGTTGCATGCACTCGGAATGCTAGCGTACGTTTGCTGCAAAGTTCCTCTAAGTTCCCCCAGAGCACAGATGCACTCTTCCTCTATGAACATAAGGTCCATGAGGCACAGCAAAAATATCAGGGTGATACCAGGTTGCCATATATTGAGGGGTTCTGACAGAAGATCTAAACATGGCCCGTCATTCACTGGGACTGCCAAGATTTGACAGGCTTCACACACCAGGAAGCTGCCTTTTGATCTCAAGGGGAGACAGGATGGGTACCAACAGTACAGCAAAGGCAAACCCTGAGCAGGAGGGAGGTCTGGTATAACCCAGACCAGAACATGCTGGAAGTTTGACAAATACAAATGTAAATGGGGTCAAGTCAGCAAAGTCGGGCGCACCTGCAAACTCTGTGGAGGCTCCAACCCTGGCATTGACAACAAGAAAGGGAAAGACAGCAATGACAAAAAATATACCTCCAAGAAATAGTGATGGGGGTCTCATCCCAGAACAAGGTACAGGGCGGCAGAAGGGTACCGACCCCCATACAGGTCAACAAACTGTCAAAAATGTTCAACTAATATCACAGGCAGGGTGACACTCTGCTGTTAGCTGAAGTTTTCAGGGATGATTTTCTCATACCAAACAGGGATATGCAACTTAACCACTGAAGCAAGAACCTCAGGTTAAAGAGTTCTGCCTGGGCTGCATAGTGGGCCTGTTAGAGAACCCACCACTTGAGAACTGTTAGACTTTTCATCTTTGGTGTGGTTTCCCTTAACTTTTTGCCTCTGTTTCCCAAGTTGTTGATGTGTGCTGAACTCTGATTTTGCTGTTTTTGTTACTCTGGGCACTTTACCACTGCTAACCAGTGTTAAAGTGCAAATGCTCCTTTACAAAATGTGTATGTAATTGGCTTATCCATGATTAGCATATTTGATTTATTAGTAAGTCCCTACTGCTGTGCACTAGAGGTACCCAGGGCCTGTAAATCAGATGCTACTAGTGGGCCTCCAGCACTGGTTGTGCCACCCATATACGTAGCTCTGTAATCATGTCTCAGACCTGCCACTGCAGTGTATGTGTGTGCAGTTTTAAACTGTAAATTTGACTTGGCAAGTGTACCCACTTGCCAGGCCTAAACCTTCCCTTTTCTCACATGTAAGGCACCCCTAAGGTAGGTCCTGGGTAGCCCCAGGGCAGGGTGCAGTGTATGGTTAAGGTAGGACATATAGTAATGTGTTTTATATGTCCTTATAGTGAAATATTGCTAAATTCATTTTTCAATTTTGCAAGGCCTGTCCCTCTCATAGGTTAACATGGGGGCTACCTTTAAATATGATTAAAGTGTAGATTCCTTTTGGGAGTGGATGAACATGTGGAGTTTGGGGTCTCTGAGCTCACAGTTTAAAAATACATATTTTAGTAAAGTTGATTTTAAGATTGTGTGTTTGAAAATGCCACTTTTATACCATTTCTGTGATTCTGCCTGTTTGTGGATTCCCTGTCTGGATCAGTTTGACAGTTGGGCTGGTTGCACCTCACACTAGACAGTGACAGAAAGGGAGCTGGGGTATAGTCTGCATTTCCTGATGAGCCATCTGTGCTATCAGAGGGGCACCCAAAACCACAGACTTTAGAACACTTCTGGAAACCAAGAGGAACCACTGCCTGGAGAAGAGCTGAAGAGCTGAAGAGCTGAGGAAGAAGAGCTGCCCTGCCAGTGACTGTGCTTTATGGAGCTATCCTGCAGTTGCTGCTTCTGCCAGATTAAGAGGGCGAAGACGGGACTTTGTGTTCCTTCCATCTTGTGAAGATCTCCAAGGGCTTGATTTAGAGCTTGCCTCCTGTTGTTTGAAGTCTCAGGGACAGCAAAGACTTCTCTCTGCCAGCACCTATAGTCTCTGGAGAGACTCCTACTCTGTCAAGTGATGCCCATTAAGTTCCTGGGACCCTGAAAGGAGAAGCTGGCAGCCTAAGTAGATGAAATCAATGCACTGAACGCCGTGCGGGGAAAAGATTGACGCAACTCCACTCTGCGGCTGTAAAATCGGCGTGCTGCTGGCTTCGTGGCTGAAGATCGATGCTTGCCTGCAACGCGACCAAAGAATCGACGCACAGAGCTGGAGAAACGACGTGCAGCATCGCTGACAGAGGCTGGGAGATCGCAACCCGCGCTGCGTGGTTTTCGGATCATCGTGCGGCTGGATTTCCGACGAAAGTATCGGATCATCGTGCGGCTGGATTTACAACGCAAGTACCACTGAGCGTGTAAAAACAACGCAAGACCTGTCCGGACCCAAGAGTGCTGACCAGATTGACCCATCGCTCTCCTGCGGAGAGAAGAAACGAAGCGCCCGACCCGACGAAAGGATAAACAATGCAAGGTCTAATTCGTGAGTGAAATCGACTCATCGCAAGCCCTTTTTGATGCACACTGACCCATGCGGGGTTATTTTTGACGCACCCAAGGTACATTTTCACGCTAACAGTGTTAGTGTCTGTTTAAAACTACATGAACACTTTTTGCTTTTTAATTGATAACTTGACTTGTGTATTGTGGATTTTTGTCATTTTGGTCTATTTTTGATTAGATAAATATTTCCTATTTTTCTAAACCTGTGTTGTGTCATTTTGTAGTGTTTTCATTGAGTTACTGTGTGTGTTGGTACAAATACTTTACACCTAGCACTCTGAAGTTCAGCCTACTGTTCGTGCCGAGCTACCAAGGGGGTAAGCAGGGGTTAGCTAAGGGTGAGTATCTTTTACCCTGACTAGAGTGTGGGTCCTTGCTTGAACATGGGGTAACTTGACTGCCAACCAAAGACCCCATTTCTAACAAGAACTGAGTGGCATCTTCACTTGGGGTGGCTCCTAAGAAAGAGCTTGCCCAGTTTAGGCTTATGCACCACCTATTGTATCACCAGGTGCTTCATGTAATGATGGGTTGACCCAGGAACACTGCTCTGTGTCATATGTCATGCTGGTTGAGGCTGTGGACATGCTGAGGGATGTGGGAAAAAGATCCTTGATGGCCAAGGTGAACATTGAATCTGCCTTCTGCCTCCTACCAGTGCACCCCAGCAGATTTCACCTATTGCATTTTCAAATAGACTGCCTTTGATGCTACACTTAATGCGTCCCAAAGAGCTGCTCTATTTCCTGTGCTTATTTTGAAGCATTCAGCATATTTCTATAATGGGAACTCGGAGAGAGACATCCCAAGGGATGGTGGCTGTATTACCAGGATGACTTCCTCTTTATAGGGGACCTAGGCTCTTCGCAGGTTGACACCATGCTAGACCAATGGATGACCTTGACAAAACAGCTAGGTGATCTGCTGTCACATAACAAAACCAAAGGCCCTACCACAAGATTGACATTCCTTGGTATTGAATTGGATTCAGTTGAGGTGTGTGTAGAATACCATCACTGAAAGTTACCAACTAAAAGAAAAGGAATTTAGGATGCCCTAGCCAATAATAAAGTGACACTAGGGGAAATTCAGCAGCAACTGGGCAAGCTAAAATTTTCAGGTAGAGTCATTCCCATGGGGAGAACAATCACAGGTGTTTGGCCTGGCTCACCGGGGGCCTAAGCAGAAAGCACCATAGGGTTTGGCTAATACACAGGGTCAGGCAGAATATGCAACAATGGCTCACCTTTCACACCAGTTTCAATGGCATGTTGGTTTGGCAGAAGCCCTGGGTGACAGCTGAACAGTTAAAGCTGTTCACGGATGCAGAAGGGATCTAGGGCTTCAGACAATCCTTGGGGTGGTTTGGTGTGCAGCCTAGTGGCTAGACTCATGGAAAGGACAGGGCTTGTTGCGAAACATAACACTTCTGAACTCTCTCATTGTGGTAGCTTTCTCACTGTGGAAAGACAAGCTTGCAAACAAGCAAGTAACGCTGTGGTTGGACAATCATGCCGTTGTGCAGACATTGAATCTAGGCACAGCACAGTGTCTTCAAATTCTGGACCTATTACGTCATCTAGCTGGATGCCACTTGAAGGCCACCATAGTGATCAGGGGTAGGTATGTGTAAGGTTGTGATAATTCAATAGCAGATGCACCTTCTTGCTTTCAGTAAATGAAGTTCTGGCAACTGGCTCCACGAGCAAGGAGGTAAATGACACCTATCCCAGAGGAATTGTGGCAACTGGTAGACCCAACCAGACAGCCTTGGTAAGCCGGGCCCCTGCACCTAAAACTGCAGCCAAGTACCAAAAGTGCTGGGCTCTCTTGCAGAGGTTGGTGGATGTTACGTTCACATGCAAGGCTATTGGCAGCAAGAAGGTAAAAAGTTCCTACATTGAGCTTTCACTAGCAGAAAAACTAGGCCATGGCCCAAGCACATCGGAGAGCAGTCACATATTTTCTCAAAGCTGTACAAACTCCTTCTACTGCCAGTTGATGATGCAGGATTAGGGGCACATGCAAGCATGCCAGAAGGACCCCAGGCTTCCCATTGACTTAGCCAGACCAGTAGCACTGTTAGTGGCACTATCACAGGTCTGCTGGGCAGTGGGGGAGTTATATCTTTTGATAGGTTAGACCAGGAACAATGCCTTTGCAGAGGCTTTTTTTAGTGCATACAAAATTAGTGAGTTGGTGGTCAGCCTGGTACTTTCTGGGCACTGCATGCCCACGTCTGGAGGATGTTTGCATGGGTCGAGGCTACATGGAGATAAGACTCAGGAGGTCCAAGACAAATGAAGAAAGAAGAGGGAAGCTCACACACCTGTTTTGCTTTCCTTCTCTTATCTTATGACCGAGCTTACAAAACTTCTCTGGAATGCACTTCTTAGTTTAAAGAAGACATTTATTGTTATTATTACTTCACCACGAGGTTCCTGAAAGACAAAATTAGTAGGTTGGTAGCACATGTTTAAAAGTAGTCGCAGCAATGAAAGCAAAATATATCAAAGTACTTCTCAGTTGCAATGTACACAGCAAATACATGTGATTATATAATGGCATAACTTCAAAGCAAAGCATAAAAGTCAAAATTGCATCACTGTACGGCCTATCACTCCGCTTCATCTTTCTGAGGTCTGCAAGTTGATGACTTCGGTTCAACTGCGAGAAAGAGATTTTCTACCCAAACGGGAGACAAGCAACTGACGTCCGTTCCTGTCTGAAGTCAAGATCTTTCTCCCCCTCACTGTTGTCCAGGCCATCGTTAAAATGCAAACTCAGTGTGAGAACCAAATAAACTTGGAGAGTGGCCAATTCTCCAAACTTCACTCGCTCCCAGACTGGATTGAGAGGTAAACACAAAACTACGCTCTCTTATCAGCTAGGGTTTGGTGTGAAAAACACAGCTTGGTCTATCATGTGGAAAAACACAGCTTGGAAAAACACAGCTCATCTGCAATGTCTCAACTGCAATGTCTAACTCCACGTTAAAGCCAATAGGCAGCTAACCTAAATACCAAATGTAATGTCTAATGCCATGTTAAAGCCAATAGGCAGCTAACCTAAATACCAAATGTAATGTCTAATGCCATGTTAAAGCCAATAGGCAGCTAACCTAAATACCAAATGTAATGTCTAATGCCATGTTAAAGTCAATAGGCAGCTAACCTAAATACCAAATGTAATGTCTAACTCCATGTTAAAGCCAATAGGCAGCTCAACTGAATACAACATGTAATGTGCTACTGGTGAACATTGAGCAACTAATATGTGTAGTGGTGAAACACAAAGTCATTGGTCAAACACATTTAATAGCATCACACTCCACCCTATGACCAATGAATTTTTGTTGACATACCTCTTATTTCAAACAAAAACAAAAAAACAAAAACATCAACAAAAAAAACATGATATGCAAATCAGATTAGAATGATAAAAGCAATCTCTGTAAAGCAATGTAAGTGGATTAACATATTGATCTCATAACCTTTCAAATCAGCTACATCTACAATGAAAAGACTGAAATGTATATACTCTGATTGGGATAACAGTGTCTCTAAAACAGCAAGTTGATGTAGCATGAGTCCTACTCATGTAAAGGTACATGGTCCACCTGAAAGGTTTGCTGGAATGTAAGTGAAAGTCAGAGTTCCACGCGAAAAAACACAGACAGTTAACTGGTAAGGTTGCTTAGTTCCAGTGGAAGAATGTAATCAAACTAGTTGACAAACTTTATATTTATCCCATGTAGAACTTGAACTGAAGGCGTCAGTTGCGCAAAATGGATCCAAGGGGTTTGTACTTTAATCAATCAGGTTCAGGTTGTGGGTTCGGTCCCTCCCCAAACCCCACACGCACACACCCGAAGGGAGACCACACAGCACACTCATGGTCAGTGGCGAGTCGTGGTAGGATCTGCAAAAGAAAAAAGTATGACTTTTCTTGCAAATAACATTTGTCATCTGAAATGTGCCCTCCTTCCTTGCCTTGTTTTATAATCAGCAGGACGTTTTTGGGGCCCTTTGTTATAATTTCTGCATGTTCTGAAGGGTCACCGAGGGCTTCAACCCACACCTTAGCACTGAGGTTTTTATCTGCTGCACCACAGCTTCCCTTTCCTTGCACTGTCAGAAGGGCTGGGGCAGACTCCTTCTTTACCAAACCTCCATTCACTGCACTTTTGACAAGTTGGGCAATTCTGTCCCCAATCTGTATGAATGAATCAAATTATCTTCTAGTTATCAGCATAATATTGATTTTGACTTGGTAATCTGCAGCAATCACTCCCCCTAAAACCTGATCAATTTGCCTTATCTGTCCTGGTAACTTTCCTCTCCCCAACTGATCTTTGACTGTTAGTGGGACAGATCTCTGTTGTGCAGGTGACAAATAGGACATTGTAAAATCACAGTTTTTATCAAATCTAGGGGAATGTGCATCTCTTTAATCTCTGCCCACCTGTAAGTGGCTTTTTCTCCCAGATGTCCACCTTTCTGGTGCACCCACTTAGTCATCCCCGCTAAGTCAGAATTCTGGGTGGACACTTCTGTACTTTTCTCTTTAACATCTGCAAGGGAATTGAACCAGTTATGTACAAGCCGTGTGGAAAACCAAACGGCTAAACCATTGGCAGTGAACCAAGAATCAGTGTAAAAGTGACACGTCTCAAGCAGCTCTTGCTTTAAAGTCTGACACACATTGTACAACTCTGTTCATTCTCCTCTGGTAGACAACAACTTTTCAGTCAATGAACCATTAGTCAAACAAACATGCTTTCTATCCTCAAGGGACACAAATTCAAATGGTGAGCTCAATTTCACTGGTGACTCTTTTACCAGTGGTACTCCCTGCACCCTCTCCTCATCCTGAAAAGGGGCCTGTGACACCTGTTCATGTAGGGCTGCAGTGACTCTAGCCCTGTCTTGCATGTACCAGATCCAGTGTATGATACTAGCCTCCTGTGCCTGTCCTATACTGTGAGATTTAGGTGAACTCATCACCCACTGCATGCTTGATATTTCAGGTTTCAGAATTACATTATCATTTAATGTCATTTGATCAGTATTCACTAGAGCCCAATAACAAGTCAAAAGCTTAATCCAAAGTTTGGGCACTTTTGTCTTCCCCTGATTCTGATTTACATGTGAATCAGCGTTTCCCTCTTGCACTGCGCAGAAACCTAAAGTCTGAATTATTTAATTTGCCAAATCAAAATCACGCAGCTGCTCATGTTTTTTCCTAGTTACTTTGTACCAAAGTGTTAAGATTTCACTCAGATGAGGGCTATACTGTTTCCAAAAATCAAACAAGCTTATGAAACTCAGTGTCTCTTGCTTAGTGCAAATAGTAAGAAACTCTAAAATCTTTTGTTTTACTTGTGGCAACATCTGTCTATTTTCTGGATCCCACTGAATTCCCAGTAACTGCACATTTTGTGACAGTACTGCTGCCTTGTCTGAATTAATTTTAAACATTGTACTTTGCAAAAGCGGTCTGAAAATCACATTCTTAACTGTGTTCACAGTGTAATCTGTTAAGGAATGTGCTTCAACTGCCAACAACCGTGGGCTGTTCTTCACATCTACGCTCTGCTCACACTGGCCCCCACTGGTAACCTTCTCATTACTGGAATGGGAAAAGCCAGATTCTTCTACAATAGTTTTATAGATTTCAGCATTATCTTGCAATAATGTGTTCTGGCTAATTTGCTCACGCAAATTCTTATTTTCATGTTCTAACTGCCTACATCTCTCCTGCATTTTTCTGTAAGCAGACAAAAGCATCCCAACCATTCTGTCAAGAACATAAGGAACATAATTTCTTTCAAAAGGCACATTTTCTACATATGTTTCAAAGCACTCATCCCAAGACTCACAAAGTCCTGATAAACAAGAAAACATGTTTTTCACAGCACCATAAGGCAGTTTAACTTCACATTCATTTTCAAACATGGTCTGCCGTGCTTCTTTAATTCTCTAAACAACAAAAAACAATTACACTTTTAAATAGTGCACCTCCAATCTCTAACACCGACTCCCAGACTGCTGATTAACGCCAAAATGTTTTGCTTTCCTTCTCTTATCTTATGACCGAGCTTACAAAACTTCTCTGGAATGCACTTCTTAGTTTAAAGAAGACATTTATTGTTATTATTACTTCACCACCAGGTCCCTGAAAGACGCAATTAGTAGGTTGGTAGCACACGTTTAAAAGTAGCCCCGCAATGAAAGCAAAATATATCAAAGTACTTCTCAGTTGCAATGTACACAGCAAATACATGTGATTATATTATAGCATAACTTCAAAGCAAAGCATAAAAGTCAAAATTGCATCACCGTAGGGCCTATCACTCCGCTTAATCTTTCTGAGGTCTGCAAGTTGATGACTCCGGTTCAACTGCGAGAAAGAGATTTTCTACCCAAATGGGAGACAGGCAACTGACGTCCGTTCCTGTCTGAAGTCAAGATCTTTCTCCCCCTCGCTGTTGCCCAGGGCTAGGGTGTGAAAAACACAGCTTGGTCTAACATGTGGAAACACACAGCTTGGAAAAACACAGCTCATCTGCAATGTCTCAACTGCATTGTCTAACTCCACGTTAAAGCCAATAGGCAGCTAACCTAAATATCAAATGTAATGTCTAATGCCATGTTAAAGCCAATAGGCAGCTAACCTAAATACCAAATGCAATGTCTAATGCCATGTTAAAGCCAATAGGCAGCTAACCTAAACACCAAATGTAATGTCTAACTCCACGTTAAAGCCAATAGGCAGCTAAACTGAATACAACATGTAATGTGCTACTGGTGAACATTGAGCAACTAATATGCGCAGTGGTGAAACACAAAGTCATTGGTCAAACACAATTAATAGCATCACAACACCCTGACTGCATTACAGTGCAGCAGTTTTGCTCAGTATGCCTAACACAAGATTATCTGCGGAGTAGGCCCCAAGGGGGCACCCATATATTTCTTCACCAAGGTGGTACATGTCTAAGCAAATTCCAGTTCACTGAAGTTATGCAAAAAGGGCTAGAAAAAGTGGATTTTCCTCCTCAGTGTTTCAGGTTGAACTTATTCTGCATAGGCTCAGCCACAACCGCTACAGCATACTGTCTGGGGGAAGAGACCATCAAGCCTATATTACACCTGAATGCAATTAAAGCTAAACTTTTTTTCATGCAGGAGACATTGAGAGTAAGTGGACAGTCTAGATGCTGGGACACTCTTGCCTTTTGAGTTCACAGTGCTAGGCCAAAGCAAATAAAGACTAGAGGGGCATCTGACTGCTCACCACCACTGTGGTTTCGCTGGGCAATGGTATGAGATGGGGGTCTGCAGTTACCAAGGGTGCAGGAATCCCTGCAGGCACAAGGCAAGCCATACTCAGTCCTTATACACCTTAGTGGTAATGACCTTGCTAAGGTGATGCAAACTCCTGGAGGCCATGAAAGCAAACCTAACAGCAGTGGCTAGGCTACTCAGTCTCTCCAACGTTATCTGCTAAGAATTAATAGCAAGGTTCTGATGGAGGGGGTGCTCAATCATCGGACAGCAGAGCGATTAGAAGGAAGCTTAATATTTTGATGAGCAAGTTTTGAACAGGTGTGGGCTGGAAATTTGGAAGGCATGGTTAGAACTCTGGGCAACTACGCGGGAGACAAGGTCCACTTATCCTGGGTAGGAATGGATATGTTCCTCCTGAACATCATAGGGGCACTAGAACTCTTAGGTTTCTCTCAAGCAAAGCAGCAGCAAATAGGGGACCTTGGGGGAAGAGGGGCCTGGCGGCAGTTGAGAAACCACTGTGAGCTTGGCAGAGATAGCACCAATGAATGCCAAAGATAAACAAAGAGGGACAGAAAGACTCTCAAATAGGGTCCTTGGGATGCCTCACAGAAGGGACACTGGAGGGCTGACAGAGGGTCAGCGCAAGGCAAGCACTTTACTTACAGCCCAGAAACGGCCTACGGGGCCAGAAACACCGGTCATCGGTAGCAAGGGAGGCCTAGAAGCCACAGCACTTGATGCCGGGGGATGCGAGCCAAGGTGCTGCCAGCTGGATGATTTATGGTGACGGACTAAGAGAATTATGAGGCAACACAGAGTGATTTATGACTGTAAGTTGATTTATGACCACAATCAACTGGAGTACAATTTAATGATTGCCTAGTTTCCTTTTTTTAAGAAATGCATGCTACAGGGTTTGTATTCATGACCACTGAAACGTGATGTCCTATGACCCTGCTTGTTTGTAATGGTTTAATAAACTGCGGCCATTAAGACACCAAAAGAAGGTGGTATGTGTCCCCATTGTTAAAGGGAAGGTGTGAGGTAGACAGCTGAGACCCGGAAGTGATGCTCGTCCATCTGGGGTGGGTTAGTGCACAAGTGCTTGGGGTCCACGTAGAAGGAACATTGATAGGCCACAAGCCATTACCTCTGCTTTCCCAAGGGTCATCTTTCAAACGTCTTCCCTTCATAAAAGAGTGGATTTTTTCTGCTGCAATTACACCTTGCAACTCATTTGCTATCTAGGAGCTATCCCAACTATAACAGCATCCACCATGGCCACAATAGAAGAGATGGCTGAAGAAAATGAGATGGAAGAATAAGTCTGACTAGTGCTGAGTGACATGAGGTAAAAGGATTTGAGGGCATAGTTGCCACCACATTAACTGATGAATGTTTTATTATTTTTAAAGAGCTCCCTGTACGGAATGATTAAAAACACTATCTTTCTAGAAGTAAAATACATTGCAGCTTAGTTAGTGTCCTGCTACATAAGTGTGGTCCAGGGTGCCCGCTTTGATGGTCCATAAATAGCCTCACTAAAGAGTGACCTCATGCAGTGTGGCCATGATGTGTGCTCAGCCAAGAGATTGGAGGCTGTCCATAAATGTATAAGACTCTGTTCTGACATGGCATTGTTTGAGGATCCCTGTCAAAGGTTAATCGTCAGCTGAAACAGATTTCAGTAGCTCAGTGGTAACTCCCAATTTTCACGATCCGTCACTTCCTGACAGCCACTTTTTGGATATTTGGTCATCGTAATTGTCATCTTGCTCTTGACCTGGTTCTTCTGGCATGTCACAAGACACAGTTTCTAGACGATAGAGGTCAGAATATTAATTCCAGCCTCATCCACCCCCTTCCCTGAAATTAGATTTTTGTAGTTTAGTTAGTGAATTTCTTTCTGTAATTAGTTTTGTTATGTAAACAGTGTCGTAACAAAATCTAAAGGGGCCCCCCGGAAGGTACATGGAGGGCTCCCCTCCAGACTCGGGAGCTGCCAGGCAAGGATACTGTGCTGAATGTGCCCCCTGGAGTTCAGGGGCCCCACTAGGCAGCGCAGGGGCTACTGGGCCTATGCTAAACCACTGACTTCAAATGTTGTATCCAATGTGGTTCAAAACAGAGCAATGCAGAAATGCAGATGAGGAAAACTGCTCTATCTTTATATGTTAAGTGGTTTTACACCAACACGGTCACTTGCTAACTAAAAGCAGTGGAGATGTGAAATAAAGCAAACTCCATAATATAGACAAGAAATGCATGTGTGTCTATTGCTAGGAATCCTCAGGGGCCCTGTCAGTTGTTTTTGGGCGATTAAGCATAGGTTACTACCCCACTTTGGTGGTCCTACACCTATGACTAGGATGTTAACACATGGAAGTGGTTATAAACTGGCCAACCTAATTTTGTGCCATGGGATCCCTGGTGGTGGGGCAGACAGCGCATACACGGTTACACTGTGTTTCTCTACTTTAGGAAACCACTGCCACGCGGTCATAGCCTCACAAGCTCCCGATTGGTCACTTTGCTCTAGGCTCCATGCTGTGGTTCCTGGACATGGTCCTGCCGCAGCTTGATGCCCCGGTGGTCAGAGTGCAGTGATTGTCAGCTGAGGTCACGAAACTCGAAAGGAACTGAAGAGATCTGATCGAGTGGGATGACGAGAGCAGATGACTTCTGCTTCGCCTGGTTGGTGTGCTGAAGATGACAGCCACAATCACGATCTGCTTTGCAGAAATGCTCACCCATAAGTGAGAAACTGCATTCCACCCGAAGATTAGGGTCAGCGGGCTAATCTGGGCCACGCTAGGCGTAAATGATTTCATGCCTTAACCAAAATCAGGGAAGCGCTGTGGCATCAGGCTAGTAGAGAAGTAGTTTTCATATATTACAAGTGTAATCATGAGTCAAAAAACACGTGTAATAGGAAAGTGATATACAACACTTAATAGGAAAAGTACATGCCCCCGTGCGTTATTTATTCCTTTAGAAGATTTTAGGAAATACATCTTTCTTTTTCCATATTCGCCTAATATTATACGTTAAACATCATTGCTGTATATCTCTGATTTCCCTCGGGGCAGGACTATCAGGAAATTCGAATCTCTCTCTAACTTTCTTAAACACCTGACCCCACTACAACAAGAGAATGCAGACATTGTAGGGCCCTAACTTGCAGCTTTTCCTACCATTTTGTGTTGGTTTGTGACAAATTAAAATGTTACCTTTTACTCGTCAAAGGAATACATTTTTATGTGGCTTCTGTACCACAAGAACTTCAAAGCGCATCTTGAGGACACAGTACCCTGTGCATGTCCTCTCACCTCAGCCACGTATGCGCTGTACATCTGCCTATTCAGGCACGGAAACAGGATGTGAATGACTGAAACCCGGAGTCCTCCTTTTTAAATGGGCATTTAGTTTGTGTCAGACAGGCGTTGTTTTAACAGTCAACATCGACACGATATTAATTAAAAAGAAGGAAGTGGTGCCTTAGGTTTAATCACATAAGACTCTAAAGCTTTTTGGACACAGAGCCTATATTTACCTGTGGTACTTGGTATAGTGGGTCTCATCAACAGACAGCTTTCAGTTTCCAGTTCATAAAATCTATTGTGGATAACACCAATACCTGAGTGGGTGTTGAGTCAGCCCATTTCAAACAAGTAGCTGGCTTTCTCCTCACTCTAATTTTCATGCTTCTTGTTCAATGTTTTTCCCTCTTCTTTTTTTTGTGTCCCTCCCCTGGAGCATTGTTTCTTTATCATCATTTGGATTGGATGACCATGTCTCAAATCAGGGAACTATTTTTTTCCGTTTTCTTTGCATGCTCCATGTGCTGTTTCTCCCACGTGGCTTCTCCCCCATTGTCCTCACTCTCCTTGCATACGCCTCACGGTTTCCAGGCCGTCCATAAAAACACAGCACCTTGTACATTTTTGGAGGTTAGAATAAATGGCAGACTTGATCGTGTTGGTTCCTTATATTTTGCCTGCTACATGTTTACGAAAGCCCAGGCTCTGGCACCAAAATGCAGCATTTGAGGCACTGAGGGATTTGCAGGCTGCTGCACTCACTCAGCCGGCACATGAGGCAAATGCTTTACTAAGAGGGAGTGGACTGGAAATGTCCCCACTGCATGAGGACCATGTACATGCTTCCTGTGTTGCTGCAGAGAAGAAATGGCCTAAATAGTTGTTCCAGTCAGAGCTTTCCAGAAGGTAAATGGCAAGGATTTTCCTCTAACTTGTAACACTTCTTCAGAAATCTGTTAAGTTCTTTTGAAAGTATTCTCTGTTACTTTTAAGCTGGATCGATCGCAACAGGCTTTGAGAAATTCACCATGACGTTTATAAAGATAGAAAATATTTCAAGTTCAGAATCACGATACCTTTAGTTATATGTCTGCATTTCTTCCAATATTTTCAACATTGTTTTTCTTTCACTTATTTTAAAGAATGTTTTATCAGGAATCACTGACACAATTTATGGTTTAGCACTCACATTATAGAGGTACTACCTATTATTTGTCAAACGTATGTATATGTATATGCACCAACTTCCATTTTCAACATGTGCGTATACAAATTAATATGTAGTTATTTAAGTGTTTTGAAAAAGTTGAACAATGAGTTCACTACTATAAAACCTTGAGCTTGAGGCACACAAAAGAGTGAGACTGATTTAGCAAATCCATGGTCTCAATTAGAAAGGCACCAAAGTACATTGCAATGACAAAGCAGCGTTGCAAACTATTGAAACCCGCAAAGGATTGCAGGCAGTCAAGCAGCCCACCTCCCATTGTAAAGGCGTACACAAATGCTATGCGACTCTCTTTGCAGGTGTAAAACCTTAAAACATGGAATGGTTAAAGCCTCCAAGTGCTGAGACATTGGGGGTCATTACGACCTCGGCGGTCTTTTTGCAAGACTGCCGAGGGACCGCCGTGTGGAAGACTGCCTGTGCAGGCGGTTTGCCGCTCAGCGTATTATGACTGTTGGCTGCTCTCCGTCGTTATTCCGACGGAGAGCCGCCAACAGCCATACTTGCGGGCGGCGGGGAAGTGGAGGTTGCTCCACCTCCACCGCCACGCTAACAGAACATCGCCCAGCGAATCACGTCCGGTGATTCGCCGTGGCGGTGTTCTGTTGGCGGTGTGGTGTCGGCGGAGCTGCCCCCATGGCTCCTGTCCCCTCCCGGAGGAACGACGGACCAGGTAAGTCGATCGTCCGTTATGGGAGGGGGGTGGTGGGGATTTGGGTGTAGTGCGCATGCATGGAGGTGTGCGTGTGTGTATGTAGAGGGGGTGTGTGAGTGCGTGTATGCTTGCGGGGTGTTGTGCGTATGGGAATTATTGCGTGTATGGCTGTGGGTATGTCTGTATGGATGTGTGCGTGTATGTTTGCATGTGGGTGTGTGTGTCTGAGGGTGTGTGTGGATGTAGGCATGTATGTTGGGGTGTGTGCGTATGTGTGTTGGTGGTGCCTGCATGCGTGTCGGGTGTGTGTGAGTAATGTTATGTTGGGGGTCGGGGTGGGGAGGGGGGCCCTGCCACCTTTGGGGGGTGGCAGGGGTTGTGGGGGGTGTAAGGGAGGGAGTCGGGGTGGGGGTGGGGGAGACCCCTATCAGTGCCAGGGAAGAAGTTCCCTGGCACTGATAGTGCTTACTGTCATGGATTTCATGGTGGTTCAAACCGCGGGAAATCCACAGCGGTAAGCCGGGTCCAAATACCGCCGGCGGTATACTGACGGCCGCCGGGCTGGAGACCCAGGTCTCCAGCCCGGCGGGCGGGACGGTGAACCGGCGGATGACCATGGCGGTAACCGCTATGGTCATAATACACCAAGTTAAGACCGCCAGCCTGTTGGCGGTCTTACCGCCGGTTCTCCGCCATCTGCCAGGGTTGTAATGACCCCCATTGTGTACAAGTTTGGAACAGTGTACACTCAAACCTTCATAACATTTTCCCTCTGAAGATATGCATGCCAAATCTGTGTCATTTTCTCCCACATGTTGGGAATTCTAAAGAGGTCCAAGCTTTGGGGATTCTCCTGGAACGAACTGAGAAAATAGCAAAATGTAACTTTTCCGGAAAGTAAAGAGCACTCCCTGGAAATACGTTGAAGCTGTTTATTAAGTCACCAAGGACCCCTGACCGCAGCCTCCATCAACTGTCTCAGTCTCCTCCTCATGGAATCCCCCTTCAGGCCACATTCTACATTCCATAGCTTGTCAGCAGCGGTGCAATGATAATACAAGTACGTAGACTAGATTGTTATTTTACATGTCACAAGATCTAACACATCCCCCTTCCTAAATATTAAACAAACTAAACCATAATAACGGGAAAAAATTAAAATTAAAAGATAACTTCAATAGTTAACAAATAAAAAAATATATACAGGACCACATAATGCATAATAAGGATGCTTGTCCTAACCAATCAATGAAACATACTAAGTACACTCATAATCACTAAGGGGGCTATTACAACTTTGGAGGAGGTGTTAATCCGTCCCAAATGTGATGGATTTACTACCAGCCGTATTACGAGTTCCATAGGATATAATGGACTCGTAATACGGCTGGTGGTATATCCGTCACTTTACCGTCACTTTTGGGACGGATTAATACCTCCTCCAAAGTTGTAATAACCCCCATAATCTCTTCGGCTTTATTTTAACACGATTAGATGTTCTATTTTCAGTGACCTCGGTTGCAGTTTTTTTTGTTCCAAACAATTGACTCACTTCAATCTCGCTGCACAAAGTAACCTTCCTCATATTCCACAACTTACCATCTGACAATCTCACCAAGTTTCCTTTGGCTTCGAGCACCTCTTTATGATCTGACTATTTGGAAAATCCCTTTTTAAACATACCCTCTGCACGCATTGGGACATACATTCCCTTTTCACACCTTCTTCTCCCTTTTAGCAACTTTTCATTATGTCTTTTGCACATACTGGTCTTGGTACTTCCTAACCTTTTCTTTCAATGTTTTTTCCTTCAACCCCTGTCGACTTGTCCTTTCCATCCAAGCAGGTACAACCACTGTGCACGGCACTCTACCTTTCATCAACTTGAATTGGGTTTCCCCAGTTACAGAATGTGGTGTAATTCTGTAATCCCATATGTTGGACTTTTTTGCCCATTCAGGGACATCCCCAATCTTTTTGCCTCCTGCCTCCTATTTTTTCTGACCTGTTTCTGTCGGCTTTTGAACTCTGAGCACTTTACTACTTCTAACCAGAGCTAAAGTGCATATGCTCTCTGTGTAAATTATATTGTTGATTGGTTTATCCATGATTGGCATATTTGATTTACTAGTAAGTCCCTAGTAAAGTGTACTAGAGGTGCCCAGGGCCTGTAAATCAAATGCTACTAGTGGGCCTGAAGCACTGGTTGTGCCACAAACATAAGTAGCTCTGTAATCATGTCTCAGACCTGCCACTGCAGTGTCCGTGTGTGCAGTTTTTAACTGTAAATTCGACTTGGCAAGTTTAACCATTTGCCAGGCCTAAACCTTCCCTTTTCTTACATGTCAGACACCCCAAAGGTAGGCCCTAGGTAGCCCCAAGGGCAGGGTGCAGTGTATGGTTAAGGTTTTAAGGTAGGACATATAGGGGGTCATTACAACATTGGCGGTAAAAGGCGCTTACCGCCGTGCAGAAGACTGCCAATACACCGCCACAGCTATTATGACACACATCTCGGAATCCGCCGAAATTCAGTCACCCACACAAGTCCGCCACAACAAAGGTCAGTGTTAAACTGGCGAAAACAAAACCTCCACCTCCACGCCAACAGAAACACGCCCATGCTATTACGACCCACGAATCCACGCTGCGGTCTTTCAACCGCAGTATTCCATTGGCGGTACATACTGCCGCGCTCAAAATACACACACATCTCCAAAACACCGCCACATTGGACAATCAAAATACACACACCTGATACACATACACACACCACCCCCACACACCCAATTCAATATAAAACACGCACCCACATCACCCACAAACCCCTACGACCAGAAATTAGAGACGGAGGCCAGAGAGACAGCACTGATTAGACAATCCCACCACACAGAGGCACACAACACCATCACCTACACACCATCCACGCACAAAACACCACACACCACTACACATCACTACACTCATCACCACATACACCACCTCACACATCACACACACCACCCCATGACACGCCAAAGACACCCCCGCTTTTCTGAGGAGGAGCTCAGGGTCATGGTGGAGGAAATCGTCCGGGTAGAGCCACAGCTATTTGGCTCACAGGTGCAGCACACATCCATAGCCAAGAAGATGGAGCTATGGCGCAGAATAGTCGACAGGGTCAACGCAGTGGGACAGCACCCAAGAAATCAGGAGGACATCAGGAAGAGGTGGAACGACCTACGGGGGAAGGTGCGTTCAGCGGTCTCCAGGCACAACAGAGCATTACAGCAGACTCGCGGCGGACCCCCACCTCCTCCCCCACAAATAACAACATGGGAGGAGCAAGTTTTGACCATCATGCATCCAGAGGGCCTCGGAGGAGTCGGTGTAGGAATGGACACTGGTAAGACAAATCTTAACTATCATATCCCCCACCCTACCTGCATGCTATCACACACCCCCACCCTCACACCCTCCCCTATCACACCAAATCCTCAATAATGTACTAATAGCACAAACCACTCATCCCAACACCAAGCCCTGCATGACACAACTAAGCAGGGTCACCCCTCACCAAAGCATGCTCACTGCACATACCCAGAACAATCCCCTAACCATCATCACACAAGCCCCCACACAGGAATGCTAGCACTGGGATACACAAACACCCACCTATTGCACACCATCACACACACACATGCAATAATCATGCTCTTATGCCCCTGCAGGATCACGAAGGACCGTCACCACACCGGAGGGTCCAGACATCTCCACTCCACCCACAGAAGAGGCCCACAGTGACGATAGCAGCTCTGCCCTACTGGAGCCTGATGACCAGCCCGGACCATCGTGGGCCTCGGGACAGTCGGTTCCCCTCGCACAGGCACAGCCCAACACTGACCTTCCACCCTCTGGTAACACCAGCACAGCACCCACCCAGCGGGCCCAAACCTCCGTACCCAGGACAGGTCAATCATCTGTGTGTCCACCACTACAGGGAACCCAGGATAACCCACCACCCCCAACAACAACAGGGACCTGGGGACAGTGGTAGTGGGCACACAGTCCAGGGGACGGAGGCACAGGAACACAGGGGAACTGGGAGGGCTGCTGTGCGACATGGGGCGGACAGGCCAAGGGAACCCACTCTCCACGAGGCCCTCTCCTCCATCATGGGAGCATACCACCACTCCCAGGAGACGATGGCAACGATCCTGGACAACTTTCAGGAGACCCAGCGCATGCAGGACGAACTGTATTTGGGGTTCAGGGAGGAGCTCAGGACCATCAGCTCCGCCTTGGGCACCATCGTAGGGGTGCTGAAGGACATACAGTAGATCTTTGAGGGACACCGTGGCACTCCAAGGGGCCCCTGACACTAGCCAAGATGATGAACTGCCCACCACCTCCGCCGGCGCTAGTGGACAGGACGCCCCGCCACAGGACCACCACACCAGCATCCCACCCCTTGCAGACGGACAACCACCACGCAAGCGGTCCCTGAGATCCAGGAACAGGACAGAGCAAGATGGCAAGACCCCCGCCTGGAAATGAGACCACCCTGATTGTCCCCCCACTGTCTCACTTTGTTACCCTGTCCATACTTAAACTGCCCCAGCTCAACTTCCTATGCCCAGATGGGCAGTGCACCTGTGAGACTAATAGACTGGGCTCTGCCATGGACATTCCTCCACCATCACCCATCACCATTCTACAACCCCCCTCCATTTTTGAGCACTTAAATAAACACCCTTGAACCACAAAACATTCTGGAGTCAGTCTGTGATATTGTAAAATGTATTATTAATGACATTGTCAAAATGCTTTTATAGTTGTTAAGGCAACATACCAATGTCACACATCACAAGTCCTTGAAGGATGCATGCAGATGACACACGTTGGTAACCACACCTGTGAAACCGTAATGGAAAGGAACAACTCAGTTACCAAATAATCCCAGTAAATTACACACAGGATAGAGTAAGACGTGTGACAGTGAATGTAATGTAAAAAATTAAAATGTTATCACCTCTGTGTCACTGGAAATATTGCTGTATGACTGACTCCCTGTTGTCGTTGTCTTCTTCCTCAGCTTTCTCCTCATCACTGTTCACAGGCTCCACAGGCTCCACAGCTGCCACAACACCGTCATCTGGACCATCCTCCTGTAGAAAAGGCACCTGGCGTCGCAAAGCAAGATTGTGAAGCATCGAGCAGGCGATGATGATCTGGCACACCTTCTTCGGTGAGTAGTATAGGGAACCACCTGTCATATGGAGGCACCTGAACCTGGCCTTCAGGAGGCCGAAGGTCCGCTCGATCACCCTCTTAGTCCACCCATGGGCCTCATTGTAGCATTCCTCTGCCCTGGTCCTGGGATTCCTCACTGGGGTCAATAGCCAGGAGAGGTTGGGGTAACCAGAGTCCCCTAATAGCCACACATGGTGCCTCTGGAGTTGACCCATCATATCAGGGATGCTGCTATTCTGCAGGATGTAGGCGTCATGCACTGAGCCAGGGAACATAGCATTTACCTGGGAGATGTACTGGTCTGCCAAACAGACCATCTGTACATTCATCAAATGATAACTCTTACGGTTCCTGTACACCTGTTCACTCCTGTGGGGGGGGACCAGAGCTAGATGGGTCCCATCAATAGCACCTATGATGTTGGGGATATGTCCAAGGGCATAAAAGTCACCTTTCACTGTAGCCAAATCTTCCACCTCAGGGAAAATGATGTATCTCCTTATGTGTTTCAGCAGGGCAGACAACACTCTGGACAGCACGTTGGAAAACATAGGCTGGGACATCCCTGATGCCATGGCCACTGTTGTCTGAAAAGACCCACTTGCAAGGAAATGGAGCACTGACAGCACCTGGACGTCAGGGGGGATTCCAGTGGGATGGCGGATTGGTGACATCAGGTCTGGTTCCAACTGGGTACATAGTTCATGGATTGTGGCACGGTCAAACCTGTAGGTCACGATTAAATGTCGCTCCTCCATTGTCAACAGGTCCACCAGCGGTTGGTACACCAGAGGATTCTGCCATCTTCTCAAATGTCCAAGCTGTCGGCGCCTAGGAAGGACAACAGCGAGGATCGGGTCAACTTTTTTCCAGGAATGTACCCACTGTTACACAGAACACGACACCAAACACAAAACCCTTCCTGTATGTGTGTTGAGTGTAGGCCTAGCTATGTGTGACGCAGAAGTAAATGAAGACATGTTGGCCACTGAAATGGTGGATGCGTGACCTCTAAACTGGGACAATGGGATTGTGGGGTAACTGCATTGCCGTTGCACTCCGGCGCTGTAGGCGGTCGTAGACCGCGGCGCAATGCTGCATTGGTTAACATTGGACCCCATGGGTCCCACGAGCCAATGAGGAAGTGCGCCGGCGGTGATGATACGCACCGCCACGGACGTCACCGCCGCGGACGTCACCGCCATTTTCTATCTGTTGAATGACTAGATACCTGATCTTTGACAAGAGAGGACCTGCACTGCAAGTGCTGCTGTGACCTCGGTCTGGAAGAGACAATGGCTGCTGCGTTTGGGGAAAGGGCCCCTGCCTTCACTGCTCAGGAGTTGGAGAGACTGGTAGACGGGGTCCTCCCCCAGTACACGCTACTCTACGGTCCTCCAGACCAACAGGTTAGTACACAGGTAGCACGTTGTATGGGCTAGGCCTGGGTGGAGAGGGCTGGTTGTAAGAGGGAAGGGGGCAGAGTTCAGGGAACATTAATGTATGTGAATGAATGTGCCACATGGCTAGGGTAGGGAGGGGGGACACGCACATTGACGGTGCGGTTGTTAATGACTTCTCTTCTTCCCTTGTGCATGTCATGTAGGTCAGTGCCCACCAGAAGAGGACATTTGGCATGCCATCGCCAAGGACGTCCGGACCCTGGGGGTCCACCAGAGACGGGGCACCCACTGCCAGAAAAGATGGGAGGACATTCGCCGCTGGAGCAAGAAGACGGCGGAGGCTCAGCTGGGGATGGCCTCCCAATGTGGGAGGGGTGCCCGTCGCCCCATGACCCCCCTGATGTTCAGGATCCTGGCGGTGGCCTACCCTGAGTTGGATGGATGCTTGAGGGCATCACAGCAGACACAAGGGGGTGAGTACAACATCATTCTGCGGACTTTGTGCGCAATGGAGGGGTCTGGGTGGGGGAGGAGGCCTGTGTGTGTACCTAGGCCAGGCAGAAATAGGTAGACTAGGCCCCTCCGTAATGCAGGCCATGTGGCACCCTACCCCACCGCAGTAGAGTGCCATGTACAGGTATAGATGCCCCTGTGGCATCCATGTGTGCATATGTCCACCATAGCCATGTAGGCCAGATCCCAGGAATTGCATCTGTAGAGACCAGGAGCACGGCGTAGTGCAGGGGGCTGCTGTGTCTGTATTGTCCGCCAACGGTCGCGGTATGCCATGCACTCAACCTGTCTTTCTTCTGTCTCCCCCCCCTTTTTGTGCTCTCCCTGTTCTTTTGTGCATCAGCATCATCAGGCGCAGGTACAGTGGTACCGGGGCACGAGGGAGCTGCATCCCACATGGCCATGGAGGGCCACACCACGGACTCAGAATGCACCAGTGGGACGGAGGGCGAGGGGAGCTTCACGTCGGCCACCGGATCACCAAGCAGCGACACGGACTCGTCCGCCGATGGGAGCTCCCTTGTGGTGGCGGCACCATCTGTGCGCCCCACTTCTACAGGTACAGCCGCCACCTCCCCTACCAGCACTGCCCTCCCAGCAGCCCCTCAGCATTCGCCCCGTGCCCGCTCACCCAGGAGGGTGGGCATCACCTTCGCCCCAGGCACCTCAGGCCCTGCCCCAGTCACCCCTGCTGCCCTCAGTGAGGAGGCCATTGACCTCCTCAGGTCACTCACTGTTGGGCACTCTACCATTGTGAATGCCATCCAGGGTTTAGAAAGGGAGTTGCAACATGGTAATGCATTCCTGGAGGGCATTCATTCTGGTCTTGCTGTCCTTCAGCGAACCCTGCAATCTCTGGCCTCAGCACTGATGGCAGCCATTGTCCCTGTGTCTAGCCTCCCCCCTCCAACCTCCTCCACCCAGACCCAGTCCCCTGTTCCCCAGCCTATCCCAAGCACACCATCAGACCAGCATGCACACACCTCAACACACAAAAGTAGCTCAGGCAAACATAGGCACCACACAACCCACAGGCACACACACAAGCATCACCCACGTGCCGACACAGCAACATCCACTGCCTCCACTGTGTCCCCCTCCTCGTCATCTCCCTCCTCCCTCTCAGTGTCTTCTACACTCTCACCTGCATGCACTACATCTACAGGCACTAGGACTTGCAGCAGTACACCGAGCACCACACCCCGCTCACCTGCACTCACCACCTCCACTCCCATTTACACGTCCCCTGTGTCCTCTCCCAGTGTGTCTGTGACGCCCCCTCCCAAAGTACACAAACGCAGCCACCCACACACCCAAAATCCATCCACCTCACGACAGCCTCCAGTACCTGCACCTGCACCCAAAACACCTAAAGTGACACCTCCTACAACCACCTCCTCTTCCTCCACTCCCAGACCCCCTCCAACTACCCACCCCAGTGTTCGTCAGAAACTGTCCCTGTGAAAAGTTGACCTTTTTGCCCCCCCCCCCAATTCATCAGTCGCGTCGTAGCACCTCAGCCAAAAAGCCTCCAAAACCAGTGGTGCCTGTTCAAGGTGTATGGAGTGCACCGGCCACCAGGGCAGGCAGTGTGACCCGGAGCCAAGGCACTGGCAGCCACCCCCTGTAAAGGCTCTGAAATTGGAAAGTGTGCAACGGGACCCTGTGAAGACTCCTGGAGGCAAAACAACTCACAGGGGTTCCAGGGGGATTGCAGAGTCAGCTGTGACTCCTCCAAAGGTGGGGAAGGGCCAGAGGAAGTCTGCACAGCCTAGTGTGAGCAGCACGGCGGAGAAGGGCGGCATCCTTCCCGGCGGTCGGGACGCCACCGCCAGCACCGTCCTCACTGGTCAGGAGACCACCGCCAGAGTCAGTGCCCAGGAGGGCCCAAGTATCGTCACTGGTCAGGAGACCACTGCCACCGCCGGAGTCAGTGCCCAGGAGGGCCCAAGTATCGTCACTGGTCAGGAGACCACCGCCAGAGTCAGTGCCCAAGAGGGCCCAAGTATCGTCACTGGTCAGGAGACCACCGCCGGAGTCAGTGCCCAGGAGGGCCCAAGTATCGTCACTGGTCAGGAGACCACCGCCAGAGTCAGTGCCCAGGAGGGCCCAAGTATCGTCACTGGTCAGGAGACCACCGCAACCGCCGGAGTCAGTGTCCAGGAGGGCCCAAGTATCGTCACTGGTCAGGAGACCACCGCCAGAGTCAGTGCTCAGGAGGGCCCAAGTATCGTCACTGGTCAGGAGACCACCACCAGAGTCAGTGCCCAAGTATCGTCACTGGTCAGGAGACCACCGCCAGAGTCAGTGCCCAGGAGGGCCCAAGTATCGTCACTGGTCAGGAGACCACCGCCGGAGTCAGTGTCCAGGAGGGCCCAAGTATCGTCACTGGTCAGGAGACCACCGCCAGAGTCAGTGCCCAGGAGGGCCCAAGTATCGTCACTGGTCAGGAGACCACCGCCGGAGTCAGTGCCCAGGAGGGCCCAAGTATCGTCACTGGTCAGGAGACCACCGCCGGAGTCAGTGTCCAGGAGGGCCCAAGTATCGTCACTGGTCGGGAGACCACCGCCATAGTCAGTGCCCAGGAGGGCCCAAGTATCGTCACTGGTCAGGAGACCACTGCCAGAGTCAGTGCCCAGGAGGGCCCCGGCTGCCACAGTCCCACTGGACAATGAGGGAACGTCATGCCACACACCAATGCCCAGTACAGAGAACGTCATGCCACACACTAATGCCCAGTCCAGAGAACGTCATGCCACACACCAATGCCCAGTCCAAACACCGCCATGGTAAAGCCCTGCTGAACAGTCCAGAACCGCCATGGCAAAGCACCGCTGAACAGTCCAGACACCGCCATGGCAAAGCACCACTGAACAGTCCAGACACCGCCATGTCAAAGCACCGCTGAACAATCCAGACACCGCCATGGTAAAGCACCGCTGAACAGTCCAGACACCGCCATGGCAAAGCACCGCTGAACAGTCCAGACACCGCCATGGCAAAGCACCGCTGAACAGTCCAGAACGGCCATGGCAAAGCACCGCTGAACAGTCCAGACACCGCCATGGCAAAGCATCGCTGAACAGTCCAGAACCGCCATGACAAAGCACCGCTGAACAGTCCAGACACCGCCATGGTAAAGCACCGCTGAACAGTCCAGACACCGCCATGGCAAAGCACCGCTGAACAGTCCTGACACCGCCATGGCAAAGCACCGCTGAACAGTCCAGACACCGCCATGGCAAAGCACCGCTGAACAATCCAGACACCGCCATGACAAAGCACCGCTGAACAGTCCAAACACCGCCATGGCAAAGCACCGCTGAACAGTCCAGACACCGCCATGGCAAAGCACCGCTGAACAGTCCAGACACCGCCATGGCAAAGCACCGCTGAACAGTCCAGAACCGCCATGGCAAAGCACCGCTGAACAGTCCAGACACCGCCATGGCAAAGCACCGCTGAACAGGGCATGCACCGGGGAAGAATGAAAATGCCGCCACTTCAAGCATCGCTATCCCATGTGCAGGTGGGACAGTGACGGGACAGGAACTTCCACGGGGAGACCAATCCAGTCTGGGCACCAGTCCCCCTCCAGAACCAGTGGAGGCTGTTATCTACTTGCAAAACTGTGGCTTTGCACTCCCCAGGGTGGTACAGTGGGCACACCACCCACTGTAGAGACTTGAGAGACTGTGGCTTAGCACTCCCCATGATGGTACAGTGGGCAAACCACCCACTTGTGAGACTTAAGAGACTGTGGCTTTGCACTCCCCAGGATGGAACAGTGGGCAACCCACCCACTTGTGAGACTTGAGAGACTGTGGCTTTGCACTCCCCAGGATGGAACAGTAGGCAAACCACCCACTGTAGAGACTTGAGAGACTGTGGCTTTGCACTCCCCAGGATACCTCAATGGGCATGGAGCCCCCTCGTGGACCTGGCTTTGCACTCCTCCGGCTGAGGTGCCCCCCCTTCCCTTCCCCCTGAGGTGCCTGTAGTATTTCGATCTGATGCCCCGGCAGTGTTCTCTCCGTGTGTGGACAGGTATCTTTTGTGGACCTCGCCCATGCATTTTTGGACTAGTGGTGCACGGACATTGATATGTGCATATCTACACTACTTCTCGGAATGTATATACTTTTGTATGAATTTCTAATATATGTGTATATTTTTGAGACATGTATATTGATACATTACAATGTTTGGACTGATTTTGTTTTGTCTTTGCATTCTTCCGGGGGGGTTGTGGGTTGTTACTGTGATTTTTGTGAATGCATTGGTGTGTGTGTTGTAATATGCAAGGGTGGGGGCGGGGTGGGGGTGTTGCGTGTGTGTCCCCCTGACTTTTGCCTCCCCACTCCCCTATGTCATAGGTGCAGTACTCACCGTTGTCTTCGGCGCCTACGTAGATGGTGATCGTAGAGGAGCAGAAAGACAAGCGCAGGGAGTATTTGGAGTTCCGGCTCCATGGAGTCCTCCTTCCTCGTGGGATGTGTTCAGGTGAGCGTTTTCCCATTGAAATGGCTGTTTCCGCTGTGTTTTTATCCATGGTGAATCCGCCCCGGAAAAGGTGGCGGATTGGCGGGTTGCGATACTATGGGCGGTACATTGTCTTCCGCTTGTCTGTTGGCGGTGACCGACGTGCTGCTTGTGTGTACCGCCGTGGTGGGCGGTGTGTTAAAGTGGCTGTATTTGTTGGCGGTTTCCACCAGGGTCATAATTCACATTTTTGGTCCGCCGGCCTGTTTAAGGTATTACCGCACCTTTAACACCGTCCGCCACGGTTGTAATGACCCCCTAAGTGTACACTACTATTTTGAGTGCAGACCACTACGTGACCACACACTACTCGTCTTGTGATTCTGCTTTTTGTTCTCTGATGTCCTCCTGGAAATATTGCTAATATTTTTGGACTTTGGTTTTTGGTTGTGAAGCCTTTGCAGAACGGAAGTCAATTTCTAGCACCTATTTATCTATAAAAAGTGGGAGATTAAAGCATTCTGCATGGAAAGGGGACTGGCTCTGAACAAGAAATCCAGAAGGGAGGATCTTGAGTCAGCCCTGCTTCAGTATGAGTTGAAACGTTGTCAGGCAACACCACAAAATAAGTCTGAGGAGGAGAACTATTCTGAGGAGGAGGACTACTCTGAGAAGGAGGGCAGTGGCCCTGAGAAGGGAACAGAAGGAGATGATTGGCTCCTAGCTCAAATCCGGAGTCTGGAAGAGCTAGAAGCAGCGTTTGAAAGGGCTGAGGAGAGGAGAGCCTTCGCCCTGGAAAAAGAAAGGATTGCAGCTCAAGAGCTGAGCTGTGAAGAGCTGAAGCTGGAAGCCATGAGGGCTGAGTCCAGTTCAGATGGTGGCAGCAACAATCTTGTATCCAGTACTGCTGAAGAAGTGCACATGCCCAGAGATGTGGTGCCATGCTTAAAGGAGGGAGTTAACACACACCAGAAGGTTCAGGGGTATGAGGTAGCTCCAGTGATGCACCGGGTCCCTGAGGTGGATTGGGGAACTGGCATAGGGAGTCATATTCCTAGTGATGGGAGGGGTACTCTACTGACTCTAGATGAGAGTGACAGGGAGAGGGGTTCCCCCAGGTAGAAGTCCTGGTTATGGAGTGTGAAGACATCCCAGAAGAGTGTGGGATGAGTGTCAGGGACAGTCAGGTTCTGTCTCACCAGTCTCAGGAGGGTGATGTGGGGTGCATTTTCAAAGCAGAGTCACTGGATAGTTGCGTGAAGGGTACTTTGGTTAATTCATGTGAGGGGCTGAGTGATGTAATTGCTGGAGAGCATATGTCTAGTCCTTATCTTCCAGAGCTACGCCAACACCAGGTGGAGTGTGAGTTCTCTAACCCCAGGGAACTTATACTGGAAGCAGACGTCTGGGTGACTACCAGAGAGTCTGAAGAGGCATTTGGTGGTGCTCCTGAGAGGAGTGGTCAGTGCCCAGGAGGGCCCCGGCTGCCACAGTCCCGCTGGACAATGAGGGAACGTCATGCCACACACCAATGCCCAGTCCAGAGAACGTCATGCCACACACCAATGCCCATTCCAGACACCGCCATGGTAAAGCACCGCTGAACAGTCCAGAACCGCCATGGCAAAGCACCGCTGAACAGTCCAGACACATCCATGGCAAAGCACCGCTGAACAGTCCAGACACCGCCATGGCAAAGCACCACTGAACAGTCCAGACATCGGCATGTCAAAGCACCGCTGAACAATCCAGACACCGCCATGGTAAAGCACAGCTGAACAGTCCAGACACCGCCATGGCAAAGCACCGCTGAACAGTCCAGACACCGCCATGGCAAAGCACCGCTGAACAGTCCAGAACGGCCATGGCAAAGCACCGCTGAACAGTCCAGACACCGCCATAGCAAAGCACCGCTGAACAGTCCACAACCGCCATGACAAAGCACCGCTGAACAGTCCAGACACCGCCATGGTAAAGCACCGCTGAACAGTCCAGACACCGCCATGGCAAAGCACCGCTGAACAATCCAGACACCGCCATGGTAAAGCACCGCTGAACAGTCCAGACACCGCCATGGCAAAGCACCGCTGAACAGTCCAGACACCGCCATGGCAAAGCACCGCTGAAAAGTCCAGACACCGCCATGGCAAAGCACCGCTGAACAGTCCAGAACCGCCATGGCAAAGCACCGCTGAACAGTCCAGACACCGCCATGGCAAAGCACCGCTGAACAGGTCATGCACCGGGGAAGAATGAAAAGGCCGCCACTTCAAGCATCGTTATCCCATGTGCAGGTGGGACAGTGACGGGACAGGAACTTCCACGGGGAGACCAATCCAGTCCGGGCACCAGTCCCCCTCCAGAACCAGTGGAGGCTGTTATCTACTTGCAAAACTGTGGCTTTGCACTCCCCAGGGTGGTACAGTGGGCACACCACCCACTGTAGAGACTTGAGAGACTGTGGCTTAGCACTCCCCAGGATGGTACAGTGGGCAAACCACCCACTTGTGAGACTTGAGAGACTGTGGCTTTGCACTCCCCAGGATGGAACAGTGGGCAACCCACCCACTTGTGAGACTTGAGTGACTGTGGCTTTGCACTCCCCAGGATGGAACAGTGGGCAAACCACCCACTGTAGAGACTTGAGAGACTGTGGCTTTGCACTCCCCAGGATACCTCAATGGGCATGGAGCCCCCTCGTGGACCTGGCTTTGCACTCCTCCGGCTGAGGTGCCCCCCCTTCCTTTCCCCCTGAGGTGCCTGTAGTATTTCGATCTGATGCCCCGGCAGTGTTCTCTCCGTGTGTGGACAGGTATCTTTTGTGGTCCTCGCCCATGCATTTTTGGACTAGTGGTGCACGGTCATTGATATGTGCATATCTGCACTACTTCTCGGAATGTATATACTTTTGTATGAATTTCTAATATATGTGTATATTTTTGAGACATGTATATTGATACATTACAATGTTTGGACTGATTTTGTTTTGTCTTTGCATTCTTTCGGGGGGGTTGTGGGTTGTTACTGTGATTTTTGTGAATGCATTGGTGTGTGTGTTGTAATATGCGAGGGTGGGGGTGGGGGTGGGGGTGTTGCGTGTTTGTCCCCCTGACTTTTGCCTCCCCCTCCCCTATGTCATTGGTGCAGTACTCACCGTTGTCTTCGGCACCTACGTAGATGGTGATCGTAGAGGAGAAGAAAGACAAGCGCAGGGAGTATTTGGAGTTCCGGCTCCATGGAGTCCTCCTTCCTCGTGGGATGTGTTCAGGTGAGCGTTTTCCCATTGAAATGGCTGTTTCCACCGTGTTTTTATCCACGGTGAATCCGCCCCGGAAAAGGTGGCGGATTGGCGGGTTGCGATACTATGGGCGGTACATTGTCTTCCACTTGTCTGTTGGCGGTGACCGACGCGCTGCTTGTCTGTACCGCCGTGGTGGGTGGTGTGTTAAAGTGGCTGTATTTGTTGGCGGTTTCCGCCAGGGTCATAATTCCCTTTTTTGGTCCGCCGGCCTGTTTGCGGTATTACCGCACCTTTAACACCGTCCGCCAGGGTTGTAATGACCCCCTAAGTGTACACTACTATTTTGAGTGCAGACCACTACGTGACCACACACTACTTGTCTTGTGATTCTGCTTTTTGTTCTCTGATGTCCTCCTGAAAATATTGCTAATATTTTTGGACTTTGGTTTTTGGTTGTGAAGCCTTTGCAGAACGGAAGTCAATTTCTAGCACCTATTTATCTATCAAAAGTGGCAGATTAAAGCATTCTGCATGGAAAGGGGACTGGCTCTGAACAAGAAACCCAGAAGGGAGGAGGATCTTGAGTCAGCCCTGCTTCAGTATGAGTTGAAACGTTGTCAGGCAACACCACAAAATAAGTCTGAGGAGGAGAACTATTCTGAGGAGGAGGACTACTCTGAGAAGGAGGGCAGTGGCCCTGAGGAGGGAACAGAAGGAGATGATTGGCTCCTAGCTCAAATCCGGAGTCTGGAAGAGCTAGAAGCAGCGTTTGAAAGGGCTGAGGAGAGGAGAGCCTTAGCCCTGGAAAAAGAAAGGATTGCAGCTCAACAGCTGAGCTGTGAAGAGCTGAAGCTGGAAGCCATGAGGGCTGAGTCCAGTTCAGATGGTGGCAGCAACAATCTTGTATCCAGTACTGCTGAAGAAGTGCACATGCCCAGAGATGTGGTGCCATGCTTGAACGAGGGAGTTAACACACACCAGGAGGTTCAGGGGTATGAGGTAGCTCCAGTGATGCACCGGGTCCCTGAGGTGGATTGGGGAACTGGCATAGGGAGTCATATTCCTAGTGATGGGAGGGGTACTCTACTGACTCTAGATGAGAGTGACAGGGAGAGGGGTTCCCCCAGGTAGAAGTCCTGGTTTTGGAGTGTGAAGACATCCCAGAAGAGTGTGGGATGAGTGTCAGGGACAGTCAGGTTCTGTCTCACCAGTCTCAGGAGGGTGATGTGGGGTGCATTTTCAAAGCAGAGTCACTGGATAGTTGCGTGAAGGGTACTTTGGTTAATTCATGTGAGGGGCTGAGTGATGTAATTGCTGGAGAGCATATGTCTAGTCCTTATCTTCCAGAGCTACGCCAACACCTGGTGGAGTGTGAGTTCTCTTACCCCAGGGAACTTACACTGGAAGCAGACGTCTGGGTGAGTACCAGAGAGTCTGAAGAGGCATTTGGTGGTGCTCCTGAGAGGAGTGGTCTAGGTATTTCCCAACCAGGTGAGGTAGGGAAGGATTGTAGTGTCCCAGGTAGGTCCCAGTGTAGTGGGATGGGTGAGAGACCCCATGTCCAGTCTCAGAGGAGAGGGAATGGGGATGGATGGGGATGGGCTGAGGCCCAAGGTGTCCGAGATCCGGTCCCAGATCCTGGAGGGTTCCATGAGGGAACATCAGGAGGGGAGCCTAGCCTGTACCGTAGGGCCATCTGGTGAGGGAGACTCCAAAGTGTCAGGAGAACTTGGGGAGGCAGCTGAAGCCAGCACCTTTGAGTGTACAAGAAGCAAATGCCACTGCTCTTTCCCGACCATCACACTTCTGCATTAACACTGCTCCTAGACAGTAATTGCTGGCATCTGTAATGATTATTGTTTTATCAGCAGGGTCAAAAGGTTTGAATACTACTGTTCTTACAATAGACCCCTTAATATTCTCAAACACCCGTTGGCATTCCTGTGTCAAATTAAATACCATTCCTTTTTTCATAAGTGCTTGCAACACATGGACCCTTTCAGAAAAATGATCCACAAACTTTGAATAATATTCTGCAAGCCCCAAAAAAGACCACAGTTGTTCTTTATCTTGAGCAAATTGCACTTGGGTTTAATTCCTTCACTTGTCAGTGTGTGTCCCAAGTATTCAACCTCTTTCACCCCAAATTGCATTCATCCAAACCAATAGTAAGACCAGCCTGTTCTACTCTTTTCAAAACAGTTGATAGCACTACATCATGCAGTTTTTCATTTTCTTCCCACACTAATGTGTCGTCTTGGAAAACAAGCACATTTGTCATGCCCTGCAATATCCTCTGCATGACCCTTTGGAATACTGCTGAAGCTGATGCTAAGCCACAAAGCATGCAAATAAATCTATAAGCCCCTTCTGGAGTTACAAAAGATGTAAGATGCCAGTTGTATTTGATGATAAGCATTTGATAAATCTAACGTAGTGAAACATCCAGCATTTTTCACGGACATCAACATTTCATTAATGGAAGGAAGAGGATGCCGGTCAACCCATATACACTCATTAAGATCACGCAAGTCCACACACATACGAATCTTGCCATTGGGTTTCCTCACTATAACTATACGGCTCAGCCACTCGGAGGCTTCAATAGGCTCAATCACACCAGCATCACATAAACGCTTCAACTCCTCCTTTAATTTCTCTCGTAATGCTAATGGAACATTCTGTACTTTATATACCTTTGGTTTCACACCCTTTTTTAAAACAATTTTGTGATCAAATTCCTTCAAGCAACCTAAACTTTGAGCAAACAAATTTGGAAATAAAGAACACCATTTACTTTTCTTGTGGAGTTCTGTTAGCAACACCTGGTCAGGATGATTGGTGTTCAGTACCATTCCTAACGCTCGTTTCTCCCTCCAACCCAGCAATGTTCTCTCTTTTTTGACCACATAAATTTTGCCTTTTGCCTTCCTTCCCAAAAATTCTAAATCTGCTGTGAAATATCCCTTTATAGGCATTTTAGTCCCACAATACCCTTCAGGCTTATCATCAGTAGGACACAACTCATACTTGCCTATGCTCTCCCATACGGACTCATCCACCAATGTAAAAGGCGAACATGAATCTGCCCATGTTTGAACTTCTTTGTCATTCATTTTCACAGTACATTTTGGAGGATTATATGGTTCACCAGTTTGATTTACCTTGTATTATGATTTTACACCACATACTACCATCACTTCAATTTCATTATCATTATCCGTAACCATCCGATGTTCAATTTGAGCATCACCTTCATTCACCAGGTTTGCTCCCTTTTTCACATACATGCTTGTACCCATCTTACACACTCTGGCAAAGTGTCCCATCTTCTTACACTTAAAACATTTTGCATTGCCAGCGGGGCAATTACTTGCTTCTGCAGTGTGTCTTGCACTTCCACACCTAAAACATGTCTTTCTTCTAGCTGTGTCCTGTGATGTCATCAAGCCATTTCCCAACTGTATCATACTACTAGTGCGTGCAGGTTTTTTTACCACATTCACAGCCGCACTTTCTCTTTGCTCTATTTTTTCCTTGAATTCATTTCTGCTCAATTCCTTCACATATCGGGAAGTGTCTTCCATACGTCTGGCTATGTCTATGGTTTTTTCTAAAGTGGGATCCTTCAAATCTAATAATTTCTCTTGAATTTTAACATTATTGGTTCTATTAATTAATTGATCCCTTATTATTTCATCACGTATATCTTTAAACTTGCATGAAATGGTCAATCTTCTCAGCACTGCAACATACTGCTCAATAGTTTCACCCTGCAGTTGAGCTCACAAAAACAATTGATGTCTTTCTACCACTACACTTATTTTTTTTTCAAAGTTATCTTCCAAAGCTTTTAAAGCATCTGCATACTCATCCTCCTCTATCCCATCTGTGTCTGAGCTTGCATTGTCATCTCTATACTCATTAACATTTATAGGTATGGTTCTCAAAACTCTTCTTCCTTCTACACCCAAACAATGCTTCAAAATGGCCAATTTCCTTTTCGCAATAAACGTGTCCCCCTCTAAGACATCTAAATATGCTTCAAACATGTCCTTCCAATCTTCCCATGCTATACTTGGGGATCCTGGTTCTTGCAAAAACATTGGGGGTGCAGATATAGACTGTCCTGCCATGTTTACACCAATATATGTTTATGTCCACACCAGCTAGACATGCATGGGGTTTAAAAATGATTTGCTAAATAACCTATTGCAATTATAATTCAATGTACAAGGCTAATTCCTACTATCAATCAGATTAATATAGACAAGTATGTGTGGTGAGTTTGAAATTTCTCCACCAGGTGGAGCTGTTGTTCAATTATTATCCAAGAATTTCAACCATATTAAAAACTGAATGGAACACTTCCTTGCTGTTCCTAAATTGGAAACAGATATCGTTTTAGACTTTGCTGGTGACTTCCTTTGCCATGACGTTGTGACGTGTGGCTGCGCCGCCTCACAGAGGGATCATAAAATATTTTATTTAGGATGTTTCCCGTACAAAATAGACTCAATTTCGCCTACGAGTGTCAATTTCCACAAAATTAAAACCGTAAGTTCAATGTTAATGTAACTGTGCTAAATATAGAAATTCCTTCAGTCACAGAGGATTCACGGCATTACCAAGGTCTGTCCCACGCTTGTAGTTTCAATCATGCGCACCCATCTCTCCAACTGTTTTTCTGTTATGCTTCATATGCTCACAGCGCAAGCTCCCTCCGAAGTACTGACTGTTCAATAACCATAAACTAGGTTATAATATGTTTTTGTTCAAAATCGAAGCAGTCATGCAGGGCAACAACAATCACTTTCCTTTGTAAATTACAGTTTTACTTGAATTTGTTGTAACACATTTCAAACTTCCACACTACTTGGAATGTGTAAACAACTAGGGCACGGTCGCTCTCCAACCCTTTGCACAGCAGTTCAATTAGTCAGTAGCCCAATCTTCTTTTTTTTTCCTTGTTAAATACTTGCCGCAAATGTTGCGAGCACACTGCTCACTTCACCGATGTCTTCAGAAGTGAGTCAGGGGTCCAATATCCTCATACAGGTTTCGCCAGTTCCAAACATAGGGCGCTTAAGCTCCTCTATCCCATCCTTGTCGCCACTTTTCCGGAAAGTAAAGAGCACACCTTGGAAATACGTTGAAGCTGTTTATTAAGTCACCAAGAAGGACCCCTGACCGCTGCCTCCATCAACTGTCTCAGTCCCCTCCTCATGGAATCCCCCTTCAGGCCACATTCTACATTCCAATACAATGATAATACAAGTACATAGACTAGATTGTTATTTTACACGTCACAAGATCTAACAGTAACATTTGGTCTTTAAAAACCGAAAAATTGGTAAAAAAGTGCTTTGTCAGAAAGTGTGATTTTTTTTTCCTAAAAACATCAACAATAGTTTTGTTGTAGACATCTTCCTTCAAGAAAAGGCAGAATAGTAGTCAACGTATGCTCTTATGGCCGATCTCAAAAAGTATTCTACCATTGCATTTGTTTCTATTCTGGTCACAGATACATTTTTGGGTTTGCTGGTTGTCCAAAAGCATACAATGTCCAGCACCATCAACAGAGCTGCAGTTTATACAGTTTTTTCTTAGTGTACAAACTATGGTCCTCATTTACAAGGTTTTGGCGCAGGGCAGCGCCACAAGGATTCTTGCTGAGCTGCCCTACATCAAAAGTAAAGTACAGGAATGTGCTGTATCTATAACATAACACACCTTCTTGTCCTTTTTCCCTGCATTTGCGTACAATTTGCTACATCAGCCAGCACAGGCACCCTTGCACCATGGTGCAAGGGTGTCTGCATTATAGTAATGATTGTTTTTCTGCAGGAAGGGACACATGAGAGTGTTGCTCTCATGGATCTTACTATTTTTACCTCCCCAAAATGCTTATGTTATACTTTGGATAAAATCACAGAATTTTCCCACAATTATGTGTGGTAAAGTTCCAGAATCTGTGGGAATCCACAAACGTCCTAACACTTAGCATTCACACACAATTTCTTATAAATACAGTACTACCTGTGTGGGTGTCCTACCACCAGCAAACAGAAAATTCCCAAGATTCAGCATCCAAACACCTAAACATTTCCCTGGAATATCAATCTTTATAAAGATGCAGGTAGGTGTTTTTTTTTGCCCCAGGATGGGTCGGCATTCAGCTAATCTTACCAACTGCAGACATTTTTAAAAACACTTTTCTCAATAAAAAGGTTACCATACTTGTGTCAGTGGGCCATTCACACATGACAGGAAAGGTCCTAAGATGTTACATGGAAACATCAAGATTTTTCTTTTGAATTTGAATCTTTCTGGAAATGCTAAAACATAAATCCACACAGGAAATTTGCATCATATCAATCCCACATACTCACTTTTGGTTGATTGAATAGCACATGCGCCCTAAGCAGTGGAATACCCAGAACAGAAAAGATGCAATGTTCATAACAAATTCTGTATATTTTGAATGTTGCAGAGAATTATAGGCAAGAAAACATGATGGAATTTAGGCAACCATGTCTCCGTTGATTCTCCTAGGATCTATGTTTCCAAAATATCCAGGGTCAATAAGGTTCCTTGAGTGCTGTCCAAACCCTGACCATATGTTTGCAGCTATCTCTCTTGGAAAGAGACAGGTATTTTTAACATTAACATTTGTATGGCTTTCTGGGTAAGAAAATGTATTGAGAGTCTAGCAAGCAACACCATCATGTATCCCCATAGCCTCTTGGTTTCAGCAATGACCAGTGTTGGTAGGCTTTCCTTGATGCCAGCTGACCAAGGGCCCAAATTCTGCAGCGCTTTCCCATGACCAGTTAGAAGAAATTGGGATTTCTTTGAGCATAGTTTTGATATAACAACTGCCTGAGAGGGGGCACATTTTGCCTCTCCCAGTGGCAGAAATACTATTAGGTGCCCATGGTGGGGTCCTATGCCAAGACAATCCAGTGCAGCACCCACTCCTTTTATCACTTTTTAACATAGTGATCTGTTGGGCTTTATGTCCCCCAAGGTGGGCAGATTAAGTTGTTCACCCCGTATCTATCCATACTAAGGGAGTCAGAAGGCTGACCAGACATTCATGCAAAAAGTAAAAGGGTACAAGACAGTCTTTCCGCCCCCTTGAGGGGAAGATTGGAGGATTTACTTGCTCATGAGGAAGAAAAAATGTTGGAGAGTAGGGACTGGTGTCCAAGGAAGTAAGAGGTTAGAGCACCAGCCTGTCTTGGCATTTTCTTCTACCCCTGGGCAGCAAATATAATTTTTGCCATGAAGTGGGTAGGCAGAATGCGGGGTCTCCACTGACCAACATGTGAAACATACAACCGAAAGAATCAACATTTCCTCTCACTTGTTCTGAGGATGGCCACAGTGTTTGAGTTCTAGGCCTGGGGCCAGAAGGACTGTTGCAATCAGGGGGGAGTGTTATGGTCGACACCATAAAGGATCAGCACCACCACACATTTTTAAATAAAACAAATCCTGGTTCTCAAATTACTTATGGTTCCTGTTAGCACTAGGTTGCGCCATTTATTAGGTGTGACTGGATCAGATCGGCACAGTGCACACAATTACAAAGCAACCACTATCACCAGTACATGCTCAAACTCTGACAGTTCAAGCTAGAGGTGAGCAAAGCCATATAATGAAATGAATGTCCACAGGCTGAGACTGCAGCACCATCTTTCGCTGAGCATGCCAGGGTCGAGTCCCTGAAACCACTATGTCCCCTTCTCATGAGGCACCCTTGGGATTGGCATTAACTGTGCAAGACCTCTTTGTGGCGCACAGTTACTGCACCTCCCACTGCACCCAACTCTGTAAAGCAGCTGAAGGACAAAGGTAAAGAGTTCTCTCATATACATCGAGCTACACTCTCATGATCATACTGGTGCCAGTTATGTACCAGAGTCACATATATAGTAGGAGGGGACACACAGTCATCCATGTGCAGGTGCCATGCCAGCTGCCCTGCAACAGGTCTCCCAATTATAGCTGCAGTCTACATTCCTGCTGCTGACCTCTGTTCAACCTCTCGCCCAATTTATCCCAAACCAATTTAGAAAAATAGAGTACAGATTTATTAACAACATAACATTAAAACAAAAATCCAATAACGGAAAACAGAGCTCTAAATATTTAAATTTTGAATGTGAAAATAGTGCCAAAATGTGCTGAGCACCAAAAGAAATCAGGTTTTACAATGTCTGAAGTTTTACCTTCAGATTTAGGGCCTCATTACAGATGTGGCTGTCCGAGGACCACCACACTCGTGTTGACGGTCGCACCACGGCACTCCAGGTGGTCTAATCACCAGATTAAAACCCTGGCCGGCAGACCCACCAGGGGACTGCGGTCCCCGCCTGGAACATGGTTCCCGATGGCATGACGGAGGTCCGAGGTTTACAACTCCCCTCACCACCAGCCTTTCCATGGCAGTCTCACAGGCATGGAAAGACTGGCGGTGAGGGTGTGCTGGGGGTCACAGAAGGGCCCCTGCACTGACCATGCCAATGGCACGGGCAGTGCAGCAGCCACCCTGCCCAGCACCATTGGAATGCACACTGTCTTCTGTGCAGATAGTGCACATTCCGATGATGCTGGTCAGCCCCTATTGTGCTACGAGATAGCACTTGGCTCCTGTAAGGGAGTGGAGTGCTATCCCGTAGCACTGTTACTGTCAGTCTGACCCGCAGGAATGCTCTATTGCATTGTTCCCACAGGCTATACTGGCGGAAACATTGTAATAGTGAGGGGGGATGCCACTGGTATGACATATGTCTTTCCCTTGAGTTTGGCATTTCTACTGTGGAACTGCCTAACTCCTAATGACACATCCAAGATACATTGCTCAATCAGATGTAGAGTGGAGGCTAGGGATATCAGCACCCACAGGTAAGACAACAAAATAGAAACATACAGGTTAACAATAATGGCAGTTAAAGGAATAACGAAACACAAGTGCCAAGCAAATGACATGACTATTGACAGCATGGGCATGAATGCCAAACTAAAGACACAGCACATAGCAGGACATCTCAAGCAACAGACAATGGTACAGTATGAATTTCAGCTCTCTGATGTTGAACATTTGAGCCACATAACAAAAAAATGCTATTATTGATATTGTGTAACAATCACAACACAAGCTTAGGGGACATCACTGCCAATAGCAAGCGTGGTATGTAGAAAATTGAGTGATTTATACAACATGTAATAATCAGTATTTGATGACCATACCAAAATTATATATATTTCTGGTGCTTTGCTATTGGTTAAGTCAAACACCAGAAAGCAGGTCTGTTTAGTACTGCATGCATACCCCGAGCTGCCATGCTACACATCTTCTTTGTGGATAAAGAACTTACATTGCTGCTGAAGCTGTCATATTATATGCTTTGTGTTATGAGTGGAAGCTTGAATTGCTTATGTCTACAGTCCAAGAATTATCTGTGTCTTACTAAAGCTGAAAAACCCAAAAGACGCTATAGAAGAGTCACAGCAATAAGCATTGCTACAATCCATGAGTCTGATTTATGAGTGACAACGATGAATCACTCATAATGCATGAACTCTGACCCTCATCCTTTTAAGGATGAATCCATTTCTTCATTCACTCACCTGTTGGATCTTGCTTGTATTTCTCCACTCACTTTTTAAACATTTGCAGAAACTCTCCAATCAATACAGAAGTACTTTCAGTTATAAGTCAAACCAAATAGCTTTGCATTTCCTTTTTCTGTATTTTCTGGACCCAAATAACTCAAAGGAACAAATAAATAATTTATGAAGCAGACCCAATATCTTCACTTCTATAGATGAGTGATCCAGAAGCATTAGAACCTACAGATTCTATGAGAGAAAATGCTTTAAGCAAAAGCAGAATGCAATATTTGTTACATAGTAAAATACAAAAAAGCATAGATAACATAATCCCCATAGAGACAGCAGTCAGTCACATAAACATACACCCAAACGTTCTTTCAGACATCAATACATTCTCTATATCACACTCAAATACATTATCATTTAGAATACAGTCATAAATAATGTATTTATTTACATTATGGGGGTCATTACAACATTGGCGGGTGGCTTCCGCCGCCCGCTAAGCTGTAACCGCCATGCGGCCGCCAATGCGGCCGCACTCCCGCGGTGCCCATTACAACATCCCCGCTGGGCCGGCGAGCGCAAACCTAGTTTACGCCCGCCGGCCCAGCGGGGATGCGGCCGCAACATAGGAGCCGGCTCCTAATGGAGCCGGCGGTGTTGCGGCCGTGCGACGGGTGCAGTTGCACCCATCGCGCTTTTCACTGTCTGCTATGCAGACAGTGAAAAGCTGCACAGGGCCCTGTTAGGGGGCCCAGGACTCCCCTTACCACCAGCCTCTTCCTTGCGGTGCAAACAGCCAGAAACAGGCTGGCGGTAGGGAAGTCATAATCCCCAGGGCAGCGCTGCCCTGGCGGATTATCACCACCGGGGCTAAAACGGCGGGAAACCGCCGGTCCCGGTGGTGCGACCGCGGCGCTACCGCCGCGGTCGAAATATGGGTCTTCGTCCCACTAGCCTGTTGGCGGTACGGACGCCACTTTAGCCCTGGCGGTCTCAGACCGCCAGGGTCGTAATGACCACCTATATTTTTTCAATGCTACAAGAAACCAAAACTGGAAGCTGGAGAAACCTTTGAGCTACAAATAGCGGCAGCAAGCACAAAACAACACAAGTTCAAGATATGCTGAAACATTTATATATTGACTAATAGATGTTTCCATTATTAATGTATGTTTTGCACATGCACACTTTATTCCTCAAACAAAAAGATATTCAATTAATCTATGTCTATCTCATACAGTGAGGGAAACTCCTGATTTTGTTAAAGGGACTAAAGTGAATCGTTAGAAATGGGATGTCTGGTTGGCAGTCAGGTTACACTCTGCCCAAGCAGGGACCCTGACTCTAATCAGGGCAAGGGTGATACTCCCTTAAGATAACCCCCGCTCACTCCCCTGGTAGCTTGGCACAAGCAGTCAGGCTTATCTCAAAGGCAATGTGTAAAGTATTTGTATCAACACACACAGAAATACAATGAAAACCCCTCAAAATACACACCACAACAGTTTTAAAAAATAGCCAATATTTATCTAAATCAAACAAGACCAAAATGACAAAAATCCGACATACACAAGTCAAGTTTTGAATTTTTAAGATAATAGATTCTTACTCCATAGAAAACAATGGATGTGTGGATGTTGCACACAGTACCTGACGCGCAGGTGAGCTTGCATCAGAAAAGTCAGTGATGCGTTGATTCTATACTCGCAAGTGAGGCCGTGCTTCATTTCTTCTCCGGTGGGGGAGGCGATGCATTGTTTTTCTCTCCCGCAAGAGAGCGATCTGTCGATTTCCAGACAGGCGCCTTGGGTACATGTCGATGTTAACGCCCAGTGGTGTTGCGTGGGTAATCTATGTGCATGAGGATGAGAATCCACGGTGGGTTGGGTTTGCATCGATTTCAGCAGCCGCAAGCGGGTGTTGCATCATTTCTCCAGTCGTGACGCAGGTAATGCTTAGATTACCCAGCCACGATGCAGGTGGTGAGTCGATTTCAGCTGCAATGCAGGTGGCGCATCGTTTTTACCGCTGCATTGCAGGCGGCGCATCAAAATTTTTGATTTCCACTTTGGTTCCACCAGCTTCACCTTTCAAGGTTCCAGGGACTGGATAGGCCACCACTTGGCAGGGTAGGAGTCTCAGCAGAGAGACCAGGTTCAGGCAGAGGAAGTCTTTGATGGGCCTGAGACTTGAAAACAGAAGGCAAGCTCAGTCCAAGCCCTTGGAGACACTTCCAAGCAGGAATATACCACAAAGTCTAGTCTTTGCCCTCTTCTAAGCAGAAGCAGCAACTATAGACCAGCCCAGCAATGCACAGTCAAAAACAAAGGGGCAGTACTCCTCCTCCAGCTCTTCTCCTCAGCAGAGGTTCCTCTTGGTTCAAGAAGTAAACTAAAAATCTGGGGTTTTGGGTGCACTACTTACACCCGTTTCTGCCTTTGAAGTAAGCAAACTTCAAAAGAAAGTCTCTATTGTTTACAAGATCCTGACTTGCCTAGGCCTGGCTCTGAACTCACACCAGGGGGTTGGAGACTGCATTGTGTGAGGGCAGACACACCCCTTTCAGGTATATGTGGCCACCCCTCCCTCCACCCTAGCCCAGACAGCCCAGCAGGATTTGCAGCTACACCCCAGATCCCTTTGTGTCACTGTCCAGTGGAGATTCAAAAACAGCCCAACTGTCAGTCTGACCAAGACAGGGAATGCACAAGCAGACAGAGTCACAGAATTGTTTAAGCAAAAACATGGCATTTTCAAACTGACAATCTAAAAACCAACTTTACCAAAAGATGTATTTTTAAATTGTAAGTTCAGGGACCCCAAACTCCCAATCTCTAACTGCTCCCAAAGGGAAACAGTACTTAAAAGATATTTAAAGGCACTCTAAATGTTAACATATGAAAGAGATAGGCCTTGCAACAGTGAAAAACAAATTTGGCAGCATTTCACTGTTAAGACATGGAAAACACATCAGTACATGTCCCACCTTTAACATATACTGCACTCTGCCCAGCAGGCTACCTAGGGTCTACCTTAGGGGTGCCTTACATGTATAGAAGGAAAAGGTTTTGGCCTGGCAAGTGGGTACACTTGCCCAGTCAAATTGGCAGTTTAATACTGCACCCACAGACACTGCAGTGGCAGATCTGAACCATGTTTACAGGGCTATTCATGTGGGTGGCACAACGAGTGCTGCAGGCCCACTAGTAGCACTTGATTTACAGGCCCTGGGCACCTATAGTGCACTTTACTAGGGACTTACTAGTAAATACAGTTTACAAAGAGAGCATATGCACTTTAGCACTGGCTCAGAGTCGTAAAGCCAACAAAAACAGGTCAGGAAAAAAAGGAGGAAGGAGGCAAAAAGTTTAGGGATGACCCTGCAAAAAGGGCCAGGTCCAACAAGAATATTCTGCTTTCTTAACCTGTTATTTTCAGTATAGCAGGGACAATCACAAGATAACTAAACTTCCTAGAAAATCAGTGGTTACAATCTTTATGTTGAGGTGAAGTAAAACGATCACTCAGTGATGAGTTTAGACTATCATTAGACCTGTCAGCCTTAGGGTGGTCTTCTCCCAAACATTTTGGCTGTTTACCTCTTCTTTTTGCTGATTTTTTTTGTTGGCATTAGGACTCTGGGCACTTTACCACTGCTAAAGTGCTGTTGCCCTCCACTTAAACATGGTAACATTGGTTCATCAACAATTAAGATATTTAATTTGTCTGCAAGTCCCTAGTAGAGAGTACTACTTGTGCCCAGGGCCTGTAAATTAAATGTTACTAGTGGGCTTGCAGCACTGGTTGTGGAGCCCATATTGGTAGCCCTTTAAACCTGCTGCAGGCCTGCCACTGCTGCACCTGTATGTGCAGTTTTACTGCCATGTCCACTTACTTGTCATTAAAACCCCTGGCCAAGTCTTAAAGCTCTGACCCTGCTTAGGAGAGCAGGACTCTGCCTGGAACCCAGAGTGATCTCTAAAAGCTGGTCGGCATGCCTCCTGTTGCTTGAGACTGAGGGAAATCAAAGACTCATCACCTGCTCCTGTGCCTAGCCCTTTGGAGGTTGACCCAGGTGCTTGTTCCAGTTGAACCAATGCACCTCCTGTCTGTTGAAAGCAGAACCGGTGCATCATTGCCTTTGCAGTACCAGAATTGGCGCATCGCACTCATAACCACTCAGAACAAACTCTGCGGTGGAAAATCTACTCATCAGCTCGACTGTGTGGAGAAACCCGGCACATCTACTGAAACAATTCTTCTTGGCTTGGTGCATATTCTTCAGAGCCGACGCATCACTTCCACTGCCTCAAGAAGATCAACACATAACCTCGACTGCAGGATCGACAAAGGTGCATTGCTCAGCTGCACTTGTCCGCTCGCTGTTGGGAACAGGATCAATGCACTGTGTTCAGAGGGCCTGCGTGGCTCCTGTATCCAACCCATGCTCCATCGCAGTCGGTCTGAACTCTTGATTTCACCCCAGTCCAGTGCACCCAGATAACACCCATTGGCGCTTCTTGTTTCTAAGCCCTTCTGACATTTTCATTTTATTTTTATTCATATCTCAACTTCTACTTATTGGATTGTCTTCATCTTGATCTTGATTTGTTTATAACATCATAATCTGTTTTTCTAACCTGGTGTGGAATCTTTTTGTGGTATTTTCACTGTGGTACTGTGTGTTGTGTTGCACAAATACATTACACATTGCCTCTTAAGTTAAGCCTAACCGCTCTGTGCCAAGCTACCAGAGGGTGATCACAAGCCAATGTATGGTGTGTATCTGACTTACCCTGACTAGGATTATGGTTCCTGCTCGGACAGAGTGCAAACCTATGCCAATCATAAACCTAATTTCTGCCATTGGTGATCAGGCCACGAGGACAGGACTTATGTTTGTCCAGTGCCATACAGTGCCTTAGTGTACACTCCACATCCAGACCAATTTGAACCCATTTCAATTCTCCCTGATTGGAATTATTATTTTTCCAAACAATCAAGTCTCTGTCTGGAGAAGTAGCACCTGCACCTGCAAAGATAGATTTTGAGCAGGCCAAGCTAGAGACCTACACTGTGGTCCAACTCAAGGAATTTTGCATGAGAGTTGAGCTGTCTACTAAAGGCTTCACCAGGAAGGTGGAGCTACAAAAGGCACAGAGAGCCTGGACAGAAGCTCATTATGCAGGGCCTGTGAGGATGATCAGGAGATTGGGCATGATGAGGAGCAGGTCCAGTAGAGAACCTGGGACTGCCTATTGAGAAGGAAGTCATCATCCAGTCAGAAGCAGTGGTTGTCCCCAGGGCAGGGAGCAGTGACTCCTCCAGAAACCTGTCCCCAGAGGAGATGGAGAACAGGAGTAAGGAGAAAAAGCTGAGGCATGCCAAATTAGAGTGGGAGCAAATACTTGCCAAGTCAAAAAAGGTACAAGCTCTATCACAGAGGAGGCTAGCCACTGAGGAGAGGAAGATGGCCCAATAACTAAGCCTCAGAGAGCTGGTCATAAGAGCACTTCGGTTGGAGTCCTGCAGTAATGGTGGCAGTGTACTTACAGTGGCGGCTACTGAAGTAAGAGTCTGCATACCAAAATGAATAAAATCTTATGTAGGGAACAGGAGATGTTAATTTTAAAGAATACATCAAATAATATGCTTTCTAGTGCTTAAAAAACAATCGCACCAACCAGAGACATCTGGTCGCACTTGACTGGGACCAAGTCACAATTTTAGTCTGACCACAGTGGACCCTGCTCGGATACACTGAGCGGGAGGACTCAGTCAAAACCTTAACTTTGGACTTAGCCGTTTTTCTGGAGCTTTTTCTCTCTTCGTTGGCTAGGCTCCTCGTCAGGCCGGGATCCAATGCAATGTCATTGGCTTGGTTCAGCGCAAACTCTCGTTCAACTCCTGGAAATCCCATTGGTGGGGAAAAGCTCCAGAGCTTCAGTGGGATGAACCTGGATTTCAGGCAGCATGACTCTCGTAAATGGGTCAGTCACCCTATGGAACTTTTTTCCAAAAGTTCTCCAATCTTCTCCAAACTTCTGGGTCTCCTTCCATAATCCTCCTTTAGGTCTCTAGTGGGCCACAACGCTGATCCAAGAGTCTAAAATACTGAGATGGTCCTAGAGATGTTCAGACTACATTTCCCAGAATGCACCAGGTGAATCCTCAAAAGTCCAGCTCAACATCTTCAGCTGGGTCCTCATTAGTAGGGTGTTGCAGGTGAAGCTCTTTTAACCTGTTCATGTCAGGGAGTCCACTTTTTCCCTCTTTTGAAGCCAGGCAAAGTTGTAAGAACTGTAGTTCCTCAGTGTGCAGCAGGTGCAGACATGCAGAGTGCAGTCCTTTGGATTTCAAACACGGGTTACAGCAGGGCAGTCCTTCTTTTCTTTGTAGTTCAGGCAGTGTTCTGAGGTGCTAGGTAACTCTCCCATATGTATCCAGTGTTCCTGGGCTGGCAAGCAGGGTGGCACTCATGACCAATGGGGTGCAGGGTGCCCTTTGGGTGGCCACCTCCTGTGAAGTGTGGCAAAAATATTTCCCAAGAAGCACTATTCTTTCAAAATCCAAGATGGAGGAAATCCCTCCTTGGAGTTACAGTCTGGGTAAGCCACCCCACTGGTGTGGTTTATTACCCTAAACACTCCCTCTTCAGTCCATCTGCTAATCTCATTACTGGTGCTCCGACCTGGCTGGGGTGTCAGGAAGAGGGGGTGAGCCTAAGTCCTGTCCTAAGTGTCATGGTCCCTTTGAAGACCAGTTTGGCTACCCTGCTCCCTTCCTGCCTTTTGCTCTGCAACTTGCAGATCTTCCTTCTCCAGATGTCCCATTGCCTCAATGCAGGCCACTTCACACCTCATTAAGAAAGCTTGTCTCAACCTAGCAGAGGCTGGCCAGTCAGTACAGCTGGAGAACTGTATTTTAGCTTAACAGAAAAATCGGTGGTATAACTTCTTTTCTGTGATAGATATGGCAAACGTCAATAGTAATACTTTAATAAAGTATTCCCATGTTAGCCTATGAAGCTTATGTACTACAATGGAGAAAAATGAAATGAACAGTTTTTCCCCCAGCAGGGCATATAAAACACCCTTTATCATGGCCCTGCTTATAGTTACAGGGCACCCTAACCCTGGGGCATTTAGGGGAGTCCTTAAGGGTAACCTACATATAAAAATAAGGTTGTTTGAGGCTTTGGAAGCACATTTAATTCGAAAGTTGAATTTGAATGTAGATTTCATTTAAAAATACCTCGCAAGGCAGGGCTGGTTTTTAAATTGACTACAAGCACCACAGCAGTGCACACAAGTGTATGAGATCTGCTGGGCCTCTAAACCTACATGCCCTACGATATATTAGAGACTTACAGGTAGGTTGGCATACCAATTAAAATTATTCCTAATTTTCATATACTTTTAATCAGAGCACAGGCCCTGGGACCGGTTAGCAGAGCCCAGGGCACTCTCGGAGTCAGAAAACCAGCATGTAAGGGTCACAAATGGGGAAAAAAGTGGGGGAATACTGCAAAAAAAGTGTTTTCTCACTGGCACTAACAGCCATGGTATGTTAGGAGAACCTGACTCTCCTATATGAAAGCAACATATCCATAGATTATTCACATATCAAACCATTGTACATTCCTAAACTTCAGTTCAAGCGAATTATCCTCAAGTCGTATACTAACAAGCCAGGCCCTCTCCAGTCCAAATTGTGAACATCTGAAGGTGTATGTTGCTGTTCCATAGTACAAATGAATCATGTGTCGACCCAGGACAAAAGGCACACATACTTGAGATGTATTGATCTAGTAAGCAGACAACATACACATTGATGGAATGATTGTGGTAGACCTGTTCACTTGTGTGTGGTGGCATCAAGACAATTTGCATGCCGACTATTGCTCCAACCACAGGGGGTCATTATCGCCGGATTATCGCCGCCGGGGCAGAAATGGCGGAAAACCGCCGGCCCCGGCAGTCCGACCGCGGCTTTACCGCCGCGGTCAGAATGGGGAAAAAAGCACTGCCAGCCTGTTGGCGGTGCTTTCAGTCATGTGTTGTGTTGCACAAATGCTTCACACATTGCCTTGTAATGTAAGCATGACTGCTCTGTGGTGAGATACCAGAAGGTGAGCACAGGTTAACTTATTGTTTGTATCTGACTTACCCTGACAAGGATTGTAGTTCCTGCTTAAACAGGGTGAACACCTCTGCCAACCAGAACCCCAATTTCTGACATCTATTTGTAATAATCACCTATTTTTGGCATGTGTGTACAAATTAAACTCCATGAATAAACAGAAGGACATCATCAGAAGGAACTCAACAGAAAACATGGAACAACTTCTTTCGAATCACCAGATGACTTATCAGGAATATCCAGAAGCGTGGATTCTGAAGCTTCATATGTGATGAAGCCTTAGGGGAAAGGAATCAAGGGCATTTGTAGTATAGAAAAGTTAATGGGAGGGAAACAAAACATCTGACAGGATACAGACAGTAGAGGATATTCATATCTGTATCTTTAATAAAGTCTGGACTTTCCATCAATATTCTAGCTAGGAAAATGAGCATTTTATTACAAAAATTGAGGCTCAGATTATGCTTGTTTAAAGCCCATTCACAACTACCATATGGGCATGAAATATTCAAATAGTTCAAAATATTGCCTCCTGAATGTTGACACTCTGGCTCATTCAGCAGATCTAAGATTGCCCTTTAACTTTGCGTCAGACAAAAAGGCTGTGGAGGACATCATCCAATGGAATTAGCCCAAAAGGTGCTTGTACTTTTTTCAGTGAAAGAGATCGCCTTAGCCCACCTGGCTAAAGCAGGAGAAGTTACAAGAGAATGTATTTTTTAGAAAGAATAACAAATGAAGAGAGGGTGTCCTTAAACAAATAGTCTTTATTTCATATTATTTAAAGCCACATTACACAAACCTTTGGATGAGACAGAAAGCTAGGGACACTCAACACTTATGGAGGTATTCGTCATGTGTTTTGCAAAGGAAAAGAACATCCTTAAAGGACAATAATGTCTTGTGGAATTACCCAAAGCCCCAATATTTGAGACTCTTTAAAAAGGCAATGAAGCAGATTAGTAACGTTAATTTTGAAACAGTAAAGACTCATTATCAGGCCATGTTTTTAACACTTGCAGAATTAGTTTACCATTCAATGTTGAGAAATAAGAAAATGTGGAAGGTGGAATGTCTAATATCCATCAGTAATTTGCAGACTACAGGGTGTTCCTCTCAGAGTTTGTCCTGACAAAACTCAGGGCAGCAGAATAGTTCATCCATAGCCATTATATCCTTTAAAGACTTGCCTTGAGATGCCAATGAGGCAAGAAATTTAGAACTGAAGGGGAGCTTGTTAAAATAGGATAGATATTATTTTTCATACACCAGTCAACTCCAATCTTGTCAAACCTTTCTGTAAGTCTCATAGGACCACTGCATGCTCTGAATTTTTTTTTCAAGGCCATTCACAAAGGGGAAGGGGTCCCCTGGGGACCCCTTCCCTTTTGCGAATGGGTTATTACCAGTGTGACACTGGTGGTAACTGCAAATTGCTTTGCGACCGCGTTCGCGGTCACAGAGCAATCCTACATCGCGATGCAACTCGCAAATAGGAAGGAGAACACCCCTTCCTATTTGCGACTCGCAGTCCCATTTTGCGAGTCGGTAACCAGTTTACCGACTCGCAAAATGGGAATGGGCATCGCCATGTGGCTTTTGTGCCTCGCAAACAGTGATTTTCGCTGTTTGCGAGGCACAAAAGCCTTGCTACATCTGGCCCCAGGTTCTTGTGTTGGTGGGATCTTCTGAGAGCAAGAGGTTGAGTTAGGTGTAGTCTTTGTAAAATATGATGTTTGTTCTATGACACAATGCTGGCCAAGGGAGTCATGTAGGTGTTGAAGAGGGTGGGGATGATAGAGGATGCTTCATTGACACTGCAGATGATGTCTTTGGGTCAGATAGGCAGACTTTCTGTGATCTTCTGGTAAGAAACTAGGCAATCCACCTGAGGGTGATTCCTTGGATATCAATATGATGCAGTCTTCTAATCAGGGTGTGATAATATACATTGTCAAAGGCAGCTAAGAGGTTGAAGAGGATCAGGGCTGCTGTTTCTCCCTGGTCGAGGAGGGCTCGGATGTCATTGGTGGCTGTGATCAAGGCAGGTGCTGTGGTTGGCACAGAATCCAGATTGAGAAGTGTCAAGGAGAAAGTTCTGTTCCAGTTATTTTGTGAGTTGTTGGCTGATGTTTTTCTAGGACTTTGGTGAGAAAGTGAGAATGAAGATGGGGTAGTAGTTTTTTAGTTCTCTTGGGTCAGCAAATGGTTTCTTGAGGGGTTGTTTGTTGTCTACATGTTTCCAGGCTTCGGAGAAGTTGGCCATAGCAAAAGAGGAGTTGAAGAGGGTGGTGAGCTCAATGCTGATATTGCAGCTTCCGGGAAAAGGTGGCACATGCAGGGGTCCAGGGGGGCTCCTGAGTGAACAGAGTTCTTGATGATAGGGGAGTCCCACGGGGTGAACTGGTCCCATGAAGTAAGTCAGTGGTCCCTGTTGAATTTTGTGAGTGTGTGAAGGTGAAAGAAGTCTGAGAGCTTGGGATGGGGTTCAAAGTTCTTATAGAGGATGGTGATCTTGTGAAAAAAGTCTCTGAGTCTGTTACATAGTTCTTTGGAGGGGGTGATGCTGTTATTTGTGGCTGCGGGGTTGGGTAACTCTCTGACGATGTTGGAGAGCTCTTTGCTGTGGCTGGAACTGAACTTGATGTGGTCACCTAGAGCTTTCCCCTTTGTCTCTCTCAGTAGCCCGTGGTAGAAACATAGGGTTGTCATGAAGGTGGTCCTGTCTGAGGTGTCCTTGCTTGTGCACCATCTTCTTTCCAGTTGCTTGCAGTAGTGTTTTGTTGTTCTGAATTTCTTCATGTACCATCTTGCCTGCTTGGTAGATCTTCTGTGTCTGCTGGTCTTGATAGGGCGATGATGTTGGTGCAGTTGGTGATCCAGGAGTTGGCTTTTGATAGCTTGGTCCAAGTTTGATGCAGTGTTAGGACATGATGTGTTGAGGGAGCTGGGCCATTGGCTCTCTGGTACTTTGTTGCAGCTTTAGTAGGGAGTGCTAGGTGGCTCGGCGGTGGCGGTGCAGGGTCTGGGGTCATGAAGTGTAAGATGAAGTGGCCGGTCCAGGTGAGTTCAGTAATGTGGCTGTACTTGACCCTATTGTTTGAGGTGAAGATGGGGTCCAGAGTATGCCCTGCATTGGGGTGGGGTCGGTGATAAGTTGGGTGAGTCCGATGTTATTCATGCTGTAGAGGAGGCTGGCGGTGTAGGTGTCATTGAGGTCGTTGAAAATTCAGATCTCAGATGAAGATGTAGTCTTTAGAGTCAATGGCTAGAGGGGTGATGAAGTCTGAGAAGACCTGCATAAGCTAGGGCATGGTCCAAGTGGTCTGTAGGTGAAGGTGCCTTTGATGTTGGTTTTTCTTTCAGTTTGTAGTTTATAGTTGAGGTGTTTCATATTCTAAATGGTGTCTTCTTTCTCAGTGGTGCAGTGAATGATGGCAGTCCCTTACCAGGGTTGGTTGGGGCGGTCTCAGTGTGCAGTCTTTTATACATAGTGTGTTGCTGTGGTGATGTCAGGAGTGGACATGGGTGTGAGCCAGATCTCAGTGAGGTAGGGGATGTCAGAGGTAAGGGTGGTGATGAGGTCCCATATCTCGGTGGTGTTGTGTAGCCATTTTGGCTATAATTTTAAACATTTTATTTTAGCATACTAGGCCTGTCGCTGTGCACTTTAACCTAGATATATTTTATTCTGCTTAGTTAGATTACTTTAACATTAGCCACATTTGCGGTCTTGTTTTATTTTTTCTATCTAGCTATTCTTTGCATAGGTCAGCACTGCGTTCTTAAACAAGACATTTCTTTCACTCTGTGCTTCTCTCAAGGCTGCAGTAAGATAGGTTGCCAGCAAAAGTGGTACACTTTGGGGGTCATTCTGAGTCCAGACTTCCCCCCTCCAAAATACCGCTCCGCAGTCGAAAGACCGCTGAGGGTATTTTGGCTTTTGCACTGGGCTGGCGGGTGACCGCCAAAAGGCCGCCCGCCAGCCCAGTGCAAAAAACCCTTCCCACGAGGACACCGGCTCAGAATTGAGCCGGCAGAGTGGGAAGGTGCGACGGGTGCAGTTGCACCCGTCGCGAATTTCAGTGTCTGCAAAGCAGACACTGAAATTCTTTTTGGGGCCCTCTTACGGGGGCCCCGCGACACCCCATACCGCCATCCTGTTCCTGGCGGGAGAACCGCCAGGAACAGGATGGCGGTATGGGGTGTCAGAATCCCCATGGCGGCGCAGCAAGCTGCGCCGCCATGGAGGATTCAATAGGGCAGCGGAAAACCGGCGGGAGACCGCCGGTTTTCCCTTTCTAACCGCGGCCAAACCGCCGCGGTCAGAATGCCCTGCGGGGCACCGCCAGCCGGTTGGCGGTGCTCCCGCCGACCCTGGCCCCGGTGGTCCGTGACCGCCGGGGTCAGAATCACCCCCTTTGTCTCCAATGTTCACAGAAACATACACACTCTTACATGGGGATCCTTTCTTGGAACATCAGGTGTTTTATTATAAAAACACTACTTTGACCCAGGTACGTTAGAGGGAGATTCCAGCCAGATGACCACGACTGTATGCTGATTACCGATTGCTTCGCTACAGCTGCTTATGTAGACTACCTGCCTCTTGCTCAGGTATGAAGGATGATGTCTTTCCAGGGGGAACCTGAAACGCAGAATTAGAGCTTAACATGCTGAGCTCTAACATAGCTTAGGTAGGAGCTATCCCTACAAACCTCAGTGACAGTATGGTAGCATTATTCTTGTGTTTTACTCTCCTTGTCACAATTTTAATCTTATTGTGCTTCATCGTCCTAGTTATTGCAATACATGCTTTATCATCTAAGGTGCAGTTACTTCAAAAGAAACCTTACTGAACTTTACTCTGCCTCTGATTGTCCTTGCATATGTGAGACTAATGTAAATGAGAGAAATGGATGAGATCTGAGTGACCACTATTCCCCTGAGGAGTCATGTATGTCATGCACCCGGTTGCCTCAATCATCCCTGCACTTAGGTGGAGATGAGGCTCTGCTAGTTAGCTGGAACAAGCCCGGATTAGGCCGACAGGTGTCACATGGTGCGGGATCAGACTCAATCCCCTGCAGTACAAGTGATTCTGCCACCCAAATCCAGTAGTCTCATTAGGATAATGAGAACCTATGTGACAGTGGCATGTCTGCAAAGTGGGCGTATGTTGAATAGGAGTCAGGCAAGTCGTTGCGAACTAAGGCCCATATTTATACTTTTTTAGTGCTGCATCTGCTCCGCTTTCTGATGCAAAAGCGGCGCAAACTTACAAAATACATCTGTATTTTCTATGTTTGCACTGCTTTTGCATAAAAAAATTACGCACATGCAGCACTAAAAAAGTATAAATATGGGCATAAGTGCATTGTGTTGGTTGATTCATGTGGTGGTGGACGGCGTGTTGGTGGGTGCTCTGATGATGCAGGAGAAGGAGCAGTGGATGCAGGAGAAAGGTCTTACTGTTGATTGAGGGGAGGTGTGGCAGCAGTGGTTGTTGGGGCATCCGTGGTTCAGGGTTCAGAGTATCTGCAGACTGTAAGAGAACTAGAGTTCCTGATGCAGAGCATGGTCCAGGCACGGCAGTGGTGCACCCACTGCATGTGTCCACTGCACTAACATGCAGCAGTCTCCATTAAGTAGGCCCTGGGAGGAGGGACGGATCCTGGTTGACAGTGGTCAGGGCTAGCGGGAGGCAGGAAATGGGCAGCAGTGAAACAAGTGGGAGAACAAATGGGGGGAAAATGGAAGGAAAAAATGAGACACAGACAGGCACAAAAGAAAAAGGAACTAAGGCCAGGGACAAAGACACAAAAGGCAAAGGCCCGAAGAAGTAAAAAACAAACTGCAAGGAAGACATGAATTTGGCTGATCAGGGGACGATAGAAAGAGAGAGAGCGGACCCTGAGACCTACTCAATGGGGTCACTCTGCAGCCTCCATTGAGTAGGTCCTGGGAGGAGGAAGGAGTGGTGAGTGGCGGTGGGCGCAGCTAGCGGAAGGTGGGAGACTGGAAGCAGCAAAACAAGCAGAAGTAGGGAGAAAACAGAGGAGAAAAGGGAGAAAAAGGAGGGAAAACTGAGGCACAGGTAAGCACTAAAGGAAAAGGCACAGACCAGTTGAAGGAAAAAATAAGCGCAAGGAGGCCAAGAATCTGGCTGATCAGGGTCTGACAGCGAGAGAGAGAGAAAGCTGGGTCAGGTGAAATGTGAAAAGTGAAATGTGCCTTGTACTTGGAAATATTGAATGGCCAAAGAGCCTGAAAAAAGCTCTACACAATTGATAATCATTGACAAGTCTCTTGCAGCTCATGTTCCACCATTTGCAGACTGAACACTCCAAAGATCTCATCTCCACAGAGTCCTAAGACTAGACCATGGCATGTGACTAAGATTATGGGCCTGATTTAGAGTTTGGAGGAGAGGTTATTCTTTCACAATAGTGGTGGATATCCCATCCATGGAAATATCAATCCCATTATATCCTATGGGATTTAGATTTCAGTGGACGTGATATCTGTCACTGATGTGAACGCTCCACCAAACTCTAAATCATGCCCTAAATCTTCTTGCCAACTAAAAGCATAAAATCTTCTTGCCACCATGTCACCAGTTCTTGAGTACCTTTGTCTAAAGCACATTGACCCAGATTTGAGAGGGTCTGGTGCCATTCTAATGACACATTAGCATCATTTTTTGTTACGCTAATGTGATGTTAAGTGACCGAAAATGCAGTGCCATATTTACAAAGTGGCGCAATACATGCTTTGGGACACTTTTTAGCCCCGCCCCAGGCATAATGTATGCAAAGGGGGCATTCCACCCATTAGGAGAGCTAAAAAATGGCACAAAGAATTCTAAGAGATTTCTTTGCATCAATTTTTGGGCACTTTTAATGCCTGCTCAGAGCAGGTGTTAAAATTGGGCTCCCGTTTGTTACAATGGGCCTCTGGGTGCTTTGCAGGATTATCATCAACATTTTTTATGCTAATCCTGCAAAGTGCTAAAGTAGCATAAAAATTCTGACGCTAGTTCCCTAACTACTCCCCATTAGGGAGCTGAAAAAATGGCACAAAGAATTCTAAGAGATTTCTTTGCATCAATCTTTGGGCACTTTTAATGCCTGCTCAGAGCAGGTGTTAAAAGGGGGCTCCCATTGGTTACAATGGGCCTCAGGGCGCTTTGCAGGATTATCATCGCTAGTTCCCTAACTACCGCCATGGTGCACGGTATATTAAATATAGCTCACACATGGTGGCGTTAGGGGGGCACTAAAAGGTGCAAGAAAAGTGGCACTGCACTAGGTGCAGCACCACTTTTGATAAATATGCCCCGTTGTCTCTATAGGGGCCCTTCCATGCCTGTTTGATCTTGAGACATAACAGTGCATGGTAATGAAGGGGTCTTAGAAATATGGCTTAAATGAACAGTGCCAAAAGAACCACCATTCTGGGTAATTCTCTTTAAAATGTGTGAGAGCAAACATCATTCTTATTTATTTTTTATAAGAGTGATGTTTAACCATGGAAATTCTAAAATTTTCTTTTTGGACTGTACAGAGAAACTTGGTGAAACAGATAAAAAGACAGGCTCAAAGAGTAAGGCTTAAAATGATAAATCATGGTGTACAAATTAAATTAAATGAACTTCCTGTCTTCCAGACAAATTGAACAGAGATGTAAGAATCCTTATGGACTAATTTCATTCTCCTGGAAAAGGAACATCTCTAAGATTAATAATGACCTCCATTTTGAAATCACAACTTTGTTTTGTTCTTTTTCATTTTGTGGTCACATTTGGTCATAAAAACTCTTCTGTTGCTCTTTTGAAAAAAAGCATTTTTATATTTTATATGAGCTCTGATACTTTTTGGCCTTAGAGAAAACTTTGAAACAAAGGAGAGACAAACCCCTGCATGGTGTGTAGAACCCAGGGATTCTCTAAAATTGCTTTCTAAATTTAAAGAACACATATTTGCCTGCAATTATTGAAGGGGAAGAAAATACGATGCTTATCTTTAGAAAATTCTTTCCCTTTTCCTGTGTTGTAGCAAATATATCAGCCCGTACTACTATGGGGAAAGACGAAGGGTTATTGGTATTGCTGAAATTGCCTAGTACCATACTCTATTTCACCCATTACTGAAGGGGCAGTGTTTGGTGCAACATTTTAGACATACTAACTTTATTAAAAGTATGTTTCCCAAAAATCCTTTTTAGAAAGCACTCCACATTGTATAGTGATGAAAAACCTTTACATATCCCAATTTTCTTTGTAAAATTGTCACTGAAAACGGAAGCCCTCAGCTGCTGGGTATGCCTCTGAGCTTTGCAATCAATCCAAAGCAACACAGCTTTGTGTCTCTACTCTAAAATAGCCACATTGGCATTGTCAACAAAAAAAGAGCTGGTTGAGCCCAGTTAGACATAACAATCAATTTCTAAAATCTTAGTAGGTGGACCCACCACTTCTAAAAGAGGAGGCTAAGGCCCTCACAATACCATTCTTTGGATCACAGAAACAAAATACCTTTTGCTTATTTCATTGAGCTTTGAAATTTCATTGAAAATTGAAACTCTGTGTAATTAAACTGACACATGACCATGGAGACTCCGGGACTACACCTTACCCTTGAGGCCACAAGTGATGCTCCCACCTTTGGTGAAAATGGTAACCATTATGGGATCTAATACAGAGCAGCTGAGGAATTGACATGTTAAATAAGAGATGACTCAAGCAAGGCTCAAAATATGCATCTAGAATGACTGATAGTAATTCTCAAATACTCCTGTTTCTAATTATGGGGGAATGAATATCTTTTCTCTGTTCGATGAATAACGACCAATATATTGGAATCATTCCAACAACATTTGGAAATTCAATCAATCAATCAATCAAGGTATTTATACAGTGCGCTACTCAGCCGTGAGGGTCTCAAGGCGCTGGGGGGGGTCACTGCTGCTCTAAAAGCCAGGTCTTGAGATGTCTCCGGAAGGCGAGGTGGTCCTGGGTGGTCCTGAGGTGGGCGGGGAGGGAATTCCACGTCTTGGCCACCAGGTAGGAGAAGGATTTCCCCCCTGCGTTGGTTCGGTGGAGGCGAGGGACGGCGGCGAGAGCGAGGCTGGTGGAGCGAAGTTGACAGGTGGGCATGTAGAAGGTGAGGTGACGGTTGAGGTGTTTGGGTCCCTTGTTGTGGAGGGCTTTGTGTGCGTGGGTGAGGAGCCTGAAGGTGATCCGTTTGTTGATGGGTAGCCAGTGCAGGTGTCTCAGGTGGGCGGAGATGTGACTGTGGCGGGGTATGTCAAGGATGAGGCGTGCCGAGACATTTTGTATGCTCTGAAGACGTTTCTGAAGTTTTGCGGTGGTTCCTGCGTATTGGGTGTTTCCGTAGTCCAGGTGGCTTGTGACGAGGGCGTGGGTCACAGTTCTTCTGGTGTCGGCGGGGATCCAGCGGAAGATCTTTCGGAGCATGCGAAGTGTGAGGAAGCAGGAAGACGAGACAGCGTTGACTTGCTTGGTCATGGTGAGAAGGGGGTCCAGGATGAATCCGAGGTTGCATGCGTGCTCTGAGGGGGTCGGGGCGGTGCCCAAGGCCGTGGGCCACCAGGAATCGTCCCAGGAGGACGGGGAGTTTCCGAGGATGAGGACTTGTCTGAGTTCAGCCTCAAGCGGCTGAGTTCATCCATTCTGAGACGTCTTTCATTCCATCATGCAGGTTGGTTTTGGCGGTGGCTGGGTCTTTGGTGAGGGAGAGTATAAGCTTGGTGTCGTCGGCGTAGGAGATGATGTTGATGTTGTGTTTGCATGCGATGTCGGCGAGGGGGCTCATGTAGACATTGAAGAGAGTAGGGCTGAGCGAGGAGCCTTGTGGGACGCCGCAGATGATCTCGGTGGGTTCCGAGCGGAAAGGCGGGAGGTAGACTCTTTGAGAACGGTCCGAGAGGAAGGAGATGATCCAGTCCAGGGCCAGTCCTAGGATACCGGTGGAGCGGAGGCGGGTTATTAGGGTGCGGTGACAGACGGTGTTGAAAGCAGCCGAGAGGTCGAGGAGGCTGAGGGCGGTTGTTTCTCCGTTGTCCAGTAGGGTTCGGATGTCGTCGGTGACTGCGAGGAGGGCGGTTTCCGTGCTGTGGTTGGCCCGAAAACCGGACTGGGAGGGGTCGAGCAGGGTTCGAGGAAGTTGGTCAATTGTTTGTTGACGGTCTTCTCGATGACTTTGGCCGGGAAGGGGAGGAGCGAGATGGGGCAGAAGTTCTTCAGGTCGTTGGGGTCCGCTGTAGGTTTTTTCAGGAGAGCGTTGACTTCCGCGTGTTTCCAGCTCTCGGGGAAGGTGGCAAATGCAAACGAGCTGTTGATGATGGTCTGGAGATAGGGGGCGATGCTGGCGTCGGCTTTGTTGAAGATGTATTGTGGGTAGGGGTCCGAGGGGGCACCGGAGTGGATGGTGTTCATGGTAGTTTTGGTCTCTTCGGCGCTGATGGGTGTCCAGGCGTTGAGGGTGACGGCTGGGGCTGTGAGTTCCGTGGTGGTCGGCGGGATCTGTGGACCGAAGCTGTTGTGTAGGTCGGTGATCTTTCGATGGAAGAAGGTAGCGAGGGAGTTGCAGAGTTCTTGTGAGGGCGTGATGGAGTTGGAGCTGGCGTTGGGATTGGAGAGCTCTTTGACGATGTTGAAGAGTTCTTTGCTGTTGTGGGTATTCTTGTCCAGTCTCTCTTTGAAGGATGCTCTTTTGGTGGCATGGATCAGTTGGTGGTGTTCGCGGGTGGCGTTTTTGAGGGCTGATATATTTTCTGTGGAGTGTTCTTTTTCAGGTTTTTTCAAGGGTCTGACAGGTTCTCTTGGAGTCTTTGAGGGCGTCTGTGAACCATTGGGGTTTTCTGGCGTTGGTCTGACTTGGGAGGCGTCTGAGGGGGGCGAGGTTGTCAGCGCAGTTGGTGATCCATTGTGTGAGGATGAGGGCTGCGTTGTTGGCGTCGGAGGTGATGGCAGGTTGGTTGTAGTTGAGGGTGGAGAGTAGCTGTTCTGTGGAGATTTTGTTCCAGGGTCTGCGGGTGATAGGTTGTGTGCGCAGGTGGTGAGTTTTGCGTCTGAAGGTGAAGTGGACACATCTGTGGTCGGTCCAGTGTATCTCGGTAGAGTGGCTGAAGGATACATGGTTGCTGGCGGAGAAGATGGGGTCGAGCGTGTGTCCAGCGATGTGGGTGGGCATGTTCACCAGTTGCTTAAGACCGAGGTTGGCGAGGTTGTCGAGCAGGGTGGTGGTGTTGGTGTCGTTGTTCTGCTCCAGGTGGAAGTTCAGGTCTCTGAGGAGGATGTAGTCTGGGGAGGCTAGGGCTTGCGGGGAGATGAAGTCTGTGATGGATTCGCTGAATAGGGCGCGTGGTCCTGGGGTCGGTGTGGATCTGGAAGTGCATGTGTTCGGCGGCGAGGAGGGTGTCTTCGGTGGAGGTAGTGATGTTGATGGAGCTCTTGTATATGATGGTGATTCCTCCTCCGACTTGGTTGGTGCGGTCTTTCCTGGTGATCTTGTAGCCGTCGGGGATGGCTATGGCGATGTCGGGGGCCGATGAAGCGTTCATCGAGGTCTCAGTGATGAAGGCGACGTCCGGTGCGGTAGAGTCCAGGAGGTCCCATAGTTCAATGGCGTGCTTGTGGACGGAGCGTGCGTTGATGAGGATGCACTTGAGGTGGTTGTTGGAGCGTGGGCTGGTGGACGGAATGCAGTCGCGGTGGAAGGTATGCTTGCAGGTTTGAAAGGCGAAGGGTCCATCTGTGCGTTTCGGGCTGGCTTGGTAGCAGGTGGTGGTACATCCCGGGTTGAGTGCGTGGAGGGAGGTGGCATCGTAGCTGTGCTCGGGGTTTATGGAGCGCTGGGGGTCGAAGTTCTGGCGCTGGGCGCGGTCCAGGCGCGGACGGGTGCAGACGCGCTTGCCTTTAGCGCTCTTTCAGCGCGTCAGCGGCGCGGCTGCGCAGCGGCCGCCATAAGAGGGAGAGGGGGAGGAGGGGTCAGCTGGGGGGCGGGAGGTGGGAGGGAGGGCGACGAATGAGAGTGGGGGGGCGGGCCGCACGGGAGGCAGCGGCGGGAAAGCAGAGAGCGGGAGGCGGGGAGGCAGAAAAAAAGAGAGAAAAAGTGGGAAGAATAGAGGAAATTCACTGAAGAGAGGCGAGGATGGCAGGAAAAATCAAAAAGTAGAAAGAGTCAGAGGGTGAAAAAAGCACAGTGGAAAACAGAGGGGCGAGATACACAGGAGTAGAAAGCGCAGTGGCAGAGTGTAGAGGGGGAAATTCACGAGGGGAGAGCCAAGCGGGGAGGAGAAAAACGAGGAAAGGACAAGAGAGAGCGCAAAGAAGTACACGAGGGGAGAGGGGAGAGCCAAGCGGAGAGGAGAAAAACGAGGAAAGGACAAGAGAGGGCGCACAGAAGTACACGAAGGGAGAGCCAAGTGGAGAGGAGAAAAACGAGGAAAGGACAAGAGAGAGCGCAAAAAACAAGGAAAGGACAAGAGAGAGCGCAAAGAAGTACACGAGGGGAGAGCCAAGCGGAGAGGAGAAGAACGAGGAAAGGACAAGAGAGAGCGCAAAAAACGAGGAAAGGACAAGAGAGAGCGCAAAGAAGTACACGAGGGGAGAGGGGAGAGCCAAGCGGAGAGGAGGAAAAAAAACAAGGAAAGGAAAAGTGAGAGTGCAAAGAAGTACACGAGGGGAGAGGGGAGAGCCAAGCGGAGAGGAGAAAAATGAGGAAAGGACAAGAGAGAGCGCAAAGAAGTACACGAAGGGAGAGCCAAGCGGAGAGGAGAAAAATGAGGAAAGGACAAGAGAGAGCACAAAAAAAGAGGAAAGGACAAGAGAGAGCGCAAAGAAGTACACGAGGGGAGAGCCAAGCGGAGAGGAGAAGAACGAGGAAAGGACAAGAGAGAGCGCAAAAAACGAGGAAAGGACAAGAGAGAGCGCAAAGAAGTACACGAGGGGAGAGCCAAGCGGAGAGGAGAAAAAAAAACGAGGAAAGGACAAGTGAGAGCGCAAAGGAGCACCTACGGCCTACAAGAGGTGGCAGGGGCCTGGGCAGGTGGAGCTGCAGCAGCGGGGGAGCGACCTACCCTAGGGTCTATGTGGTTTACCACATAGCGGGCACGTGGACCTTTTAAGCATGCACATGTTTAGATTTAAATGATATTTACCCTTAGTGGTGAAGGTTTGAATTTCTGTGGCTACAGAAACAGACTCACAAAGAGAGTGAATGCCTTCAAAATAGGTTTTATGTAGCCTGCTACTAGCAGCAAGTGAGAGTCAGGTTATCAATAACTGCACAGGCACAGGAACCAAAGCCTTAAACTATGAACTTTACAACAGAAATATCAAAGGAGGACTTTACAAGGTCTATAGGTTATGTTTGATCAATTCTTCCACTTCAAAGTTAAGTTAAAAATACTAGGCTCTTCATAACTACTGCTAACATCATAATCTCAAGTTTACATTAAAACAAACTGCAATAGTATTCACTCAAATAAATATGTTGAAATTCAAGGTTTAGAAGCCAGAAGAGCCACATTTTATAGGTTGTAATATTCAGCAAATAACCTGATGTCTATTTGCAAAAAAACAATCAACCGTTCCCCCCTCAAAAGTTTTTGTCAATGCTTCCTTAAAATGACATGAATAGGTGTCTCAGATGTGAGTGATGTAAGTCGTAGTACATACAAGTAGTAAATTGCTCCAGTGCTGAAATCTCTTCTACACTAGCAGACCTGCCAACTCACATGAGGCCAACATTTTTAACACAGTATTGGCTCCCCTCACCCGGTCTCCCAGTGAGGAGCCAGTATATCAAACAGTGGCAGGGAAAATGAGCTGAAAACCACTATAAACATTGGTTTTCAGCTCGACTTAGGGGGCTTTTAACTGCCAATGTCCTTTAATGGGTGTGAAATCACCCCGGAAAATTGGCAGCAGGCTCAGCAAGCTTTTTTTTTTTTTCTTAAGAAGGGGGTTTGGGTCCAGGGTAGGGGTAGGGAAAAGTGCCTCTCGGGAGATCACCCACCCTCCAAGGCCCTTCCCCCTCCTCACACTGTGAGGTTTTTGGTGAAGTTGGCAGGACAGCACTAACAATGCATTTTGGTCATTGCAGAGTCAATGCCAGATCTTTAAACCAAATGTCAGTGAATGAATTATAGTGTGCCAGTATTTGAGCCAAGGTAGCAGGAAAGCAACAACAATTGCCAAAAATCTATCTAGATATATAGAAGCAAAAAGAAATGAGGCCTACAACTGGGAAAAACGTAGCCTGTATATGCAATTCAAAGCACAGTTCATACATACTTTTAACAACAGAGTACAGAGGAGAATACCATGGAGTACTTAACTCATGGCTGAGCAGTAAGAAAAAAGGCTATTTCCTGATGACTGTCTCACTTCCTTTTAACCTGTAGTTTGAGACCTGGGGCATATTTATACTCCGTTTGCGCCGGATTTGCGTCTTTTCCTTTACGCAAATTCGACGCAAAACGAACTCCATATTTATACTCTGGTGTTAGACGCGTCTAGCGCCATAGTCCATGGAGTTTGCGTCATTTTTTAGCGTGGACACCTACTTTGCGTTAATGATATGCAAGGTAGGCGTTCCCGTCTAAAAAAGTGACTCCGAGGCATGTGCGCCGTATTTACACTCCCGGGCAAAAATGACGCCCGGGAGTGGGCGGGTCAAAAAAAGTGACGTCCAGCCGCTTTTGCGTCGTTTTTTAGCGCCTGGTCAGGGCAGGCGTTAAGGGACCGGTGGGCTCGGAAGGAGCCCAGAGGTGCCCTCGCATGCCCCCAGGGACACCCCCTGTCACCCTTCCCCACCCCAGGAGGACACCCAAGGATGGAGGGACCCATCCCAGGGAACTTAAGGTAAGTTCAGGTAAGCATTTTTATTTTTATTTTTTTGTGGCATAGGGGGGCCTGATTTGTGCCCCCCTACATGCCACTATGCCCAATGACCATGCCCAGGGGACATAAGTCCCTGGGCCTGGCCATTGGGCAAGGGGGCATGACTCCTGTCTTTGCTAAGACAGGAGTCATTTTAATGGGGGTTGGGAGTCAAAACAAAATGGCGCAAATCGGGTTGAGGCGAAAATTTTGCCTCAGCCTGACTTGCCCCATTTTTTGGCGCCCAAGCTCCATATTCCCCTACGCCAGCGCTGCCTGGTGTACGTCATTTTTTTTTACGCACACCAGGCAGCTCCGCCGGCTAACGCCGGTTAACGTCATTGAATAAATACGGCGCCCGCATGGCGCTTCAGAATGGCGTTAGCCGGCGTTAGATTTTTTGACGCACAACTGCGTTGGCGCAGTTGTGCGTCGAAAAGTATAAATATGGCCCCTAGGGTTTGCTGGGAAGTGTAGCTTTTTCGTGGCTGCTATACTAAAAGTATCAGTTAAGAAAACCTCAAATGAGCCTCTGGTCGTGTAATAAAATTAAATATGCTCACACAATCTCCACATTCACATACAGAGCCATAGCATAAAAGCTTATAGCAAGCACAGAAACCTTATAAGCATTCATGGCTCCTAAGTCATTAGTCATTAAAATTGGACAAACCCAGATCCTACAATGTGTACAGAATAAATTAGTGGGCACTGTAACGACCAGTCCCGATTTACTAAGTCATTTGTGCACCTGTGTTAAATATGGGTGTACAAATGCCATGATTCACAATTCATTGACAATATATACATTTACACTAGCAAAGGAATTTACTTACATGTATGATATAATATTAAGGGTAAGCAAATCTGCTCCCAGCGGTGGCGAGTGGCTGTTCCATGTTGGGGTTGCTTTGGAAAGTTGATTAACACTGATATTTTAGCAGTTTTATGAGTACTCACAAACTTTTTCAAAGCAAATCACCACCATAGAGACAGCAGGAGATTGCGCCTGCAAAAGGCAGAAGCACATCTGTATCCATTTTAGGAGTGGGAAGTGAACACCCCCAAAATCAGTGTAGATGAAATGGAAGGTGTTATCTCATAGTGAAAAAATATTTTCCATTGGGAAAGTGAAAAAAGTAGCCATTTCAAATGCACTTTTGTTAGCTATATAAATATATTCACATGAAGAAAGGTTTCACTACCAATCCCGTAATCTGTAGGAACGAGGCGTCCTTGAGCCTAAATGATAAAAAATGTTGACCTTGAACCACAATGTGGTCTGTGGCACAAAAATGAAGGGATCTCCGGGAGACCATTTCCCCTTTGTAAACATTAAAAAAGGAGAAAAAATATGTTTATTAGTGAGTACCAATGGTCAAAGGGACCTCTGCCAATTCCCCAAAAAACTTTGTAAAACAAGCCTTAATCTTAATTTTTAAACACAATATAGTTTCTTTTAACAAAATACCGGGCTGCATTAAAGAGGTTCACTTTTTCTGAAAGACAATGAAATACATGGTGGTCTGCTTACCAAATCAGGGTGGGAATTTATGACCGACCTTAACAATATTACACTATGGCTTATATTTTGTGAGTAGTAAATAGTATGACTGGCCCCTAGTTTTAGCAGCATAGATCACTTCAACAGGGACTGGATAGCACAAATATCGACAGAGCTGGCCAAGTTTTCCATCATTATTCCCTAATTACAAGGATTGCACAAGTGGCAGTGAAATTTTCATCAGGTTTTCCACCATAATTATAAAAACATTTGCTCAAGCTTGTTAGTGTAGGAAACATTTTTTGCACCTCATCAGTCAATTCAAAAGCTGGCACAAATAGAGAAAATGGAAGGTTTTCGTATTTTATTTGGAGCTTTGTAAAGTGCTACCTTCCACCCTGATGTGGCCTCAGAGCTGTTAGAAATTGGATTTCTGGCTGGCAAAGGTATGCACCCTCAAGCAGGAACCACAATCCTAGTCAGGGTAAGTAAGATGCACACCATAAATTAACCTGTGCTCACCCTCTGGTAGCTTGGCACAGAGCACTCTATCTTATCTGAAGAGGCAACATGTAAAGTGTTTGTGCAACACTTCAAACAGTTAAATATTGAAAGCACCACACAAAAAGGCAGCATACCTGGTTGGAAAAATAGATCTTAATATTATGAGTAAAATAAGATCAAAACAAAAAAAATCAAATAAGTAGTGTTGAACATGAATGTTTGAAGATTCAAATGCAAAACTGGAGATATCTGGTTGTGCTAGACCGGGGCAAATCCAAATGTTCAGGCTAACCTTGATGAAGCGTGGGTTCAATACAGACCCAGGTAAGTCCTGCTGAAGTTTTACCTTCTCAGAATTGAGCCAAGACTCAAGTTCATGGAGAAGAAGTTTGCCGGGGGCAAGGAGAGCATCCCTGCATAATGATCCCCAGGTTCAAAGAGTCAGACTAGAGCCTCACTGTCGCAAGCAGTGATTTTTGCTGTGGAAAGACAGAAACTTGCGGACACTAGTGCTGATTCTTCATGCAAGCGGCATAGTTACGCTGTGTTCTGGCCTGTTCGTGATCAGAAAGAGCCCAAAAGCCGATTTTCAGGAGCTTCAAAACCAATTTTATTGACTCATTGCAGCAGCACAGCAGTCCTACTTCCTGACAGAGTATACACAGGTCCAAAAGTGTACAGAGTTTGTGGTGTCACATGTCCAGTATTTATACCCAGTTGTGCCTTTAAAGTGGGGGAGACTTCAAAGAAGGTTATTTGAAGAGCACGCTGGGAAGACGTCACTATCAGTATCAAAGACAAGTGATATATGTAAGCATTCACATAATGTCCCTTTCCCACTTACGTGGGACAGGAACATAAAGTACTTTTGGAAAGGATTGTTTATATAATTGCCACCCCAAGCATACCTTCTTATCTATTGTTTGGAAGCAAACCTGCGTCAGGGGTCCTACAAGATCTGTATAAATACATCTTATGCAGACAAGGTTATCAGAGGGATTCCTACCAGATGCCATCAACGCTATCTATACTACATGTCGCCTTGATGCAAACCTAGCCTTTGTGTCACCATGGAGTCTGATCTAGAGACCTCATTCCAAGGTAACGAGGGTTGGTTGGTGCTTCTCATGGACACGGTACTGGCAGATTAGGTTTATCACACATAGCTCTCTTTAGGTTAGCCATTAGGCTCATCATGCTAGGGTATTAGGGCCTATTTTACATCTTATGGTTATTGTAATACGGTAGTGGTCTTTGTATTCCAGACTCTCATCTTTACCATTCTGCTTCTTGCTTTGTTCATGATCCTGATCATTGCAGCGTGTGCATTTTACAGTAGATTGCAGTCTTGTTAGTAAAACCTATTGAAAACTTCACTGCATCTCCTTCATTGCCTGTGTGTGACTGAGACTTATTGCTCATGTGAGAAAAGGGTAATCTCTATTCTACTGTGACTTCCCTGAGATGTTGCACTCTTGAGTCCATGCGTAAAAGGTGCCAGAAACCACCTTTTATTGTTTGGGTTTTGGTGAGGTACTGCTTGTGAGCTGGGAGGGTTTGGCCGACAGTTGTGACTTGTTGTAGGAATGGCCTAGTCGCCTACAAACAAAAGTGCTGTCATCCCTAAACCAGCAGTCTTGCCTAGAACAAGAGTCCAACTATGACACTCCCTTTCTGCCCTGGCTCCAGACTCACTACAGGGGGTTATACAGCTCTTTGTGTGTGGCAGGACACTGCCCTTTCAGGTGTAAGTGTCGGCCCCTGCCAACAATTGGGCTTAGGTTGGCCCATCAGGATGTTGATGGCCTGTCAGTCAGACATAAGCTCCCTTGGTTTGTTTGTGGCTGTCTAAATGGAATGCACAAGCCCAGCTATCACACAATGCCAGATGTGTATGTATTGGAGTAAGGCGGTTAAAGTAAGAAAATGACAACTTTCTAACAGTAGCATTTTCAGAATTTAAATTTAAAATCCAACTTCACCGTAAGTTGTAATTATAAATTGTGAGTTCAGAGACACCAGACCAGACAAACTTGCCTCTTCCAGATTGGGGATTACACTTATTAGATATAACAAGGTAATCCCAATGTTATTGTATCCTCTGGGAGAGACAGCCCTTACATTAGTGAAAAACAATTTAGGAGTTTTTCACTACCAGGGCATATGCATTGCATCCTGCCCTGTGGAACATATAGGGCCTAACTTAGGGGTAACTTATATGTATAGAAATGAAGACTTAGGCCTGGCAAGAGGCATAACTTACCAGGCTGGTATGGCAGTATAAAGCTGCACGTATAGGCCCTACAATGACAGGCCTGATGCATGGTTAAGGGGCTACCTAGGGGGGTGGCACAATCAGTGCTGCACGCCCACTAGTAGCATTTAATTTACAGGCTCTGGGCTCATGTAGTGCAGTTTACTAGGGATTTATAAGTAAAATAAATATGCCAATTTGAGTCAATGTTGCCATGATTTAGGGGAAAGAGCACAAGCACTTTAGCACTGATTAGCAGAGGTAAAGTGTACAGAATCCTAAAGCCAGCTAAAACGAGGTCAGCAAATAAATGGAGGGAGGGAGGCAAAAGGTTGTGGGGAAGAACCACCCCAAAGTTGTCAGTTCTAACAGGAGCATTTTGTCATGTCAGTACATAAATTTAGGGGAACAGTTATTCACACTGTGGCCCAAATGTATTAAGACCATGCATGGTTCTTCCATGACGCAAGTCAATGCAAAGCAACAAAAGTGCTCAAGTGACATTTACAAAGCCTTGGGCACCTTGCATTCCCTTGGGTCAAGTAGGCATTACATAGGTGGAGCTTGGGCACTCCCAAGCATCCATCCATGTATTTTGATACAAACCCATATTTTCTAAAGTCAGTTAACCTGGGTTTGCACCAAAATGGTGCAACTACCCGAGAGAGACGTATAATGGTAAATATCATCCTTAATTCTTGTTTACATGTCTGCTGTATAAAGAGAAATAGGGCTCTAAAGATTGTTTTTGTACAGAAAGGTAAGCCTTCCTGCGCAAAAGCAATCCTGCCCATAATACAGCAAGGGTTGATTTGGAGGTTGGCTGCTGAAGTGTGCCAGAACAGCGAGAGAGGAAAAGTGAGCTAGATATGGTGCAGCTCATCAAGTTTCTTGCTGCTTTGTGTTGTGCGAAAGAATAGTACATTTTCCCCATTTTTATATATGAAAAACACTGTTGGTGAAAAAGCCAGCACATTTCAACCAGGTTGGTGACCACTGGTGGAATACTTTCAGTTCTGAAAAAAGCACTGAAGAAGAGAAAGGAACCTGAGGAGCCTAGGGGTGATGATGATGTTGAGGCAGATGTGTGATAAATTGTAGGAAATATTATATAGAGAAACTAGTTCTGCTTCACTCTAATTATTGTTGTTTAAGAAAAATAATTAAAAGCTGTTCAGTGCTAAAAGGGGGTGTACACGATTTGTGATTCCTAGTTATCTGCCCACACATGACAAGGCCAAGTTGTGCATTGGGTGAAGAGGTCACATAATTGACAATACCTGATGAAAGACCAAATTAACATGGGCTCAAACCCTGGTAGCTTGGCACAGAGCAGTCCGGTTTAACTTAGAGGCAATGTGCAAAGTATTTGTGAAAGACCTCAAGCAGTAAAATCGTGAAAACCTCACACACAAGAACCCAACACCAGTTTAGGAAAATAAGGAATAATTTAATAAATAAAACAAGACCAAAATGACCAAAATCCAATCAGTGGATTATTGGGAGAAAGGGATTCTCAATCTCATGTGTCGCCACACCTTGGTCTTCCACTCCTGTGGCCACATTCTTGTCAACCAACTGTGTAACTTTAGTAAGTTCATGTTTTTCTTTCAAATACTAACAAATCCACCGAAGAGTATCACTTGGGTGTAAATCCTGATTCACTACCATTGCCTTATGTCCTCTTCCACGAAGTTCAACACCATCTTTGCTGGCAATTTGACAAGAAACTGCTGTGACACCCCATCTCTTTGGATCCTGAAAAACAGCTATTGAAGAAATATTATTTGCTCCTCCAGTCTCATTCACTCCTCTTTTTTTCTGAAGTTTTTCTTCCCACCAATGTAGAATTCCCTCTTCTTCTAATTCTTCTTCTTTCTCTTCCAAATCCAGTTCAATTGTGGCTTCAACACCCGAAAACTCAATATTCAAACTTCCACTGGGGGACTCACCATCACCCACTCCACCACCAAATTCTCTCCAATCAATTTTATGCAATGTCTCCCAGGTTTTCTTATATGTGTTTTCCCACAATGTCAAGATGGTGCACTGAACCTCTACCTCTTTTGAGACAGGTGCCCACAGGCCGTTTCAGACCTGATCGGTGATTGTATACCATGGTTTGACTGTGCATCAAATATCTTTCCTTTGTGGCCCTTCATGTCTCACCAATCTGAGGTGACTTTGGTCCTGTAGTGTTCACCTACCAAGGGTTCTTGCTCCTGTATTTGTGCTGTCAACCTTAGTATTCAAACCCATTGCCCTTCAACCTTAAAGCTCACTTCAATTAACGGCCCAGAGAAAAATATTAATTGTTCTCCCTTTATTAGATATGTGTCCAGAATGTCCCACGTGGTTTATTATGCAAAGGCATTGCTGCCTTTGCATAATACCTACCATTGTAATTCAAAGGCATTATCCACATAAATATGTCATGGCTTGACGTTTTCTGATTTTTTTATCAATAGTTTCTTGCCCTCCTTGAGCTACTGCCATGTAGGTCTTCTGAAAAGACTTTCCATGTTCACCACTCGGCAGCATATTGAAGTGCCACCTTAAGCCCTTTTAACACTAAAGCACTCTTGTTCACCCTCCCACATGCGCGCACCACCTGACGCCCAACCTCTGTCACAGTTGTGTGCTTTTTCCAGCTTTGCCCCGTGTCATGTCTCCAACACTTGCTGTTTGCTTCTCTTCCAGGCCAGCAGCACAGGCAGCCTTCACTTCACCCAGTCCCAGACATGACTCCCGCACTCAAGTATGAACGAAAACCAACCAAATAACAGACCTGCTTGTCGATCTGGCCGCCGGCGTCCCTCCCCCCCAACCTTGAAAACTCCGGCAACCGAGCACATCACACGAAAAGCCCGCGACATTTACAACTGCAGAACTAGGAGAAAACACTCTAGTGCTGAGGAGGCGCTTTGGTCTGGGTTGGATCCTGGGCCTTGCTACGGTTTCATTTGAGGAGCATGGCGACAACATCCCACAGTCGGAGAGTACAGGCGACCGCTGAGACGGTCAGAGATGGCACGAAGGGAGGAGTGAAGAACTAGATTGCGTGATAACAAATGTTACTACAGTACACACAAAAGGAATAACTCACTAAACCATTCCCAAGACCTCCCCCTCCTCCCTGCTATACTCCGCGAAGTGGAATTAAGATTCTGACAACCTGATTAAATGCTATAAAAACAATAGGACCCGACCCTGCGGCCCGGGACCCTTCCCTGCCCGTGACCACGCTGGGAACCAGACGGCAGCGCGTGAGAGAGCCCACAGCACTTACGGATACGGAGAACGGAATAGGCCTGGGGACGAAACATATGGACTGACATGGCAGAGAAGCGGTGAGTGGGAGAGGCTGAGGGCGGAAATACAACCGAATAACAGACCCAATTGTCGATCGGACCGCCGACAGCCCTCCCTCCCTGCCCTTGAAGGCCCCGACAACAGTGCACACCACACCGAAAGCACCGCAGCATTTACAACCACAGAACTGAGAGAAGACGGTCTGGCGCTGAGAAACCGCTTTGAGCTGAGCCAGAACCTGGGCCCTGTTGTGGTTACATTTGGGGGCATGACAACAACGCTCCACTAGGCGTAGGACCAGACACAGGGAAACGCCCCAGTCAGAGAATACAGACGGCCGCTGAGACGGTAGGAGGTGGCGCGAAGGGAGGGGTGAAAAACTGGGTTGCGTAGGAACAAGTGCTACTACAGTACACACGAAAGGAATAAACCGCAAAGCCATTCCCAAGACCTCCCCTCTACTATACTCCGTGAAGAGGAAATAAGATCCTGGGAACCTGATCAAATGCTATAAAAACAATAAGACCTGAGAGCTCGCCAGTAATGTACGTATGAAAATCCGACCTGAGGTGTAAGACAAAAGAACATTGCAGGGAAGTTCAGTAATGGGCCGCACCAAGGGCAAAACAATGGAGGACGGTGTGACCCCAACTCCCCGGAGTCAGAACGCAACGCCCCAGGTGAAAGAGAATATGGATAAGCTGGACACTATACTAAAAGAAATTAGAGACTCTTGACAAGCCATAGAGAACAGATTAGATATGATCACAACGGACATGAATAGAATGAAAGATGACCAAGCAAAACTCTCAGACAGGTTAAAACAAAACTGAATCAACAGTGGCAGATATCCTCCCAACACACAATGACAATAAAAATGCCATTGTGAAGCTCCAGCAACAGATGGAGGCCCTGCAGGAAAGGATTGAAGACGCAGAGGGGCGTTCACGGCGCAATAATATACACATAATTGGGCTCCCCGAAGGCAAAGAAGGAAACGACCCCACACGATACATTGAGACATGGCTACACTCCGTAGCCAAAGACAAACTGTCGACACACTTTGTGGTGGAGAGAGCACACCGTATCCCTGGCAGAAAACCCATACCAGGAGCCCCAGCAAGACCTGTAATAGCACGAATATTGAACTATAGAGATAGAGACGTCGCCTAACAGGTTGCGAGAGAATTAGATCCCATTATAATAGACAATGCCAGGATCTCACTGTATCCAGACTATACCCTGGCAGTCCAGAAACGCAGAGAATCCTTTCAAATAATAAAACAAAGACTACGCAAAATAGGAGATAAAATATGCACTACTATTCCCAGCAAAACGCCGCATCACACATAAACAAAAAACGCACTTCTTTGACTCGCCCGACCTGGTGAGTACCTGGCTCAACGAAAACTTCCCATACTCATGGGTGGTGGAACAGAACAACGGGCACCACGCAGGACAACTTCCACAACATCGTAGAGACAAACGGAATAAAGCCCAAACGTCGTGGAAAAGAACAGGCCCAACACTTATTTTCTCTCACATTATCACTAACAAACCCGCTGCCAGTGGGACATATTCTTGATCCACGCCCCATTGCGTAGGCCCCTTCCAGCATGAATTGGCTGCTTCGTTGTAGCACCTAAGGTAGGTATTACGTAATTGTTTGGCAAAGCAAGTTTAGGCTTTGCCTGGTATTTCTATTAGAGTATAAGTATGTTTATTTGCTATTAAGACAGACATCTACACCTACGCCAGTTACACAATTCTGCAGAAACTATAGACTAACATGGGGCCATAAGCGAATGAGGATGTACAGAACCAAAATCAAATATGCATACACAACGTGAATATAATATTGTCACTTGGAATGTGAGGGGGATGGGGGCTATCCAAAAAAGACACAGAATCCTTGCACAGTTAAATTGCCGCAAAGCACATATTGTTTAATTACAAGAAACTCATCTTACTGCACATGAAGCGGTAAAACTTTGTAAAAAATGTCGAGGCCAGATCTTCCACACTTCATACTCGCCATTTGCACAAGGAACAGCCGTGTGGATAATAGCTGGTGTTCCCTTAGAAGTGGTAGATACTAAGATTGATGTGGAAGGTAGATTTGTTTTAATCAAGGGTAACTTAGATGGGAAACCAGTGGTGCTGGGCAGCATATACGCACCAAACACTGGCCAAGACTCCTTTCTAGAAAGCCTATCCAGAGTGCTAACACGATGGGCTCATATACCCTGGGTAATTGGGGGAGACTTTAATGTGGTGTTAGATGTTGTCATGGACCGGAACACCCCTCCAATGTCAGGAACAAATGCACGGAGACAAGCGGATGCACTAAAGAGATGGCTACAGGAATGGTCCCTAGCAGATGTATGGTGGGCAAGAAACATGAACATGAAGGAATATTCCTTCTATTCCCACCCTCACAAAGTACACATGAGATTGGACTGGATTGTCTGCACTGAGGCACTGCAGACGCACACGATCAAAACCACTTACCTTGCAAAAACACTATCAGACCATAACCCTTTAGAAGTGACAATGAAATGGGGACAAACATCCACACCTATCGCAAAATGGAGTTTACTCCCCATAATGTTAGAAGATACTACCCTACGAGAGGAACTAGCGCAGACAATCAAGACCTTTTTCCATAACAATACAGACACAGCTTCCTCCCCACTAATCGAATGGGAAGCATTCAAGGTGGTTATACGAGGGGTTATAATAGGAGCAGTGATGGGAGTACGAAAAACCCTGGTGAGTGAACTGACACAGGCAGAAGAAAAGCTGGGTATCCTTGAGAAAGAATTGATCATTAACCCACCAACACTACAGCACTGCAGGGTCTCAGATCCGAACACGCCCGCCTGGTAGAAAAACTCCGAAAATGTGATCATATTAGATATAAGGAAAGAATGCACAGAGAAGATGATAGGGCAGGACCACTCTTAGCATGAATAATAAAAGAAGAACTAACCCCCACTCCCATACTGCATATCAGGACAATACAACATGGTTGTTAGACTTTTCATCCTTGGCGTGGTCTCCCTTAACTCTTTGCCTCTGTTCCCCAGGTTGTTGATGTGTGCTGGACTCTGATTTTACTGTTTTTGTTACTCTGGGCACTTTACCACTGCTAACCAGTGCTAAAGTGCAAGTGCTCCTGTTTAAAATGTGTACGTAATTGGTTCTCCATGCTTGGCATATTTGTTTTACTGTTAAGTCCCTTGTAAAGTGCACTAGAGGTGCCCAGGGCCTGTAAATCAAATGTTACTAGTGGGCCTGCAGCACTGGTTGTGCCACCCACACAAGTAACCCTGTAATCATGTCTCAGACCTGCCACCGCAGTGTCTTTAAGTGTATTTTTACACTGTAAATTCGACTTGGCAAGTGTACCCACTTGCCAGGCCTAAACCTTCCCTTTTCTTACATGTAAGGCACCCCTAAGGTAGGCCCTAGGTAGCCCCAAGGGCAGGGTGCAGTGTATGGATAAGGTAGGACATATAGGGGGTCATTCTGACCCCGGAGGTCTCTCCAGGGTCGGCGGTAGCACCGCCGACAGACCGGCGGTGCCCCGCAGGGCATTCTGACCGTGGCGGTTCGGCCGCGGTCAGATGCGGGAAACCGGCGGTCTCCCGCCGGTTTCCCGCTGCCCTGCAGAATCCTCCATGGCGGCGGAGCGCGCTCCGCCGCCATGGGGATTCTGACACCCCCTACCGCCATCCTGTTCCTGGCGGGTCTCCCGCCAGGAACAGGATGGCGGTAGGGGGTGCCGCGGGGCCCCTGGGGGCCCCTGCAGTGCCCATGCATGGCAATGGCATGGGCACTGCAGGGGCCCCCGTAAGAGGGCCCCACAAAGTATTTCAGTGTCTGCTTTGCAGACCCTGAAATACGCGACGGGTGCCACTGCACCCGTCGCACCTTCCCACTACGCCGGCTCAATTCTGAGCCGGCGTCCTCGTGGGAAGGTTGATTTGCCCTGGGCTGGCGGGCGGCCTTTTGGCGGCCGCCCGCCAGTCCAGGGCAAATCCCAAAATACCCTCAGCGGTCTTTCGACCGCGGAGCGGTATTTTGGTGGGGGAAGTCTGGCGGGCGGCCTCCGCCGCCCGCCGGACTTAGAATCACCCCCATAGTAATGTGGTTTATATGTCCTGACAGTGAAATACTGCCAATTCCGTTTTTCACTGTTGCAAGGCCTGTCTCTCTCATAGGATAATATGGGGGCTACCTTTAAATATGATTAAAGTGTAGATTCCCCTAGAGAGTAGATGGACATGTGGAGTTTGGGGTCCCTGAACTCACAATTAAAAAATACATCTTTTAGTAAAGTTGATTTTAAGATTGTGCGTTTGAAAATGCCACTTTTAGAAAGTGAGCATTTTCTTGCTTAAACCATTCTGTGACTCTGCCTTGTTTGTGGATTCCCTGTCTGGGTCAGTTTGACTGTTGGGTTGTTTTTCACCTCGCACCAGACAGTGACACAAAGGGGGCTGGGGTGTAACCTGCATTTCCTGATTAGCCATCTCTGCTAGGAGGGAGGGGTGGAGTGGTCACTCTCATCTGAAAGGACTGTGCCTGCCTCTGACAATGCCGGCTCCAACCCCCTGGTGTGTGTCTGAGGCCTTGCCTGGGCAAGGCAGGATTTCACAAGTAGGTGTGAGTCCCCTTTGAAGAAAGGTGACTTCAAAGACTAAAATGGGTATAAGAAGGGCACCCAAATCTACAGACTTTAGAAACACTTCTGGAACCAAGAGGAACCTCTGCCTGAAGAAGAGCTGATAGCTGAGGAAGAAGTGCTGCCCTGCCTGTGACTGTGCTTTGTGGAGCTTTCCTGCAGTGCTGCTTCTGCTAGAGTAAGAGGGCAAAGACTGGACTTTGTGTGCCTTCCATCTTGTGAAGAAATCTCCAAGGGCTTGAGTTAGAGCTTGCCTCCTGTTGTTTGAAGTCTCAGGGACAGCAAAGACTTCTCTCTGCCAGCACCTGGAGTCTCTGGAGAGACTCCTGCCCCGACAAGTGGTGCCCTATCCAGTCCCTGGGCCCTTGAAAGGAAAGCTGGTGGAATCCAAGGAAATCGACTTCGGACGACTTCAGACCGACACCGCTGCTGAATCCGGTAATGACGCCTGCACCTGACGCCGTGACCTTCACTGGAACACAACGCTCTTCGCAGGCCCGACGCCGCCGCAGCCCCGCAGAAGTCTGCGACTCCGTGGAAGTCGCCGCACCACGTCGTGACCGACGCCGCTCGAAGTGCACGGATTCAACGTTTCGCACAGACGCCGCGATCCCCTACTTCGCGCATCGGCTTGTTTTCACTCTTCACCAAAGGTACTGTACTTGGGGGTCTACACGACTCCATGTCCGGCGCCGCTGGTGTCGGCTTGTTGGGAATGACTCCGTCACGACGCCGTGTTAACATCTCATCAAAGCATTTTTGTTTCTAAGCGCTATTTTTGAGTTTAATCTTTAAAAATTCATAACTTGACTTGTGTATGTCGGATGTTTGTCGTTTTGGTCTTGTTTTGTTTAGATAAATATTTCCTATTTGTCTAAACCGGTGTTGTGTCATTTTGTAGTGTTTTCATGAAGTTACTGTGTGTGTTGGTACAAATACTTTACACCTAGCGCTCTGAAGTTAAGCCTACTGCTCTGCCAAGCTACCAAGGGAGTAAGCAGGGGTTAGCTGAGGGTGATTCTCTTTTACCCTGACTAGAGTGAGGGTCCTTGCTTGAACAGGGGGTAACCTGACTGTCAACCAAAGACCCCATTTCTAACATTGGTGATATAACTACCCAATTGGACATTAATACGGCCTTTAAAGATTATTACATGGCTCTATACTCCGCCCCACCCCCAGTAGAAGAGGGAAAAATTGACTCTTTCCTGGCTAAGATGAAACTTCCAACACTTAACACAGAGGACGGGCAGATACTAGGAGCTCAAATTACACAAGGAGATATCAAGGAAACTATTAAAAATATGGCACACAATAAAACGCCAGGTACAGACGGTCTCCCAGCGGAATTTTACTTACTATTCAACACACAGCTCACCCCACACTTAGAGCGATTATATCAAGCATCCTTAGAGATAGGAAGACTACCAGACACAACGGGACAAGCACTAGTGACGTCCCTGCTGAAACCGGGTAAAGACGCAATGGAAATGTCATCGTATAGACCTAAACACTAAACATGGAATATAAAATCCTAGCAAAAATTCTAGCACAAAGGCTCCTACCACACATAGCCAATCTTATACACACAGACCAGTGCGGTTTTGTACCAACGAGGACCACCTCCTTCAATGTGTGTAGATTATACCAGGTAATGGATGCAGCAAGGGGGAAGCTTCCATACGTGGGATGCCTCTCGTTAGACCTCCGCCAGGCCTTCGACTCACTTAGCTGGGAATACATGATAAAGGTACTAAAGAAGTTTCAGGTTCCACCGGACTATATTAAATGGGTCAACCTACTATATGCAGCACCAACAGCCAGAGGTACATAGAGGCACAAGGCAAGGCTGCCCTTTATCCCCCTTACTATTTGTCTTAGCCATAGAACCACTGGCACAGCTATTAAGACAAGAGGGCGAAACATGGGGCATTGAAATAGATCATGCACAACACGTAGTTTCATTATACACAATATTATATTATATATTAAAGATCTGAACCAAAACCCTAACAAAGTGGTGTACATATTTGACGAATTCATGCCCCTGTCTGGACTGGCCATAAACTATAACAAATCCATAGCTTTCTCATTCTATGAGCCACATAGAAACAGCGCGTTACCATTTGGAGATCACCAACTACAAGTTGCAACGGACTCTTTCTGATATCTTGGGATTCAAATATATCGTACCCCAGAACACCTCCTGGAAGGTAACCTGAAAAGAGTCCTCTCCTCACTGAAAACACAGATCCAATTCTGGATTATGTTGCCAATATCAATTGCGGGAAGGTTGGCACTAGCCAAAATGGTGGCACTACCCCGCCTACTATACTACTTCACCAACCTACCAGTGAAAGTTCCAGAATCATATTTTAAACTACTTAACTCTATGTTGCTGGAACTTATATGGGGGAAAGGACGACGCAGAATAAGCCTGGCCAAATTACAGTTACCGGTAGAACAGGGAGGGATGAACGCACCAGACTTTAAGGCTTACTGCATAGCTGGACAACTCCAATGGCTGGCGTGCTGGCTTAGCAGCCGAAACCTACAAGAAATAAACTACAATCAACAGATGCTAGACAGGGGTAATCTGCACTCCTTGTTATGCCCTGGAACCCTGATTCAGGGACCCACCCCTCTCTTGTTGAAAATAGCACTTCAATATTGGCAACTGGCACTTCGATACACCTCAGACACGATCCCCTATTCTCCCAATATCCCACTGTTGAGATTGCCAGTAACCATAGGTAATCTAACCCCTGCACAATTACAAAAATGGGCACAGGAAGGCATAGAGTCCATAGGTGCTTTGTTTAAAGACCAACATTTACTAACACACATGGACTACATCCATGAACACAACCTATCAACCTCACTTTTCCTCCTACATGCTAGTATTATACATTACGTCACTAAATACTGGGCCCGAATAACACAGAACCACCTACACACGCACTGGTACACTCCATATATACTATAGGCCAAGGGACACATATGGTCAAATGGCTGTATAAAGAACTGAAAACTCACTTATCTAAACCACTGATGGAATTAAAAATCAAATGGGAAACAGATGTGGGAAGAGAGATATCAGAAGAGGAGTGGACTAACACAATAAACTACACAAGCGTAATATCCCGTAATATAAGATTTAAATTCATTCAAAACGCTATACTCCACAGAGCATATTTTACCCCACACAGACTACATATCTTATACCCAGAACTGCCCTCAACGTGCCCTAGATGCAGAGAGAAGGAAGCGGGACCCACACACATGCTCTGGAACTGCCATGCCATCTCTGAATACTGGGAAAATATAACCAACTCCCTAAATACATTAGCAGGGAAGACTATGGGGGTCATTCTGACCTCGGCGGTAAAAGGCCCTTACCGCCGGTCAGAAGTCCGCCATTCTACCGCCGCGGCCGCGGTAAACCGCCACGGTCATTATGACCACCAACTGTGAAACCGCCAACATTCCGACATCCAAGGAAGGCCGCCTCATCAGCGGGCCGCGGAAAACTGGAGATGACCAAACCTCCACCGTCACGCCAACACAAACACGCCCATGCCATTCTGACCCACGAATCCACGCGGCGGTCTTTCAACCGCGGTATTCCATTGGCGGTACACACCGCCGCGCTCAAAATACACACACAGCTCCAAAACACAGCCACATTGGACAATTTGAAATACGCACACCTGAGACACATACAAACAACACTCCCACACATCCAATCAACTATAAAACACACACCCACATCACCCACAAACCCCCACTAGTTGGAAATCAGAGCGAAGGCGAGAGAGATAGAGATAGAGAGAGCGAGCACAGCAATAGAAAACCCCAACACACACAGGAACCCAACTTCATCACCCACACCACATCTACGCACACATCACCACATATCACCACGCACATCACCACAAACACCACCCCACACCTCATCCACACCACCCCATGGCACCCCAAAGACACCCAACGTTTACTGACCAAGAACTCCGGGTCATGGTGGAGGAAATTATGAGGGTTGAGCCCCAGCTCTTCGGCACACAGGTGCAGCACACCATCATAGCAAGGAAGGCTGAGCTATGGCAAAGGATCGTAGACAGGGTCAACGCTGTGGGACAGCATCCCAGAAATCGGGAAGATATCAGAAAGCGATGGAACGACCTACGGGGGAAGGTGCGCTCGATGATCTCCAGGCACAACATCGCTGTGCAGAAGACTGGCGGCGGACCCCCACCCACTCCACCCCAATTCACAGCATGGGAGCAAGAGGTGGTAAACATCCTGCATCCTGATGGCCTCGCTGGAGTAGGCGGAGGAATGGACTCTGGTAAGTCGAATCTCAACTACTTCACCCCCCCCAACCACCAGCATGCCAACCCCCCCCCCTCACCCCCAATCCCAACCCCCCAGCACACAACCTCCCTGCCAATGTCTCACCAGCACAACCCACCCTAAACAACACCAACCCCTGAATGCCAACACAAACCATAGACAGCCACCACCAAAGCATGACCATTGCACATACCCATACCCCCCCCCCACCACCCTCACAACACCTCCCACAAGGGAATGCCAGCACTGGGGGACAAGGGCACTCAAAATGCACGCCATGGCACGCACAGAAACAATAACCATACTCCTTTACCCCTGCAGGGCCCGAACGCCAACACACCACCACGGAGGGTCCAGATTTGTCCATCCCACCCCCAGAACAGGCCCCCAGCGAGGACAGCAGCTCTGTCGACCTAGAACCTGATGACCAGCCCGGACCATCGGGGACCTCTGGACAGTCGGTTCCCCACACACAGACACAGGCCACAGCAGACCCAAACCCCTCTGGGAACACCAGCACAGCTCCCACCCAGCGGGCCCATGCCTCTGTCTCGCGGACGCGTCAATCAGCGGTGTGTCCGCCACTACAGGGCACCCAGGCTGACCCAACACCCCAACAACAACAGGGACCTGGGGGCAGTGGTAGTGGGCACACCGTCCAGGGGACAGAGGCCCGGGGAAACAGGGCAACTGGGAGGGCTGCTGTGCGACAGGGGGGGGAGGACAGGCCCAGGGAACCGACTCTCCAAGAGGCCCTCACCACCATCATGGGAGCATACCATCACTCCCAGGAGACGATGGCGACGGCCAGGTTCACCGAGATCCAGGCACAGCAGGAGGAACGGTACATGGGGTTCAGCAATGAACTCCGGAACATCGCTACCGCTATGGGGACCATAGTCCAGGCCCTCAACCGGATAGAAACCACATTGCGGGACCATGTGGCACCGCAAAGGGCCCCTGTCACTAGCCAGGAACAGCCTACCACCTCCGCCGGCGCTAGTGGTCGGGAGGCCCCCACAGAACGATGGGCCACTAGAACCCCACCTCCTGCTGAAGAACAACCACCCCGCAAGAGGAACCTGAGATCTCAAAGGAAGACAGAGTAGGATGCCAAGACCCCCGCCAGCCTAATATCCCCCCGGATGTCATTCCACCGTCCCACAGTGTCACCCTGTCCAACCTTGAACTGCCCCTGCTCCATCCTTCCACAGGCATATGGACAATGCACCTGTGCGACCGAGAACTGGACTCTGCCATGGACATAACTCCACCCTCACCCATCACCGTTTTAATATCATGTACCAATATCTAGCACTAAAAATAAATCACTCATTGCACTGAAATCATTCAGGAGTCAGCCTGTATTATTTACAAATGTATAACACATTACTGATCAATAATGTTCTGTTATTCTTGTGATGACAACATACCAGTGTCAATAAGCATTAGTCCATGGGCTAACCAAGCAGAAGTCACGCAGTGGGTCATACAGCACTGAAAAGGGAAAGAAAATCAAACATCAGTTTAAAGGAACTGGGGGGAAATACACAAAGTAAAGATGCAGGGGGCTTTTTAGTAAATGTTAAATGGCGTGGGTGATTCTTACGTGTGTGCTACTGAAAATACTGTTGGATAACTCTGTCCCTGTTGTCTGGGTCGTCCTCTTCGTCTTCCTCCTCTTCACTCTCCGCAGGCTCCACAGCTCCTTCAACAACACCATCTGGACCATCCTCCTGCAGGAAAGGCACCTGACGTCGCAATGCCAGATTGTGAAGCATACAGCAGGCCACGATGATCTGGCACACCTTCTTTGGTGAGTACATCAGGGATCCCCCAGTCATATGCAGGCACCTAAACCTGGCCTTCAGGAGGCCAAAGGTTCTTTCTATGATCCTCCTAGTTCGCCCATGGGCCTCATTGTACCGTTCCTCTGCCCTGGTCCGGGGATTCCTCACTGGGGTCAATAGCCAAGGCAGGTTGGGGTAACCAGAGTCACCAATTAGCCACACACGGTGTCTCTGTAGCTGTTCCATCACATAAGGGATGCTGCTATTCCGCATCACATACGCGTCATGCACTGACCCAGGGAACTTGGCATTCACATGGGAGATGTACCGGTCAGCCAAACAGACCACCTGGACGTTCATCGAATGGTAACTTTTCCTGTTTCTGTACACCTGCTCATCGTCTTTTGGCGGTACTAAAGCCACATGGGTCCCATCAATGGCACCAATTATGTTGGGGATATGTCCAAGGGCATAAAAATCACCCTTCACAGTGGCCAGATAACACTCTAGACAAGATTTTTGAAAACATAGGCTGAGACATTCCAGATGACATGGCCACTGTTGTCTGGAATGAGCCACTTGCCAAAAAATGGAGGACTGACAGAACCTGCACTAGAGGGGGAATTCCTGTGGGTTGGCGGATGGGGGACATCAGGGCTGGCTCCAGCTGGGCACACAGTTCATGTATAGTGGCTCGGTCAAGTCGGTATCGTAGTATGATATGGCGTTCTTCCATTGTCGACAGTTCCACCAGCGGTTGGTACACGCGAGGATTCATCCGTCTCCTCGCAAGTCCCAGCAGACGGTGCCTAGGAAGGACAACATGGAGCACAGAGTCAAGCAAATCACAGGTACGTTCACCACAGCATGCATAGCACACGATTATCTATGTATTGAAAGGCGTGTATGTGTGGCAATGCTAGGCCTAGGCCTGTGTGACGCAGTACAAATTATGCCATGTGGGCCCTTGAAATGGCAGCTGCCTGACCTGTGAAGTGGGACAATGGGATGTGGGGTCAATGCGCTGGCGCGGCACACCGTGGCGGTAGGCGGTCGAAGACCGCTATACGAAGCCGCATTGGCTAACATTGAAGCCTATGGGTTTCAGGAGCCAATGACGAGGTGCGCCGGCGGTCGCGGTACGCACCGCCGCGGTATGCACCGCCGCGGGCGTGACCGCCATTTTCTATCTGCTTAATCACTCGAGACCTGATCATCCACAGGAGAGGACCTATACTGCAAGTGCTGCTGTGACCTCGGTCTGGAAGTGACAATGGCTGCTGCGACTGGGAAAAGGGCCCCTGCTTTCACGTCTGAGGAGTTGGAGAAACTTGTGGATGGAGTCCTCCCCCAGTATGCGTTACTCTACGGTCCTCCAGACCAACAGGTAAGTACACTGGGGGCACATTGAATGGGCTATGCCTGTGTGGAGTGGGGTGGATGTAAGTTGGTGGGGTGGGGGGCGAATGAGGAGTGCAACGCACGACAGATGAGAGCATGTGCCATATGGCAAGGTTGGGGAGGGGGGGCCAATCGCATCTAACATGCAGAAAATTGATGATTTTTTCCTTCCCACCCTGTACATGTCAAATAGGTCAGCGCCCATCAGAAAGTGGACATTTGGCGTGCCATCGCCAAGGAAGTCCGGGCCCTGGGGGTCCACACAAGACGGGGCACCCACTGCCGCAAGAGGTGGGAGGACATCCGCCGCGGGACCAGGAAGACCGCCGAGTCACTGCTGGGGATGGCCTCCCAACCTAGGAGGGGTGCCAGTCGTACCCTGACCCCCCTGATGTCCCGGATCCTGGCGGTGGCCTACCCTGATTTGGATGGGCGCTTGAGGACATCACAGCAGACACAAGGGGGTGAGTATCAGCACATTCTGCTATCTCTCTGCGCAGTGGAGGCGTCTGGGTGGGGGAGGAGGGTTGTGGGTGACATTAGCCCAGGGCGCTTTCTGTAGTGTAGTCCTCTCCTTTAGGCATGGCCCTGTGCTCCCGGCCCCCAACTCTGTAGGGTGACAAGTACAGCTATCGATGGTCCAGCATCACACATGTGCGTGTTTGTCGTCTCTAGACCTGTTGTCCTAGTCAGAAGCACTGAGTAGTGTACCCCGAATGCGCGGCTTAGTGCATGAGGCTCCTGTGTCTGTCCTCTCCGCCAACGGTGTTGACATTGCATGCACTCAACCTGGTCTTCGTTTTTCTCCCCCCACCCTTCTTCTTCATCTTCTTGTGCATGTGTGCATTAGCATCATCAGGCGGAGGAGAATTGGCATCGGAGCACGAGGGAGCTGCAAGTCACAAGGCCCCGGTGGGACCAGGAACAGACACCGAGGGCACCAGTGATCCGGAGGGCGAGGGGAGCACCACTACGGGGACCGGTGGTGACACCAGCGACAGCGACACGTCATCGGATGGGAGCTCCCTAGTGGTGGCGGCAACATCCGGGCCCCCCGCCTCTACAGGTACAGCCGCCACCCAGCACACCAGCCCCGCCCTCCCAGCAGCCCCTCAGCCTACGCTCCGTGCCCACTCACCCAGGAAGGCGGGCGTCTCCTTCACCCCAGGCACCTCAGCCCCTGCCCCTGTTACCCCTGCTGCCCTCAGTGAGGAGGTCATTGACCTCCTTCAGACCATCATTGTTGGGCAGACTACCCTTTTGAATGCCATCCAGGGGGTAGAAAGGGAGGTGCATCAGAGCAATGCCTACCTGGAGGGCATTCATTTGGGTCAGGCTGCCCATCAACGATCGTTCAATGCTCTGGCCTCAGCACTGACGGCAGCCATTGTCCCTGTTTCCAGCCTCCCTCTTCTGACTGCCTCCACCCTGTCTCTGTCTCCTGTTCCTCAGCCTATCCCATCCACACCATCAGACCAGCCTGCACACACCTCAACACCCAAGGGCAGCTCATCCAGACACAAGCACCACAGAACCCACAAGCATTCACGCAAGCAACACCCAGATGCTGACATTCCAACAGTCACTACCACCTCTCTGTCCCCCTCCTCCTCGTCTCCCTCCTCCCTCCCTGTGACGTCTACACTCAGACCTGAATGCACACCACCATCAGCCAGTGCTTCCATCACCAGCACACCCTCCAGTCCAGTCCGCACACGTGCAGTCACCACCCCCACTACCATTTACACGTCCCCTGTGTCCTCTCCCACTGTGTCTGTCACCCCCTCTTCCAAGACACACAAACGCAGGCAGACACCCACCCAACAGCCATACACCTCACGACAGCCTCCAGCACAAGCACCTGCACCCAAAGACAGCACACCTGACTCTCCTACAACCACATCCTCTTCCTCCACTCACATCACCACTTCTCCTACCTTTTACCTTGGTCCCAAGAATGTTTTCCTGGCTAATCTTGACCTCTTTCCCTCCACTGACCCACCCCCTCCATCTGCAAAGAGTCCCAAGAGCACCACAGCCACCACCAGCCCAGCTTCGAGTGTCACTGTGGTGCATGGGTTCTGGAGTCCACCCTTTGCCAGCAGTGACACTTCCATCAGCAGCAAGGGGACAGCCAGCCCCCCACCAGGCAAGAGGACCAGGAAGCTAAAGGGTCGCCGTGAGAGGACTGACACGGCTGCCCCCAAGGAGCAAAGTTCGCCCACTTCACCAGCCACAACATCTAGGGGAGGCAAGGGCCCGAGAGCCCCATCTAAGGAGCGAAAGGGCAGCAGGGCGGAGAAGTCAGCCAGCAGGAGCGCGGAGCAGGAGGGGCCCACAAGCCCCATCCCGGGTGTTAGGAAGGACACCAAAGGGCCCAGGACTCCGTCACCGAAGGGTCCAGCAACAGCACGGTCGGAGGGCGACTGAGCAGGGAGTCCAGGCCAGGTCTGGCTCCCTTGACCGACTGGACGAGCACCGCTGAAGAGGGCCCCGCCGTGCAGAAGAGCACCGCTGATCAGGGCCCCGCCGTGCAGAAGAGCACCGCTGAAGAGGGCCCCGCTGTGCAGAAGAGCACCGCTGAACAGGGCCCCGCCGTGCAGAAGAGCACCGCTGAACAGGGCCCCGCCGTGCAGAAGAGCACCGCTGAAGAGGGCCCCGCCGTGCAGAAGAGCACCGCTGAACAGGGCCCCGCCGTGCAGAAGAGCACCGCTGAACAGGGCCCCGCCGTGCAGAAGAGCACCGCTGAACAGGGCACCGCCGTGCAGAAGAGCACCGCTGAACAGGGCCCCGCCGTGCAGAAGAGCACAGCTGAAGAGGGCCCCGCCGTGCAGAAGAGCACCGCTGAACAGGGCCCCGCCGTGCAGAAGAGCACCGCTGAACAGGGCCCCGCCGTGCAGAAGAACACCGCTGAACAGGGCCCCGCCGTGCAGAGGAGAACCGCTGAAGAGGGCCCCGCCATGCAGAAGAGCACCGCTGAACAGGGCCCCGCCGTGCAGAAGAGCACCGCTGAACAGGGCCCCGCCGTGCAGAAGAGCACCGCTGAACAGGGCCCCGCCGTGCAGAAGAGCACCGCTGAAGAGGGACCCGCCATGCAGAACAGCACCGCTGAAGAGGGCCCCGCCGTGCAGAAGAGCACCGCTGAACAGGGCCCCGCCGTCTCAAGCAACGCTCCACTGGGCCCCGCCGTCTCAAGCACCGCTCCGCTGGGCCCTTCATGTCAAGCACCGCTCCGCTGGGCCCCGCCGTCTCAAGCACCGCTCCGCTAGGCCCCGCCGTCTCAAGCACCGCTCCGCTGGGCCCTTCCTGTCAAGCACCGCTCCGCTGGGCCCCGCCGTCTCAAGCACCGCTCCGCTGGGCCCGCCGTCTCAAGCACCGCTCCGCTGGGCCCTTCCTGTCAAGCACCGCTCCGCTGGGCCCCGCCATCTCAAGCACCGCTCAGGTGGGCCCCGCCGTCTCAAGCACCGCTCCGCTGGGCCCTTCATCTCAAGCACCGCTCCGCTGGGCCCCGCCGTCTCAAGCACCGCTCCGCTGGGCCCCGCCATCTCAAGCACCGCTCCGCTGGGCCCTTCCTGTCAAGCACCGCTCCACTGGGCCCCGCCGTCTCAAGCACCGCTCCGCTGGGCCCTTCCTGTCAAGCACCGCTCCGCTGGGCCCCGCCGTCTCAAGCACCGCTCCGCTGGGCCCTTCCTGTCAAGCACCGCTCTGCTGGGCCCCGCCGTCTCAAGCACCGCTCCGCTGGGCCCTTCCTGTCAAGCACCGCTCCACTGGGCCCCGCCGTCTCAAGCACCGCTCCGCTGGGCCCTTCCTGTCAAGCACCGCTCCGCTGGGCCCCGCCGTCTCAAGCACCGCTCCGCTGGGCCCTTCCTGTCAAGCACCGCTCCGCTGGGCCCCGCCGTCTCAAGCACCGCTCCGCTGGGCCCTTCCTGTCAAGCACCGCTCCGCTGGGCCCCGCCGTCTCAAGCACCGCTCCGCTGGGCCCTTCCTGTCAAGCACCGCTCCGCTGGGCCCCGCCGTCTCAAGCACCGCTCCGCTGGGCCCTTCCTGTCAAGCACCGCTCCACTGGGCCCCGCCGTCTCAAGCACCGCTCCGCTGGGCCCTTCCTGTCAAGCACCGCTCTGCTGGGCCCCGCCGTCTCAAGCACCGCTCCGCTGGGCCCTTCCTGTCAAGCACCGCTCCGCTGGGCCCCGCCGTCTCAAGCACCGCTCCGCTGGGCCCTTCCTGTCAAGCACCGCTCCGCTGGGCCCTTCCTGTCAAGCACCGCTCCGCTGGGCCCCGCCGTCTCATGCACCACTGGCACAATGACAGTGCCGGATCTGTCTCGAGCTACTGTTCACGGTTCACTGTGCCCACCATGCCTCCTCCTTGACCGGTGGAGACTGTTATCCACCTGATGGACTGTGGCTTTGCACTCCCCAGGATGGCAGAGTGGCCAAGCCACCCACTGTAGAGACTTGAGAGACTGTGGCTTTGCACTCCCCAGGATGGCAGAGTGGGCAAGCCACCCACTGTAGAGACTTGAGAGACTGTGGCTTTGCACTCCCCAGGATGGCACAGTGGGCAAGCCACCCACTGTAGAGACTTGAGAGACTGTGGCTTTGCACTCCCCAGGATGGCACAGTGGGCATGATGGCCCCTTCGTGGATCTGGCGTCGTGGACTCATGTGGCTGTGGTGCCCCCCCCCTTCCCTTCCCCCTGAGGTGCCTGTAGTTTTTTCATCAGATGCCCCTGCATTGTTCTCTCCAAAGGACTCAGGTCTCCTGTGTGGGCTTTGCCCTTGTGTTGATACACTTTGGCCCACGGACACTTGGAATTTCGTTAGATGTGCAGGACTTATTGCCTCGGTTTATCGTATGAACTGAATATTGAATTGATTTGTTTGAATTGTTATTGCTATTTGTCCGTGACTTATCAGTGGTTTTTATTTCCCATAAATTTCGAATCACAATTTAATTATGTCCTTGCTTTTTTCACGGGGGTTTGGGTGGTGTCACTGTGACTTGTTGCTCTGCATTGGTGTGTACATGGTTTGGGGGGGTGGGTGTATCGCGTATGTGTGTGCACGTAACCTTTCGTCCTCCCCCCTCCCGTGTGTCGTAGGTGCAGTACTCACCGTTGTCGTCTGCGCCGGCGTTCGTACTCGTGGTAGATGAGCAGGTAGACGAGAGCAGGTAGGATGTTTAATTCGGGTTCCATGCTGTCCTCCTTCCTCGTGGAGTGCGTAGAGGTGCGCGTTTTCCCGTTCGTAGTCTGTTTCCGCCGTGTTTTTATCGGCGGTGCTCCCGCCCCGGAAAAGGTGGCGGATTGGCCGGTCATAATGGTGTGGGCGGTACATTGCCTGACGCCTGTCTGTTGGCGGTGACCGCCGCGCTGTTTGTTTGTACCGCCGTGGCGGTCGGAGTGTTAATGTGGCGGGCTGTGTTGGCGGTTCCCGCCAGGGTCAGAATTCCATTTTTTGGACCGCCGGCCTGTTGGCGGGTTGGCCGCCGCTTTATCACCGACCGCCAGGGTTAGAATCACCCCCTATATACTGTAAAATGGAGACATGTATACTGGGAATGCTCCCGCGTCCCCAAAAAAAGAAAGTTCTCCCTAGATGGATAAACCTAGCACTCCTATTGGCTAAACGCCTACTGACTAGGAGATGGAAAGCCACAACAGCACCCAAGGTGAGCCAATGGAGAGCGGAGGTAATAGAATGGGGTAAAGCAGAAGGAGTTGCCCTTAGAAGAGAAGAAAATGCCGGATGGAGGAAATACCCAATGGCCCAGGAATGGGATGAATTAGTAGAAAAATTCACATTGTTGGATAAAGATGGGCATGACGAGGATGCATCCCAATGATACCCATAAGATAATAATCACTAAGTACTTACTAAAATCAAAGAAACACCCCCACCCCCCCAGAAGTTTCTCTCACATACATCAATAATGTATAATAATTGATAACAGTCAAGAATGCAGCGATAGAAAATGTATCCTCAACGCCAAGATATCTGATTAGTGGTCAATAGTTGGTAGTTAAGAATAATGTTCGATGTCAAGAACACAAGGTGACATAAAAACTTGAAAACGCCAACGCGATAATGCACATAGTCCACCATATATGACATACTGAACGAGACAGTTTAAAGACAAAAGAGTCGATATGTAAAGACATACAAAATGTAATAGCATAAAAAGTGGTGAAAAATACACACGTAAAACCATATATGCCTTATGTGATCTCCATTGTTTCTTATGTTTATGAAAACAATAAACTATGTTTAAAAAAAAAGAAAAAATATGTTCCATTGGAATTAAGCTGTATTTATGAACAGAAATAAGCCTTGAGAAAGTCCTGGAATGGGACGAAACACGTGTCAGCTGAGAATTCATAAAGATTGAATACCTGAGATCTGCTATTGAATGAATTCCTATATGAACGGACACTTACTTTCTAAATTGTGAAAAAGCATGTAAATGTATGAGATCATTTAAATTCTGGATGTGAATATTTATCAGTGTTTTTGTAAAAGGTATCATTAAAGATAATAAGAACTAAAACATGTTATACACCCATTTGACTATGTATTGATTTCTCATGTAATCCTCTTATTTCATATGTGTACTAAATGTAATTATTCAGGTGACCATAACAAATTCTATTATTATAGCTTGATGTAAAAGAATGGAGTTCTGCTGTGCTCCACTATTTTTATTTTTTTCAACTCACACAATCAACAGTTAGTGGAATGTTGATAAGTACCAACTAAGAGGACAAGGGGAATGTGTGAGTTGAAGGAATAGTACCTTAGTATACATTTAAACAGATATATATATAACATCTAAAATAAAAAACTAAGATATTTTGACAAGCTTGCACAATATTAATGTGACGACAATTGTGCTGTGGATAAATTACAACACTTCTCCTTCCCATAAAAAGAAAATATGACTCTTATAGTGCAACTCATTGCATCACTCCTTGAAGAATTTTAGGGGAAAATGTAATTCTTATGCCAAGCAGGAACATCATGAGCTCTGCCAATATGGCCATGTCCATTACCGCTTGTTCCGTTTGTACGGCCTTAGGACCTTACATTGGTACACCAAAAATCTTGAGATTGATAACAAGGTGTTAATTTGTCCCGGGTCTTGTTCTACCATTCTCCAAAGTTACTACATTTTTCTTCACGTCTACTATTTTCGCTGGTTTAGAAAATTTGATACCCCATCTTTGGCATGAATCTGGCAGTCTGACCATTACCAAATCCCCCACTTTCCGAATATCTTTTCTTGGATCCCTGTGTATATTCATACTATTTCCTTTACCCTTCCTGATGCCTTAAGGCTTGATCACTCATTTTGACTCTATGTACAAATCTAGGTTCTCCACCACTAAGTAAGTTCAGGATCAGATTTGTGCCTGCTATTTTACCTTTCAGTGCTAAAATTATTGACACATTAGTGACTGAATTTGACACTGTATGATAGGAACAGAGCATCAATAGTTAATTCAGGTTCCTGACTGTTAGGATCAAGCTTGATCCCCAAGCCTTTCTAATGAGAACAAGCCTAATAAATTGGACCTCTTCTTTGTTAGGTAATTTTTTCCCATAGAAGAACAATCTCTAAGCATTATCTGCATGTTCACTTAATAGTTTAGGATCTTTATTGTATCCTCCAGGTTCAATAGCTGTTTGTAGAATACCATACTTCCTTTCTTTGAATTTCTCTTGGAAACTGTCATAATCAGAGTGCATGGAGAGCATGAATCAGGGTAAACTCTGAACATTTCTCTATCTACTGTTACATCACAAGTAGGATAATTATCCCCATTACCTGTCACTTCACTTACTACTTGAAATACACATTTATTTGCACTTTCTCCTGATTCTTTAACCACATTCACATGTTTCCTTTCTTCGTTAAAATGTATACATAGTCTTGCATAGTACCCCTTCTTGTTACATTGCTTACATACAAGAGAGCTCGCATGGCAACTGGGGTTATTAGCTAGATGGCTGTAGTTTCCACAGCAATAATATTTCAACTTTTCTTTTTCTTATCTTCTGTTCTGTCAACATTATTTTTCCTATCCCCAACTTCATCCACTTGCTCCTGCATACAGGAGTGGTCTTTTACTACATGGACATTGTCTGAATTGCTGCTCTGCTTCATTTCTCTAATTCACTCCGCAGTATGCTCTATACTTTGTCTATTTCCACAGCCTCCTTTAAGACCAAATCCCCTGCCACCAGATTTTACTTGTATTTTGGGATTGCAACAAACCAATTGGTCCCTAATCAGGGCATCACATAACAACTCAAAATCACACATACCAGCCAACCCTCTCAATACTGCAATATAACCAGATACTTTTTCATTCTTCCCCTGTACTCTACAGAAAAACTTGTGTCTTTATAACACAATATTCGCTCTTTGGCCAAAATGATTCTTCAGTTTGTGAAATGTTTTATGATATACATCTACCTGGCCGTCTTCTCTTTTTTTCTTCACGCTCAAAATCTGGTAAGTTTTGATTAACTTTCCTCCCTTGAATGCCAAAATTGTGCAGCAATATATGCTGTTTCCTTAAGGGAGAGAAGTGTTCCCCTCCAACTGCAATGAGATATAAAATTAACAATTTCCCCCATTCCTTCCAGGGTATTATTGGGTCATCTGCCTCATCTACCAATGGTGGAGGCTGAGCCATATTTGCTGTTGCTATGTTGACAACTATAAACAGAAAATCAGGGATGAATATTAAAGTGGAAGAATCCTGTTTATAAGTAATATACTGCCACTATATTGCCAAGCCTGAAATTATACTAACAACACATAGCAACAGTTGATATAGAGTACTCTCCAGTCCTTTTTTTTTTTAATTATGTTTTTTAACTGAACAGTTAACTCTCCTTCTGATAATTACGAACAGGAGCGCTATGGGCTTCATTTATATATTTAGTAACTTCAAGCTGTGCCAGGTAAAGCAGAACAGACGAAAAATGTGGAAACAATAATTAACTAGCTCTGCCTAGCAGTGTGATAGGCTTACGGTAGCATGCAGGAATGCAAAGTAAAATACAAGTTGTGCCCCTCAGCTTGGCAGGCTCCTAATGCAGTATACTCCACTTAAACTCAGAAGAAAAAAGAATAACAGCTGTGCTTATCAGTGTGGCAGGCACCTAGTGCAGGACACTCCACTCGAACTCAGAAGAAGCAAGAAAATTAGCAGCTATGTCTGTCATCATCCTTTGTGAAGATTGGACGGTGTTAAGCTGTGCCTGTCAGATAAAATACTACTGTATGAGCTAGATCAATGGTGGTATAGTTGACACAGTGAAGCATGCAGCACAGACAGGGAACAGTAGATGGCACTGTTTGTTCAAAAATCTTGGCAGGTAAACGTCTGCCTTTCAATGTCAAACGTTCCTGACGAAGTATGCAGAAATAGGAGATGAAAGAAATCACTTCCACGAGGTAAGTTCAATACAATTGTTAACTCGTGTGGTGATCGCCTCCTTCCAGGAGAAATGCACGTAGAATAAATAATAGAATTCATATATTTCCGTTTTCCTCGCTCTTTCCCCTGACTCCTGCTGGGGAATTTCTGAACACATTAAGCACTAAAGCCCCACTGCTTTAACCACGGACACTCTGTCCTGAGTGAGCTTCATTTTAAAATCTGAAGCCCATATTTATACTTTTTGACGCAAAACTGCGCTACCGCAGTTTTGCGCCAAAAAAATTAGCGCCGGCTAACGCCATTCTGAAGCGCCATGCGGGCGCCGTATTTATTGAATGGCGTTAGCCGGCGTTAGCCGACCGGCGCTGCCTGGTGAGCGTGAAAAAAAAACACGTACACCAGGCAGCGCCGGCGTAGGGAAAAATGGCGTTTGGGCGTCCAAAAATGGGGCAAGTCAGGCTGAGGCAAAAAAATCGTATTAACCCGATTTGCGCCATTTTTTTACGACGCCAATTCCCCATTGAAATGACTCCTGTCTTAGCAAAGACAGGAGTCATGCCCCCTTGCCCAATGGCCATGCCCAGGGGACTTCTGTCCCCTGGGCATGGTCATTGGGCATAGTGGCATGTAGGGGGGCACAAATCAGGCCCCACTATGCGACAATTTTTTTTAAAAAAAAATACTTACCTGGACTTACCTTAATGTCCCTGGGGTGGGTCCCTCCATCCTTGGGTGTCCTCCTGGGGTGGGCAAGGGTGGCAGGGGGTGTCCCTGGGGGCAGGGGAGGGCACCTCTGGGCTCATTCTGAGCCCACAGGTCCCTTAACGCCTGCCCTGACCCAGGCGCTAAAATCCGGCGCAAATGCGGGTTTTTTAGACCCGCCCACTCCCGAGCGTCATTTTTGCCCGGGAGTATAAATCCGACGCAATAGCATCGGAGTCATTTTTTAAGACGGGAACGCCTACCTTGCATATCATTAACGCAAGGAAGGTGTTCACGCCAAAAAATGACGCTAATTCCAGGAACTTTGGCGCTAGACACGTCTAACGCCAAAGTATAAATATGGAGTTAGTTTTGCGTCGAATTTGCGTCGAAAAAAACTACGCAAATTCGGCGCAAACGGAGTATAAATATGCCCCTAAATCTCACCCAGAACTCAATAAAAATACGGAAAGTCGCTCTGCAGCCCACAGCCACCCTTCCTCTCTTCACCCCTAAGAGGACGGTGGTGATGATACTCTTGCCACACGGAGATTCCAGCAGCAGATTGGGGAGAAGTGGCTACAATAAACAGGGGAAAAGGCTGCTGATGCTGTCCCCTATACAACAAAATGTCACAAATATTGTAAATTATTAAATACACTCAAATAAAGGATTGAAAGGAGTGTTTATTGACAAAAGTAATGACAGCCTCTCAGCCATATCAGCTGTTGGTGACATTTTCCTCAGAACCAAGTCAACTGTCACAATCAACGGTTAACTGAATGTTGGTAAGTACCAACTAATAAGACAAGAGGAATGAGGGGGAGGAAGGAATAGTACATTGGTGTATATTTATACAGATAGATATACAATCCAAAATAGAAAACTGATTTAAGAAAAGTGGTGCTGCATCCAATGAAGCACCACTTTTCTTGCGCCTCTTAGCCCCCCTCTAATGCCAAAATGTTTGACGCTAGTTTGGCACTTTGCAGGATTAGCATCAACAATGTTGACGCTAATCCTGCAAAGCACATTGGGGCCCATTATAAATAAGGGTGTGCCTCCTTTTAATGCCTGCTCTGTGCAGGTGTTAAAAATTCCGCAAAAAAATCCTTTAGATTTCTTGGTGCCATTATTTCAGCCCCCTTAACAGGGTAACCCCCACCCCCTTGCATACCTTATGCCTGGCGCAGACATAATAAGGTGCAAAAGATTACAAAGTGGATCAATGTATGCAATGCATCACTTTGTAACTCTGGCGTGGCGATTTTCTCCTTGTTGGGCCACATTAACATGATTCGCTAGGCCCTCTTAAATCAGGGCCTAAGATTTTTGACAAGCTTGTATAATATTAATATGTTTGACACTTAAGCGGTGGATAAATTACAACAACTACCTTACTTGACCTGCCTAACGGGACTACACCGTGATTCCAATTGGCCCCAACTTCCATTTCTTACCCTAAACTGTTGCCTTAACTTGACCCCGGACCTCTAATTCATAACAATACATTTTCTGGAATGCACCACTTGTCCGGCCAGGGGGTGGATATCTATATGGATGCCACCCCTGGGGGCCAAATATTCCATTGTTCCTTCCCAGCTCCTGCTTGCACCCTGAAATACATCAATGAATCATTCAGTCCAATTGTACAGGGTGGCTAATCACCTGAGATGGTATCCAGGCACTGGCAGGATGCAATAGGCTCAATCAAATAGACAGGTGTGAGGGCTTGTGGAATCCCGGTAGAGGTGGGGAGGTGTGGAGCTCCACGGGGAGGTCGTTCCAGGTAGAAGAAGAAGCATCATCCGCTTGAGCTTCTGTTGATGCAGAGAGTCTGGGTGAGTACTAGCGAGAAAGAGTGTAGATGTCTGACTGGTTGGTGCAAGTTCAGGCAATGGATGATGTGGGCTGGCCCTAGGTTGTGAAGGGCTTTGTAAGCATGGGTCTGTAGGTTGAATTGGCATCTCTTCTGTACTGGGAGCCAGTGGAGTTCCTTGAGCTGAGGGGATATTTTGGTCTGTTAGGGAAGGTCAAGGATGAGTTTGGCTGCAGTGTTCTGGATGGCCTGTAGTCTTGGGAGAAGGTTTGTGGAGATCCCATAGTAGAGGGTGTTGACATAGTCCAGTCTGCTTTTGATAAAGACTTATGTGATGGTGCGTGTAGTGTTCATGCAGAGCCACTTGAAGATCTTTTGTAGCATGCATAGGATGAAGAAGCAGGCTGATGAGACTGCGTTGATCTGGGATTTCATAGTTAGCTTGCTGTCGGGGAAGATGCTGAGGTTTCTGGTGTGCTTCAACAGGGAGAGTGCTGGTTCTAGTTCCATGGGCCAGAAGGCAGTGTTCCAGGGGGTGGAGTTGTGGAGATCAGTATTTCAGTACTTCTTTGGCTACGCTCCTCATGCACCTGTGTAATCTGGCTTTGTTGGTGGTGGGGTCCTTGGAAAGCAAGATGATACTTTGAGTGTCGTCTGAGTGTGAGATGATGTTGAGCCTGTGGGATCTAACGATGTTGGCCAAGGGTGCATATAGGTGTTGAAGAGGGTGGGGCTCAGTGATGAGTCCTGAGGGACATCACAGATGATTTCTTTGGGTTTGGTGGTGAATGGAAGCAGGTGGACTTTCTGGGTTCTTCTTGAGAGAAATGAAGTTATCCATCTGAGAGCGTTCCATTGGGTACCGATGTTGTGTAGCCTGGCGGTCAGAGTTTGGTGGAATACTGGGTCAAACACCGGTGTGAGGTCGAGGAGGATCAAGGACGCAGTCTATCCTTGACTGAGGAGGGCTCAAACGTCACCTGTAGCTGCAATGAGAGTGTTTCTCAGTTCTGTGGGTGCAGCAGAATCCAGACTGGGAGTAGTCGAAAAGGTGGTTTTGCTTGAGATGTGTGGGTGGTTGTTTGTTGATGATGCCTGTCGGCCTGAACATGGTGTGGATGGTGGCTTCAACTCGTGTAAGGGTAAGATGGAACAAACTTGAAATCTCACAGATTTAGAGATGTGTGAGTAGTGCCTTACCTTTCATGCATGAAAAGTGGAACAGGTGGTGTCTTAGTGACTTCAAAATTATTGCTTAGTGTGTCTGGCAATGATTGATGCTTTTTTTTCATTGCTTGATGCGCAGGGCAAAATAATTCATTAATTACGATGTTTGAATTTTTATTGCACACCACGTTATTTCAAGCAACACCTTTACCCCCACATCAACAAGTATAATTTAGTTCTAACTCCAACAATTTGCCAAGGACCAATTAAAATGCAGGTGAGACAGAAAAGGTTACCTATTTCAGCACTGTAATCCGTGAGACAAAGCTGATAGTCTCAGGATCTGGACTCCAACTTTTAACTTCCTGTCCGCAACTGTAGAACGCCGAATCATTTGATTTAGTAGTTGTAGACATATTGGGGCATATTTATACTCCGTTTGCGCCGAATTAGCGCAAAACTAACGCCATATTTATACTTTGGCGTTAGACGCGTCTAGCGCCAAAGTATGAGGAAAGAGCGTCATTTTGTTGCGTGAACGCCTTCCTTGCGTTAATGAGATGCAAGGTAGGCGTTCCCGTCTAAAAAATGACTGCGACGCAAATGCGTCGTATTTATACTCCCGGGCAAAAATGACGCCCGGGAGTGGGCGGGCCAAAAAACCCTGCATTTGCGCCGGATTTTAGCGCCTGGGTCAGGGCAGGCGTTAAGGGACCTGTGGGCTCAAAATTAGCCCACAGCTGCCCTCCCATGCCCCCAGGGACCCCCCCTGCCACCCTTGCCCACCCCAGGAGGACACCCAAGGATGGAGGGACCCACCCCAGGGACATTCAGGTAAGTTCAGGTAAGTATATATATTTTTTTTTTAATACTTTTTTTTGGCATAGGGGGGCCTGATTTGTGCCCCCCTACATGCCTCAATGCCCAATGACCATGCCCAGGGGACAGAAGTCCCCTGGGCATGGCCATTGGGCAAGGGGGCATGACTCCTGTCTTTACTAAGACAGGAGTCATGTAAATGGCGTCTGGGCGTCGTTAAAAATGGCGCAAATCGGGTGGAGGCGATTTTTTGCGTCAACCTGACTTGCACCATTTTTAAGACGCCCTAGCGCCATTTTTCCCAACGCCGGCGCTGCCTGGTGTATGTGGTTTTTTTCCACGCACACTAGGCAGCGCCGGTCGGACTGCGCCGGCTAACGCCATTCAATAAATACGGCGCCCGCATGGCGCTTCAGAATGGCGTTAGCCGGCGCAAAACTTTTTGACGCTAAACTGCGTTAGCGCAGTTTAGCGTCAAAAAGTATAAATACGGGCCACTATATTTTTCCCGTTTTAAAGCCATGAAATTAATTTGATGTTTCGTTAGGTTTTTATTTGTAATGTTTTATCGCCCTCTCGTGGACAACCAATAAATACCATTTGTTGGCTAATTTGCATCGTGGACGATCTATAAATACCATTTGTTGGCTAATTTGCAAGAATGTAAACGTAATTCCTAAATTTAGTGATGAAACAAATACAGGCGCATGGCATGAATGGAATCACTGTCATAATTGATTATAAGCGTAAATTACCTAACAAAATCGTATTTACCGTTTTAAAATTAGATTACGAAGTGAGCGGGTTTATATACTGGTGGCTTTGAACAGGCTCATATTAGTTTCGCCAATAAACAGGAGATGTTGTTTAGTGAGATTAATAAGATGTTGTTCAGTCAAAACTACCTGGAATGTGAACTGGTTTTTGTGGGAGCTTTGTTTCTCTGTAAGTCTCCAGAAAAGAATGTACTTCCTCCAACCCAGCCAGAGGGTGATAAAAGTAACGATGTAAAACAGGTTGCAGAGATTAACATCGAAATGTAAAGGAACAAAACAACATGAGTTCGTTTCCAGATTTCACATAGATTAGAACTTAATTTTTTGATTTAATAACCATATAAAAAGTTAAAAAAAATAATACCCTTAATTGTAAAGCTTCATCTCCCATTAAAGTCTATGAATAACACACTATTTCGTTTTCAAATGTAGAACTGTATATGATATCTGCGATTTGTGAAGACTCATATGTCACTAGAAGTGATTCAAAGGAGTATCAGGAGTGTAATACTTGATCGATTCTGAAAAAGTAATGGGTTTAACCATATTAATGAGTGTTTATCAGAATTCAATAATGTGTTCTTTCTTACACAATCAATCAATCATTCAATCAATCTCTCAATCATTGAATTTATAAAGAGAGGCTTATGACCCCGGGGGTATCCAGGCACTTAGGGTTGTCTTGAGCTTTTTCCTGAAGTCAAGGAGGGTGTGCAGGGTGCAGCGATCGGGGGTAGGCCGTTCCAGTTCTTGGCAGCTAGATTGGAGAAGGAGAGCCCTCCGCAGCAGCTGCGTCAGATTCTGAGGGGTTGACTGAGGGGGAGGATTGTAGAGCAGAGATCCCTGCTTGACTGTGGAAGGAGAGTCTGGGGTTGATTAGCTTGGGTCTGATGTTGTGGAGGGCTTTGTAGGCAATGGTGAGAACTTTTAATATGCACCTCTTGTGCAACAGCAACCACTGTAGGCTTCTGAGGTGGGGGTGATGTGAGGGTAGTCCAACGTAGAGTGCATCTCCGTAGTCTAGTCTGCTGGTGATAATGACTTGGGTGACCATTTTTCTGGTTTTGATGGGGATCCATTTGAAAATCTTCTGTAGCATGCAGGGGTTGTAGAAGATGGAAGAGGCCACTGCGTTTATCTGCTGTTTAAAGGTGAGTTTGCTGTTGATGATAATGCCGAGGTTGCGGGCATGGTCAGTTGGTGACGGGGGCTGTCCAAGCGTGGAGGGCCACAGTGCATTGTCCCAAGGGAAGGGGTTGCTTCTGAAGATGATCACTTCTATCTTGTACATGTTCAGTTTCAAGCAGTTGGTTTTCATCCAATCAGTGACAGGTGTCATGGCGTTGCGAAAGTTGTCTCTGGGGGTGATGTGGTCAAAGGTGAGGGAGAGATGTGTGTCCTCAGCATAAGAGATCATTTTGAGTTCATAGAAACAATCTCGGCCAGCGGCGTCATGCAAACGTTGAGGAAGCTGGGGCTGAAAGAGGATCCTTAGGGGACACTGCATGTATTGCCCTTAGGTTCTGAGGTGAAAGATGGGAGGCAAACCCTCTGACTGCAACCTTTGATGAACGTGTTGATCCATTTGAGGGTGTTGCCTTGAATCCTAATGTGCTGGAGTCTGGTGTTGGGGGTGAAGTGGGAGATGGTAATGAACATGGTGGAGAGGTCTAGGAGGATCAGGGCTGCTTTCTCTCCATGATGAAGGAGGGACTTGATGTCGTCCATTGTGATTATAAGGGCAGTTTCAGTGCTGTGGTTGGAGCACAAGCCGCATTGAGAGAAATCAAGCAGGTTGAGTTTTTTCAGGTGTTCAGAGAGCTGTTTGTTGATGGCTTTTTCCAGGACTTTGGCTGTGAAAGGGAGCAGAGAGATGAGGCAGTAAGTTTTGAGTTTACTGGGGTCAGCTAAAGGTTTCTTCACGAGTGGCTTGCCTCTGCTTGTTTCAGTGCTTTGGGGATGGTGGCAGTCCTGATGGAGGTGTTGAGGATGGGAGAGAGGATACTGCTGATTTCCTTCTGGTCCAGGTTGAAGATGTAATGTGGACATGGATCTTGGGTGAGCCAGAGTGGATTGAGATCATGAGGGTGGCTGTTTCCAGGATGTATAATGGCCTCCAGTCCGTGATGTGGTGTCTGGGGGTGCCCTCAGATGGGATCTAAATGTGTTTGACGCGGGGGTTGTGGTTGAAAGTTACTGTAGAAGTCTGTGATTTTGTCATGGAACTCGGCAAATAGTGAATCGCAGAGGGCCTGGGTGGGTTGGGTTGGATTGTGTTTTCAGTGGTTTCTGGGCAGGAGAACTCTTTGATGATCTTGAAGAGTTCCTTCGGACTGTTGGTGTTTTCCTCAATGTGGCTGAGTAAAGCAATCTTCTTTGCTTCTTTGAGGTGAGATGATACGTGTTCGTGGCAGCTTTGAAGGTGACCCAATCTTCGCAATCCCTGCTACCTTGCCAGTGTCTTTCTGGTCTTTTGCAATCTCTCTTGAGTGTTTGTGGTTTGGGGGTGAACCACCTTACGGGCTTGCTGGATCTTCTGGAGGCAGAGCTCCTTGAGTAGGCCACTATGTTGGCACGGTTGATGATCCATTCAAACAGATTATCAGCATCTTGTTTGAGGTTGCCAGAGAGGATGGGTTTGCTGGCCTGGAGGGCAGTGGTCCATTTGGTCTCTGTGGGTTTTCCCCATCTGTGGAGAGAGGAGAGAGATGCTGTACAGCTCTGGTCTGCTGGTTATGAAGAAGTGTACCAGGTGTGGTCTGTCCATGTAAGCTCCGTTGTGTGGGAGAACTTGATTTTTTTCTGGTTGTGAAGATGGGTTCCAGGGTGTGGCCTGTGGTGTGTGTGGGGCTGGTGACTAAATGTGTTAGGCTGATGTTACTTAGGCTGTCCAGGAGATTGGCGGTGTTGTGGTTGCTGGGGTCATCTAAGTGGAAATTCAGGTCTTCTAGGAAGAGGTAGTCAGTTGAGTCGATGGCTAGGCGGGAGAAGGGGTCGGTGATGGCCTTGCAGAACATGGGGTGGTACGTGAGAGTTCTCTTGATAGTTGTTTTGGTGTTGGTTTGGATTCATAAGTTTAGGTGTTCCATGGGACGCCTCTTCTTTTAAGTTGGAGCACAGGAGGTTGTCCTTACGCATGACGGTAATACCTCAAACGTTCTTGTTGTGGCGGTCCTTGTGAATCAGTTTGTATCCTTGCAGAGTGGCACAGGTGATGTGGGGGGCCGAAGGTGAGGTGAGCCAGGTCTTGGCAATGAACATCAGGTCTGGCCTGAGTGTGCATATGGTGTCCCAGATCTCTGTGGCATGTTTGCAGAGGGATTGTGCATTGAGCAGCAGGCATTGTAGTTGATTCCTATGTTTGGAAGGCGGTGGTGTGGGTGCGCTGAGGGTCTCGGTGCAGCAGGTGAACTGGCAGTGGAGGCATGTGAAGGGTCTGTCTGTGGTCCTTGGGTAGGAGATGCAGCAGTTGTTGTCACAGTTCCTGGGTGCCAGGGCCAGAGTTGGGCTGTAGAGTATTGGCGAATGGTGGGTGAGCGAGGGTTTCTGGCACTGGGCACGGTCAAGGTACAGACAGGCTTGCTTTTGGCATGCCAGAAGCACACCCACTGAGCGCGCCCAATGCATAGTCACACTGCAACCACTATTAGGTAGGTGCAGGAGTAGGAAGGGTGCAGTAGGAGGCAGGCGGGAGGGGAAAAACATAGGAAAAGAAAGGCCAAAACGGCAGCAGGGGTAGGGGCACGGACCACAGTCATAGGGGCCCAAAAGAAAGGCAACATCAGTAAAAAGCAGCAACAGGAAGGCAGTCAAAAATGCCCTGCAGCACCCTCACCTACTCAAGAGAGTGGGCAGAGGCTGGCAGAGTCTATGGGCAGTGGAGGGAGAAGGCATAGGACCTGTTCAATAGGGCTGCGCTGCAATCACCATTAAGTAGGTCCTGTAGTGGGAGGGTGCAGTGGAAAAGTTTGGGAAAAGCAGACAGGACAGGCAGCGGGGGTGAGGGGCACAGCCAGAGAGGCACAAAAGATAGGCAGCACCAGTAAAAAGCAGCTACAGACAGGCAGCAAAAATGCCCAGCAGCACCCTGCATCTACTCCGAAGTGTGGGCAGTGTGCTTGCAAAGGCTACAGACAGCAGGAGTAGCTGGTACAGGGCCTGCTCATTGGGGTCACACTGCGACCACCCTTAAGTAGGTCCTGGGGTTAGAGGGGTGCAGTGGGAGGCAGGCAGGAGGGGAAAACATCGGATGAGCAAGGTGGGAATGGCAGCAGAGGAGCAGGGGCACGGCCAGTGAGGCCCAAAAGAATCCCAGTGTGCGTAGTTTTAATGGCTTCACTTTTATAGCAGTCATACTTATAAGTACTGTTCATTTAATCCCATTATTGCTGTATTTATTTTTATTTAGCACTTTTGTCATTTGTAGATCAGAAAATAATTTGTTCTTAGCTGGAAGACACCATAGGCAAGATTTTGCAAGGCACAAGAGCAACACAAAACTAAAGTGAGATTTATCAAGCCACGCAGGGCAACCTTGCATGCGCCTGCATGGCTTGATAAATCTTAAATAATGCAAGAAAGACCAAATCAATGGCTTGCGTTACACTGCGAAAGTTAGGCGTTCCATGGATGGAGCTTGAGTATTCCCACACATCCATCAATGGATTTTGGAGCATTCTCAAATTTACAATTAGTGGTAGATTTGGGAATGTGTCAAAACGCTACGCCTCCCCAGGTGAGACATAACGAGGAGAAATATCTTGATTTCTCCTCATTTGTTTACTCTTTCTATGTGGGCTGCATTGGACAGCACAGATAGAAATTGGAAAAACAATCCTGCCTACAATGCAGCTCCCCTTGCACCATGATGCAAGGGTGCTTACGATGACGCTAGGCAGCTTAAAGTGCGTCATCACTAGGATATGACAGGAATGTGCCATATAATGTTAAAATGTTTACATTCCTTCCCTTTCCCTTTTATGCAGTGCAGCAGAGCAAGGTGGGTGGCTGCATTGCACTCTCTGAAAGAAAGCTAAATCTGCCCCTCTCATGAGGTCTTCTTGGGTTCACTTTGGTTCTCCATTTTATGTTCGGATTTTACATTTTTTAGACTGACCATTTTTAGTAATAATATTTTACATGTTTGTGCTTGCAAGACATTATTCTGAGAATAGATTGTACATGCTGCTTGTGTCAGTACACTTGGTTCAAGGCTTGGAACAAGGCTAGGAATGCAATGTCCATTTGGAGACAGCTCGTGAATCCTAGACACACCATCACATCAGAGCTGCATCTCTAACACAGTGTGATTTTGATTATGTAAATTGTGCCCTGCTCTACATGGGTAAGAGGAGCATTCCAACTGTGTTTGTCCTGAAATGGGTCCTGTGTTTGATATGCAGCTGGGCTGATGCTGACCTTTTCATCTTGCAGAGGATTGCCAACATCATCTGAGACCTGCTCTCTTGCCCAGTTATTCAGGCATAAGGAAATCAGGCTGGCCTTCAAGATTTGACAGAGGGTACACCGCTATGCTCTCAGGGATTAGGTAGTGATAGGTAGGGATACATAGAATGAGGTTGTGATGGTTGGATTATTTATTTTGTTCACTGTGTTCGTAATGCTGGTTACAATGCTTTGTTTCATCTGCCTAATAATCATAGCTCATTCTCTCTATGCAAGACTATAATTATTTCAATAAATGTTTATTTGTATCTTGCTCTATAGTTACAAGTTTGTTTTAAGAGCTGCTAGTAAAAAGTATTTTAGCCAGCCAAAGCTGACCCATTTGCCTGAACCACGGATTAATTGTAATTTTCTGGCCAAAGATATTTCATGCCTTTGAGAATACATACCTCAAACTGAGCTCTTTAGGACTTATTTTTGGCCAGATAGTAATCAAAAACATCATCATAAGAACATTATTTCACTCAACATGATCATAAAAGTACAATGAGCAATAGTACACTCATGAACAAATAATCATGCTTCAGTGGACCAGTAATAAAACAAATCATGTGTCTCCCTTAGGTGTTGCTTCGATTAAGCTGTTTAATTAAATTATACATAAAAACCTCCAGTTTTAAAAACAGGTATAAAAATAGATATATTTACAAATGAAGGAATTCAGCAATTTGGATAAGAGAATCAATAGTGGTTCATATTTCAAAAGACACTGTTTACCTACCCCTGAGAGAACTAAGATACATTGGTTTTAGTATGATTTTACAAAGACATTTAGTAGTCTTATCTAACAGTACTAAGACATAATTACAATTATTTTATTATAATGAAAACAGAAAGTGCAAGTGTGTAGGAATCAGTCTATTGAAGCTTGGGAACAAGGGGCAAATAGCTGAGTATGGACCTCAATCAACTTGGAGAGAAGCTAATAGTAAAAATACAAAGTTAAGGAATAATTTTTCCATCCTATCTATAGCTGGGTAGCCTAAGTTGTTTCTATAGCAATAACTCTTATCTTCCAAAGATAAGACTCCCCAGGAGTGTGCAAAAGGCAATAAAGTGCAATAACAGAAGTGGCATGAATCCATCTAATGATCTCAGGGACTGACTCACAAAGGTAAAGAAACACTTCAGGTCTAAGTTTGGACCAAAAATCTAACATTACAACTTTTCGGTATTCAGAAAAGGTAAGAAAGGTAAGATCAAAGTAGAATCTTTATGTCTGCCCTCGAGGTGGAATCTCAGAACTCCCGCCCCTAACTTTGGAGATTCCACCTCAAGGGCTGATCTAAAGATACCTTAACTTTCTGAATACTGAAAAGCAGTGAAGTTAGACTTCTGGTCTAAGCTTACACCAAAAGTTCAACTTTACCAGTGTGAATCGGGCCCTCAGTTTTTTTGTAAGAAAATAGCATTGTTTAAAAAAATGCCAAACACTGCAAAAAATGCAATTTAAGATACCAGGGGCCAAATATATGCAAAAATCTTTGTGATTCGCTAATAGGAAATTGCAAACTGGGATGTAGTACAGTGTGTTTGAGTCTGTTTTTCGATTCCCAAATGGGTTGTAACAGACCTGCCTCATTAATATATTCATGAGGCAGGTCACAATTTGTGACCCATTTGGGAGTGGCCATAATCACAGGGATTGTGGCCTGCTGGCGGCAGCAGACCACCATGTCTGTGATTGCTTTTAAAAAAAGCAGTCTTTTTTTCTAATGCAGCCTGTTTTCCTTAAAGGAAAATGGGATGCATTATAAAAAAAAAACTAAAAAGTTTTCTTTTCATTATTGAAGAGTAGGCAGTGGTTAGTGGGTCTACGGCCTGCTCTTCAAAAATGTTTGCACCTTCATTCATGAAGGGAAAGGAGTCCCTTGGGGTCCCCTTCCCGTTTGCGGATGGGTTACCACCAACTTGAAGTTTGTGGTAAATGGGAATGTTTCGTGACTGCATTCCCTGTTGCAAAACATTCTTATATGGCCCTGCTACTCGCTATTAGGAAGGGACACACTTGGCATTCCCCTTCCTAAAAGCTACTCGTAATCCCTATTTTATGAGTCAGTAACAAGTTATTGACTTGCGAAATAGAGATGGTTCATGGCCAGAAGCCTCTGACCGGTCACAAATGGCCCAATGGCAATGGCAAAACTGCATCATACATCTGGCCCTAGATCCAGCAATAGTCTCCAATCCTCCAATTATTCTAAAATAAAATCAGAAATTAAAAACACACAAGAAACTTATTTAATATACAAAATTACATCAATTTCTCACTGGCTATAATGCACTTACGTCATCAGACCTAAGCCGTTAGTCCTGTCAGCTTTGGTGTGGTTTTTCAGAGTTACCTCAGAAAGGTAAGATACGAGTTGTAGCTTTATGTATACCCTTGTAGAATCTCCAAATTTGGGGCCAATTCTGTCCGAATTCCCGAATTCGAAGATTACGCACTGAGGACAGATGTAAGGATTGGACTTGTATCTTAAATTTCTGAATACCCAACAGTCTAAAATTAGACCAAAAGTCTAACTTTTCCTTTGTGACTCAGGTCCTCAGTGCATTTTGTAAGAAAGAAGCATTGTTTCAAAAAATGCCAAAAACTTTACAAAAAAAGCAATATAGAAGACTAGATCCAACAGTAATCTCCAATCATTCTAAAATGAAAACAGAATTGAAAAACACACACACCACCTACTTAATATAATACTCTTACACCACCAGTTCCAAGCTGTTACACCTGTCAGCCTTAGGGTGGTTTTCCCCCAGACTTTTTGTTTCTTCTCTAACATTTTTGCTGGACCGCTTTTTGAGGCTTTAGAACTCTGGACAATTTACCACTGCTAACCAGTGTTAAAATGCATGCTCTCTGCTTACACCATAGTATCATTGTCTTATTCATAATTGGCATTATTAATTTACTTATTAGTCCCTATTAAAGTGCACTATATGTGCACAAAGTCTGTAAACTAAGGTCCGGGGGCGTGGCCGGGCCACGAAGGAAGATGGCTGCCTAATCCCGGAGCTCCGTGCTGTAGCGACCCTTGGGAGGCGGCGGGGGCCTTGCTGTGGCCACACCGAAGAATCTGTCCGGCGGCGGAGTGATCCAGAGGCCTCTGGGCCCCTGAACCGGGGGGGAAACGGATCGTGACCGAGACTTGGAGGGCCAGCGGCTGCCCGACGGGAAGTGGCCTACATGGGGGGCGGAGCAGCGCTGTCCTGGTCCCGCGGTCGGCCCACTGAGACAGGGCTGAAAAAGAGGTAGAGCGGTGGGACGGCCCGGTGAGGGGCCTCGGAGACTCTTACCACGCTCCGGGCCCTAGACACCCTTAGCCCCCGAGGAGGGATCAGTGGTGGACCACGGAGGGACCGCGACAAGACCCGCGATGAGACCCAGCGCCGGAGGCCTGACTGAGGGGGCGGAACCGCACCCTCGAGTCGGAGAAACAGCAGACATCCCGGCTACCACGGACCGGCGGCGCCCGACACCCTCGGCGGGGATCTTCGGGCCTACTCCTACATCGGAGGGAGGTAACACGCCGAACTAGCCCCCCCCGGCCCAATATCGCTTGAAGCGCCTCTCCCCCCTCTTCTCTTAGAGAGAACGGGAGGAAGACAGGGGGGAGTGAGGCGAGACGGAGAAAGGGGGATAGGAAGCCAACAACGCGAGCAACAACTAGCATACCCCGAACCTTCTCCCCCCACCTTTTTTGACAGAACAGGGAGCAGGCGGAGGAGGAAGGGACATCGACCATCGAACATTGAACTGCAGGAATAAAAAAGGGACATGCAGTAGGTAAACAGATAAAAGAACTATCATCTACAAAACCGAAAGAAACAAGTAAAAATAAAAAAAAAAATAAAAAAACTAGGAGGACGGAAGAAGAAACTAACAAAAAAGAGAAGTAGAAAGAGAGTGAAAAGAGGCAAAATGACCACTATTGGACAGGGAAAACAAATAAAAGAACATTGAAACTTAATATCCATTACCTACCTCTGTTTCTCCAACTCCAGCTGTCTGAACTCCGAGACAAGAACAAAGGGTCCCCACTACTGCCCACACTAGTGATGGGAGAAGGAGATCAGCGGCAGACACAGACAGTGACGGTGGTCAGGAGGTAAAACGCCGTAGAAAGGGTCTCACTCACCCCTCCTTCGACGCACCCTAAAAGGAGAACCATTGGGAAACTGACAGGTGAGGGGCCAGGGACAAGGACCGACCGACTCGCGAACCTCTATCCCAAAGAAGACCTCGGGTCCAATCAGGTAGCCTTTGCAGACTAGTAAGGGGATGTCTGGCAGCAAACCGAACCACAAACTGGCAGGCAAGCCGTCAAGACAGTTACTATTCTCAGAGGCGCTCCACCAGAAACGACCAACCCCCATGACAATGGAGACCTATCCGTCATCACCCTCAACCCAGCCTGTTACGACATCGGACAAGGAACAATCAACTACTATGGAACGGATACTACACAAGATCACTGCTGTTGGGCGCCGAATAGAGGGAATAGACACTTACATATCCTCAATGACCTTAGAAACCAAATCCATGTGGTTAGACATTGCAAGCTTTCAAACCAGAGTGACAGGCCTGGAACATCGCATGGGATCATTGGAAATGCAGATAGCCACATCCCAGGATAGAGACCAGGACCTCCTCTACCTCAAGAGTAAACTCACAGATTTGGAGGACAGAAGCCGAAGAGACAACATTTGCCTACTGGGAATCCCGGAAAACGAAGAAGGCACCGACATACAGGCCTTTCTGAGCTCTACCCTCCCTAAACTGACTTCTCTGAACTTTGATCCACCTCTAGAATTCCAATGCGTACATAGGGTGGGCCCAAAACGCTCCGATACATCCCTTAGAACTCGTCCGATTATCGCTAGCCTCCTACGCCACAATCAGACCCGACAAATACTACAAACAGCGCGCAACCACAGCCCCTTTCGGATAGGCCAACACGACATACGGATAACTGCCGACTACTCAAAGGACACTAATGAACGCAGGAAGGCCTTCCTAGCTTTAAGACCTAGACTTCGCCAACTAGAGATGAAATACGGCCTCTTTGACCCCGCCAGAATGTGGGTCACCAAAAACGGAATATCCAGGGACTTCTACAACCCAGAAGAACTGAAACAATTCCTTGACTCCTTCCACCGTCAACCTACGGACTTTACAAGCACAAACTGTCCACCAGACGTCTCGGTGGGCAACGAGGACGACAGAACCTTTCTCTTAGGACTAGAGAATGAAGGCGCTACCCGCCATGACACCGACACCGGCCAAAGGGGCAGAGACCTAGAGAGACTAGCTAAATCACATGATGATAGAGGACAGGTCTTACACGCGGTGGCAGTCCATACCCAGCTATCGGAGAGAGATAAATCCCGTTCATCTCTGAAACCAGCGGCCGCACCCCCCTGAGACGACTATCTACCACAGTGCTCACAAGAAACAACTATGATAACACCGAAGGTCAACCGGCGGCAACCCTATGGACAGATGAGTACACATTTGGACTCTATAATTGCACCTACCCTATAGACAACCACAACTACCTCCTTTAAAGATAGATGTTTAATAGATCTATGCTCTCTATAGCATACTGTAAGGTTCTATGTTGCAATAACACAGTATGAACTGTCTACTAAAAGACGCAAGGTACACATATCAGTGCACACACCAGGCTTCACCGACATCCACAAGCCACACACAAGTTAGGATCTCACCCTAAGAGGCTGCAACCAGACTCATAACCAAACTTCTAACAAATAAGTAGACACCCCTCTTACCCAATTACAGAACAATTCACAATAACAATGCCACATAGTCACACATGACATAATATGTAAACCATATCAAAAAACCTTTCTGCTAGATTCTGCTAATTTCCAACCCTTACACGGAAACCCAAAATAAACGAAACAAGCCATACACAGGGACACAAACACTGACACCCAACAGGGTAATAGACCAGTGGGAGATGCCACAGTAGGAGATATTACATTATATTATACTATGCAAAACAGGGCGTCACACGATCATGATCATACCACCGGGCTTGTTAATAACCTAGCAACCCCTAAATGCACTACACGGCATTATGACGCAATAATACATTACAAGATGCATAGGCAAAAGTGAGAAGACCACATTAGACACGTATGGACCAGGACCTAATAACACTCCCTATCAACCACAAGGTATGCCCCAAGATACGCGATCTAAAAGATAATGACACGATAATAACAAGGAACCCTATTATACTATGTTATGTTATGTTATGTTATGTTATAAGAAGTAATAGACTAGATGCATGTCATGATATATATTGCAGTGTAACTATATGAGTACAGAAACTTCTAATTTGTAAATTTGTACATTGCAAATTGTTAATTATTATTATGTTCAGATATATTTCATAGCCCCTACCCAGCCCCACACTGCAGAGCCCTACACCCCCCCCTACTCCCCCCGGCCCCGCGACCCCCCTGTCTTATCTATTCACTTCCTCCCTTATGCTATATACTATATGTTATATTTCACTATATTATATTATATTAAATTACACTGTATCTCATTTCTTACATCTCGTCTCTTAACACACTTTCCCCAGTCCCTGCAAACTCTTCCCTTCCCTCCCTTCCACCACAGCATTCCATAATGCAGAACCTAATATGATGGCATAAATCGAGCACAGAGGTTATCCAGCACCCCACAGGCACGAATACACCAACCGTATGATACATCATATTAGACAACAATGGAAGTAAGAGCCCCCAATAATGCACGGCCACATACATCTACATCAACATACTAGGCCCTCTCAGTTACTCGCACGTTGTCCCTCCCCACCCCGCTATCCTGCCCCGTGCCCCTCTCCCTTCCATCCAGGACAGTAAACCCCGATCATAACTACCAACATGGCAACCGCCCCCCCTCAGGTCCCTCCCACCGTGCGGTTGCGACCCGACCCACCCCCTTTTTTTAGGAATTTGGAGCCAGCGCACCTCCCTACCATAAACCAGAACCGGCTGACCTATGCCCATCCACCGCCTCCCCGGCAGAGAGATCGCTCTGACGGCACGGGAAGCTCCGATAGGAATCGGACTCGTCGTCTACAGACCTTCCCACAGGAGACTTCCAACCCCTAGCCCCTATCTGTACCCGTCCCCTCCACTCCTTCCCTCTTTCGACCCTCCTTGTTATTTAGTTATCTTATTTTATTTTATTTCATCTCACTTTATTTTGTCATATTTACTAACACTAATACCCTTCCTTCCCTCTCTCATCTATAACCCTCTCTCAATCTTCTCCCACCGAATAATTTTCTCAACCCTCCACCCCTCCTCCCTTTCCTGTCGGAGTGTTCGGACCTCACCAGTTGATCCCTCTTCCCCCCCTACTTAACATCACTCGGTGAGCACTGTCCCTATTTCAATGGCAAAAGTACCCCCCTTATCCTACATCTACCATCCACAGGATCGCTGAGATCTTGTTCTACCATCGAGAATGCCAGGGAACGCCCCCCGCACCATGTGCCCACTACGAATCCTCTCCTGGAATGTTCATGGCATGACGAACTACATCAAACGGAAAAAGATTCTATCCTATCTCCAATCCAAGAGAGCGGATATAGCCCTGATCCAAGAGACACAAATAGATAATGCAGAATCCAGCAAGCTTAAACGCGACTGGGTAGGAAGGGTTGTCTTTAGCTGCTGCCCAACCAGCTGGGAATCCGGGGGCAGTACGCCTCGCAAATGCGGTGTAGCAATCCTACTACATAAATCCCTCCCGGCTACGATTATTAAAACATGGAATGACACGGACGGGAGATATGCATTCAATAAACTGAAAATAGGAAACACCTTCCTATGCGTGGGCTCCGTTTATGCACCAACGGGCACAAAGCGCCCCTTTTTCCTGCAACTAAACTGTCTATTGACTGAAATAGGAGCGACTCGCTACATTATAGGGGGAGACTGGAACCTTGCCCGAGACGCCATAATGGACAGGACAGGCCCATAGATGCGGGCAACAACCAAGATAGAGCACTATTGACAGATATAACCACAGATGTAGGTTTAGTCGACTGCTGGAGGCTCACACACCCAAAGGACAAAGAATACACCTTCCTATCATCCGTTCACGGCACCCAATCACGCCTGGACTATTTTCTAGCATCGCATACCATAATCCCCCAAATACAAGACACTTGCATCCTAGATAGCGGACTCTCAGACCACTCCCCGATCCTTCTCTTGCTACAAGCAGGGCTGGCCTCCCCCGGTCGTAAGCCATGGCGTTTTGCTATATATAGATACCACTCCCCACAAGGGAAGGAACAACTTAGGGCCCACATATCTACGTTCATTACCGAAAATACGGGCTACGTAGTGTCCAAACGGGTGCTATGGGCAGCGGCGAAGGCTACCCTGAGAGGGAATATGATGTGTGATGCGGCACTAGCCAACAGAGATAGGAAGACCCGTCAGCGTACCTTAGAAAACGAGATCCAGAGTCTTACCAAACAATATACCACTCATCCGACCCCTGAGCTACGCCGCTCACTCGAACGGGCCAAAATGGCACACAACGAGCTATACACAACACAGGCAGAACACGCGCTACAAAGACTGCGCAACCGCCACTATGAGCAAGGAGAAAAGGCGGATCGCCTTCTAGCGGCACAGCTCCGGCAAAGAGAAGCCGCTTCTGCCATCCCGGCCATTACGTCCTCCTCAGGAGCGGTATTGACCAACCGCAAGACATTGTGAATGAATTTGCTGCCTACTACCAGCATCTTTATATCCCTGAAATACCGACCGACCACGCGCGGGCTGAAACGTTTCTCAGTAGTACCCCACCTATCGGAAGCCGGCCGAGCTTACTCAACGGCGATATAAGCAGAGAAGAAATAATACAAGCAGTCGCAAACCTCCCTTACCATAAATCCCTGGGAGAGGACGGTTTCCCTGCCGAATTTGACAGATGGCCCGGGGAGGAGGCAATCACGGCAGTACAGGAAGCGCTCTCAGAAGCATGCCAGGAGGGTTCTCTGGGCGCCCTTTCTAATAGAGCCACAATCGTCGTCTTACCCAAACCAGGGAGAGACCCCTTGCTTTGTGGCAGTTACCGCCCTATCTCACTCCTGAACGGAGATGTCAAATTACTAGCCAGCGTCCTAGCCGCACGCCTGCGTAAAGTGATCCCATCCTTGATCCACAATACCCAGGTAGGATTTGTGCCGGGTCGCATCTCCAGAAACCATATCCGTACCCTGTGCCATACATTGATTGAATCGCTACACTTACCAGAGGAGGCACTGGCCTTATCCCTAGACGCAGAAAAAGCATTCGATCGTGTCGAATGGCCCTACCAATTCACTACCATGAAACACTTCGGCCTCGGGGACCAATTTATTTCCAAAGTCCGATTATTATATCACCATCCAACGGCACAAGTTAACTGCGGGGGCTTTCTATCAGACCCATTCCCCATTGGAAGAGGCACCCGACAAGGTTGCCCCCTTTCGCCACTTTTATTCTTACTGGCGATGGAACCCCTGGCAGCCACCATACGGAACTCCCAACAAATAAAAGGTATCCCGCTACCAGGGGGTTTCTCCAAAATCTACCTATACGCAGATGATATTTTATTAACCCTGTCCGATCTAGAAAGATCCTTACCATCACTTCTCTCTGTCATAGAGAACTTTGCACTCTTATCTGGCTACCGGGTAAACTGGGACAAGAGCGAATCGCTGCCCCTATCTCGCGCTACTACGAGGGCCGCAATCCACGGTCTCCCATTCAAATGGACCCCGACTCGCCTCAAATATCTTGGAACATGCATTAACCGAGGCCTAGAACATATGGTTAGGGACAATCTTGATCCCCTCACATCCCGGATGAAACAGGACTTTGCCAAATGGTCACTATTGGGTTTATCCATGTGGGGCAGGACACAGGCGGTCAGGATGGTTACACTACCACGTTTTACATACGTATTAGGTATGCTCCCTTTGCAGGTACCCCTCTCCCTTCTCCGGATGATCGATACCTCAATAAGATCTTTTGTCTGGGGCTCTACACGCCCAAGACTGAAGCCCGCAATACTATTGACACAACGTCCCTACGGTGGATTAGGCTTACCCTCAGTAGAACAATATTCCTTAGCACTACAACTATCGCAACTGGCTTAAACATTACCTGGCACACCGGACCCTCCACAATGGGTAACCACGGAAAATATACTCCACAGACAGCATATAGAGTTAGGGGGGGTATACACTGACTGTTCCCAATCGGCAAACCCTATCCTTAAGGCCACAAACACAGCATGGTGCAGAGCACACCGCCTGTTAAGTACACACCCTTTCCTGCACGCTCAGGCTCCTATAGCAGGAAAAAAATGCATAAAAATAGGAGGAAACACCTTGCAGTGGCCCCAATGGAACACGGCTGGAGTCCATAAGATATCCCAAATAGTAGATGATGATCACCTTAGAACCTTTGACTCCCTACGGGAAGAATTCGGCATTGACAACAAACAAGAGTGGTGATATATGCAGCTTGAGAATTGCATGCGCAAGACACTAGGTACCCCCTCTGGACAATTAAGATATCACCCATCGTTACTTACCTGCAGACATGGGGTCTACACAGAGGCGTCATGGCTGGCCTATATGCAGAGATAACGAACCACCTATACTCACAGCCCCTCCTAGAGCGGCTGTGTTTAAAATGGCAAGAACGACTGGAGACAGATTATACCGAGGAAGAGTGGTCGGATGCAATGGAAGCCCTAGACAGGGGGGTCCGAGAGGCCCAATTGAAATTCTGTTTATTTAAAATCCTTCAAGACTGGTACTGGACCCCCATGAAACTCTTTAAAGCAGGCCTGATACCACACGCGAAATGCTGGCGATGCGCGGACCTCCAATGCGACCTTCTTCATATCCTGTGTCACTGCCCAACTATACAACCCCTATGGGACACAGTACATCATACACTACTGGATATCATACCGATCCCAGACCCGATACCACTACCACTTATTTTCCTACATAATATGCGCCTGTACCCCTCCCTATCACGATCCCAAAAACGGCTGATTCACACGGCAATCGCCACAGCCAAAATCTGCATTCTTAGACACTGGAGGTCTAGCGTAGCCCCAACATCAGCAGAATGGATGACAGCTATGTTCCAAACTGCCACACATGAATGCGTAATTTACAATCTACAAGACCAAGCAGCTCTGTTTGCGGAAATCTGGAGTCCCTTCCTGACGGGACCATGATGTAGAGGGAGGAAGACTGACGGACAGGGACAGCAACACCAGCGGCCGACACTCCAGGACCCTCTCCATCCCCACTTCTCTCTTGCCCCCCTCCCCCCCATCATTAACATCACCACTATTCTTATTAATATTTTTTCTCCTCTCTCATCCAGATTACCCGCTTCTGGAAATGCTCACCTACCCAACCCATCCACTCATACATCAGAGGACGTGCTGCCCCTTACCCCATCTGGCCAGTCCTCGAACATTTAAGGTACCTAGAATGACCTAGACCCCTGATATACCCAATCCTAGGCCCTTATGGGCGTTCCCTTGCTCACCACCTTCCATTCAGTATCTTATCCCTCTCCCAGACAGGAAATACTCAGAACACCCAATTACCAGGAAGCACTGATTATAGGACCCTCCCACCCCTCCCTCTACACATCCTCTTCTCCCTTTCCTCCCCTCTTTCCATTTTCTCTCCCAACTATCCCTCTTCCCCCATTCCTCTCCCAAATGGTTTCACCTCTCTCTTCCCCCCCACGTCTCTCCCTTATCTTCCCACTCCCTTCTCTTTCCCCACCACCCCGGGCTGACATCTTTACATCCATCAACCAGTATATTCAGCAGATTGTATGCCCACATATATACATAGAGTAAGGATTTGATGTAAAGTGGAAAGTTGAGAAAATGCCTATATACATATATTATGTAATGCTTTATGTTTCCCATCAATAAAAACTATAAAAAAAAAAAAAACTAAGGTCCAATATTAAAAAGCCACTAGCGCCACCTTAGCGACGCCATAGCATCATTTTATTTACAATAAGGTGGCACTAAAGTTGCATTTACCTCGTGCCACATTTACAAAGTAACCCCTGCACCACATTGTGCCTCCGCCAGGCATAATGTCGGCAAGTGGGGCACTTCCCCATCATGGGAGCTGAAAAAATGGCACAAGAAAATCTAACAGATTTCCTTGCGCAATTTTCGACACTTTTAACAACTGCTCAAAGCAGGCGTTAGAAGTGGGGAACACCATTACTTATAATGGGCCCCTATGTCCTCTAAAGGAGTACCACCTAAATTTTGGTGCTAATCCTGCGGAGTACGTCAATAGTGTAGAAACAAAATGACTCTATTGCCCCCTACCTTGCGCCGTAGTGCGCTGTATTTTAAATACCGCACAAACATGGTGGCGGTAGGGGGATGCAAAGGGGTACAAGGAAAGTGGTGCTGCACTGGGTGCAGCACACTTTCCTTAAATCTTCCCTAAATGCTACTGGTAGGGAATGCAGCACTGATTGTGCCCCCACTGTAGTAGCCCTTTAAACATGACTCAGGCCTGCCATTGCAGAGCCTGTATGTGGAGTTTAAACTACCATGTATAACTGGCATTTAAAACCGCTTGGCAGGTCTTAAACTACCCCTTTCTTACACGTGTCATCTCTAAGGGAGGCCTTAGGTAGCCCATAGGATATGGTGCTGTGTAAGTAAAAGGAAGGACATGTACTTTTGAGTTTTACAAGTCCTAGTAGTGAAAAACTCTCAGATTCATGTTTCACTACTGTGAGGCCTACACCTCCCATAGGATAACATTGGGGATTCCTTATTACATTTAGTGAGCTGTAATTCCTGATTCACAAGGGGTAAACCTGTCACATTTATTACCTATGGAATTGTAATGATAAATCCTCTTTAACTGTAAAAGTATACTTATGATTACAATTTTGAAAATGCCACTTGTAGAAAGTTGGCATTTTCCTGCTCCTAGCCCTCTGTGTCTGCATCCTATCTCAAATACATATCTGGGGTTGTGTGACCACTGTGATTGTGCAGTGTAGCTAGACAGCCACACATAAAGAAAGCTTCGATGTGGTTGATGGGCCATCCTGGGCCATATGGGGGGAAGGTGTTGGTCACAGACTTACACTTGAACCTGAATGGACTCTGCCCTGTCTAAACAGAATAGGCCTAACTATTGTCACTCCAGCTAGCTTGGTGCAATGGCAGGGGAGGGAGGGGAGTCCCTGCACTTCAAACCACTGTCTAGAAGCAGGGCACCAAAGTATAAATACTGGACTTTAACCACCACAAACTCAATACACTTCTAGACCTCAGGATACTCTGCCTGGAAGAAAGACTGCTATGCTGCTGCAATGACTGCCACTCTGCTAAGCTGATTCACTGCTGGACTCCTGCTTTACTGAATTGACCTGCTGCCCTCCTGTCTGTGGAAGGAGAACTGGGCCTGCAAACCTCCATCCTTAACCCAGGACCCCAGGGTGACTCAAAAGGCAAATCTGCTGGCCTTGTGATCCAAGCCTCAGGGACATAACAGACTCCCCACAGCTACTGGACTTGTCTTTATGTTATTGACCCCAAGGAGGAACTGCTCAGGTCCTGGGCCCTAGAAATTGGTTGTGTGGCTCCTGAAATTAAGCTTTTGAGATCTTTGCAACTGCAAATGAGTCCATTTACACTGGAATCGCACCACTTGCCTGACAAATCAGCATGGGTCACGGCAAATTAATCTCCTCGTATAGCAAGTATCACCACTCTCAACCACAAGACTCCAGCCTGACCACCTCTCCGTGAAGCCCAGTCAACTCCTCATGCCTATGGACCAACACCAGCAATGGTCTACTTCTTCCCGGAGATTCTTTTCCCCTCTTGTTTCAACTTTGGTGAAGGTAAAACTTCAGTGGGACTTGCCTGGGGCTATATTCGACCCATGCTCTATCATGGTCGGCCTGAACCTTTGGATTTCACCTGCTCTAGCGTGACCAGATAGCTCCAATTGGCAATTTATCCTTTTAGGCACTTTAAATATATGTAACTTAACCTAGGTGTGGTATCTTTTTGTGTGGTGTTTTCACTGTTTTACTGTTTGAAGTGTTAAATAAATACTTTACACATTGCCTCTAACATTAAGCCAAACTGCTCAGTGTCAAGCTACCAGAGGGTGACCACAGGTTAACTTTTATTGGGTATCTAACTTATCCTGACTAGTATTGTGGTTCCAGCTTGGACAGGGTGTATGCCCCTGCCAACCATAAACACAATTTTTAACACAAGCTAACATGAGGAATCTTGCAATCGGATAAGTCAGTAGTCTGCTTGTATCTGAATTAAGAATCCTTAAAGCCTCTCTGTGCCATGTCATGGCAAATTTTCAACATATGGGTGTTATTTACTTTACTCTTTGATGATAGTTGGCTGGGCAAAAAAAAACATATGGATGAATGATTCCCATGATGATGCAGAGGCCACTCCCAGAAACATCCTCAGCCCGTTTATAGCAGGAACTTTTTGTTGGATGAGTGTTGTACCTGAACTCGATAAACAATTTACACACTAGAGGAGGCGTAATTTCATCTACTGTTGATCTTACCATGGGAAAGGTTTTACTTCCAAAAACTCTGAGGTCAAAGACCCTCGGCAACTAATTACACATTGACATACCAAGTATTTCTAATATATTTCTTTCAAAACTGCTTTAGAGATGGAACATGTTTCTTCTGGGGTGGCCCAGAATTTATCCAAACCTAATCTCCCCAGCAATGATTTTACAAAATTTAACCACAGGACTTTATAGACACATGTAGGGGACATAAAATCTTTTAATCCTTTTAATGATTTTAAAGCTGTTATTGCCCAGTCAATGCCAGTAGGTCAAAATCCTACACTCTTTTTTCTGGGCAATTCCTCTTTGTGCCACATCCAAGCACACTGAAATCATTGCCGCACTCACTGGAAGACCCAGAAGAGATCTTCTAAGCTTATTTTCTGCTATTGACAGAATTTTGGAAGTCACACCCCACCCCTCCAAATTTCAAAACCATGTAGGGCTCCACCTAAGGCTTTTAAACTGAGGACCTCTAGGCTAGGAGCAACACTCCTCCATAGTGTTTGTCCATGTATCATTGCAATACTCAGTGTTTGCTACAGCCGTACTACATGTGAGTTTTGAATTTGGGGAGTCCAGTTAAGGTTTGGTGTTAGTTTCACCCCCGGGTAGTCTAAGTGTGATACCTGATCAGTTTGATTACTTCCCACATACATATTTCTCTTGTATGCCTTTTGGTTTATGAAGTTGAATACCATAAATTTTGTTTTCAAGCTATTGAGCTCCAAACTCCACTCAATACAAAACGAAATAAAGTTGTTTAGCAATTGTTGGAGCCCTTGAGGATACTTCAAAATCTATAGGGTATCACCTGCAAAAAGTGTGGGAGTCACTCATTCACCCTGCAACTTTGGGGAATCACAACCATTCTTGGCCAGATGTATCACCACCTCATTGATTTATAAGAAAATCTGGGTTGAGACAAGTATACAGCCTTGACTGTTTCCACGTTTTGTTCCAATACGCTCAGTCAGATGTCCATTTTCATTCCACGTAACTTGGGCATAGTTCTCTGAATGTAGTAGTACCAGAATATTCAATAAATTAGCAAGGATACCCCTGTCCACAAAGATCCTCCAAAGCTTACCTGTGGGCACCAAGTTGAAGGTGGCACGCAAGTCAACAAAGGCAACATACAATTTGCCCCTGTTAATTATTGACGTCTTCCAGAAAAAACAGGTGAACATAAAATCCTAATCGACATTGCTAACGTTAGCCCTAAAACCTCCCTGGAAATCTGACAATTAATTTTCTTGAGTCCATTCTTGTACGGCACAAATAACTCTAAAAGGCTGGAAAAGAGGTTTATGTTAGGGCCTCACACTTCTAAGTTGGCCATGTGAAGGTCATTTGGAATCTTGTCCGGCCCTGCTGTTATAGCTGCCAGACATGAAGTAATAGTAGATAGAGTTTCACTTAACTCAAATTCTAAATTGCTCATGTTATTTGGATTACTAGATTCATAATCTTGCAGAAGATCTACACCGTTCTGGTCTACATGAGTATACATTTCTGAAATGGATTACCCAATCATGAGGTGGGACACAAATTTCCAAATTTATTTTAACTCCCTTGGAGCAGTCTGTCGCTATTTTGCAAAAGGATTTGTTATCTTCGGCTATCAATGTATCTTTTATTTTTAACCAATTCTCTCCTATTGAGCAATCTGCATCTCACCATGTTGGATCTGCATTTAGATTGAACAGCTGCTAGCAGTTTTCTTTTGCTTTCCTACAAGCTTTGTTGTAGCAGGCCACCTCCTTAGGGATATTATGGACCACCCTCTTGCGATGGGATAGCAGTTCTCTAATCTGTGAATATAACAATTCATGGTTTTCCTGCAGTACAGCTGTTCTTGCTTCGGTCACAAAGGGGCATCATTTTTTACCTTAACCTCCTTATGGACTGACTCCAATACTTTGGGGTAATCAAAAACAATTTCAAACGAATTATCATTCTTACTCAAAGACCTGAGGCTTGATTACATTAACTTATTTTCAACCACATTTGAAAAATTCTGTTGTAACCTGGAAAAAGTTTAAAGTTAAAACCAAATTGCAAATTTGGATCCAGGAACTTTTTCTTTATTTGTAGTTATCCGCAACTGTTAGACATACATTTTCACTTGGGCCCTCATTTTTTTGGCAGTACAGCAAACGCACACCAAAACTGCAGAAGTCATTTACTTCAACATATCTTCACACTACTAATGTGCATTGGAGATAATCTAGATTCAGAAATTTTGAGGTAGATGAGATGCAGGGCTAACAGAAAATCGTGAGTACGAAACGTGCAAAGAATAGACTGTACAAAAGTAACACAAGAGTTAATGTTTAACGGTCAAACTAAATATAAAATGGATTTTTTATGTAAAAACACATAAATCATTGTAGACATATATGTATCGTGGAACCCCAAAGATACCATTTTACTTCCTCACAGAAACATGAACTTTGATAGAGTATAAGCCAAGAACTGTGACTTGGATCTTATTTGCACAACATGAAGCAGCAGTGAACAAAAAATATTTTAATGTTATCATTGCATGCTCACAAATATATGCATTGTGTCTCTGAAATACAAAGACCCTGATTTATGCCAAAGTTGGGCAGCGCGGTGCTGCGCCAAAATAGCAGCGCTGCGCTGCACCACTTTTGAAACGGAGGGATTCACAGTATTTACATGAATATAGCATACCCCTGTGTTTCCCCCTGCGCCGGCACTGAATTAAGCTGCCTGCATCAACGCAGGCAACCTTGCACCATAGTGCAGGGGTGTCTGCTTTGAGGGGATAGATTGTTTGTTTGATGGTGTTTCTTCCTGCACATAAACAATCTATAATGGTGATTTGTCACTTCTATGTGTGCTTCAGAATGCAGCACACAAAGAAAAAGCAAAAACCGAGGAGAAATAAAAGCATTCCTCCTTGTTTTGCCATGCTAATGCCATCCCTGGGGTGCCTTTAGATTTTGGTGTGGTTAGACAGTTTCTCGTAAATCTGGGGCACCATCAAAAGCAATGGGTGTGGCAGTGGAACACCTACTGCAACACCCATTACAACCACTCTGACACAGAAAACTGCATCGGAGGGTCCCATATTTACAATGAGATGGAACTCCACAAACAGTGGCATTAAACCTCCTTATAAATATGGAGCAGTGGTTAGCAAAAAGTGATGCTCCAGTGGAGCTAGGGCTCTTAAATCTGCCCCAAAGGGACATATTTACAAGAAAGTGGTGCATCAGCTATGATGCACCACTTTTCTTGCACCCCCACGGACACCCGAACGTTTCTAGGGTAGCGCTGTATTTACTTTGCAAATCGGTTACTAGGAAAAAGCCTCCTTGAAGCCGCCATAGCATAAAACAATTACGCTATGGCAGTGCAAGGAGGTGCTAGGGGCTTGTAAATATATCCCAAAGTCTGAAAAAAATGCATTATATTCCTTGTTTTACTATTGCGGGTGTGGAAAGTTGCCAATTTGGGGCCCAATTCACAAAGGAAACCTTAGACGTTTGGGGGCATATGTATACTCTGTTTGCGCCATTTGTGGGTCATTTATTTTGACGCGAAAATGGCGCCAACCTAACTCCATATTTATATTTTGATGTTAGATCCGTCTAATGTAAAAATATAGGAGTTAACGTCATTTCTGGGATGCGTGAACCCACCTTGCAGCAATGAGATGCAAGGTAGGCATTCCCATCCAAAAAATGATGCTATCCCATAGTGCTGTATTTATCCCCAGTGCTAAAGCAAGCCCAAACACCACCACAGCACCGACAAAGGCAACGCAGAAGGCAGGAGAGGATATTTTGGCAGAGGACAACCTTCCGTGGCCTCTAGGAGCAAGACATCATCAGGACTTACCGCCTCGACCGGGAGTCCATTCTACGCCTGCTGAACCAGATTGTGCCAGACATCACAGCCTGGTTGCAAGCTCCCAATAACATACCACCTCTCACAAACCTCCACACTGTTCTGCACATGCTGGCTTCTGGATCCGTTCAGTCAACAGGGGCACCAGTGGCTGGTGTCTCCCAGCGATATCAGTCTTCCTGCCTAAGGTCCCATATGTCATCAATCACCTCACACCCGCCACATCTGCTTCCCAAACACTACACAACTGCAGCAGGACAACAAGCACAGTTTCTATCTAATTGGTGGGTTTCCGCATGTGCTAGGTGCCATAGACTGCACCCATGTCCAGCTGGTGCAGCTGGTGCCACCTGCTGACACAGAACATCTCTACAGGAACCACAAGCACACCCATTCGATTAATGCGCAGGCCATTGTGAACCACCCTGGGCTCTTCACAAACATCTCAGCCAAGTATCCCGGCAGCGTCCATGATGCATTCATATTCCGGCACTCCCCCATCAACAAGTGGTTACAGGATGGACAATATGGCTATGGCCTACTTTTTGGTAAGTCAACCAATCAATCAAAAAATACACAACACACCAACCCTGCAGAACAAACAACATATACACCACAACAAATACACAAGGGCATGGGACCACAGATGTACTGGCAAGCACACATATGCAACATGCCGCAGTACTCCTCAATGATTGGACATCAGAGACACAGACACCCACATGTACCTAACACAGCCACAAACTGACAGCCACACCACGTGAAGGACAGGTTGAGCTATGTCCCATTTGCATACAGGAGAAGACCGGAAATCACTACAAGTGTCCACTGGTTGAATATTAAATATACTTCATACACATTAGACCAAACTAACAATAGCCCTGCTATGTCAATGGCATATGGCATGGCCATGTAAAGAAAGTCACACCAGGTCACAGCCCCACCTCATTCATGGTGTGCAAGACTCAGGCACAATCTGCATCAAATGCCACTCAAGTGGTGCCAACTACAATTACATCTCATCTACACATACCTGACATACGCTTAGGGGGTGATTCTGACCGCCGCCCGCCAGAATTCCGCCCCCATTATACCGCTCCGCGGTCAGAAGACCGCGGAGGGTATTATGAGTTTTTCCCTGGGCTGGCGGGCGGTCTCCATAAGACCGCCCGCCAGCCCAGGGAAAAAATCCCTTCCCACGAGGATGCCGGCTCGTAATCGAGCCGGCGGAGTGGGAAGGTGCGACGGGTGCAGTGGCACCCGTCGCGTATTTCAGTGTCTGCAAGGCAGACACTGAAATACTTTGCGGGGCCCTCTTACGGGGGCCCCTGCCGTGCCCATGCCATTGGCATGGGCACGGCAGGGGCCCCCAGGGGCCCCGCGGCACCCCCTACTGCCATCCTGTTCATGGCGGCTTTCCCGCCATGAACAGGATGGCGGTAGGGGGGGTCAGAATCCTCATGGCGGCGGAGCGCGCTCCGCCGCCATGAAGGATTCCCCGAGTAGCGGTAAGTCGGCGGGAGCCCGCCGACTTGCCGCTTCTGACCGCGGCTGAACCGCCGCGGTCAGAATGCTCGTGGGAGCACCGCCGGTCTGTCGGCGGTGCTCCCGTGGCCGGTGACCCTGGCGGTCACCGGCCGCCAGGGTGAGAATCACCCCCTTAGTCTGCACATACATCTGTCTAATGCATTAGGTTGCACACATAGGAAGACTGATGTACCTGCAATTAAAGACTATGGGGCAGAATCATGAAAAATGGTGCCACAACTACTCCACTGACACATCACATGCCCCACTTAGCGCCCCCTAACACCATCATGCCTGTTCTGTAGACTATCAGTTGTTCACCATGGTGCTGAGTCAGTGCTAAACTGTTATGAATATGTATGCCATAGTAGGCCCCTGTAGGAGTATGGAGGACATGACTGGCCATACATGCACTGTACTAAGTGACACTATAGAAAATTAGCTGGGCCCCCTCCCAAAGTCTGAACTATGCATGTGTAGTAAGTCTGGCTGAAAATCCAAATTTTTAAGAAGGTAGGACATACGCCTGTACTAAATGTGATCATCATACTAATATGTGATACACACCCTTGGACACTTAGGCAGTCATTATGAGTTTGGTGGGTGGCGGAGGCCGCCTGACAAACTTCTACCATTGCCAGACCGCCATTGCAGTTTAAACACCACCGGCCCCATTAGGAGCTCACCGTTGGGCCTGTGGCTGGAAACAGCATTTCTGCCCTCCGGCTCCTCTGGGAAGAGGGCCTTGAAATAGCAGCCGGCTCATAATTGTGCCAGCTGCAATGTGGTATTGTGGTGGGTGCAGCAGCACCAGTTGTGTTTTTTACTGGCTGTAATTCGGGCAGTGGAAAGCACAACAAGGCTATCCATGGGGGCCCCGGCTCTGCCCCTGTCAAGTGCCCAAGCCCCTAGCACAACCATTGCGCTACCATAGTGTTATATCATTGACGATAAGGTGGCACTAACCTGCCATTTTCCCCACTTTGTCTGTACAAAGTGGCACAATGCATGCATTGCACCACTTCGGAAAGGCTTACCACAGATTATAGCTGTGTCTGTTACGACTCGGCCGTCCCATCTCTAGGGGGTGCTGAAAGGGGGCTGTCGGTAGCATGGGAATCACCTTGAACACTTATCTAGAGTTCCTTGCTGACTCCCGTTTGTTTCTCTTTTTGCCATGGTATGCTTTTGTAGTATTACATTTGCTTCTTGAGACTGCAAATCCCATAATGCACAGCCTGGTAGTCAGGAAAGCCTGGATTATGTTTCCCATTGTTTTCTATGGGAGATGTCCAGTTGCTCCTTTTCACTGGATCCTCTGCTCCAGGACTTGCGAGTGTCTGAAACCACACACACCTGAGACCTCTCCTATGCAGCCCAGTCATGTGATTCCTCCTGGGGTTTTCTGCCACTTGGAACTGCCTATAAGCAGCCATTTCCTCAAGATCCCTGTTGTGCATTGGAGTTTGATTCCTTTGTGTTACAGACCCCTTATCGGATGGTGTTCCTGTTTTGTTCCAGCTTGAACCAGTTTCCTGTTTCTCTGCCCTGCTCCTGATTGTTCCAGCCAGAGTCTGCTCCCTACCTTTTAGACTTGTACCTGTTTGTTTCTTCCAGAGCCTGCTCCCTGTTTCTCTGCCCTGCTCCTGCCTTGTTTCAGCCTGAACCTGCTCTCTGTTTCCCAGTCCTGTTTTCTGCTTATTCCTACTCCCTGTATTTCAGCCCTGCCCTTGCTTGTTCCAGCCAGAGCCTGCTCTCTGTTTCCCATCCCTGTCTCTGTTTGTTCCAGCCAGAGCCTGCTCTCTGTTTCCCATTCCTGTCTCTTTTTGTTCCAGCCAGAAGTTTGCACCCTGTTTTCCAGTCCTAGTCCTCCCTTTGCTTCAGCCTGAACCTGTTCCCAGTTCCTGCCTCTGCCTCTTAGTTTATTCCTTCTGTTTCCGTTTCCTCTTGGTATTTGTGTCTGGTAAGTGTTCTATCAGTCTTCACCCATCTATAAGTGTCCTCCTTTGTACTGGGGTTGGCTCCTGGTCTCCAGAAGGCAATTCCAGCCCGCATCCTAGTCTAGTGTTATACGTTGTCTTTCGTGCCTAATAGTGACAGTGTGCTATTTCTGTTTGTCCAGGAATTGCCACTGTGTTTCCAGCTGGACCCAAAAGAGCATGTCTTGCGTATGTAAGTACTATCCTTGTTTGTGCTCTAGGGTCCAGAGACAGAATCACTTCTGCTGCCTCCTTTCTATGGGGCAGACGGGGTGACTATCTGTAAGAGCAAACTGCACAGAGGCATTGACGTTCCCTGTTGCTGTGGGAGGTTCTGCACCCTACCCTGTGTACAACCCCAGTGTGTTTGTCCATTTGTAATCTGTTTCCTATTTGTTCACACAAGGGTTGCTCTGCTTTTACTTTCCTGTTTCCTGTGCATGTCCATAGCTGTCCTTTTGGTGTATGCCTTTAGCTGCTCTTCTGCCCCAGTACACTACCTATTCGGTGACCTCAAGGGGTGTCCCAACCCGAGTCCTGATCAGACCCACCCGAAACCGTGACAGTGTCAGGCACAATGTATGCAAGGGGGCTGAGAAAAGGTGTGATATGTGGGCATATATATGTATGAGAAGGGCTCCTATGTACTCATCAGAGGTTTCTGTGGTATGTAGCATCTCCTGCTGAGTGCATCATTGACCTTCATATGAATGCATGATGTTGGCCCACACATGGCTGTGAGTAAGGGGTGCACTAAGGCCCACAAGGACAGTATAGATGCAGATTGTGATGCTGTGGTCCTATAGGCCTCTTGGTGTCATTATGCAAGGCCATGTAAGGGAACCTGACCATGCACTGGGTTCAGACTACTGCAGTTCCATTTGTCCTGTGTATTGTGTATCAGAGACAGTCTATACGATCTCCATGATCAAATACATGTGCTGAGTCTGCTCCACTGGCCTGCTGCTCCTCACTGACAGTATGGGGCTGCACTGCTTCAGCTCCATCACTGGCACATCACTCCCTAACCTGCAACACCAGATGCATCCTCTGATCACTATGCAAGTCTGTCTGTGTTGAGCCATATTTCAATGCCCGTGTACTTATGCCTCACTGGATCAACAATGGTATACCATGACAACAATGGCAGGCCATACACCATTGGCAATACATTTCTGTTTTAAATCAGTCAATGTGCAGGTAGATACAACTATCTTCACATGAGTCCACTGCCATTGCATTTTTTGAAGTGCGTCTGCCTTGTGATGGCACACACATTTCACTTACATCACTGAAGGATGTATAATGTCATTCCTCAACACCTTGGAATACCCACACAACCCCAGCAGTTTCTCAGTTAGCTATGATAATAATATAGATGTATACTACATCTGATGCAGGCTGAAATGCTATGGCTGTGATAATGGGCCAGTCACTGCAACAACCATAGCATGCCCCTCAGGTGCAATATACATGATCAAGCTGTTCCATATGGTCATGGAGGTGTGCTAACCGACAGCTGCATGACAATGCCATGTATAATGGTGCAGTAAAATGCACCACAGGAGTGTCATGGACAGTTATGGTTTGTAGATGTGTGGGTCTACCTCATCTGAGAGTCCGTGTGATTGAGTGATCATAGTTGTTTGTCAATTTCACAGATCTTCCACTAGGATCCCTTCCTCCCACAGCCTAACAAGTTTACACTGAACTATGTTGTCCATTTGCATAAACTTTACATTTACACCAAGCAATGTTTACCATTCATGTCTTACAGGTGGACCAGCCCCATACACCATAGGAGAGGTGGCGAGATTCGAAGACCCCAATGCAACCAGTAAGTGTGGGTCCTGTGAGCTAATCCAGGGTTTGGTGTGAGTCAGTCCAAATCATGGAATGCAATGAATGATGTTTTTTCCAGACCTATGAACAGAAATCATAGGAGCATGGATGGTGACATCATGGGACATATGTAAGAGGTCCTAGCACCACTGGAGCTTCAATTTTTGTGAGGCTCCGGGGGCGCTATGCCCTGCACTGTGTATACAAAGAGGGCTTAAGACACAATTTGTGGCTTCACATTACCTTGTCAATACTGCCCCTTCACATGCAGAACTTTGCATGGATTAACACATTTTCTACACCAGAGGCTGTGCCAAATTCAGAAAACACACTAAGGGTTGGTGTTAGCAGGGCACGACGAGGTAAAATATATGTTGTTGTACCCTCCATTTTTGCTCTTTCGATGGGTGTTGCATTTGGCAGCACACATTGAAAGTGCAATGACCCTTTGAAGATTATGGCCCTCATTACAACCTTGGTGGTCGGACGAGGCCGACCGCCAAGGTTGTACCGCCAGACGGCCACCCATGCGGCCGGAAACCCGCCGGCCGTATTTGGACATCCCCGCTGGGCCGGCGGGGATGTTGCCCGTAACATTGCAGCCGGCTCATAATGGAGCCGAAGGCAATGTGGCAGTTCGGCGGGTGCAGGAGCACCCGTCGTGCTTTTCACTGTCTGCCAGGCAGATTTTACACCTTGACACATGAATGTAGATGTAATAAAACATAGAATACCAGCTTTATAGTTAGCAACCCCCTAACAAATGGGCCACACCTTTACTCCTTGATGAGTGCTCAGGCCTTGGTGTATCACCAGGGGTGTTGAGCTGATGGATTGCATGCCCAACCTCCTCATGCGCAGGGAGACAGGAAATCCAAAGTTTCAGAGGCATGTGAAGGTCACAATGTAGATGAGAGTGGCAGAGTCTCAAGATCCTCGGGGTCTGCGCACGTTCCCAACACGTCCACCACAAGACAACTCCAATACTCTGATTAGAATGTCACAGAGTCTAAGAGAGTCCAAGTGGGGAAAAGGGGATTAGGAAGGGAACAGGGGTGAAGGATACCTGTGGGAAGCAAAATATTAAACCACACAACATCAGATTCAAAAAACACATTTAGATTAAAAAAAAACTCTCTGTTGAATCTAGGGCTCAATGATACTTGGAACATGAAATAACGCTCTATTGAGTCCAGAGTTCTATGACACGCAGAACATGAAATAACACTCTGTTGTGTCTAGAGTTCAGTGATACTCAGAACATGAAATAATACCTAGACTAAGGAAACATGAATGGTCTAGAACTAGACTCTAATTAGGCCTCACTAAATCTAAGTACCTGGAAAAGAATCAAAAATGGTTAGTACAATGTTTCATATGGAATTTTCATGAATTGAAACATACTGTTCTAGGAATACAAGAACCTTCCAGAACAATGACCCAGAACAAACACGTCCTCATTACATGAGGATAAAGGCCATCCACACATTCCTTGGAAAACAATAGGAATTGTACTAAAGACCTTACATGCACATAGAATATAACATCCAGAATTCTAGCACTTTAGATTCTTAGAATGCAAGAGCATGAATTGCGCACATTGCAGATTTCCACAAGAGATTGTAAATGCCATGAAATAGTTGCGCACAAATTAAGCACAAGAAATGAATTGCGTGTCTTGCCGATTCGAATGCCACCGTGTGAATGCCGTAAAATGGTAGCGCACACTGAATATCATGAATTAAGCACAGGAAATGAATTGCGCATCTTGCCGGTTCGAATACCACCATGTGAATGTCATGAAATGGTAACGCACAATGAATATCATCAATTAGACAAAAGAAATGAATTGCGCTTCTTGCCGATTCGAAGGCCACCATGTGAATGCCAAGAAATGGTAGCGTACAATGAGTAACATGAATTAAGCACAGGAAACGAATCGCTCGTCTTGCCGATTCAAATGCAACCTTGTAAATGACATAAAATGGTTGCGCACAATGGATATCTAGATTTGTACTCGAGTAAAGAATCACACGTCTTGCCGATTCGAATGCAACCTTGTAAATGCCATAAAATGGTTGCGCACAATGAATATCTAGATTTGTACTCAAGTAAAGAATCGCTCGTCTTGCCGATTCGGATGAAACCTTGTAAATGCCATAAAATGGGTGCGCACAATGAATATCTAGATTTGTACTCGAGTAAAGAATTGCGCGTCTTGCCGATTCGAATGCAACCTTGTAAATGTCATAAAATGGTTGCGCACAATGAATATCAAGATTTGTTTACGAGGAAAGAATTGCACGTCTAGCCGATTCAAATGCCAGCAAGTAAATGCCATTAAACATAAAGCGCACTTTCACACTCACAAGAGCAAAAATAGATTTATCATGCTAATTAGGCCCAATAACTCGGAATCCTATGAGAATGGGATCGGGGGCCCAGCCCGACCTCCATCTTACCGCCCTGATCAAGAATCACCAAGCAAAGTGAAAGGGCGAGGCCTGGAAGATCAAAGTAGGCCTCCGGAACAGGAGCTCAGGAAGTTGCTGCTGCTCTCCACCGGGACCTCTGAATAGTGAGCACGTGGAGCTGGGCTGGCTCCCTTATATACAGTCTTGGCCCAGCCCACAAACCACCAGGCATGCTGCAGGGAAAGCTTCTAGAAGGCCCTGGAAAGGGACCACACCCTGACACACTCTGAAAGCCTGCAGCAATTTTTTGCAAATGAACAGTATTTAAAAGCACCTTGAATATAAGTCTTCAGGATTAAACTCTGCAATGCAAAAGGTTAAACAACGGCATTTCAGCACAATGTATAGAATACGTTATCTTGAGAGTGCTGAGTTTTTGCATTCCAGTCGCCCGTAGAGCACGCACTGCCCAGATGTTGACAGAGAGTGATGTTGAGCAGGCTATTATTATTTCCTATCAGCTGTGGCCCCTTTTGATTTACAAGGGATTGCCGTCATCCCACTGACATGTACAAGATACTGGTGATCTATGGTTGGAAATAGACCCAGATGAGGAGCAATTCAGTTTTTGAGCAATATGCGTAGGACTGTATGTCTAAATATCTGTAGCAGTGTAAGCAGTGCTTAATTTGTGCTTGTTGTTTCCGGTGCTGAGCACCAGCACTTATTTTTGAGGGCCGGCGGTTAGTCTCAAGCATTTGCTGCGAGCAAAAGACACATATAGGGAAGACGAAGGAAGAGAAAAACTAAAAAGCGCCACAAAGGTAGAAAGCAGAAAGCTGCTAAAGTGAGCGGAAGGGGCAGAGAGTGTCTTTCAATGGATTGAAGAGGCCCGAGATGGCTTCAGGATTAGACTGACTCAGTATTCTGTGCTCGCACATTTAAATGTAGCAGCCTTGTGTTTAAGAGGAGGGCTTTGGGCACTGGCACGTTTTTATTTACAAATTAAGCACTGGCTGTAAGTTACAAATCTGTATGTACTCCAGCCAATGCTGATATTAAAGGTTGCTTGTCCTTATTTTACTGCTGCCAATTTGACAAATGAAGAGAGGCACCAGTTCACACGAAGGGCCAAACGGTACAGCCACCTCCTACAAGTGCATTCAAGATACTGCTGCATGACACACCGTTTTAGAGCAGAAAAAGCTTTAGAGAAATGGCGGGCATTTCCACACAGGGGACCCATACAGCCACCCAAGACAAAGCATGGAGCTAGCTCCTCGATGATGCAGGGGCTCCCAGCAGCACCCATCCAAGTCTGCTGCACCATTCGTCACACAGACACCAGTCTTGCCCCCACCAGTCTCTGGGCCATCCCAGTTTGAACTGGATCTGCATGGGAACTTGAACCTAATCCTCAGTCACTAGGATAAATTGGAGGAGGAAATGGCGGAAGGCCGCAAAATATTGAAATATATAAAGAAGATTGTGAAGACGTCCAAAAAATGAACTTGAAAAGTAATGGACTAACTCCCAGCTCCTTCCCCTCCCTTTTAAAGGTGTAATATATTTTAGTTTGGGTTTTATGTAGTTAGCGTTAGGTTAGTTTAGTGTAGCCATTAGTTAGTATAAGTATTGTTGGGGGTGGCTTATATTCTTATGTTTTTATTGATGGGTGGTTGAGTGGAGGATCTTGTTGTGGTATATATGAGTTAAAAAAAATATAGATATAAAAAAAATACGAAAAATATATATCTGTTTAGGCCATAGGGTAAGGTAGTACATGTGTAGTAATAGTAAATGTTGTCCTACTTGTATCTTGTTTCTAAAGGAGGTTGGGGGTGTAATGTTTAGAGTGCGGTGTTTCATGTGCAAGTTACGTTTAGTATAGGTTAGGTAGATGTAGTTGTATAATAAGCATAGTTTGTATAGGTTAGTTTATGAAGGGTAGGTCTTAGTTTCTTTTAAGTACATTTGTTTTAGAATAAATATCTAGTTATAATTGCATATATTTTGTGTAATTAGTTTGGGTCTCAGGGTTTTCCCATGAGTGCACTGTGAAAATTGGGGGTATGGCTTAAGGAATCTGTCCTACCTTTAAAACCCTCATTTACCATGTGCTTCCCCTATCGACAATGGAGCTGTCACATTGGCTGCAACGTCACATCTACTAGTCCATGCATCTGCCATCCAGTGTACCCACCATTAACAATGTCTATGTATACTTTGTATTGGACAGGTAAGTCTGGCCCTTCAGCTGTCATTGTTGGGGTCCTGTATTTACAATTTTGGGAACTGTGACACATCTGACAACAGCCACAATTGGAACTCTATCCTCCAACACTGAACAGTGGCTACCACTGATAAGATTAGCTACCTCTGTACCACACCAATGAGTTCTTTTGGTACTCCCAGCTGACTATATAGACCTTGACTTGCTTTTCAGCCATACCTGCCATATATGATAAGGAAACTATATATGTATCTTTAATTTTTAACATACTCAGTGAATTGCTTCTAGGAGATAACACCATCATACAAAGTTGACATGTTAGGATCTTTGTGTGTAGTTTTGTGCCCCCACAGTCCTGCATTCATGTACTGATATTCTGTGACCAATGACATGGATTCACACAATACAATCATTTAGCAGAGTAGATGATTCACAGAAGACATAGACTTGCTAAATGTGTACAAGGTGTGTATTTACAGGTGGAAGTGTGTAAGTTATTTACAATATCCATGCTTCAGAGTAGTTTTGATAAGTGTGGAGGAACAGAAATTGCCAATTGGTAAGTGTGAGAAAACAGGGCTGATTGCAGAGGCCCCCTAACTTTTTGCCCCCATTTTCCAATTTTTGCTGGTGTTTTCCTGACTCTGATGGTGCCCTGGGTACTGCTAACCAGTCCCAGGGCCTGTGCTCTGTGTAAAATGGATATGCAAATTAGGCTAATTATAATTGGCTAAGTTAACCTACCTATAAGTCCCTAGTATATGGTAGGGCATGTAGGTTTAGGGACCACAGCATAGGTGGTGCACACCTAGGTGCACTGCTGAGGTGCCCAGTGTCATTTTAAAGGCAGGCCTGCCTTGCTGGCTGCTTTTAAATTAAAGTTATATGCAAATTCGACTTTGGAATTAAAAGTAGTTCCAAAGTCTTAAACTACCTTATTTTTACATATAAGTCACCCCTAAGGTGTGCCCTATGTGCCCCTAGGGCTGGGTGCCATGTAACTATAAGCAGGGACTTTATAAAAATAGATTTATAAACCCTGGTGAGGTAAAAACAGCCAAATTCGTTTTTCCCTCATTGAAGTAAATGGCCTTCATAGGCTAGAATGGGGAGACTTTATTTTAAATTATAAAGTCTCCTTAAATGTTGCATACCAAGAATTTGGTATCAAATTAATTGTTGTAATAAATCCCACAACTTCCAGTTGTTGGATTTAATATAACTTGTTCAGGTAAAAAGTTTTAGACTTTACCTAAAAAGTTGCCAATTTCAGCCATGCATTGTTTTTGCTGCTGTGCTCTGATTGGCCTGCCTGCAGCAGCTTAGCCAAGCTGCCTTGATGAGGTGTGAAGTGGCCTGGCTTCACACAAAGGAATGTGCCTGTGGGAGAGAATCTCCCCTCAGCAGATTGTGAGGCAGGAAGGGGGAGGGCTGCCAAACTGGTTTTCAAAGGCAGAGAAGGACATTTGGAGCAACCAGCAACACCCCCACATCCTGCAACCCCATACAACTAGGTGCCCCCTTGATTAGATTAGGAGAGGGCAGGAGAGGGGTGTGTTTATGGTTTTTAGCCACACAAGTGGGTGGGCTCAGCCAGATGTAACCTCCAAAAATCAGATTCAGCCATTTTGGATTTTTAGAGAATGTTGCCTTCTGGGATGGATTTTTGCCACACTTCCCAGGAAGTGGTCATCACAGGGGGATGACCCTGTACCTGATTGGAGAACCAGGACCCCCCTGCTTTTCACCCAGGAGCAAGGATAAAACTGGCAGACGTGCACCCACACCTCAGATCCCCATCAGATTCCAACAAGGAAGAACTAAAGGAGAAGAAGGACTGCCCTGCTGGACCCCTGGCCTGCACCTGGAACCTGCACTCAGAAGAACTGCACCAGCTGCACACTTGGGCTTCACCACAAGAAGGACTTTGCCTGGCTTCAACTGGTTCAAGGAGGGACTCCCTGATTGCTACAGGTGAAAAATTGCTAACCAGAGTCCCCTGCACCAACTCCTGAAGAAAGCGACCAGCTGACCACTGCCCAGTGGCCAAAAAGGAGTTTGCGCCAAGTGCATTCTGGGAGTTGTAGTCCGCACCCCCCAAGGACCATCTCAGAACTTCTGGACCCTTGGGGTGAGCTGTGGACCCCAAAAGAACCTTAAAAGAACATCTGGGTGAAGCCCCAGAAGTTTGGAGAAGATTTGAGAATTTTTGTAAAAAAGCTCCATAGAGGGACCGACCCGCAGCGGAAATTCTAGCCGGCTTGCCTCAACCGCGACCCGGCCTGACTTGGTGGTTCGTCCCGGTAAAGAAAAATCTCAGAAAAAGAGACTAAGTCCGAAGGTAAAAAGTTGACCGGGACCTCCCAGCCATCGTATCCGAGAAGGGCTCCATGGACGTCGGATCAAGATCCAGGTTTACCCCGGTCGAAGGATTTTCACCTCGAAAAAACGACTCCGAAGGTAAAAATCTCCACCGAGGAATCCAGCATCGCGTATCCGGAGAAGGGCTCCAGGAGGTCGGATTGGACTGGCAGGCTCGTCCCGCTGAAGAAAATCTTCAAAATAAAGACTAAGGGCCTCATTCTGAGGCCGGCGGGCGGCGGTCGCCGCCCGCCTGGTGGGAACCGCCATATGGCCGCTCCGCTGTCGAAATACTGCGGAGGCCATTCTGGCTTTCCCGCTGGGCTGGTGGGCGACCGCCAGAAGGCCGCCCGCCAGCCCAGCGGGAAACCCCTTCCCACGAGGAAGCCGGCTCCGAATGGAGCCGGCGGAGTGGGAAGGGTGCGACGGGTGCAGTAGCACCCGTCTCGAATTTCAGTGTCTGCTAAGCAGACACTGAAATTCAAAGTGGGGCCCCCAGGGGCCCCACGACACCCCTCACCGCCATCCTGTTCCTGGCGGTCGGAACCGCCAGGAACAGGATGGCGGTGAGGGGGTCGGAATCCCTCATGGCGGCGCAGCAAGCTGCGCCGCCATGGGGGATTCCTCAGGGCAGCGGAAAAACGGCGGGACACCGCCGGTTTTCCTGTTCTGACCGCGGCCATACGGCCATGGTCAGAATGCCCTGTGGAGCACCGCCAGCCTGTTGGCGGTGCTCCCGCCGACCCCGGCCCCGGCGGGCCTTGACCGCCGGGGTCGGAATGACCCCCTAAGTCAGAAGGTAACTTTTTAACCGAGGCCTCCCGCGACCTGTAGCCGAGCAGGGCTCCATCGCAGTCGGCCTGAAACTTTGACTTTGCCCCGGTCGAGATGCAACCAGATGACCCGATTGGCGCTTTTTGTTTCTAAGCGCTAGAAAAATAATAATTCTTTAAAAATTCATATCTCCGGTTCCCTTTATCCGATTTTATTCGTTTTTGTGTCATTTTAAAGATAAAAATATAAACTATTTTTATAAATTGGTTTTGGATTTTTAAACTGTTTCCTGTGTTTTATTTCATTACTGTTTTGTGATATTTGAATGCTTTACACACTGTCTCCTAAGTTAAGCCTTGACGCTCGTTGCCAAGCTACCAAGGGTTGAGCTGGGGTTAATTTACTGAGACCTAACTGGACCTAAGTGGAGGTTAGTGGCTTGTTGCTAGGTGTAGGTACCTACCTGCCCTTACCAATAACCCATTTTCCAACAGTAAGTGAGATGCAATGGCAGTACATAGCAGACAAGTCAACAGTGGGTGGGTGAAGAGAGCATATATCCTACTGTGACAACACTGGCATGATCTTAAGCCCATAAGTAAGCAGAAAACTGGCCATGTGGCACAGACTGGTACTTTCCAAGTAAAAATAATTTCGTCCACATCTTCATCCTCTGATGTGTGTGGTGCCTCCTGTGACATTGGTGGTGGTGGAGAGGTAGAGGGGGCCACACACACTTCAGGGGATAAGGATGTGGAGCCCAAGCTCCCGGCCGCTGCCATTTGTGGAAGGACATAGGGCATCACTGCAGCAAGGATGAACTGCTGATTTTTCAATATAGCTACAACATCACAGTGGAAAGAAGCTGTGTCTTCCCTGAGGGAAGCCACTTCACACTGAATGGACTCCATCCTGTTGTCTGTCATGTGGCTGCCAGTTTGGGAGGGCAGTTGTTGTGGCCGCTCCGTCACGGCAGCAGCTATGTCTGCCAGACACTGCTGGACTCCAAGCAGTGGGGAGTGTGTGCCTCGGGTGGCAGCTGTGTTTTCATTAGCTGTCACAAGGCACATGCACACTCCCTCTAGACTGCTGCCATGATCTCCATCCCACTGCACCTGCTTGGTCTGCCCCCGCTGGACTCCTACCACTGTCCTCTGGAAGCTTGTCTCTGAATCCTCGGAGTCCTGGGCTGTGTTTGAACTGTCAGGTGGTATATTTTGGGTGTTGGGTGGGTCATCTGGGGAGCCTGCAATGTTAGGTGTCCTCCTTGCAACTGGAGATGGTGTCTGGAGAGATTTGAGGACATTCTGGAGAGTCTGTTGGCTGATGGTTGTCAGCTGGTCATCCAGGTCATCAGTGAAATTCAGGACAGGCAGGTCGGAAGGAGAGCCATTATCCTCTGCAATGAGATGGTATAAAATCAATCTTTCTATGTTGTGGCAGTTGACATGGCACAACATTTAATTGGGATTGGAGGCTCAGTGACAACTTACAGCCAAAACATTGTTCTTGTACATTATGGGTCCTATTTATCAGCCTTTTGCCCCACCTGAGTGTCACGTAAAGGGAAGCTCAGGTGGCGTAATGGTCTGCGTCATATTTAAAAGGTGAGATTTATCCATTTCTTGTGGCTTGACACTACCTTATAATTACGACCCTTCCCATGCATCAATTTGCATGGGAGGGCCTTTCAATGGCTGTTGTGGTGGTCAAGCCACACCAACACACATTGCATTTTGCCGCTGTCTCAGATTTACGTGTTTTCATACACCTGAGGCAGCACCAATATCATACACCACCCTAGGGATGGCATTACCAAGGCACAATGATGAAGTTTACTTTGATTGCTCCTCATGTGTAAGTTTGTGTATGTGTACTGCATTCCACAGCACACATGGACCTAGCTGATTGCAATTTCTGTTTCTGGTTGTGCTGGAAGGTGCTCCGTCCTGCACAACTGTGATCACCCCCTCAACGCAGCCATCCATGCACTATGGTGCAAGGGTTGCAGCATTGTGCAGGGCAGCTAATATACTAATAGCACTGGGTGGACCCAGGGATGACGACATGGGTATTGTTTTTGATGTAGACAGCATTTTTTACATGACAGTGCCTGATGCCACTAAATTATGGACATAGCCGGTCAACTTATTTTCACCTTTGAATAGGGCCTCTAGCTAGTTTGATGAAGAGATAGCAGCTAGTTGTTCAAGTGCACACATGAGCCCTCATTGCAAGTCTTGCTGTCCTTTGACCACCAGACTACCATTGGAAATCTGACCACCGCCAACAGTGCAGGTAAAACCGACACATTTAGACCATGGGGAAAGCCCCACGGGCCTATGGCCTGGCACTGCCAGGTTGCTGCCAGCTAATGGACTGGCAATGCCACCTGTCTTATAACACCAGCCCAGTATTGCAATCAGCGCTACCCTCCAGATTATGATCCCGCTTTTCGACCAGCCCTTGCATGGTGGTCCAGTCACAATGCAAAGATTGGTGATAATGGGGTTTGGTGTGCCCCTGGGTGTCCCTGCACTGCCCATGCACCTGGCATGGGCTCGGCAGTGGCCCCCATGACCAGGCCCTTTGCGCTTTCCACTGCCTGATTTGCAGTGAAAAGTGCAGTGTGTGCTGTCACACCCAATGCACCCCAAGATTGCTGCTGGCTCTATTTGATCCAGCAACAAAGTTGTGGTGACTTCTCCACAGAGCTGACATGAGGCGACACGGTTTCCAACCGCCGCCCCAGCGTGAAACTCATAATGCCACCACGGAGGGAAGACCGCAGTGGCAGTCTTACAAACGCTGGACTTGCCCGTGCAGCATCCCCCGCCCGTAAATGTGATAATGTGCACCATATTGTTCATAGACACACCATATGTTGTTTTTGTGTGATTGTTTCTACATTCCTATGTGGCTCATATGGTTGTGTCAGAGTTGTTGTGGGTTCACCCTATATGTGTTGTGTTCTTCATATTGTAATCTTCAGTGCAAAGTTTTCTCTAGAGACATGTAGGAAGTTGGCTCTGTATGCACTATTTCAAAGTAAGGAATAGTATGCACAGAGTCCAAGGGTTCCCCTTAGAGGTAAGATAGTGGCAAAAAGAGATAATACTAATGCTCTATTTTGTGGTAGTATGGTCGAGCAGTAGGCTTATCAAAGGAGTAGTGTTAAGCATTTGTTGTACATACACACAGGCAATAAATGAGGAACACACACTCAGACAAATCCAGCCAATAGGTTTTGTTATAGAAAAATATATTTTCTTAGTTTATTTTAAGAACCACAGGTTCAAATTCTACATGTAATATCTCATTTGAAAGGTATTGCAGGTAAGTACTTTAGGAACTTTGAATCATTACATTAGCATGTATACTTTTTACATAAAAAACAATAAGCTGTTTTAAAAGTGGACACAGTGCAATTTTCACAGTTCCTGGGGGAGGTAAGTTTTTGTTAGTTTTGTCAGGTAAGTAAATCACTTACAAGTCTCAGGTTTGGGCCCAAGGTAGCCCACCATTGGGGGTTCAGAGCAACCCCAAAGTTACCACACCAGCAGCTCAGGGCCGGTCAGGTGCAGAGGTCAAAGAGGTGCCCAAAACGCATAGGCTTCAATGGAGAGAAGGGGGTGCCCCGGTTCCGGTCTGCCAGCAGGTAAGTACCCGCGTCTTCGGAGGGCAGACCAGGGGGGTTTTGTAGGGCACCGGGGGGGACACAAGTCAGCACAAAAAGTACACCCTCAGCAGCGCGGGGGCAGCCGGGTGCAGTGTGCAAACACGCGTCGGGTTTACAATGGTTTTCAATGAGAGATCAAGGGATCTCTTCAGCGTCGCAGGCAGGCAAGGGGGGGCTCCTCGGGGTAGCCACCACCTGGGCAAGGGAGAGGGCCTCCTGGGGGTCACTCCTGCACAGGAGTTCCGTTCCTTTAGGTGCTGGGGGCTGCGGGTGCAGTGTCTTTTCCAGCCGTCGGGAAATGGAGTTCAGGCAGTCGCGGTCAGGGGGAGCCTCGGGATTCCCTCTGAAGGCGTCGCTGTGGGGGCTCAGGGGGGACAGCTTTGGTTACTCACGGTCTCGGAGTCGCAGGAGGGTCCTCCCTGAGGTGTTGGTTCTCCACCAGTCGAGTCGGGGTCACCGGGTGCAGTGTTGCAAGTCTCACGCTTCTTGCGGGGAGTTGCAGCGGTCTTTAAGTCTGCTCCTTGAAACAAAGTTGCAGTTCTTTTGGAGCAGTGCCGCTGTCCTCGGGAGTTTCTTGTCTTTCTTGAAGTCGGGCAGTCCTCAGAGGATTCAGAGGTCGCTGGTCCCTTGGAAAGCGTCGCTGGAGCAGGTTTCTTTGGAAGGCAGGAGACAGGCCGGTAAGTCTGGGGCCAAAGCAGTTGGTGTCTTCTGTTCTTCCTCTGCAGGGGTTTTTCAGCTCAGCAGTCTTCTTCTTCTTGTAGTTTCAGGAATCTAAATTCTTAGGTTCAGGGGAGCCCTTAAATACTAAATTTAAGGGCGTGTTTAGGTCTGGGGGGTTAGTAGCCAATGGCTACTAGCCCTGAGGGTGGGTACACCCTCTTTGTGCCTCCTCCCAAGGGGAGGGGGTCACATTCCTATCCCTATTGGGTGAATCCTCCATCTGCAAGATGGAGGATTTCTAAAAGTCAGAGTCACCTCAGCTCAGGACACCTTGGGGGCTGTCCTGACTGGCCAGTGACTCCTCCTTGTTTTTCTCATTATCTCTCCTGGACTTGCCGCCAAAAGTGGGGGCTGTGTCCAGGGGGCGGGCATCTCCACTAGCTGGAGTGCCCTGGGGCATTGTAACACGAAGCTTGAGCCTTTGAAGCTCACTGCTAGGTGTTACAGTTCCTGCAGGGGGGAGGTGTGAAGCACCTCCACCCAGAGCAGGCTTTGTTTCTGTCCTCAGAGAGCACAAAGGCTCTCACCGCATGGGGTCAGAAACTCGTCTCTCAGCAGCAGGCTGGCACAGACCAGTCAGTCCTGCACTGAACAATTGGGTAAAATACAGGGGGTATCTCTAAGATGCCCTCTGTGTGCATTTTTTAATAAATCCAACACTGGAATCAGTGTGGGTTTATTATTCTGAGAAGTTTGATACTAAACTTCCCAGTATTCAGTGTAGCCATTATGGAGCTGTGGAGTTCGTTTTTGACAGACTCCCAGACCATATACTCTTATGGCTACCCTGCACTTACAATGTCTAACGTTTTGCTTAGACACTGTAGGGGCATAGTGCTCGTGCACATATGCCCTCACCTGTGGTATAGTGCACCCTGCCTTAGGGCTGTAAGGCCTGCTAGAGGGGTGACTTACCTATGCCACAGGCAGTGTGAGGTTGGCATGGCACCCTGAGGGGAGTGCCATGTCGACTTAGTCATTTTCTCCCCCCCAGCACACACAAGCTGGCAAGCAGTATGTCTGTGCTTAGTGAGGGGTCCCTAGGGTGGCATAAGACATGCTGCAGCCCTTAGAGACCTTCCCTGGCATCAGGGTCCTTGGTACCAGGGGTACCAGTTACAAGGGACTTACCTGGGTGCCAGGGTTGTGCCAATTGTGGAGACAATGGTACATTTTAGGTGAAAGAACACTGGTGCTGGGGCCTGGTTAGCAGGGTCCCAGCCCACTTCTCAGTCAAGTCAGCATCAGTATCAGGCAAAAAGTGGGGGGGTAACTGCAACAGGGAGCCATTTCTTTACAAGGCACATTTCTGTCTCAACACTGTGCTAGATTAGATACGCAGGGAAGTGCCATGTTTTGTGTTATATGGGACCACCCTGCAATTCCCCTGTCAGCTGCACAGATTAGTTCTCCCTGCTTCAAGACAGGCATTGATGCAGCATGATGGAGAAGTGGCTGCCTTGAAACTATAAACTGTAAAGCTCGCACTTGTATAGCGCACTACTCACCAGTGAGGGTCTCAAGGCGCTGTACGCATACCGCTGTGGAACCCCTCCTGGCTTTTCCCTGTGAGGCACCCACTCCTGGACAGCCCCCGGGTGAAGCCAGGCATCCAAGTGCTGGGAGGGCCATTGTAGAGATTAAGCAAGCTATTGCCCAGAGTTACAGGGTGGGACCCATTATTTAGATTAGGCACTGAGGCGGGAATTATCTGGTCCAAAGGAATGCCGAGGTTGGAATTGAACCCTGGTCCCAGGCCAGATCTCTGCATCAGGGTCTGCCTCTCTAACCGTTGTGCCACACTTCTCCACTGAGGGGATGTATTTGTGTATGTGGGGGGTGGTGTCCCTTTCTGCACATGTGCAAGTAATGTTAGATAAGGTGAAATTTCAATGTGTGCTGTAAGATGCAGCACACATGTGTTTCGGCAATGGGACATGGAGGTAAGGATGTATTTCTGCAAGAGACACAACCATGACCTGACCCCAGGAATGGAATTAACTTTCTTCCTACTCTCTGATGTCTAAGTTGTATAGGTAGAGTAGGTTTAACTATTTGCAAGGGGTGTTGTAATGACACAGCCACATGCACAATTTTTAGACCTCCCTTCCATCCAATGTGCTGCATATGTACATGTTGGTGTATAGCCCTGGTGATTCACGTATGTCCAGGTTGTGTATGTGTTGTAGTGCATAGCACAACCAAGGCGTGTGTACATGGGTTGCTTATGTGTGGATAGTGCATCTTGATTCATGGGCATTGTGTGCCGCTGCAATCCTTTAGCATGCATTGAGTGTGTCCTATGTGCCTCCCCCTTCTGGCATTTGTAAAATTAGCAGTTATTTCCCCCATGCAACTTACCCTGCATTTGTGGTGATTGTTGTAATGTTCGCGCTGTCCTGTCCTTGTATTTCTGTGATCAGCTCTTACGGGATGACCGCTGCAACCATCTCCTCCATCTCATGCAGGTCGTCCTGTGGAGCTGGACTTCCACCTCCAGTCTGCAGAGCTGCCTTTCTATTCCTTGCCATTTTCACTTTAGTTCTGCACTTGCAATCATGCCAGCGCTTCTTGCACTCAGTGACAGATCGCTTCACCTCTACCACACTGTTAATTTTGTCTACTATTTGCTGCCATATACCCTCTCTCTTACCAATTGGCAATTTGGAGGTGACAAAGAGCTGGTGTTGGAGTTCCGTCACCTCTATGACAAGGATGTTGTGCTCCTCCTCACTGAACCAACACTACCTCTTTTTCTTTTCCTTCTCCTGGGACTTCTGTTTATCTTCCTGGCTGGTGCCTGGGTGTATTGGGTCACCCTGGGGTCTCACCTGGCCTGCTGCTTCCATCTTCCCTTTAAATTGCACTCTTTCCTGCTTGTGCGTTTAAAGTTGATGCCAATGCAGTGTTAAAATGGTGCAAATCCATTTGCGACATGTTTACGTACTGCAAAATGGACTTGAGTCACTTTCGCAGCATCAACGTCATTTTGCCTTACGACAGGGCACAAGGGTTAACGTCATGGTTTTTGACGATAACCATTCATTAGCACCATCGTGAGTCATAGTATAAATATTGTGCATGGATGGCGTTGAGGAATGGGGCAGGCCGGTGTGAAACTTTTTGTTTACTCAGTTTTGCATCAAAAAGTATAAATATGGAACTTGGTCTAAACGTAGACCAAAAGTCTAAGTTTAACATTTTTGGGAATTCACAAAGGGCATTTAAAACTAGTATCTTTACGTCTGCACTCGGAGTTCCGCCCCGAGTGCAGACATAAAGATATTACTCGTAAATGCCCTTTGTGAAATCCCAAAATTCGTAAACTTAGACGTTTGGTCTAAGTTTACCTTTGTTAATTAGGCCCCTTGTCTATAACCGATAACTAGCTACACAGAGATAATCAACTGCAATAGGAAAAATTAAATCAGTACAAATGAAGTATATGATAAAAAATACATATTACCTAAGTGGAAGAGGATATTTCCTTAACCCTCAGCATATTACAAAAGGCGGACAATGTATTCTGATTTTTCACTGAAGGAAAAGTAGTCACAAACATGGACTCAAACACTGGTTAAAAGTCAGTTGCCCTGCCATGGGGATTGAACGAGAGAAATGGTTCTGAAGAGTTTTTAAGGTAATCCTCACACAAATTTCAGGGTGAATTTTATGTACTGGTACCTTATTTACAAGAAACCTTTACTGTTTTCAATTTAAGGTTTACTTCTCATAGGATTTGCAGCATAAAGGCGCATCCTTTCACCCAAAGTAGACACATTTCTTACCTCTATCAAAAACAGCAAACATAAACAAGAAAAACACTATTATTCAAAAATATTTTTCCATTTTCGTTCTTGGCACATCTTTTCTTCAAAATGTCATCTTTTGGGGTATCAAGAGTGGCTAAGGGCCTGATTTAAGAGGCCCTACCACCATCTTAACGCCATCTGAGCGTAATTTTTTTGACGCTATGGTGGCGCTAAAGTGGGTTTTTACAGTCTGCATTGCGCCACTTTGTAAACCCCTGCACCACATTATGCCTGCACCAGGCATAATTTATGCAAGGGAGGTGTTCCCCTGTTAGGGGGCCGAAAAAATGGAGCAAAAAAATCTAAGATTCCCTGCACCATTTTTTTGCACTTTAACACCTGGTGCTACTCCTGCAGAGTACATCAACAGTGTCAGGAATTCTCACGCTATTGACCCCTACCCTTCGCCATGGTGCCCCGTATTTTAAATACAGCACACCCATGGTGGTGGTCGGGGCGCTAAAGGGTGCAAGGAAACTCAAATCAGCCACTAAGGGCCTGATTCTAACTTTGGAGGAGGGTGTTAAACCGTCCCAAAAGTGGCGGATATACCACCTACTGTATTACGAGTTCCATAGGATATAATGGACTCGTAATACGGTAGGTGGTATATCCGCCACTTTTGGGACGGTTTAACACTGTCCTCCAAAGTTAGAATCAGGCCCTAAGTGTTTAAGAAAGGGGGTATCAGGAATGAGGGAAGAACATCTTTATATCGGAGTAATCCAGAATTTTGATATGTATTGGGAAAAAGGACATTCAGGATCTGACAAGACCATCTGTGACTCAGAGCAAACCAGATTATTGGTAGGTATTGGTAAAGAGGGTATCAGGAATGTGAGAGAAATATCTTTAATTCAGAGTAGTAAAGATAAAATTGGTATGTATAGGGAAAGAGTGTATCAGGAATATGACAAGAACATCTTTAATTTAAAGTAATCCAGATTATGTATATGTTTTGGGAAAATGGCATTAAGAATGTGACAAGAACACCTTTAACTCATTGTAATTCAGATTAGCAGTAGGTATTAAGAGAGGACCAGACAATAAGAACCACTTTAACCGAAAGTAATCCAGATTATTAGTAGGTAATCGGGTCAAGGGCATCAGAAATTTGACAAGAACATCTTTAACTCAGAGTATTCCAGATTATCGGTAGGTAATGGGAAAGTGGGTACTAGGACTCTGATAACAGAATGTTTGATGCAGAGTAGTCGGGGTTATTGATGAGTATTAGGGCTAGTATTGAACATTTCTATACTGTTGGAGTGCAGATGGTAAAATTGAGTTAAACTATAAATAATTAAAGAGAAAGAGGATTCAAAAACCACAGAGCCAGAGCCAAGCACTTGACAGAGCTAATTCTAATATAAGTCACTTTTTAAACTTTGCTGAGAGGTTCCACTGATGCTTCAGGGTAATGAAAGCCTAATTATTTTCTACGTCCCAACTTTACAGAGCCTCTAGCGCAGCTCCTCTAGGTCACTTCTAGGGCTCCCAAGGCCTCAGAGACAACACCTAGGGAACTCAGTCCAGACTCCAACATAGGCCACTAGCATGGTCTAATTCAGGTCCAGTTGCTACTTGACAGCTGGGTACTTTAGGAAAAAGTCCTCCTGCAGCTTGTTGTATCCCTTCAGCTACACAGGAGGCCAGTCATGTGACACTTAGAGCACTGTTCTTGGTACTCGGTACAAGTTAGAGCAGGTCCATTTCTTGAGGTCTCCAAACAAGTCTCAAACAGCAGGCCCAGTCCTCATCTGTTCTTCTAGAGGTCCAGAGAATGTTCTGTTAAGCTGTGGGTGGGATGTTGCTTTTGTAGCATTCATTATCCGGTGGGTGACTGTTGAGCACTCCCTAACCAATGAGAAAAGTTCCTGGGAAAATCCTTTCCACTTTTGCAGCACATCCTGTTTGCCTTATTGCAAACTATCCCTCAGTGCACTATTCCAAGGCAAATCTGACATGGCAGAATATTTCTGTCCCTGCAGGGAGTTTGTGAGCTAGCCTGTGGTGTGATTAGGGAAAAGAACAGTATCCGCCTCTTCAGCTACACCAAAACTGATTAGGGACCAACTCCCTTTGCCACCAAGCTCATGCCAAAATTGCTAATGGTGGCCTGTGGAGCAAAAGGCTACTCTTCCTCAGATCACTCTTTGCACTGAACAATGTATAGACAGGCCTCACCCTGATCCCTTTCAAGCTAATGAAGTTAATAAACTTCGTGCCATTCCTTAGTTGATATCTGTCACATACCTCACACCAAGGTCTTCCTGTGAAGAGTTCTCAGGAATTGTTTCTTCTGTGGGAGCAGTTTTCACACATTAAAGGGAAGCACTGGCAGCAGGCTAATGCTAATTTGCCTTCTTGAGTCTCAGGCATGTGAAGTGTAACTTTTTAAGTCACATTTCTGAATGAATGAATTGGATTATCTATAAATATGAAAAATAAAAGTTTCATCTCCTTTATAGCTTATCCTAATCCAAAATTAGCAGTCATGATTTTGTTCTGCAATTTTTCCCCACAGGACCTTTATAATGAAATTGTTTTGGGTGGTTAGTCAGTGCAAGTACATTCTAAAATTAAATTCTTGTGAGTACCACTTTTAAATAATAGGCAATTATTTAATAGAAAAAAGTAGAGTTAGGTTGAAAAGTTCAAGAAGTCAGGCGACATAAGACTGACTGCAACCATGTTTCATTTGTTAACCCATTAGATTGCACAACATAGGTTCCAGTCTACAGGCAACTTTTGCACGGTTTTCCTCAAACTTTTTGCCTTCTTCCTCCAATTTTTTATGACCTGTTTTTGTTGGCTTTAGGACTCTGGGCACTTTACCACTGCCAGCCAGTGCTAAAGTGCATATGCTCTCTGTCTAAAATGTATTGGAGGTTGGTTTATCTATGATCAACATACTTCATTAAAGAGTAAGGGCCAGATGTAAGTAGAGTCTGAATTGCGAGTCGCAAATTGTGAGTCAGAGAGACTCGCAATTTGCGAGTCGCAATTCAGAATGTAGGATGGTGTGCCTGACACCATCTGCGACTTGCAAGGGGGTCGCAAAGGCCCACCTCATTAATATTAATGAGGTGGGTCGCAATTTGCGACCCCCTTGAGACTCGCGGCACTCACAGGGATGGTGGCCTGCTGGAGACAGCAGACCACCATGTCTGTGACTACTTTTAAATAAAGCAGGTTTTTTTTTGTGATGCAGCCAGTTTTCCTCAAAGGAAAACGAGAGGCATTACAAAACTAAAAAATGAAATGTTTTCGTTTCATTTTTTCAGAGCAGGCAGTGGTCCACAGGAATGTTTTCAATGCCATTCACAAAGGGGAAGGGGAAGCGTTCGCGGTCACAAAACAATACAACATCGCGCTGCGACTCGCAATTAGGAAGTGGAACAACCCTTCCTAATTGCGACTCGCAGTCCCGTTTTGCGAATCGGTATCCAGGTCACCGAATCACAAAAAGGGGATTGGGCATCGCAATGTACTTTTTGCACTTCGCAAACAGCAAAATTCGCTGTTTGCGACGTGCAAAAAGTTTTGTACGTCTGGCCCCAAGTCTCTAGTAAAGAGCACTATGTGTGCCAAGGGCTTGTAAATCAAATGCTACTAATGGGCCTGCAGCACTAATTGTGACCCCACACAAGTATCCCTGTAAACATGTACCAAATCTGCCACAGTCTCTGTGTGCAGGTTTAAACTGCTATTTCAACCTGGCAAGTACACCCACTTACCAGACCTAACCCTTCCCTTTTACTCCATGTAAGCCACCCATACAGTAGGCCTAAGGAAGCTCCATGGGTAGGGTGCAGTGTATTTAAAGGGTAGGACATATACTGGTGTGTTTTTTGATGTCCTCATAGTGAAATACTGCTAAATGTGTTTTTACTATTGCAAGGACTATGTCGCCCATATGGTAACATGAGAATTGCCTTGAAATATCCTTTAGGTGCAATTCCCCTTTGGGAGCAGATAGAGATATGTGTGCGGTCTCTGAACTCACAATTTAAAAATACATATTTTGGTAAAGTTGTTTTCTGAATTGTGGGTTTAAAAATGTAACTTTTAGAAAGTTGGTATGTTCTTGCTTAGCCATTCTGCGCCTCTGCGTGTCTGTGGAATACACCAGGCTGATGGGTCTTCCTGAGCTAGAGTGGTGGGAGGAGATGATATGTGCACCTGAATAGGGCTTTGACTGTCCTCACACAAAGCAGTCTCCAACCCCCTGGAGTGTGTCTGGGGCCAGGGAAGGCAGGGTCTTATTCACCATAAAGGCTTCTCTTTGAAGTGTGCCTAGTTCAAAGACAGAAATTGGAATAAGTACTGTATCTTTTACCCCATATAGATATAACACTTCTAGGTCGAGGACATTCTGCCAGGAAGAAGAGGTGGATTCTGTAAAAAGGACTGCTGCTCTGCCTGTCACTTTGTTGTGCTGGCCTGCTGCTTTCTGCTTCTGTCATGAAAGTGAAAGGACTCGACTTTTTTTTCTACAACCTGCTTTCCAAAGTTCTCCAAGGGCTTGAACTGAGCTTGCCTCCTGTTAAGAAGTTTCAGGGACATCAAAGACTTTATCTGCCAGTGCCGGGGCTCTTCTGCTGAGAGTCCTGCCTTGCCAAGTGATGCCGATTCAAGTCCCTGGGCCCTTTGTTGTAGCTTGGCAGCGATTAGATTAAGCATTAGCAGAAGACATCTTGTATTTAGCAACTATTGTGAACATTTCGCGGAATCCATTTTGTATTCATGGCAGCCATTTTCTCTGCTACATGCTGCCATGTGCTTACCATGTGCTCTGTCCTACCTTTCTGTTAACTACTTTTGAAAATCTGCCTAGTGACAAGTTATATTTAGCATCTCCCACTTTCGCACATGCCCAGTAAGATCTGCAGCTGTTAGTAATCAGTAGCAGACAGTAATGTGTCAACTAGTCCTTGAAACTGTTAGCCCCTCCTACCTGTCGACTGTGCATTTCCACATGACCTTACATTTATGCAAGTCTTGCTTCTATAACTGTACCACCTCCTTTTAGCCCCTGCGTGGGTAAAAAAGGACCATGCTCTCTCAGTTCAGTGTGCTACTTCAAACATTACCGAAGGGTGCTGTTTGAACTGTAGTACCACCTCATGAGGTTTAATAAACTTTGTCTTTTATTTCAGTTTCTGTGCCAACTTCTTCCTATATGGTCTGAAGACTTTGTGCAGAGAAGGGTGAACCCCTTGCACTAGTAGGCCTTGCTGAGGCTTACTTCAACAAATTGGCGCCCAAACAGGGACTCATCGGCGACTTGGACGCCCAACGGATTGGTCGCGGTGAAGGATTGGGATCTCGCTGCGGACGATCAATGCCTGAGGAGACCTGAGTCTTGTCAACCACAGCGTTTTTCCCTTCTTTCTGATTTGACCATCCAGGTGGCGCCGGTCCTCGACTGAGATCCCTTTTATTAATTCGTCATGCAGTGACCATTTGGTCGATTTTAGAACTTGGCAGTTGGAACCTGGACACCCTGTGATTGGTAAGAGCCGTTTTACGGCACTTGCTGTGGGTTTTGATGCCTTTGTTTGGTAATGAAGTTTAGCACTACTTACTGGGGTTCTCGTGTTTTGGGTGACTAGTCAATTTGTGTCCTTTGAATTGATATATAAATTGCAATTTATATAGGCAGGTAATGAGGAGAATTTTCTCCACTTTAATTTTGATTTGAACAGCACCTTAAGTGCTACTTTGATTATAATTTTGCATATTCTGCACTATTTTTGGCATGCCTGTTTTTAGCGCACTTCATAGGATGTGTTGCTTTTGTAATGGTACCAATTTGAGACAGGAAGAATCGCAACCGGCACCCCCAGAGGGGACGCCCAATAGAGATATGTATGTTAAACATGGTCTTTCTTCCATAATGTACAGCACATTATGGAATAAATACACTCGTGCGGATCCTGAGTTACGTTGGCCTATGCATGGGTCATTTGATTTGCGAAAGATTGAGTATATGGAACAATGTATGTGTAAGCGAAAGTCTAGGCAAGATATGTTTGACTGTATACGAATGTGGGAGAAAGAAGTGCGTGGAAGAGTGAAGCGTGAGCAAGCCTTGCTTGAGAAAGAGCAGTGGAAGAATGTATATGTGAAAGCATTGGAAATGAGAAAGAAAGAAATAAATGACTTAAAGGAGCTAGAAGAGAAAGAACGTAAATTACAGGTAACTGGCCAATACACCGTTAGGCAACCTCTCTATTCTATCCTTAATAAACAACACGATGATTTTTGGTTACTAGATCTGAACTTTTAGACAACATGAAAGGGTGGACGGAAAAGGAGCAGCTATATTTTGCTGAGGCATTTGGCACAGAAGTTATTGAACTATATCGGAAATATTCTGATGAGTTAGAGCCCGATGATGTAGCAGCTGATCATAAGCAAATGCGTGATGGTCTTTTTGTTTTCCCCCAGGTGGATGATGCAATCAGGCGTTTGGTGAAATTATGTGTTGTGGCAGTCTGTTTGCAAGAGGAGAAAAGGGCTGTGGACGTAGTTGCACGGACATCTCAGACCGGCGGGGTGCAAGCTTCCATCTTCGGTGGCGATAAGACTATGATAGTTCATGCAAAACCAATGCGGGAGGCAGCGCCTTTGTATGTTCCTCCTAAAGGATTGGGTACAAGTGATGATAAAACTTCTGTTGATGCTATGGGTTATTTTATTTATAATTGGGTGTATACTCCTTGGAATAGGGCAGATGTAATGGCACTTAAAACAGCATTACCTGACCCGCGGAAAAATCCAGCCGCCTTTTATGAGGAAGTTGAGGGAGCAATTAGTTCTTGTACTATGACTTTGGCTGATATTGATTTATTTTTCGGATTGATATTACCGCCAGATATGTGGAGAACTGTTTGTAAAATTGATTATCGTGTCGTTTTTGGGGCGTCATGGAAAGAATTAGAACAGATGAACGGGGATAGGGAACCTGCGAAAAAGCCATATCAGTTAATTCTAGATCTTCCCGCAGCCATATTAGTTAAGTTAAAAACGATTATTCCCCCTAAAAAGATAGATTGGACTGTTTTAGCGTCTTGTAAGCAAAAGGCAGATGAATCGGTCTCTGATTTCTTTACATGCTTTGAAGAAGCATTTCATGATTTTAGTGGCCAGTTATTGTCAGATGATACGGGCAGACATTTGTTTGTCGATAAATATGTCGCAAATCTGTTACCAGGAATAGCTAGTCGTCTAAAAGCTAGTAAAAGTTCATGGACTACCTCTACTCCGGTTTCTCTTTTGACTATGGCTCAGTATTCTGAACGTCAGGAATTAGAAGCAAAAGGTAGCGAGGATAAAAAGATTAAAGAATTAAAGAGGAAGGTTATGTTGGCTCAAGCTTATGGTCCGCCTTTTAGAGGTAGTGATAGAGGTGGATGTGGATCTTATGGTTTTTCTTACACTCGTTCAAATTTGTCTGTTGATCAGTGTGCGTATTGTAAGAAATTTGGGCATTGGGCTGCCGATTGTCCAGCACTACGTGTTCAGCAGTGTTCACGTGGTCGGGGACAAATGAGAAATCGCTCAGGATATTCAGGGCCTAGAAGAAGCACGAATGATCATGCTAGGGTTGATGCTAATGTACGAGGGCAGGATGGGTTTAACACTTTTGATAGACAAAACCAATACCAGATGTCTTACCATGTGCAGCCTGATTTCCAAGATTCTGCTTATGCATAGGATTGCCTAGGATGGGGTAAGGAATCAGTTGAAGTTCCAGTAGATCAGAGGGGTCCCTATGTTACAGCACATGTTTTGGGTTCTACTGATCAGTTTCTGGTTGATACAGAAGCTACTTGTAGCGCTTTGTCTAAACAATTGATTCCAAGGGCTCCCCTGTCTGGCTTAACCATTACATCGATAGGTTTCGATGGAACACCTTCCCCTAGCCCATTGTCACAACCACTTGCATTCCATGTTGATAAATTTACTGCTCCATGTCCATTTTTGCTTTCTCCAAATACACCAGACAATATTGTGGGTCTTGATATGCTCAAGTATTTCAGGACTACAATACGATGCTCTCCCGAAGGGGTGCGTGTTATTTTAAATGATAATCATCCTGTGATGGAAAGAGTTTGTCTTGTTAAAGAGGATATTGCATTAGCTTCACTCCCTAGTACTTTGTGGGCTACTTCAGATACTGATGTGGGACAAATGATTATTCCACCGGTACATATTAGTGTCAAGGAGGGAGCTGTATTGCCACGTTTGCCTTAATACAAAATTTTACAGGAGGGCGAAAAAGCACTCACATGAATTGTGCATGATCTTATTGCAGTTGGAGATGTTGAGGAAGTTCTTTATAATGTTTGTAACAGTCCGATTCTTCCTATTCTGAAAAAGGATACTGATACTAGGATTTACCGATTCATTATTGATTTATGAGAAGTCAATAAGATTGTGATACCACAATATCCTGTGGTATCTGACATCACAACACTTCTTACTTTGGTTCCCCCGACAGCAACCATGTTCTCTGTGATAGACTTGAAGAATGATTTCTTTTCGATCCCTATTCATCCTGACAGCCGATATTTGTTTGGTTTTACTTTGAATAAACGATCATATAGATTTTGCAGAGTTCCACAAGGCTATACTGAGTCCAAGTATTTATAGTCAAGCGTTAAAACGACAAATTGATTCTTTTGTTTTGCCTGAAGGTGCGGCTCTCATACAATATGTCGATGATATTTTGTTGGCAGCTGATACCCCTGAGAAATGTGAAAAGTGCACTTTGTCCTTACTTTCTTTTCTTGCTTCACACCATTATAAAGTGTCACGAAAGAAATTGCAATATTGTAGACCAAAGGTAACCTATTTAGCTCACCTTTTGTCTAAGGAGGGCCGTGCACTTACATCAGATCATATTCAAGCAATTTTAGACACACCAGTACCCTCTACTCAGAAAGATGTTTGTGCATTCCTTGGTATTACTTCTTTTTGTAGGCAATGGATATTAGGATTTTCACACATTGTCAAACCTTTGCTAGCACTTTTGACTAAAGATACTCCAATGCCCCTCCCATGGACAGATGAATGTGAGACAGCTTTCCGGCAGGTACGACAAGCCCTTTGTTCAGCCGCAATGTTAGGTACTCCAGATTACATGAAGCCTTTTGCACTTTACGTACATGAGAAAGATGGATGTGCATTGTCAGTTTTCCCTGTGCATATTTTTCAGCAGTACTTGACCCTGTCGCTCGAGCGTCGCCTAGGTGTTTTTGTTCAGTTGCCGCAACAGCTGTGTCAATACGTCAGAGTGAAGGGATAGTTTTGTCACACAAGCTGTTGGTGTTAGTACCCCATGCAGTTGATGCTCTTTTAAATCAAACAAAGACACAACATTTAACTAGCGCTTGCATGACAGGATATGAATTGACATTGCTGGCTCCTCACATTACACTGAAGAGATGTGCAACACTAAATCCAGCCACTTTGTTGCCATATCCGGTGACTCAGCCTCAGTCACAAGAAACACATGATTGTATATTCCTTACCGAAGAACAGACAAAGGGTCGTATTGATTTACAAGATACGCCCCTTTCAGATGTAGACGGGGAATTGTGGGTTGATGGGTCTTGTTTGAAGTTGCCAGATGGTAAGACCTCAGCTGCATATGCAATCACCACAATACACACGGTAGTGGAGACAGCTCGTATACCACAGAACTCAGCTCAAGCAGCTGAACTAATAGCTTTGACACGAGCATGTGAGCTTAGTACTGACTTATGTGTGAACATTTATACAGACAGCCGCTATGCATTTGGAGTGGCTCATGATTTTTGTTTGATTTGGAAGGAGAGAGGCTTTCTCACATCCCACGGGATGCAGATAATGCATGAAGAATTAGTGCATAACCTCTTGACTGTATTGACATATCCAAAGAAACTACCTATTGTGAAATGTAGTGCACATAACAAAGTGACCAATAAGATAGGGCAAGGTAATGCTCTTGCGGACCGCGTAGCACGTGAGACTGCGATGCAGTGAAGTACTACTTCTATGTATGTAGTGAAGTCACAAGCTGAACGTTGGCATAATGCTAGACAAGACGTATTAGATATACAGAAATCTGCTTCTGTGAAAGAACGTGAGCAATGGTCTGAAGAAGGAGAATTGGATGATGAGGGCTGTTGGCGGAAGAAGCAGATGGATAAATGGAAATTGCCTATAGCTTTTGTACAACCTGTGGTTCAGATGGCACATGGGCTGGCACATGTTGGAGCTTCAACAATAACAAAGTTGCTTACGCAAGTTTGGGAGCATCCAGAAATTTCCAGTACAGCTAAGAGAGTAGTACAGTCTTGTTTGATCTGTTTACAATACAATCCTGGAAAAGGGACACGTACTCCTCCGGGAGAGTTTGCTACACCAACTGCACCTTTTGAAGTTCTACCAATGGATTATATTCAGTTTGAACGCTGCAACAATTTAAAGTATGTCTTGGTGGTGGTATGTGCCTTCAGTAAATGGATAGAGGCGTACCCCACAAAGGATAATACTGCCATTACCACAGCGAAGGTGCTTTTGAAAGAATTTTTCCCTAGGTTTGGTGTTTGCAGACTTTTATGGAATGATAACGGCCCTCATATGTTGGGGAAGTTATTAAGTATGTAATGAAAGGATTAGGGATCAAACATAAGTTCCATGCGGTTTTCCACCAACAATCAGCAGGGTTGGTGGAAAGGTATATTGCTACTTTGAAGCTGAAGTTAGCGAAGATACAGGCTTCCACATCCTTAACTTGGCCGGATGCATTACCATTGGCATTATTGTCTATTAGGTCAGTGTCACACTCTCGAATCGGCCATAGTCCTTATGAAGTGGTATTTGGAAGGCCAATGAACATTTGGGGAGTTACTAAGCCAAATTCTGTATATGATGTACCTTGTGTCCTGATGAATGATTATTTGCCACAGTTAACCAACAATTTGGTTTCTATTCATCAACAGGTTCGAGAAGCACTTCCTGACAGATCTACAGGTTAAGGCCATGAACTCCGACCTGGTGACCAGGTGATGATTAAGTCCTTTGAAAGATCAAGCAGCTTGGAACCAAGGTGGCGAGGCCCTGAACATGTGCTCCCTGCCACAAGGACAGCAGTTCGAGTGACGAACCGAAAGAATTGGGTCCATAGTACTCACTGCAAGAGAGTGCTACCTACCTTGGTGGAACCTGCTGTGCTGACCGATCATCAAGAGATTTTGACTATGGAGAAAGGCCGTGCTATATCACCTGACGAATCTGCAGAGGTCTTCCTGCACCATACGACTTCTGGAGTGTCGTGATATAATTTGAGACCCAGGAAAGAATCTGAAATTTGTTTGAAAAAAACTGGTTGAGCTACCGCCCTGGGTTAGTGAAACAGAGAGCCAATGTGGCAAGGGGGGGGGGATCACCCATGCATTAGAGTAGGGACACCCGTCTTGGCCCGTGGTGAAGAAATCAGCGGCTGCCCCGGATAAGAGCTCCAACGATTGTTTTTAATTAATTTCTGAAAGGGTCGATTATCACTGTTGCTAAAATGAATAACAAACTGATCATTAGTACTATGGGGTTTGTTGTTGTTTTGGTGGTTATAGCAATAATCACCTGGTTTGTTGAAAAGAAGGCTCCTGCTCGTGAGTTTTTTGTTGCCACTACTCCAGTACCAGAGGATCACTATTACTTTACGCTTCCCTATCAGGAGCAGAAGCACCGTCAATCCTACTTCAATAATACTTTCATTCAGATGTTGCATCATACTCATAATGCTACAAATACTTATAACTGTTGGGTATGTGGAATGATACCTGCGCATCAAAAGAAAGGAGGAACACCTTTCATTCCTCTTCCTTTTTCACACAATGGTTCTTGTCAAGCTTGGTACACGCTTTTGTTTGCATCTGGAAAATGTACAGAGGGCGGACTTCTTTTTCGCCTCCATAAAGTATGCTTCCAAGACAAAGATGGGTATCCCCAAGCCAAAGGAACTAAATGGGAATGGGAAGAGTATCAACCGGACAATGTTTCAATACCATATGTCTTCACAAATATAAGAGACTCTGACAAGAAAGAACAATTTGTGATTTCTGTTACAAAAACTAAAGCAGATTTATATATACGTAGCATTGGGCGAATTCTAGTAGGGATAAGCGATTGTACCTTGATTTTAACTATTGAGGGTGTAAATAATAGTAGTTTTACAGCTTCACAAAATACATATTTTGTTTGTGGTAACTATGGATATTACCAACTACCTGTTGGGTGGTCAGGTGTGTGTTATGTATCTTTTCTATTACCCCCTGTGTTTTTGGCCCCTGCATCATATCACCAAGATTTTAAACTGTTCAATGACATCATTAAAAATTGATATAAAATGGCAATAAGTACAAATGAGGTAGACCAAACGGATACTAGCCTGCAACAATATATTGATTTTAATTTAGGGTTGTTCTCCTTTGTGGGTGCTGCGTTAAACAGTAGGAAAGTGAGACGATTGACCAGGGTTGTGGAAGCTGTTACCAATCAGGCAGCTCTGGCACTTGGGAATATTACCGAGGAGCTCCAAATTGCGAGGATTGTGGCGCTCCAAAATCATATGGTACTAGATGTGATATTAGCTGATCGAGGTGGTGCATGTTGCATCATCGGTAGTAGTTGCTGTGTTTTTATTCCAGATCACTCACCTTCAGAATGTGATGCAATATCTAAATTGCATAAAATTGCTGCAGAAATCCACACAGAGACTGGTACTTGGACTTTTTCTGGATGGTTTTGGGCTCTTGTTTCCGCTGGGGGCTGGAAACTACTGACTATCCTGTGTGTAAGGATTGCAATATTTTTCACATGCTGTATCTGTATTCAGTGTGGTCCAATGTTCTGCTCCATGTGTATTACTGCTTGTATGCCTACCAAAAGAAATATTACAGAAATGAAAGCATAACATATGTTAAATAAGGAAATAGCTGAAATGATGAACATAAATATACAAGATGAATATTTAGATTATCCCAGAAAGACAAATGTCTTCAGCTAATGCTGAAAGGGTCGTCCGTTGTAGTTTATCAGCTATTAGATTAAGCATTAGCAGAAGACATCTTGTATTTAGCAACTATTGTGAACATTTCGCGGAATCCATTTTGTATTCATGGCAGCCATTTTCTCTGCCACATGCTGCCATGTGCTCACCATGTGCTCTGTCCTACCTTTCTGTTAACTACCCTTGAAAATCTGCCTAGTGACAAGTTATATTTAGCATCTCCCAATTTCGCACATGCCCAGTACGATCTGCAGCTGTTAGTAATCAGTAACAGACAGTAATGTGTCAACTAGTCCTTGAAACTGTTAGCCCCTCCTACCTGTCGACTGTGCATTTCCACATGACCTTACATGTATGCAAGTCTTGCTTCTATAATTGTACCACCTCCTTTTAGCCCCTGCGTGGGTAAAAAAGGACCATGCTCTCTCAGTTCAGTGTGCTACTTCAAACATTACCGAAGGGTGCTGTTTGAACTGTAGTACCACCTCATGAGGTTTAATAAACGTTGTCTTTTATTTCAGTTTCTGTGCCAACTGCTTCCTATATGGTCTGAGGACTTTGTGCAGAGAAGGGTGAACCCCTTGCACTAGTAGGACTTGCTGAGGCTTACTTGAACACCTTGGAAGTGGGAACTGGTGACCCCAGGGAGAAAATCCATGCACTAACGCGCTGTGGCTGAAAATTGATGCAATGTCTCTCTTGCTGTTGAAAAAATCAACACAGCACTTGTCCTGCAGTGGAAGAATCGATGCAGTGACTTTTGGATTGATGCAGCACCTTTTGGATTGATGCAGCGCCTGTTCCACCGCATGTTTGGATTTTCCATGCATGGTCCAGGGCGTCACTTTCTCATCGACCCCGCACCGCATAAAGCAACCCAGGCTGCGTGACCAGAAACCAAGGCATCACCTTTCCTGCGAGGAGAGAACCAATGCATCACCTCCCCTGCAAGCAAGGAACCAACACATCTCCTCACCTGCAAGGACCGAGTCGACACATCACCTCCACTGCCAGTAAGGAACTGACGCATCATCTCTCCTGCGCAGTAAGGAACCAATGGATCACTTTGCTTTCCAGGTGCCTCACCTCCTCTTCAGCCCACATTGTCTTTGTTTTTGATGCATCCCAGGTACTGTGTGTTACAAAGATATAATACAACAATTGACTGTTGTGGACTAAGACTCGTCTAAACCTTTATATATCTTTACTTTTGCATGTTGGATTTTTCGGTCTTGTTTTGCTCAAATTAATATTGGCTATATTTCTAAACTGGTGTGAAGTACTGTTAGAAATGGGGTCTTTTGTTGGCTGTCAGGTTACCCCCTGTCCAAGCAAGGACCCTCACTCTAGTCAGGGTAAAAGAGAATCACTCTCAGCTAACCCCTGCTTACCCCCTTGGTAGTTTGGCATGAGCAGTAGGCTTAACTTCAGAGTGCTAGGTGTAAAGTATTTGTACCAACACACACAGTAACTTAATGAAAACACTAGAAAATGACACAACACAGGTTTAGAAAAATAGGAAATATTTATCTAAACAAAACAAGATAAAAATGACAAAAATCCACAATACACAAGTCAAGTTATCAATTAAAAAGCAAAAAGAGTCTTCATGTAGTTTTAAACACACACTAACACTGTTAGTGTGAAAATGTACCTTGGGTACGTCAAAAATAACCCTGCATGGGTGAGAGTGTGTCAAAAAGGGATTGCGATGCGTCGATTTCACTCACAAGCAAGACCTTGCGTCGTTTCTCCTTTCGTCAGGTCGGGGTGCAGCGTTTTTTCTCTTCACAGGAGAGTGATGCGTCGATCCGGTCTGCACTCTCAGTACCGGGCAGGCCTTGCATTTTTTTTTCATGGTCAGTGGTGTTTGTGTTGGAAATCCAGCCGCATGATGATCCGAAAACCACTCAACACGGGTTGCGATCTCACCAGCCTCCATCAGCGATGCTGCGCGTCATTTCTCCAGTTCCATGCCTCGATTCTTCGGTAGCGTTGCAGGCAAGCTAAGATTTTCAGCCGCAAAGCCATTGGCGTGTCGTTTCTTCAGCCGCAGATCTGAGTCGCGTCGATCTTTTCCACAAACGAAGGGTTCTGTGCATGGATTTCTTCTTCTTAGGCTGCCAGCTTCTCCTTTCAGGGTCCCAGTAACTGGATGAGCACACAGGGCAGAGTAGGAGTCTCTCTAGAGACACCAGGTGCTGGCAGAGAGAAGTCTTTGCTGTCCCTGAGACTTCAAACAGCAGGAGGCAAGCTCTAAATCAAGCCCTTGGAGATCTTCACAAGATGGAAGGCAAGCAGAGTCAAGTGCTTGCCCTCTTACTCTGGCAGAAGTAGCAACTGCAGGATAGCTTCACAAAGCACAGTCACAGGAGGGCAGCTTTTCTTCCTCAGCTCTTCTCCAGGCAGAGGGTCCTCTTGGTTTCCAGAAGTGTTCTAAAGTCTGTGGTTTTGGATGCCCTTCTTATACCCAATTTCTCCTTTGAAGTATGCCTACTTCAAAGCAAAGTGTCTCTTGAATGTGAAATCCTGCCTTGCCCAGGCCAGGCCCCAGACACTCACCAGTGAGTTGGAGAGTGCATTGTGTGAGGGCAGGCACAGCCCTTTCAGGTGTGAGTGACCACTCCTCCCGTCCCTCCTAGCACAGATGGTTCATCAGGATATGCAGACTACACCCCAGCTCCCTTTGTGTCACTGTCTAGTGTGAGGTGCAACCTGCCCAACTGTCAAACTGACCCAGACAGGGAAACCACAAACAGGCAGAGTCACAGAAATGGTATAAGCAAGAAAATGCTCACTTTCTAAAAGTGGCATTTTCACACACACATTCATTGTGAGCTCAGAGACCGCAAACTCCACATGTCCATTCGCCCCCAAAGGGAATCTACACTTTAATGAGATTTAAAGGTAGCCCCCATGTTAACCTATGAGAGGGACAGGCCTTGCAACAACGAAAAACTAATTTAGCAATATTTCACTGCTATGACATATAAAACAAATAACTATGGTGGTCATTACAACCCTGGCGGTCGGTGTTAAAGCCGCGATAAGACCGCCAACAGGAAGGCGGTAAAGAATCTGCAATTACGACCGTGGCGGAAACCGCCAACAAAGACAGCCACTTTAACACTCCGACCGCCACGCAGTACAAACAAACAGCTTGGCGCTCACCTCCAACAGACAGGTGGAGGACAATATACCGCCCACAGTATCACAACCTACCAATCCGCCACCTTTTCCGGGGCAGATTCACCGTGGACAAATACATGGTGGAAACAGGACTTCGAAGGGAAAACGCTCACCTCTACACACCCCACGAGGAATCCGGAAGCCATGGACCCCGAGCTCCAGATCCTGCCAGCCCTCATCTTCTTGCTCCTCTACCAGGAGCAAGAACGCCGGCGGCGAAGACAACGGTGAGTACTGCACATACGACACAGCGGAGGGGGGGTAAAAAACAGGGAAACACACTCGCAACACCCCCACCCCCACCCTCACCCACCACAACACACTTACTAATACAGCATGATACATCACAGTTACACCCCCTAAACCCCCACCGGAAGAATGCAAAGACAAAAGCAATTGAGTGTAACCATTGTAATCTATTAAAATCCAGGACGCAAAATATATATATACACTATAAACAAATATATACACCAAGAATAGTAGTCCAGGTAGTGCTCCATTGAAGTCTGTGGAACACTGGGCCCACAAGGCATGGGCGAGGCCCACACTCAATCCCCGAACAAGACGGAGAGAACACTGCAGGGGCATCAGATAGCAATAAAACAGGCACCTCAGGGGGAAGGGAAAGGAAGGGCACCTAAGCCGGTTGAGTGCACGATGCCAAATCCACGAGGGGGCCACATGCCCACTGTTCAATCCTGGGGAGTGCAAAGCCACAGTCTCTCAAGTCTCTACAGTGGGTGGGTTGCCCACTGTTCCATCCTGGGGAGTGCAAAACCACAGTCTCTCAAGTCTCTACAGAGGGTGGGTTGCCCACTGCTTTATCCTGGGGAGTGCAAAGCCACAGTCTCTCAAGTCTCTACAGTGGGTGGGTTGCCCACTGCTTCATCCTGGGCAGTGCAAAGCCACGGTTTCTCAGGTCGATGCCTTTCTCCAGTGGTTCTAGAGGGGGCCTTGTGCCCAGAGTGCTTCTTCCTGCCAAGGACAGAGGTAGTGGATGTCTGTCTTCACTGGTTCTGGAGGGGGCCTTGTGCCCAGAGTGCTTCATCCTGCCAAGGACAGAGGTAGTGGATGTATATCTCCACTGGTTCTGGAGGGGGCCTTGTGCCCAGAGTGATTCTTCCTGCCAAGGACTGAGGTAGTGGATGTATCTCTCCACTAGTTCTGGAGGGGGCCTTGTGCCCAGAGTGCTTCATCCTGCTCGTGATGTACTCAGTAGAGTCAGTGGCCTTGGTGCTCATAGGCCAGAGGTGCTTGTTGTGGTGGTGTCCTTGGCAGCAGTGCTTGTTGCGGCAGTGTTCTGTTCAGCGGTGCTTGTGGCGGCGGTGTCCTGTTTTACGGTGCTTGTGGCGGCCGGGTCCTGTTCAGCGGTGCTTGTGGCGGCGGTGCCCTGTTCAGCGGTGCTTGTTGCGGCGGTGTCCTTGGCAGCGGTGCTTGTGGCGGCGGTGTCCTGTTCAGCGGGGCTGGTGCTGGTGGACCTTTGTGGCCCAGTGGGGCTGGTGCTGGCGGTCCTGTCTGGCCCAGCAGGACTGGTGTTGGCGGTCCTTCATGGCCCAGGGGGGATGGTGCTCGCGGTCCTGTCTGGCCCAGCGGGACTACTGCTGGCGGTCCTGTCAGGCCCAGCGGGACTGGTTCTGGCGGTCCTGCCTGGCCCAGCGGGACTGGTGCTGGTTGTCCTGTCCTGGGCAGCGGGGCTGGTGCTGGCGGTGGCCTCCTGGGCAGCTGGACTGGTGCTGGCGGTGGCCTCCTGGGCAGCAGGGATGATGGCGGTGGCCTCCAGGGCAGCGTGGATGATGGCGGTGGCCTCCTGGACAGTGGGGATGATGGCGGGGGCCTCCTGCGCAGCGGGGATGATGCCGGTCTTCTCCGCCGTGAAGCTGGGCTGGTGCTGGCCTCCTGGGCAGCTGGGCTGGTGCTGGCCTCCTGGGCAGCTGGGCTGGTGCTGGCGGTGGCCTCCTGGGCAGCAGGGATGATGGCGGTGGCCTCCAGGGCAGCGTGGATGATGGCGGTGGCCTCCTGGACAGTGGGGATGATGGCGGGGGCCTCCTGCGCAGCGGGGATGATGCCGGTCTTCTCCGCCGTGCTGCCCTTCCCAGACTTGCTGACATTCTTGTAGCCCTTCCCCACCTTGGAAGGTGTTGCAGCTGACTCCACACTCCCACCTGTACCCCTGGGAGCGGCTTTGGTGGCTGGAGTCATCCCCCTCTCCCGCCAGGCACTGGCCAACTTTTGATGCTTGACAGGTGGGGGAGTGTCCGTGCTGTGGCTCCGTGCCACACTGGGTGCCCTGGTGGCTGGTGCACTCCAGATTACGGTGACTACAGGCACCACTGGTCCCGGAGATGTTGTGGCTGAGGTGCTGGGTTGGGACCTGGAGAGTCGGGACCCAGGAGACTGACGGGGTGGGGGTGGTGATGGAAAGATGTCCAGGTTGGACAGGAAAAGTTTCTTGGGAACACTGGGATGGGTAGCTGGAGGGGGTTTGGGAGTGGAGGAAGAGGTTGTGGTTGTAGGAGGTGTTCGTTTGGTGACTTTGGGTGAAGGTGCATGCGCTGTAGGCTGTCGTGAGGTGGATGGCTGTTGGGTGGGTGTGTGCCTGCGTTTGTGTATCTTGTGAGGTGGCATCACAGACACACTGGGAGAGGACACAGGGCATGTGTGAATGGCAGTGGGGGTGGTGACTGCACGTGAGTGGGGTGTGGTGGTGTGTGTGCTGGTGATGGAAGTAGTGGCTGTAGATGTAGTGCATGCAGGTGTGTATGGATATGTTCCCACTGAGTTCACCCTGTCCACGATGCTCTGCCATTGCTCCATCATCCTAGAAATGGATATCCGCTAGACCTGTGCATCGAAAAGCTGTGACTCTACCATGACGATTTCCTCCTCCATCACCTGCAACTCCTCATCTGTGAAATGGGAATTCTTCTGTGGGGACACGCCTATTGTGTTGTGGGTGTAGTGTGTGTGTTGTACAGAGTGTGATAGGTGGTGGGGTATGGTGTGTGATGTGTGAAAGGTGAATAGGTGGCTTTGGTTTGTGTGTGCAGTTCTTGTATTATCTTTTGGTGGCAAGGTGTAATTAGTTTTTAATGTTTGCAAAGGGTTGTGGAATGTGTGGGGGGTGTTCTATAGTGCTGTTGGTGGTCATGTACTGTGTGTGAATATGTGTCAGGTGTGGGTTTTTCAATCTGGCCTATGCTGGCTTCTGTTGGTGTTAGGTGCCCAATTCTACTGCAGTGTTTTGCACCGCCAGTGTCATAATGAGGGCTTAAGTTAGTTGGGTCCCTTACCACTGTGGGGGTGACCTTAATCTTGCCTTTGACATTGTCCTGGACAGGATAGGTCCCACAGATAAGATTAATCATTGGGACAGAATGATTGTTGATGATATCCTAAAAGTTAACTGTATGGCAGATGAATGGTGCCTTTTACACCGTTCTGATAAGGAATTATGCACACTCCCTGCAGCTCACAAATCACATTCCAGGTTACATTATTTCCTTATCTTGTTTTTACTGTTATTTTAATGTTGGATTCTGACATTTAGGGGGCTCAATATCAGGTTAGGCATCAGTCTGCCTGACCCTTGATGGGTGCAGACACACCTCTTTCTGCAAATCCTGGAGGCTGCAGGTATGGGATGCCCAAAGAAAAATTGGTTTTAAAGACACATTTGTCCACTTACCTTATGTGCAAAATTGGTTCCATCATAAATGTTATGAGCAGCCACTAAAGCCACCATCAGATGTCAATTTATATAAGAAACCAATCTGGCCATTAAGAACAGTGTGGTCAAAACAGGCCATTCTTTAGAGAACCATCATCTCCCTGATGAGGCATTCCCACAAGATACTTGAGAGGGTGAAAATGAAACTGAATCTAAATGGCCTTTAAACTTGAAAAGCAGAGTATATGCTGTATAGATTGAGAAATCATCATTATGAGAAAGGCAGGAAGGTTGGCTGTCTTTTGGCAGCTCAATTGAAGCAACAGGAAGCAATGGTGGACATTTTGGCCAGACACCTTCCCTACTTCTTACAGTCACTTTTATGGTGCAGAAATACCACAACATGGCGTCGGAGAGGAGAGATTGTTTGATAGCATTTGGTTATCTTAATGGTGATGGTTTCATTTTGTTGGAAGGAAGAAATTGTGCTTGCAATCTTGAACTTCCCCTACAACAAAGCCACATGTGAGATGGTTACCCAGGGGAATTTTACAAATGGGTTGAGAAGGATGCTGTATATGCCCTCTATGAAGTCCTCAATGGGTTAGACGGTACTGGTAGTTTAGCAGCATTCTTTAACAGGGCTCTTATTGCCATCCTCCCGAAATCTGGTTAGGACTTGTTACAGTGTGGGAGCTATCATCCAATATCTGAGCTTAGCATGCAAATTCAGAACCTAGCTGGGACACTGACATTCAGATTGAAATAAGTGATTCCGACACTGGTTTATTAGTCTCAGATGGACTAGGTGCCTAGACGCACCTTACGCAACCACATGAGCACATTAAAAGATCTTCTTTGGTTTACAAAGGACTCCCACATTGACTCTCTGGCTCTATCATTAGATGAAGAGAAAGCATTTGCACACATTGACTGGTCATACCTGTTCGCTCCACTTAAAAGATTTGGCCCAGGGACCAAGTTGATTTCTAGAGTCAGGTGGTTGTATGATAATCCCACTGCACACGTTAATTGAGAAGGCTTTCTCTTTGACCCATTCCCCATACATAGAGGGACTGGACTGTGGTACCGTCTGCCCCCCTTAATATTCTTGATTGTGCTAGAGCCCCTCGTGGAGGTGATTCACCAGTCTCCTGACATTATGGGTGTCCCTCCTTCCCTTGGTCATTCTAAAATCTTACTATTTGGTGACAACATTATCCTCACACTATCAGACCTGAATAAAAGCTCTCTTGGCCTTAACGTCCCTTATGATGGAATTTTCATCATTGTCTAGATACAAAGTAAATTAAGATAAGAGTGATGTGCTGCTCCTCTCAAGTGGCACCTCTGGGAGGTCAGAGATTAATATAATTTCCATTCAAGGCACAGAAAACATGACCTCCATTAGCTTACATCCTCTTATTGCTAGATCCCAGAGGGAATTCCAAAAATGGCCGCTGTTGAACCTGTTTTTATGGGGAAAACTCCAAGCAGTAAAGATGAAAATTGCCCCCAGATTTACTCACACCTTGAGTATGTTGCCACTGTTGATCATAACCCCATTCTATGGATGATTGATAAAGACATCAACAACTTTTTATTGGGAAGCATGTGGCTGAGACTGCAAATGTCGAAACTCATTGCACACAGGGAATACGGGGGCTTTACCTCTTATATATTGAACACTATTATTCAACACTCTACCTGTCCCAGAGTATGCTCCGTTCTGGGTCCTTATAGAGAGTACAACTATATAGTGTACACAGCCTTCAGCTGTTATACATGCACAAATCACTGACTTCTTCATAACCCTGTGCTTTGCATTATGTAGTGAACATGCAATCACTGTCACCATCTTCTACAGGTTGATACCCATATGCATACCAAGGCACCAATATGGCATAATAGTAGTTGATGGATAGAATGTAAGCTTATAAACATGGGAGCAAAGTGACCTTCTTATCATTAATCAGCTGTTACCACAGGGGGAGACAAAAACCTTTGGGGCACTTCAGTAGTAATGTCACATACCCTACATGCAGAAGTGGAGACATTTACAATTGCTCCACTGCCTTGCCAGGCATTTGAGCATTTGACCACCTATCCCTGCCATGTCCCTGAGACACCCATTCTACAATATCATAAACTCTGGGGTCTTCACAAAGGAGTGATGTCATGGTTTTAGAACATCTTAAAATTACATTTACATTCCCAGGCACTTCTCTGCTTGCAAACCTTAAGGTCATGTATCCTATAGATCACTTATGATGAACATGAATTGGGTGAGGATTAGGAGACAAATGAGTCCACAATGACATTCTGTCTTTCCAAGACCCTTCATGATTGGTATTGGATTCCAGAAAAAATGTCAGTGATGACAGGTTCTTCCACACTTGAATTATTAGAGATGTGGAGGACCCAGCTGTGATACTTCCCACATCCTCTGACTGTCCAGACCTACTTGGATATTGGTCCAGAGGAGGAACCACCCTCACCACTACCCTAAATGTACCCTTGCATATAACTAAGAAACTGATTCTGTTACACAATATGACAGATGACCCTTCACTTTCCAATCATGAATAAAGCTTACTGGCCATGGCCTTGACTACGGCCAAGATGTGTATCCTGCAATGTTGATGATCCCCACAGACCATAATGTGGCGTCATAAGAGAAAAGTCTCTGTAGGATTAAGGATGCCTCAGAGACCATCTTGCACATCTGATCCATTTCATGCAATATTCTTTTTATTGGGTCTATATTATCCCTCACACCCCTCCTTCACCAATGTCTTGTCCCCATTCCCTTCCACTCGCCAACCCCATATTGTGCCACATAGAGCTACCAGCATGGATGGGAAGTCCCATTACCCTGGAGCACTCATGCCGTGTTATTAACTGTTATTTGGCACATTCCTGTTGTCATATAATGCCACAGCATCTCTTCCTTCTCCCGCAAACCTCAGCTATTCCCAACACTTTCCCTGTTTGATTCAGCCTAAACCCATCAAGAGCATGTGCTATCCACAGCCTCTTCGACCTTGTGCATGTTTCCTGTTACATAGTTCATTAGGTTTGAACCTATGAATGCATGCGCTGGTGCATGCGTCTCACATGTGAGACACTGTTGTGTTCAGTAAAGGGCTTGGAGCCCGCCTGTAGCTCACCATTTGTTGGTTTACGCAACACTCTTCTTTACACCCTTGCAATTCATCAAGGCATGTCTGGCATCATTTCAATTCCTCTGTGTGGTTCAGGGATCAAGCAGTAATTGATTGCAACTTAATTGGTGCTCGCCCTCTGCTCCCAACATGATTGAGGTACTGTTTTGTTTTCAGTTCCAGTGCCCCGCAAACACAAAGCTTGTGACTGCAAAAGCCTGCCCAGCAGGACAAACAAAATTGCAGTTTTATATTTTAAAGCTAACTTTTTTATTTTATTACGTTGTTGTCTTTCATTTTCCTATTGTATTGCAAATGCTTGTTTTTACAGGAACAGTTTTCATTATTTGCCCTTCTTTCTTTGTTTTTACCCTGACTGAGTCAGTATCCTGTACCTTGAATGTTCCATTGGGACATTTTTGCCTGCACCACCAATTCCCAACCGTTTCTTTTAGATTCTTTGGATGTTGACCACACTTGTGTATGTAATTGCATTTGTGTCTCTGTTTTCTGTTCTCTTCCTTGCCTATTGCTTTACGGATACATTCGAAACCCTCCCTGTGGGCATGCTTATTTTTTATCTACTATTGTGATTTTATTCTTATTTGAGTACTGTTGAGTGCAATTGATCTTGTACGTGTGTTTGGGATTATACTTTTGGTTGAAATAAATAGTTCAAAAGAAAATAAAGTTCTTGTGACCACCAACCAACCATTTACTATTATCTAAGGTAGTAAAATAATGCTTCAGTCAGTCCAAAACTGTGGAACAGATAGTCTTTCAAATTAGGCTGTACAGTGCTTATTTAAGGTGACACAGCCCTACATGTTAATCTTTTTTAGTGTGGCTATAATGTGTTACAGATTTCTGTCAATAACCTCATGTAATATACAACCTTGCAGGCAGTTTTACATAAGCATAAAAAGTGTCTGTCAAAGGCAGTTGGCCCTTATTGTATATTATGAAGATAATGTTTACGCTTATAGACCTTTGATATTTTATATTGAAAAACAATCGGTAAATATAATTGGCTTTTAGGAGTTTATTTTGTTTAAGCATGTTAGGGCCTCGGATGAGTAAACTGCCTCATGGAATCTCACAAATTACTTAAACAAACAAGGTTTGTAGGTGGAGTGGTTTACTACCTTTTATAAATTTATAGGGCACCTGATTTTCACTCCGGTACTTCTATGAGGTCCTTAAGAAGGGATTTAAAAATATCGTTTTCCCCACTATCATTTTTAATGCTTGTGGTATATTGTTGTATGTTCCTGAATTACGAGTTTCTACCTCATAGCACCACCCTGAGCCATTCTTGCACTGCTCTGCCTTGATGTCCTGAAGTTAAAGTGATAATAGGATTGCTTGGTCTCCGGTTGGAGGGACTATAGCATGGAGGATCCTGGAAACCTATCTAAGTAGCCTCCACTGAAACGACTGGAGCTCAGTAAATTCTTATTGCTCTTGACTCTTAAAGTTGATTTCTATTTTTCACCATTTCTAGTGCAGGTGTATTAATAAAAATTATTAATGAGAGTTCATGTATTCTGAATAAGGGGTTTGTGTAGAAAATATAATAACGTAGAAAAATAATGCATGCATTTGAAATTGTGATTACGATGAGTGGCCGCTACTGATCACAAAGTGTACTTAGTAGTAGTTTAATATTGTGAAATGTTAAATGTATGTTTGACAGATATAGTAATATGTCATATTAAGGGTTATGCATTATGATCCAGCTTTATTAATTGTAGGCCTTAACTTAGCAAATGTCTTGGCCTACTTGCCAGGCCTCATGTCAAAACTGTATTTCTTAATGTTTAATAAATTGCTGTCCTAGAGAGTTAAACTGTGATTTTTCATTTTTCATTGTTTAAAATGTGCTCATCACTGAAGGTTCTCTTGAGAAATGACTGCTAGAAGGTGCTGTTCTTGCTAATGTAACATTTTGTGTGAAATAAGGGTGAGGCTGACTTTCTCAGGAGAACCATGGAGATACTGACTGGAGTAGAAACTGCAATAATATTGTTACCTGACAAGCCAGATGATGAGGACATTGCAGGACAACTAATTAACAACATGTGAATTAAGTAATGGTAGAATTCATAGATTTGGAATTTTAGTGTTTTTGGTCAAAGTGTGAACATGTGATTAATTGACCAATAGGGATTTGGGAAATAGTTTTAGTAGTTTTGATTTAACAGCACTGCACAGGTTCATTACCCATTTTCTTGCTGGCTGAAAGGTCAAGATTTTCTTGTGCATCTTGACAAGAGACGTGCTTAACTTTAATGCTTAAAGACTTTACATCTTCTGAACTTTGATGCCGAATCCTGATGCCTTGCTGACGAAGACTGACTCTGCTTGCTGATCCACATTGAGGATAGGTATTATGAATTAGACTGCTGATTATTATGCATATTTGCTTTTTTTTTCTAAGTACCAAGTGCACTGTTTTGATAGAGCCATGGTTAGATGTTTTTCCAAATTGGTGTTGCTAAAATTGTTTTGCATAAAGCCCAACATGCTGATGGTGTTAGTTAAGGATCCTCACTAATGAAATTATGCTAATATAGAAAAATGGTTGATGAATTTCACTGCTGAATTAAAATGTATTTAATTACTTTCATGCAGTTGACTTTGTTATTAATTTGTACCGTATCTTTAGAATGTGTCATAGTTCAAGCTTTGAGTAGATTATGTTTCTTCTCCCACTTTGGACAGCCAGTATTGTTCCTGTATCTGTTTCATTCGATATTGAGATTAATCTACATGACCTTATCATTGTTAATATAGGGAAATAAATATTCTAACTTTTACTAAAAGGTGTGGTTATTCATGACTGAAAAGCTATGGTGCATGACAATTACTGACTCTATTGATTACTACTGGCATTGATTGTAGTTGATTATTGGTATTGTGTATTGATCTGCATGTACTCGAGCTATGGTAAGAACATCTTAATTACGGTTCATCTACCTATTTGTGTCCCCTTGTAAGTTTACTTATTAAGGTCAGATGCGCTAACAGAGATGGTAGGAGAGGTAATGGTTAGTCTCCTGAAGAGCTTATCATAGACGTCCGGTACAGGGTAACAGGTGTCAACAGTGTTGGTAAAGAGAGGTGAAGGTTTGTCTCCTTAAGATTCCATGATAGATGCCCAGAGATAGTAACAGAGGTGAAGTGAAGGTTCATTATTATTGAGATTTGGATTTTGTTTTTCAATGATGCTAATTGGAGAGAAATTTTTGTTCCTTAGGCCCAGAAATGACTTTCCCAGAATGCTGGATCCTGCTAAAGGCTGTTTGAGGATGTTCTTGGCATTCTAGTGAGAGTGTGAATGAAGTAGATTGTGCTTGCACAGCTTGTGCAAATTGGAGATGAATTGAGGAGCTTGTGAGGGTTTAGGGGGTTTGCATATTCTAAATCAAGTTGTAGAAGGAGTGTGCATACTCCACAGTGTGCGAGTAGGGAAGTCATCGAACTTCACGTGGCTGTTGATGTACAGACCCCGCGTGGTCTAAGACTCCGGAGTATATTGAAAAGTGTATGAGACACTGGGTTTTGTGTGGTAATCTGTCTGGTTTAGTAGGTTCATCCGATGTGATCAACAAGACAGAGTGTGGAAAGTGAGTGAATAACATTTTCGACTGAGATCTGGTGAGTCCTATGTGCACCAGGACAGGCCCATTGATCAGTTGAGAGTAAAATTTGCGGTTTGAATTTTGCTTGCGAATCTGGGAGACCGAGAAAGAAGGAGTAGCTGTTAGAACGAAAGCCATCAGTAAAAAATTCATAAGGTTTCTGAAGCGACTGTATTACCTTTCCTGTAGTAAACCAGCAGATTTTTTGGGGGGGGGGTGTGATTAGTACTCTCAATTTTTGCATGTGTTTGTGTGAATCAGAGTTTAAGAGGACAATCCACAAGACTTTGACAATCCACAAGACTTTGTCAGCTGCAGTACATGTGAGTGCGATGCCACTGAAGCCGTGCTGGAATAGGTCGGTTAGTGAGAAGGGTCGCGCATGGATTGGCAGCCGTCCGTGAGATGCAATTGGTTTACTAAGGAGGTGAAAGGAATCTTGGGATTAAAAGTCACTCCCTGATTTGATTTTGAATAACAAAAAGGTAGAAAATATGAAATTTTTCAAAGCTTTAAAGAGTGCCTTAAGGGGAGGTACGTCTATTACAACGGGTATTGGCGAGGCTACACCGCCAGAAGGTACACCAGCTTATATTGTAATGGAAGAGAAGGGTGTCACGCCATGTATTTGGCTAAAGCAATGGTGCAACTTGACAGAGAAGGATGGGAACTTAGCATTTCCTACAAATGGGACGTTCAATTTGAGGGTTTCAGAGCATTTCAGGATGGTGCTATATGAATTAAAGCCCCTTCTGAGACCAGCCCAGTTTGAAGCATTAACGATTTGGGAGCTAGTAGCCAGAAAGCAACAGAAATTCGAGAGGAGGATGAGAAAGACAGAAAAAAGACTTTTACAGAGGCTAGAAGGGACAGTGATCAGAGAATTTGGAGAATGGAGACTTTGCACAGAATTAAGTTGTTTTCAGCAATTGCTCAGGATAATGAAAAGGAAGGAAAGCTACTACGAAAACTAACAGAAGTCCGTCTGAAAGTAGGGAGGCTAGAAAGTATTCAACGGTAGAGGAGGAATCAGATGATGATGAGTTTATTACACAGTTATTGGGAAATCGCCCACCACTATATTCAGCATATGAGAGTGGTCCAAGTACCAGTGCTGATCCAGCAGCCCCGGCACAGGTTAATGGGACAATGAGTCTGATGCAGGATAATGCTAGCCTGACACAGATTGCGATGCTGAGTGGTCTTAACATACCTACTACTCCTGTAGTGCAAAATCAGGTGCAACCGCCACAGTATCAGAGAATTTATCCTGATGTGCCCATTATGGAAACAACTGCAAACTTAATGGTGTCTATGGAACAGGTTTACCCGAGACTGATATTAGTTCAGACTGAACCAACTCCACTTTTACTGCCCCAAGTGTAGCCGCAGGTGATACCAAGATTTACTCCAGTAACAGGGACACAGTCAGATATGAGTCTGATGATGAATCAGAAAACAGGAGTTACTCTCCCACAGAGCATAAGTGCCACAACAGCCCCAGATGCTATATCGCTACCTATTACTTTTAGTCCAGCCATACCCTTATTTGCACAGATGGAAACAACTGTAGGTGAACAGGGAGCAATATATCAGAGTATAATGAGGGGAGGTCATGATGAAGGTGCTTGAAATGTCTCTCCTGTGGGACAGACTTTTGATGGATCAAGATCATTGTTAGACCTTAGTCCATTTGTAGAACTTCCATATACTATGTCAGGGTCAAATGTTAGCCAGAGTTTGAAATTGATGGCACCCCAGACTCTGAATGCAGTTGCACAGCTGATGCCACCAGTCCAAGCAAGTAACATTTTGTTACAAGGCTTGACAGGTCAGCAGTTAGCTGAATGGTTAGACAAGCTGAATACCCTGCAGAGTGTTCCTAAGGAAGAGGAGTGTTTGAATTATGTTAGGCTAAGCATGCATGCGGGTGAACTCATTGAGGGAACCATGGGGGTGAATAGGTTAGAATCCTACACAGAGGCAGAATTGAGATATTTGTGCCCAGAGATTATGAGGAAAGTGAGCAATGTGCATCAGAAATTAGCAGACTTGGCAGAGAAATACAGCATACAATAGAGAAAACTAAGCATTTGAAAAGGAGTTACAGATTAGATTTTGAGACTAAAGATTTTGAACAAATGAGATCTGCCGGAATGAAGGCACACCTTGAGAAATTGCTTCAAAGTGCCTAGATTTGGGGAGCATTAGACAAGTGGGACGGCAGATGGGTAAAAATAAGAGACAAGAGAAAAAAGAGATTCTGTGGATCTGACTACAAATGTGCAACAGGATGAAGATCCAGTGAAAATTTTACCAATGACAGAGATTCCAAGGGAAAATTTTGTTAATGTCCCTTGGAGCAGAAGTGACATTCTATTGTTTACAAATGTTTATTTAAAATTGAGAGAGAAGCCAGTAGAGTTGTATTAGCAGATGGACAGGTTTGTGAAACTTGCAAAGTGCCTGTGGGAAGACTTGAACACATTACTAGAGATTGTGGTTCCAGCTGATCTGTGAATCAAGTGAAAGAGGAGTGTAGATTGGCCAACAAGTGAACCAAAGAGAGACAAGAATACAAGTGGACCATCTCCTGAGATAATGAAATATTACTATAAAGTGAATATTTGAAAACAAGAATTTTGCCCAAGAATATTGATTGGCAGAGGATTGGAGAGTTTGGAGAATGGAGACTTTGCACAGAATTAAGTTGTTTTCGGCAATTGCTCAGGATAATGAAAAGGAAGGAAAGCTACTACGAAAACTAACAGAAGTCCGTCTGAATGTAGGGAGGCTAGAAAGTATTCAACGGTAGAGGAGGAATCAGATGATGATGAGTTTATTACACAGTTATTGGGAAATCGCCCACCACTATATTCAGCATATGAGAGTGGTCCAAGTACCAGTGCTGATCCAACAGCCCCGGCACAGGTTAATGGGACAATGAGTCTGATGCAGGATAATGCTAGCCTGACACAGAATGCGATGCTGAGTGGTCTTAACATACCTACTACTCCTGTAGTGCAAAATCAGGTGCAACCGCCACAGTATCAGAGAATTTATCCTGATGTGCCCATTATGGAAACAACTGCAAACTTAATGGTGTCTATGGAACAGGTTTACCCGAGACTGATATTAGTTCAGACTGAACCAACTCCACTTTTACTGCCCCAAGTGTAGCCGCAGGTGATACCAAGATTTACTCCAGTAACAGGGACACAGTCAGATATGAGTCTGATGATGAATCAGAATATGGGAGTTACTCTCCCACAGAGCATAAGTGCCACAACAGCCCCAGATGCTATATCGCTACCTATTACTTTTAGTCCAGCCATACCCTTATTTGCACAGATGGAAACAACTGTAGGTGAACAGGGAGCAATATCTCAGAGTATAATGAGGGGAGGTCATAATGAAGGTGCTTGAAATGTCTCTCCTGTGGGACAGACTTTTGATGGATCAAGATCATTGTTAGACCTTAGTCCATTTGTAGAACTTCCATATACTATGTCAGGGTCAAATGTTAGTCAGAGTTTGAAATTGTTGGCACCCCAGACTCTGAATGCAGTTGCACAGCTGATGCCACCAGTCCAAGCAAGTAAACATTTTTTACAAGGCTTGACAGGTCAGCAGTTAGCTGAATGGTTAGACAAGCTGAATACCCTGCAGAGTGTTCCTAAGGAAGAGGAGTGTTTGAATTATGTTAGGCTAAGCATGCATGCGGGTGAACTCATTGAGGGAACCATGGGGGTGAATAGGTTAGAATCCTACACAGAGGCAGAATTGAGATATTTGTGCCCAGAGATTATGAGGAAAGTGAGCAATGTGCATCAGAAATTAGCAGACTTGGCAGAGAAATACAGCATACAATAGAGAAAACTAAGCATTTGAAAAGGAGTTACAGATTAGATTTTGAGACTAAAGATTTTGAACAAATGAGATCTGCCGGAATGAAGGCACACCTTGATAAATTGCTTCAAAGTGCATATACTTGGGGAGCATTAGACAAGTGGGACGGCAGATGGGTAAAAAAAAGAGATAAGAGAAAAAAGAGATTCTGTGGATCTGACTACAAATGTGCAACAGGATGAAGATTCAGTGAAAATTTTACCAATGACAGAGATTCCAAGGGAAAAGTTTGTTAACGTCCCTTGGAGCAGAAGTGACATTCTATTGTTTACAAATGTTTATTTAAAATTGAGAGAGAAGCCAGTAGAGTTGTATTAGCAGATGGACAGGTTTGTGAAACTTGCAAAGTGCCTGTGGGAAGTCTTGAACACATTACTAGAGATAGTGGTTCCAGCTGATCTGTGAATCGAGTAAGAGGAGTGTAGATTGGCCAACAAGTGAACCAAAGAGAGACAAGAATACAAGTGGACCATCTCCTGAGATAATGAAATATTACTATAAAGTGAATATTTGAAAACAAGAATTTTGCCCAAGAATATTGATTGGCGGGAGGATTGACAGGACAGCTCAGGAACCAAAGGAGTCGATACATGCATATCATGAGAGATTGTTGCAGGCGTTCAAGAATTTCAGTGGTACAGAAACAATTGAGGCGAAAGACATGTTCCATTTTGTGTTCAGGTTTGTGGAAGGGTTGAGACCTGAAATTTGCAAGATGATTAAAAGTCATTTGATTTGCTGGCAAGCAAAGCCGATTGATGAGGTGTTGCAGTATGCGAAATACTGTAGTGATGAGATTGAGTTGAAGCAGAAAAAGTTGAAAGAGAAGGCAATGGTGATGCAGATTAAAACAGCTCAGATGGGAGAGCAAGGGAATTTTCTGCAGCAGTTACCGCAGCAGCAGCAGCAGGGAAACATCATGTCTCAGCCCCAGATGCGAGGTAGAGGTCGTGGAGGAAATATGACTTGTTGTCCAGACTTAGGTACTGTAGGGGTTCAGAATGATGCGCAGGTAATGAAGAATTTATTGCCATGTTACGCTTGCGGAGCCATTGGACATCGGAAATTGAAGTGTCCAAAGATGGTGCAGGACAGTGTCACTCAGCAGACTAATTACCACACTTCATTCCAGAACGTGAAAGGACCGAGAGTGAGAGGTCCTAATCCAAATTTTCAGAATAATGTGAATCAAAAACAGAATTTTCAGCCCATGTAGCAAGTGTAAATGCCACGTGTACGAATGTCACAGTTGCAGCCAATGCAACAGCAGGTTCCCATGGTACCTAGAGAGCAAATTCAAATACCTCAAGCCCCAATGGAACAGCAACAGATGATGCTTTCTCAACAGGCCACAGGCCAGAGGCTTAGCCGACGTAGTAACTCAGTGCACCAGTTCCTGTTACACAGTGAGAAAGGAATAAATGATGATTGGATGAGTGACAGTTCGGATGAGGAGCAATGTGTGCTTGCAGCTTCCTTAGAAGTAGAACAAAGTGGTCCCTATTTGAAGGGAAAGGTTATGGGTCAGAGTTTCATTATTGGTTGACACGGGAGCTACACCCTCTACAGTAAGAAGTGCAGAAGTTCCAGATCTGCCCCTTTCAGGTACAACAGTTCAGATTGTAGGAGTGGTGAACCAATATTTGACCAACCTGATTAGAGAACCGGTTTAGGTGAAAATTAGCAACTTTGAGGGACTGCATAAATTTGGAGTCTGCAATTCAAGTCCGGTTTCCCTATTGGGAAGAGACTTGCTGTGTAAAACAAAGTTGTTGATTACTTGTTCAAATGATGGAATTGAGATTCAGATGAATAGTGACGATAAAGATGACCAAGCACCAGAGATAGAAGGTGAAACTACAAATGAGGAGTCCCTTTGATTTAATTTTTCCCTATGTTCACTGTGAAAGATCTTCATCGTGATTTGCAGGGAACAGTTAAGGAGAAAGTGTGGGATTTGACAGGAAAAGAAGTAGATCTGATAAAGGGAGTTGAGCCAGTTAAAGTTATTGTGAAACCGCGTGCAGTTCTTCCTCAACTTCCGCAGTACTCCATGCCACAAGATGTCCTTATGAAGGTTGCCCAGATAATTGCAGACTTTATAAAGCAAGGGGTTTTGAAAGAACTATTGAGCAGTCCATGTAATTCACTGATAATGGGTTTACAAAAGCGTTGTGGGAAAGTTGAATTGTTCAGGATTTGAGAAAAATGAATGAGATTGTGGTTTAATGTTGTCCTGTGGAGCCAAATTTAGCTGTGATAATGTTTCAGATTCTGTGCGATGCCGAGTGGTTCACTGTCAATGATTTGTTGCAAGCCTTCTTTTCTGTGCCTCTTCGTGAGGATAGTCACTTTCTCTTTTGTTTCAAATTTCTGGATCGAGTTTACTGCTGGTGCCGAATTCCTCAAGGGTTTTCAGAGTCATCTTCCATATTTGTTCAGATCTTGAAGAAGAGGTTGGAGTCACTGGAATTGCCTTTCCAATAAACCCTGGTACAGTACATTGATGACTTGCTGATTGTGTCCAAAACAAGGAACGTCTGCAAGTATGATACGATTGTCCAGTTGAACCACTTGGGAAAGAATGGTCACAAAGTGCCTCTGCTAAAATTGCAGTACTGTCAGAAAGTTATGAAATACTTGGGTCACCAGATTGAGAAAGAAAGATATCTAGAGAAAGGATTACAGCCATATTGCAAATGAATCCCCCGACCACACAGAGAGATGTCAGGATGTTTTTAGGGATGGTAGGTTATTGTCGCCAATGGATTCAAAATTTTTCAGTCATTTCAAGACCATTGCAGAAGCTGACTCATAAGGAAGTCACTGATCCTATAATGTTAGACCAGGCTGGAATGCGCTCACTGAATTGAGAGAGATTCTGTGCAAGGCTCCAGCGTTGGGTATGCCTGATTACACAAAACCTTTCACATTGTTTGTCATGAGCATGATGCATGTTCTTTGTCTGTTTTGACACAAGTCCATGGAGGTGCAAATCGTCCAGTAGCATATTTTTCAGCTACTTTGGACCCATTTGCAGCAGCCTTGCCAGGTTGTTTGCATGCAGTTGCAGCAGTTGGTCAAAGCCTTACACAGTGTGAGGGCATTGTGATGGAACATCCCCTGACTGTAATGGTCCCTCACTCTATTGAGATTCTACTTACAAGGATGAAAACCCAATTTTTGACTGGTGCAAGGTTGACCAGATATGAAACGAGTATTCTAGGGTCACCAAAAGTGTCACTGAAAAGATGTACAATGCTGAACCCCGCAACCTTACTCCCAAATGAAAATGTCAAAATTGAGCAAGTTGAAGATGTTGAGCATGATTGCCTTGAAGTAACTGACTTGTGCACAAACCGAGACCTGACATTAGAGATACCCGATTGAAAGAAAATTACCAAATTATCTTTGTTTGATGGTTCTTGTCTGAGAGACAATGCGGGGACACTGAAAGCAGGGTATGCTGTGTGCACAATTACTGGTATTTTGGAAGTTCTTGGCTTCGAGGAGTGTACTCTGCACAGGTAGCAGAACTGGTAGCCCTTACTAGAGCGTGCCATGTTTCTGCTCAGCTGAAGGTTGCCATCTATACGGATAGCCAGTATATATTTGGAATAGTCCATGATTTTGCCCAGTTGTGGTCACAGAGTGGTTTCATGGCCTCTTCTGGTTCACCAATGAGAAATGGTGTCACAGGACTTCATATCCTTGGGAAATGGATATGCGGATCATGTCGCAAGGTTTTGCGCATTGAACTGTGTATCATTCAAAGACAAGTGGGAACTGTTACCTGAAGAAGATGAAACCTGTACAAACTATGCATTGAAAGTAATTGGCACCTTGGAAGAACTGTAAATGTTACAGAATAATGCTGACAGGGAGGAGCAAAATGAAATGTGTGCAAAGACAAGAATAATTTTGGGTTTCAGAAATGGGTCAATTGGTGTTGCCAAATATCCTGCTGTCTCAAATGGCAAAGTACTATCATGGTCAAGCACATATTGGGAGGGATGCAATGGATTTGATTGTTCAAACATGATTGGTTCAAGCCAAAGTTTAGGCAAGTTTGCTGAAGCAGTTTGCCATCGTTGTGTCATTTGCCAACAACTAAACGCAGGAAAAGGGACGGTGGCTAATTTGAGCCACATTGAAAGAGTGGGAGGTCCTTTCAACAGAATGCAGATCAATTTCATTGAGATGCCTCTGTGTGGAGGTTTGAGATATGTGTTGGTGATTGTTTGCATTTTTAGTCACTGGATTGAAGCTTACCCTATGCAAAGAAATGAAAGTCTCACAGTAGCGAAACTACTGCTTAGGGAACTGATACCGAGTTTCGGGTTTCCGATCACTTTAGGATCAGATAGGGGAAGTCACTTCAACAATGAAGTCATTAAATTACTGTGTGCATCATTGGACATTGAGCAGAAGTTACATTGTAGTTAATGCCCTGAAGCATCAGGACTAGTGGAACAGATGAATGGTACCTTGAAGTCAAGAGTTGCAAAGATGTATGCATCCATGAATTTGAAATGCCCTGACACCTTGCCTTTAGTGTTGATGTCAATGAGAAACACACCCGATAGGAAGACAGGCTTATCGCCACATGAAATTCTTATGGCTGAGCGTTGAGTTTGCCAGCAGTGGTTGCAAATGCACTTGTCAACATTACAGATGATATGGTGTTGGACTACTGCAAAGGTCTTGCTGATGTGGTTTGCCCTTTTTCTCAGCCAGTGTAAGCTACCATACTGCCATCGATCCATGACCCAGGGCACAATCTGAGAGCTGGAGACTGGGTTGTGGTCCAGAAACACGTGTTTGGAGCCTCATTGGAAGAAACCGTATCAGGTTTCTGACAAGTGCCACAGCTATTAAGTACGCTTGAATTCCAAACTGGATTCATGCGAGTCACATCAAGAAAGTGGCACGTCCACTAGATCATGAGGAAGAGGAGGTGTTGAGAGTACCAACAACAGCAAAACAATTCTTAGGGCCGGAAAGAGAGCAAAGAGGAACTGAGAGATGAAGGAGAAGACCTCCAAGAGGTTGACGAAGAGCCTATCTTAATTATGGCAACAGGAGAGCCTAGTCAGGGGAGGACTTTCCCAGAAGCAGACAATCTTGAGAGACAAACAGAGCAATTGCCAGACCCAGAGGGGAAAGGAGTTGAGGTGGATCAAAGTCACTGTGATCTGACTCCTCCTGCCCTGAATGCAGGTCTGTCAAGAGAAAACACCACAGAAAAAGGAGAAGGTTCAAGTTTATCTCTGAAGAGAACACAAACGAAAGGTCCACTGAAAGGAGATAAGTGGCCGGAGTTGCAAGTAGAAAGAACAAAAGGAAGTGGTTGTTGAGGCAACAATTGAGGAAGAACTAGATACAACAAGGAGAGAAGATCTGAGTGAAGAAGAACTGAATGGTGATCGAAAATTGAAAAGAAAGAGAATAGCAAGTCGGAAATACGCAGGTCCTGAATGGGCGTATACAACTTCAAGTGAGTGGCAGGAAGAGTTTGTTTCTTTTTGTTTTGATAGAGACATTCCGGGTCAGTATTTTGGCACTTGAAGGAAGCTGATGAGCTAAACTGTTGAAACAATCTGAGGGAAAATTTTTGAGAAAGGGACTGTTGGAAGTAACCAGAAGGGACACTGATAACCTGATTCAACTTTTGAAACCTGATTTTGACAAGCAGCTTACCAATTTTTACAAGGGATCCTGGGAGTGAGACTGAAAGCTGTAAATAATCGCTGAAAGAAGAGTTGTCTATTTTTGATTTTTGATGCAGTTTTCCTAAATTTTCTTCTGATTCTTTACAGATCATGAGTAACATTAGCCAGCAGAGTAGGGATAATAAGCGCTGAAAATATATGAGTATTGGTTTGGCGATTATGTGTGGGATATTGTTTGTGGTGCTGATTGTGTGTAGAAGAGTGAAGCCAACCATACTTCTGCTTTTGAGATAACTACTGCACTAACGGCAATAGAGAAGTTAAGGTTAGATGAGAAGTATTTGCGTGGGTATACTAATGCACAAGGAGAACTTTCTTCTAATGTCTTTTATCGCTTATTGAGTGAGTATGTTGAGACGATGGATGCGAAGAATTGTTATATGTGTATGCAGATTTCTTCATCAGTTGAAGAAGGAATTACATATCATAGCTTGCCATTAACATATGGAATAGGTTGTAGCCTTTTACTAATAAGATTTTATAACCAGTATAATTCAGCACTTTTACTCAAACTATGATATGGTGTTTTCGTTTGTCCCTATAATTAGGAATTGGAGTACAGTAGCTAGGGATAATCACATAGTAATAATTAGAGGTTTCTTTGAGCATACATTGACATTTGGCACAGCTTATGTGCACAGGAATAATCTGACATGCTTGCTTACACCTTAAGAGAAAAGCTTCTTAGATCACACAGATGACAGGAGAAAAGCATTGAAGGAGAAGTTAGAAAAAGGATTTGAGGAAAGGTCTTAAAGAAATTATTATGCTTATAGTGCAATTAAAACGCAAGGGAAATTAGCTGTGCATGCAAAACACATAGGGAAACTTTGTATATACAGGCCTAAATCACGCACTCACACTTTATTTGAGGGAATGAGTGAATGTAAGCATGTGTTTTTGTTTCAGAGTAAATGGACGTTTATGTTGAATGGACAGGACCTGGAAATTCCCGGAATTTATTATATCTGTGGTCTTAATGCTTACGACTGTCTTCCAAGAGGATGGTATGGGACATGTTATTTGGGGATCGTTTCCCAAACATTTATCAAATGGATGATTTTAATAAGTTTCTGAAGTGACTCAATTACATCATATGAGACAGAGGAGGGAGTCCTCTTCTGGTATGGTGGGAGATATATTTGGTTTGGAGCAGTGATTCGTTCTGTGGAAGTCATTTTGAATTTGATAAAGATTTGAAAGTAGTCTACTATTGTGGATAACATGCCTGCAAATTTTTCAGGAGCCATACTCCTGATAGATACTGAGTTATCTGCTGATAGAGCTATGACTCTTCAGAATCGTAGTGCTTTGGACAATCCTTTAGCAAAGGATGGTGGAGTCTGTAGAATGATTAATTCTAGGCATTATTGTTCATATATTCCTGATAATAGCAGAGAAATTAGAGGCTTAATTACTAATCTGACTAATGAGAATGCTGATTTGAAAGAATTGAAAGAACCAGGTGTTTGAGAAAAGATTGCCAAAGGTTTTGCTTCAGTGGGAAATTGGCTCAGCAACATTTGGAATGGGATTCTGTTGAAAACCTTGCAGGGAATAATAATTATTATGGTTTGTCTAATTGGAATATGGGGATTTTGTGTAAATTATGCAAAAGAATTAAATTGAAAAGGTCAAAGAATAATCAGAGGAGGTAAAAAAAGAAAAGGGAAAAATTGTATGGGGAAAATTCAAAAAGGGAACAAAAGTACAAAGGGATTGAATTGACAACATTTTGGCTGGTGTGAAAATTTGTGGATGGTAGTTAGTGTGATGACATAATTAGTCATCAGAGGAGGGATTGCTAGCGCAGGTGTTTTAATAAAAATCATTAATGAGTGTTCATGTGTTCTGAATAAGGGGTTTGTGTAGAAAATATAATAACGTGGAAAAATAATGCATGCATTTGAAAATGTGATTATGATGAGTGGCCGGCAATGTTCACAAAGTGTACTTACTAGTAGTTTAACATTGCGAAATGTTGAATATATGTTTGACTAATTTAGTAATATATCATATTAAGGGTTATGCATTATGTCCTAGCTTTATTAATTGTAGACCTGAACTTAGCGAATGTCTTGACCTACTTGTCATCCCTTATGTCAAAGTTGTATTTCTTAATGTTTAATAAATGGCTGTCCTAGAGAGTTAAACTGTGATTTTCCATTTTTCACTGTTTAAAATGTGCTCATAACTGAAGGTTCTCATGAGAACTGACTGCTAGAAGATGCTGTTCTTGCTAATGTAACATATTATGTGAAATACGGGTGAGTCTGACTTTCTAAGGAGGAGAATGATGGAGATACTGACATGAGTGTAAGCTGCAACAATATTATTACCTGGAAAGCCGGATGATGAGGACATTGTAGGACAACCAATCAATGACATGTAAATGGAGTAATGGTAGAATTCATGGATTTGGAATTTTAGTTTTATTGGACAAGGTGTGAACATGTGATTAATTGACCAATAGGGATTTGGGAAATAGTAGTTTCAATTTAATGACACTACACAGGGAGAATACAGGTTCGTTGCCCATTTTCTTGCTGGCCGAAAGGTCAAAATTTTCTTGTGCATCTTGACAAGAGACGTGCTTAACTTCAATGCTTAAAGACTTTGCGTTTTCTGAACTTTGATGCTGAATCCTACTTGCCTTGCTGATCGACTGATGTCCTGAGGACGAAGAATGACTCTGCTTGCGGATCCACATTGAGGATAGGTATTATGAATTAGACTGTTGATTATTATGCATATTTGCTTTATCTTTCTAGGTACCAAGTGCATTTTTTTGATAGAGCCATAGTTAGATGTTTTTTCAAATTGGTGTTGGTAAAATTGTTTTGCATGAAACCCAACATGCTGATGCTAATCTGGTGTTAGTTAAGGATCCTCACTAATGAAATGATGCTAATAAAGAATAATGCTTGATGAATTTCTCTGCTGAATTTGAATGTATATAATTACTTTGACGTAGTTGACTTTGTTATTAATTTGAACCGTAACTTTAGAATGTGTCGTAGTTCAAGCTTTGATTAGATTACGTTTCTTCCGCCATTTTGGACAGGCAGTATTGTTCCTGTATGTGTTTCATTTGATATTGAGATTAATCTACATGGCTTTAGCAATGTTAATATAGAGAAATAAATATTCTAACTTTTACTAACAGGCGTGGTTATTCATGACTGAAAGGTCATGGTGCGTCACAATTACTGACTCTATTCATTATTACTAAAATTGATTATTGTTGATTATTGGTATTGTGTATTGATTTATGGATTATTGATCTGCATGTACTGGAGCTATGGTAAGAACATCTTAATTGCGAGTCAAAAGGTTCATCGACCTATTCGCGTCCCCTTGTAAGTTTACTTATTAAGGTCAGATGCGCTAACACCATTTAACACTTGATAGCAAGGTACGTTATTTGGGGCTTGTTCTGTGATGTGACAGCATGTGCAGTGCTGCAATCTTCAAACAAAGGAAGTCTGTTTACCCAGTGCAGGCTTTGCAATGGAGAAAAAAACTTTGATGCCTCTGACTTCTTCTTTGTTAGACAATAACTGACTAACTAAAATGTAAATGTCCACAGAAGAAATGTGTTAAAAAATGAATAAAACAAATGTGACACCGTTGCCAATAATATACTCATACAAGATATTATTGACTCCTTGGTGCCACTGCAGACATGCTAGGTTGGATGATGTGACTCCTCCCTATCCTTTGCCTAATACTCACTTTATAAGGAGTCAATCACATCAGCCTACAGTATTGATGGCCCCTTTGAGGCAGGCTTGCACAACAGCTATCAGATGCATGATATGCAACAAACCTCCTAACAAATCAACTAACCAAGCCATCTTTCCCATTAGTTCTGATGCTTATGACCAGGGCTTAATTCGTAAACAAGTAATTGCCAGTGCCTTCGTCAGGATGACACTGCAGCTTGCACTACCCATTTCCATTGCCAGTGCTGGCAATGACACTACAAACACTATTAACCACCACACTCCTCCAAGCATGACAACTCACATTCTATCATGCCCTTAAAGCTATAAGAATGGCTTGGGCAGCAGGAATGAATCATTTTAATATATGTTTAATTATTAAACAACTGTTATTGTAAAACGGAGCCACTAGGTGACAGACTGGAATACATGTTGGTGTTGACAATTAAGTTCTATTGTTGAGCACCAGAAACTACTGGCTCAAATTAAGCACTGCTTATGAGACCATGGGACTCATTTACGAGGCTGGTGTTGCAGGGCAGCGCAGCGCAGCAAGTGCCTTGCTGCAACACCCTGCACCACCAGGAAAGGGCAGAAATGTGCTTCATTGACAAGATGCAGTGCATTACTGACCTCTCCCCCTGCGCTGGTGTGAAAGTTGCTGCCTGGCATCAATGCAGGCACCCTTCCACCTACGGTGCCTGTGTTGCAGGTACAATTATTTTTGTGCAGAGTGGGACATTTTCCTGCGCAAAAACAATCACAATAGGTTTTTTCCTTTTTCTATGTGTGCTGCAAAATGCAGCACACATAGAAAGAGAAAAAAACAGGGATAAATATTTGTCCCCTACTGCATCACTCTTACCCCACCCCTGAGGTGGTATAGGAATCTGAGGCATTCATAGACTTGTAAATCTGGAAATGCATCCCATTACTTCAGATTCCATGGGTGTTGTGTGGGAACACCCCAAGCAACAGCCATGGAACAACCTATTCACACATTGTTATGTGTGAAAGGGGTCCATATTTACAAGGCCATGCAAAGCCATACAAGGTAGCTTTGCATGGCCTGGTAAATATGGGCTGACGCACTGTGCCACCGGAGTGTCAAAAACATGATGCTCCAGTTGTGCAGTGTGCCTCCAGGGTCTCGTAAATGAGGTCCTATGAATTAAAAATTCTCATAGGAAAAGATATCACAGTTGTTGAGGCACTGGAGCTTTCTTATGTTTCTAAAGTACTTGCCCTGATTTTCTAATGCGCATGAGATATTGTCGATAGGATTTCTTATTCTTATTCTTATTGTCATTCTTATTTGGCTTTGTTTAAGTGGCATTATTCACTGTATTCTTTACAGGACAATCAATCAATCAATCAAAAAATGTGTATAGCGCGCTACTCACCCGGAGGGTCTCAAGGCGGTGGGGGAGGGGGGACCGCTACTGCTCAAACAGCCAGGTCTTGAGTTGCTTCCTGAAGGAGAGGTGGTCGTGGGTCAGACGGAGGTGGATGGGGAGGGAGTTCCAAGTCTTGGCTGCCAGGTAGGAGAAGGATCTTCCTCCCATGGTGGCTTTTCTAATGCGTGGCACGGCGGCGAGGGCGTGGCTGGTCGATCGTAGCTGGCGGGTGGGAGTGTAGAAGGTCAGGCGGTTGTTGAGGTACCTGGGGCCCAGGTCGTGGAGGGCCTTGTGTGCGTGGGTGAGGAGGCGGAACGTGATTCTCTTGCTGACGGGGAGCCAGTGCAAGTCTCTCAGGTGTCCGGAGATGTGGCTGTGTCGGGGGATGTCAAGGATGAGGCGTGCGGAGGCGTTCTGGATGCGTTGGAGTCTTTTCTGTAGTTTGACCGTGGTTCCGGTGTAGAGGGTGTTACCGTAGTCCAGTCGGCTGGTGACGAGTGCCTGGGTGACCGTCTTCCTGGTTTCGGTGGGGATCCATCGGAAGATCTTTCGGAGCATGCGTAAGATGTTGAAGCATGATGAAGAGACGGCGTTGACTTGTCTGGTCATCGAGAGGGAGGAGTCCAGGATGAAGCCCAGGTTGCGTGCGTGGTCCGTTGGTTTGGGTGCGCTGCCCAGGGCAGGGGGCCACCAGGAGTCGTCCCAGGCAGATGGTGATGATCCAAGGATGACGACTTCCGTCTTGTCTGAGTTTAGTTTCAGGCGGCTGTTCATCATCCACTCGGCTACGTCTTTCATCCCTTCGTGCAGGTTGGTTCTGGCGGTGGCTGGGTCGTTGGTGAGGGAGAGGATCAGCTGGGTGTCGTCGGCGTAGGAGATGATGTTGAGGTTGTGATGGCGTGCGATGGCTGCGAGGGGGCTCATGTAGACGTTGAAGAGGGTGGGGCTGAGTGAAGATCCTTGTGGTACGCCGCAGATGACTTCGGTGGCCTCGGATCTGAACGGGGGGAGGCGGACTCTCTGGGTTCTTCCGGTGAGGAACGAGATGATCCACTCTAGAGCCTTCTCTTGAATTCCGATGTTGCTGAGGCGCTGCACTAGGGTGCGGTGGCAGACCGTGTCGAACGCTGCGGAGAGGTCCAGGAGGATGAGGGCCGCTGTTTCCCCATTGTCGAGCAGGGCTCGGATGTCGTCAGTGGCTGCGATGAGGGCGGTCTCGGTGCTGTGGTTGGCTCGGAAGCCGGACTGTGAGTGGTCGAGGGATCCATTAGTCTCGAGGAAGGCGGCCAGCTGTCTGTTGACGGTCTTCTCGATGACTTTGGCAGGAAACGGGAGGAGCGAGATGGGGCGGTAGTTCTTGAGGTCGGTAGGGTCTGCTGATGGTTTCTTCAGGAGGGCGCTGAGTTCGGCATGCTTCCAGCTCTCTGGGTAGGTGGCGGTGTTGAAGGAGCAATTGATGATGTCCCGGAGATGGGGTGCGATGACGGAGTCGGCCTTGTTGAAGACGTGGTGGGGCATGGGTCGGTTGGTGATCCGGAATGGATAGTGTTCATCGTATGGATGGTGTCTTCGGTGCTGACCGGGGTCCAGGCGCGGAGGGTGGTGTTGGGGGGCGTCTGTTTGGTGGTTGGGTGCGTGGTCTGTGCGCCGAAGCTGTTGTGTATGTCGGCGATCTTGCGGTGAAAGAACGAGGTGAGTGAGTCGCAGAGGTCTTGTGAGGGGGTGATGTCGTTGTTTCCGGCGCTGGGGTTGGAGAGCTCTTTGACGATGCTGAAGAGTTCCTTGCTGTTGTGTGCGTTGTTGTCTAGTCGTTCTTTGAATGCTGGTGGTGTGGATCAGCTGGTGGTGTTTACGGGACGCGTACTTGAGGGCGGTCATGTTGTCTGTAGTCGGGTTTTTTCGCCAGGCTCTCTCGAGGGTGCGGCAGTTCTTCTTGGAGTTCTTGAGGTCGTTGTTGAACCAGGAGGCTTTCTTGCTGTTGGGCCTGATGGGATGGGTTTTCAGAGGTGCAAGGTTGTCAGCGCAGTTGGTGATCCACTGTGTAAGGTTGTTGGCTGCTTGGTTGGGGTCCGCTGAGCTGGTGGGAGGGTTCTGGCTCAGTGATGTGGAGAGCTGGTCGGCGGTGATCTTGTTCCAGCTCCTGCGGGGAGCCTGTTGTGGGTGGTGGTGAGTCGTGGTTTTTCTGAAGCTGAAGTGGACGCAGCTGTGGTCTGTCCAGTGGAGTCCGGTGGAGTGGCTGAAGGAGATGTACTTGCTGGAGGAGAAGACTGGGTCAAGCGTGTGTCCGGCGTAGTGGGTGGAGGTGTTCACCAGTTGCTTGAGTCCGAGGTTGGCGAGGTTGTCCAGCAGGGTGGTGGTGCTGTTGTCGTTGTTGTTCTCCAGGTGGAAGTTGAGGTCCCCTAGGAGGATGTAGTCGGCGGAGGAGAGGGCGTGAGGGCTGATGAAGTCTGCGATGTCTTCGCTGAATTGTGTGCGGGGTCCTGGGGGTCTATAGATGAGGGTGCCTCTGAGTGTGGTCTTGGGGTCGGTGTGAATCTGGAAGTGGAGATGTTCGGCAGCTGTGAGGGTGTCGTCGGAGTTGGTCGTGATGCGGATGGTGTTCTTGTGGACAATGGCGATGCCTCCTCCTGTCTGGTTGATGCAGTCCCTCCGGGTGATCTTGTATCCGTCCGGGATGGCGATGGCGATGTCGGGCGCTGAGGAGGCGTTCATCCAGGTTTCTGTGAGGAAGGCGATGTCTGGAGATGTGGTGTCGAGCAGGTTCCAGAGTTCCACGGCGTGTCTGTGGATGGAGCGGGTGTTAAGCAGGATGCACTTCAGGTGGTTGCTGTTGGTGCTTGGTTTGGCGGGCGCGGTGCGGGTCTGGATGCAGGAGAACTTGCAGGATTGGCAGGTGAAGGGTCCGTGGGTGCGTCTTGGGGCGGCACGGCAGCACCCGGGGATCCGGCCGGTGTTGAGTGCGATGAGGGTGGCGGCTTCGTAGGTCCGGCGTGTAGGCTCGCAGCGGTGGGGGCCAGGGGGTCTGGCGCTGGGCGCGGTCCAGGCGTGGACGGGCGCAGACGGGCTTGCCTTTGGTGCGCCTTCGGCGCGCCAGCGGCGCGCCCGCTGCGCGGCCTCCATATGAGGGGAAGAGGGAGGGAGGAGCAGCTGGGAGGTGGGAGCGGGGCGGCCAATGGGGAGCAAGGGGGCGGAGCTACCGGAGTGTAGCGGCGGGAAACGAACAGGCGGCGATGGGGTGACGCGACGAGGCTGGAAGAGAGAAGAACACGGTAAGGGCAAACAAGGTAAAAACAATACAATACAGTGGAACAATACCAGGGGCACAGGCACTCGGGGTAGAGAAGAAAGATCGGACACAGGCACTCGGGCACAACGAAGAGGGCGCTGGCGCTAGGTCACTGGAGGCGGGAAAAGGCAGTCAGGGCACAGGAGCACAGGGCACAGGAGCGAGAGCGGTCACGCTGGAGGCTGTGAGGCGGTGAGGGGAGCGACCTGCCTGAGAACCAGGGTCAGAGGTCGCTCTCTCTATCGCTGCGCGGCCTCCATATGAGGGGAAGAGGGAGGGAGGAGCAGCTGGGAGGTGGGAGCGGGGCGGCCAATGGGGAGCAAGGGGGCGGAGCTACCGGAGTGTAGCGGCGGGAAACGAACGGGCGGCGATGGGGTGACGCGACGAGGCTGGAAGAGAGAAGAACACGGTAAGGGCAAACAAGGTAAAAACAATACAATACAGTGGAACAATACCAGGGGCACAGGCACTCGGGGTACAGAAGAAAGAGCGGACACAGGCACTCGGGCACAACGAAGAGGGCGCTGGCGCTAGGTCACTGAAGGCGGGAAAAGGCAGTCAGGGCACAGGAGCACAGGGCACAGGAGCGAGAGCGGTCACGCTGGAGGCTGTGAGGCGGTGAGGGGAGCGACCTGCCTGAGAACCAGTGATGTGTTCACTGGTTGTCACAGTGAATGGTTTGACAACCTAAAGTAATTAGTAAACTCATAAGTAGTTTAGAAAAAGAAATAAACATATTGTATTGTAAATAATGAACAATAATAATTATTTTGTTGGAGGATGAAATGTTCTTTAACCACTCTGGTGCCTTGGACGAGGTGACCTCGTCCAAGGCACCGGTTCCGGAAGCCCTTCCCCTTCCACCCCCGACCCCCCCCGGCAATCTGATGATGTCAGCGCGCGCACAGTGCGCCGATGTCATCAAGTATTGCCGGGACGCGCTGGAAGCCATTTGCTTCCAGCGCATCGAGGGAAGAGGACTTCTCACGGTAAGTCCTTCTCTTTTTGGGGATTTTGGGGGGGGAAACAGACACAAGAGGAAAGGAAAGGGATTTTCCTTTCCCCCTGTGCCTGTTTTCACTGGATTCCTGCTCCATGATCGCGGACAGGGCCGCGATGGTGGAGCAGGAATCTCCACTAGACACGAGGGATTTCTTGGGGTATGTTTATTTTGGGGGCGACCCCTTGGGCAAGGGTCGCTCCCCTGGGGAGCTATTTTATTTAGAATTTCGTACCCCCCCGGGGGCAGATCGGCCGATTTTTTGGCTGATCTGCCCCCGGCGTGGGGGCGGAACCCACTAGACACCAGGGATTTACTTTTATATATTTTTTGGGGGGGCAACCCCTTGGGCATGGGTCGCTCCCCTGGGGGGCTATATTTTTTTCTGTTTCGGCCCCCCGAGAGTAGATCAGCCATGTTTTAGGACGATCTGGCCCCTGGGGGGGGTCGAAGCACACTAGGTGCCAGGGATTGTGTGGTGTGTGTGTGTGTGGTGTGTGTTTGGGGGCACGCCTTGGGCACGGGTCGCCCCCCCAAAGTGGGGAAAGTTTGTATTGGCTATCTCTGCCCCCAAGGCCTATTTTTGTAGGCCCATCTGCCCCCAAGGAGGGGAGAAACCACCAATACGCCAGGGATTTTTTTTTTTTTCCCCTTTTTTGTTTTGTGCTGGGGGTTCCCCCTTTGTGAAGGGTCGCCCACTAAAGGGGGCAAAGAGCTGTTGCCCATTTCTGCCCCCCTTGGGGGCAGATCGGCCAATTTTTTTTACGCCCATCTGCCCCCAAGGGGTGCAGAATCCACTTAGGTACCAGGGACAATTTCTGGCAAAGTATTTGTATTTGTGATTAACACAATTTATTTCTTCTTTTTCTTCTAGTTCAACGCTTTTGCTTCCTTTGCCGTGGAACCTTGCGGTTTTGGCAGTAGTTGTCCTGCAGATTGCATAGTTGCATGTTTTAGGTAAGTGAAAGCAATTTACTCCAAAGGAGTATTGTTGACATGCATGAATTACATGTTTGTAGGTGGTGTACTAAATGCAGTATTGTGTGTGAAATTGTTCTTAGATTTGAGCACAATGATATTTGTGTTGTCATATGTCTAATTTGCTTTTTTCTTTTTTCTTTTTAGTGGGATATCATTGGTGATTGCTGTGTCTGTGCAGAGTAGTTGCTTGGTGAGTAGCTTTTTCAGGCAAGTGATTGGTATAGAATTTTAGTACATAACTCTTTGTGATAAAGCTACACTTTGTTTATTACTTATTTTAGTGCTAGTTGTTGTTGGCAATCCATTTGTTGTTAGTGAGGATCATGGCTAGCCGCAGAGTGACTGCTCAGCAGGTTGTTGGCATGCTCTTTGAGTCATCTTCAGACCATGATTACGAGACTGACTCTGCATCTGAGGCAGAGGAGGAAGTGGGAGATTCTGGCAGTGAGTTTTCTGTCAGAGAGTATTCTTCTGATGAGGAAGCTACTCTCAGTGCAGATGAAGGGCCTGTTGTAGAGGAGGACATTGATGTGCCAAGAGTGCAGCAGCCTGGGGCTGAAGGGTTTCCCATTAGAAGACCTCACACCTGGATTGCCCCAAACATGGAGCAGCCACAGTTACCTGTATTTACTGGTCTCCCAGGGTGTAGAGTCAATACGGAAAACTTTTTGCCTGTCCATTTCTTTCACTTGTTTATGGACAATGTATTTTTGGAAGAGATTGTGGAGCAGACTAATTTGTATGCAGAGCAATATTTGAGGGACAACGCTGCCAGACTTAAGCCTCAGTCTACAGCTACTCAGTGGATTCCCATATATCTGGAAGAGATGAAAAAGTTTTTAGGTTTGACTTTTTTGATGGGGTTGATCAAGAAGCCATCACTGGCTTCTTATTGGTCTACTAGTCCCTTGATGGCAATGGCTATATTTCCTGTAACTATGACATGTAATCGGTATTTGCTTCTTATTCGTATGCTGCATTTTGTAGACAATGCTTTAGCCTTGCCACAACATCACCCTGGTTGTGACCGTCTTTTTAAGATTAGGCCTGTCCTTGATCATTTTGTAGATTGGTTTTCAGAGGTCTATGTTCCAGGCAAAGAGATAAGTGTGGACGAGTCTTTGGTCCTTTTCAAGGGGCGTTTAGTTTTTAAGCAGTACATTCCTAGTAAGAGGGCATGGTATGGGATTAAATTGTATATGCTGTAAAATAAGCAGTACAGGATATATGTGTAAAATTTCCGGGTCTACACTGGTAGGGATTCCAGTATTGACCCTCCTGGTTGTCCGGCCAGTTTTGGAGTTAGCGAAAAAATTGTGTGGGAACTTAGTAGACGGCTGTTTAACAAAGGTCACCATTTGTACGTAGATAATTTCTACACTGGAGTGCAGTTGTTCAATGAGTTGTTTAGAGTGGACACTGTTGCTTGTGGCACAATCCATTCTAACCGGAAAGGCTATCCAAGGGAGCTTGCCTGTAAAAAACCTGAGAGGGGACAGTGCAGTGCCTTGCGGAATAATGAGCTGCTAGCTCTGAAATTTTCAGACATGAGGGATGTGTACATGCTGTCTACCATCTGTGATTTGGCCCAGGGACCAAGTTGATTTCTAGAGTCAGGTGGTTGTATGATAATCCCACTGCACACGTTAATTGAGAAGGCTTTCTCTTTGACCCATTCCCCATACATAGAGGGACTGGACTGTGGTACCGTCTGCCCCCCTTAATATTCTTGATTGTGCTAGAGCCCCTCGTGGAGGTGATTCACCAGTCTCCTGACATCATGGGTGTCCCTCCTTCCCTGGGTCATTCTAAAATCTTACTATATGGTGACAACATTATCCTCACACTATCAGACCTGAATAAAAGCTCTCTTGGCCTTAACGTCCCTTATGATGGAATTTTCATCATTGTCTAGATACAAAGTAAATTAAGATAAGAGTGATGTGCTGCTCCTCTCAAGTGGCACCTCTGGGAGGTCAGAGATGAATATAATTTCCATTCAGGGCACAGAAAACATGACCTCCATTAGCTTACATCCTCTTATTGCTAGATCCCAGAGGGAATTCCAAAAATGGCCGCTGTTGAACCTGTTTTTATGGGGAAAACTCCAAGCAGTAAAAATGAAAATTGCCCCCAGATTTACTCACACCTTGAGTATGTTGCCACTGTTGATCATAACCCCATTCTATGGATGATTGATAAAGACATCAACAACTTTTTATTGGGAAGCATGTGGCTGAGACTGCAAATGTCGAAACTCATTGCACACAGGGAATACGGGGGCTTTACCTCTTATATATTGAACACTATTATTCAACACTCTACCTGTCCCAGAGTATGCTCCATTCTGGGTCCTTATAGAGAGTACAACTGTATAGTGTACACAGCCTCCAGCTGTTATACATGCACAAATCACTGACTTCTTCATAACCCTGTGCTTTACATTATGTAGTGAACATGCAATCACTGTCACCATCTTCTACAGGTTGATACCCATATGCATACCAAGGCACCAATATGGCATAATAGTAGTTGATGGATAGAATGTAAGCTTATAAACATGGGAGCAAAGTGACCTTCTTATCATTAATCAGCTGTTACCACAGGGGGAGACAAAAACCTTTGGGGCACTTCAGTAGTAATGTCACATACCCTACATGCAGAAGTGGAGACATTTACAATTGCTCCACTACCTTGCCAGGCATTTGAGCATTTGACCACCTATCCCTGCCATGTCCCTGAGACACCCATTCTACAATATCATAAACTCTGGGGTCTTCACAAAGGAGTGATGTCATGGTTTTAGAACATCTTAAAATGACATTTACATTCCCAGCCACTTCTCTGCTTGCAAACCTTAAGGTCATGTATCCTATAGATCACTTATGATGAACATGAATTGGGTGAGGATTAGGAGACAAATTAGTCCACAATAACATTCTGTCTTTCCAAGACCCTTCATGATTGGTATTGGATTCCAGAAAAAATTTCAGTGATGACAGGTTCTTCCACACTTGAATTATTAGAGATGTGGAGGACCCAGCTGTGATACTTCCCACATCCTCTGACTGTCCAGACCTACTTGGATATTGGTCCAGAGGAGGAACTACCCTCACCACTACCCTAAATGTACCCTTGCATATAACTAAGAAACTGATTCTGTTACACAATATGACAGATGACCCTTCACTTTCCAATCATGAATAAAGCTTACTGGCCATGGCCTTGACTACGGCCAAGATGTGTATCCTGCAATGTTGATGATCCCCACAGACCATAATGTGGCGTCATAAGAGAAAACTCTCTGTAGGATTAAGGATGCCTCAGAGACCATCTTGCACATCTGATCCATTTCATGCAATATTCTTTTTATTGGGTCTATATTATCCCTCACACCCCTCCTTCACCAATGTCTTGTCCCCATTCCCTTCCACTCGCCAACCCCATATTGTGCAACATAGAGCTACCAGCATGGATGGGAAGTCCCATTACCCTGGAGCACTCATGCCGTGTTATTAACTGTTATTTGCACATTCCTGTTGTCATATAATGCCACAGCACCTCTTCCTTCTCCCGCAAACCTCAGCTATTCCCAACACTTTCCCTGTTTGATTCAGCCTAAACCCATCAAGAGCATGTGCTATCCACAGCCTCTTCGACCTTGTGCATGTTTCCTGTTACATAGTTCATTAGGTTTGAACCTATGAATGCATGCGCTGGTGCATGTGTCTCACATGTGAGACACTGTTGTGTTCAGTAAAGGGCTTGGAGCCCACCTGTAGCTCACCATTTGTTGGTTTACGTGACACTCTTCTTTACACCCTTGCAATTCATCAAGGCATGTCTGGCATCATTTCAATTCCTCTGTGTGGAGCAGGGATCAAGCAGTAATTGATTGCAACTTAATTGGTGCTCGCCCTCTGCTCCCAACATGATCGAGGTACTGTTTTGTTTTCAGTTCCAGTGCCCCGCAAACACAAAGCTTGTGACTGCAAAAGCCTGCCCAGCAGGACAAACAAAATTGCAGTTTTATATTTTACAGCTAACTTTTTTATTTTATTACGTTGTTGTCTTTCATTTTCCTATTGTATTGCAAATGCTTGTTTTTACAGTAGCAGTTTTCATTATTTGCCCTTCTTTCTTTGTTTTTACCCTGACTGAGTCAGTATCCTGTACCTTGAATGTTCCATTGGGACATTTTTGCCTGCAACACCAATTCCCAACCGTTTCTTTTAGATTCTTTGGATGTTGACCACACTTGTGTATGTAATTGCATTTGTGTCTCTGTTTTCTGTTCTCTTCCTTGCCTATTGCTTTACGGATACATTCGAAACCCTCCCTGTGGGCATGCTTATTTTTGATCTACTATTGTGATTTTATTCTTATTTGAGTACTGTTGAGTGCAATTGATCTTGTACGTGTGTTTGGGATTATACTTTTGGTTGAAATAAATAGTTCAAAAGAAAATAAAGTTCTTGTGACCACCAACCAACCATTTACTATTATCTAAGATAGTAAGATAATGCTTCAGTCAGTCCAAAACTGTAGAACAGATAGTCTTTCAAATTAGGCTGTACAGTGCTTATTTAAGGTGACACAGCCCTACATGTTAATCTTTTTTAGTGTGGCTATAATGTGTTACAGATTTCTGTCAATAACCTCATGTAATATACAACCTTGCAGGCAGTTTTACATAAGCATAAAAAGTGTCTGTTAAAGGCAGTTGGCCCTTATTGTATATTATGAAGATAATGTTTACGCTTATAGACCTTTGATATTTTATATTGAAAAACAATTGGTAAATATAATTGGCTTTTAGGAGTTTATTTTGTTTAAGCATGTTAGTGCCTCAAATGAGTAAGCTGCCTCATGGAATCTCACAAATTACTTAAACAAACAAGGTTTGTAGGTGGAGTGGTTTACTACCTTTTTCATAAATTTATGGGGCACCTGATTTTCACTCCGGTACTTCTATGAGGTCCTTAAGAAGGGATTTAAAAATATCGTTTTCCCCACTATAATTTTTAATGCTTGTGGTATATTGTTGTATGTTACTGAATTCCGAGTTTCTATCTTATAGCACCACCCTGAGCCATTCTTGCACTGCTCTGCCTTGATGTCCTGCAGTTAAAGTGATAATAGGATTGCTTGGTCTCCGGTTGGAGGGACTATAGCATGGAGGATCCTGGAAACCTATCTAAGTAGCCTCCACTGAAACGACTGGAGCTCAGTAAATTCTTATTGCTCTTGACTCTTAAAGTTGATTTCTATTTTTCACCATTTCTAGTGCAGGTGTATTAATAAAAAATTATTGAGAGTTCATGTATTCTGAATAAGGGGTTTGTGTAGAAAATATAATAACGTAGAAAAAGAATGCACGCATTTGAAATTGTGATTACGATGAGTGGCAGCTACTGATCACAAAGTGTACTTAGTAGTAGTTTAATATTGTGAAATGTTAAATGTATGTTTGACAGATATAGTAATATGTCATATTAAGGGTTATGCATTATGATCCAGCTTTATTAATTGTAGGCCTTAACTTAGCAAATGTCTTGGCCTACTTGCCAGGCCTCATGTCAAAACTGTATTTCTTAATGTTTAATAAATTGCTGTCCTAGAGAGTTAAACTGTGATTTTTCATTTTTCATTGTTTAAAATGCGCTCATCACTGAAGGTTCTCATGAGAAATGACTGCTAGAAGGTGCTGTTCTTGCTAATGTAACATTTTGTGTGAAATAAGGCTGAGGCTGACTTTCATAGGAGAACCATGGAGATACTGACTGGAGTAGAAACTGCAACAATATTGTTACCTGACAAGCCAGATGATGAGGACATTGCAGGACAACTAATTAACAACATGTGAATTAAGTAATGGTAGAATTCATAGATTTTGAATTTTAGTTTTTTTGGACAAAGTGTGAACATGTGATTAATTGACAAATAGGGATTTGGGAAATAGTTTTAGTAGTTTTGATTTAACAGCACTGCACAGGTTCATTACCCATTTTCTTGCTGGCTGAAAGGTCAAAATTGTCTTGTGCATCTTGACAAGAGACGTGCTTAACTTCAATGCTTAAAGACTTTACATCTTCTGAACTTTGATGCCGAATCCTGATGCCTTGCTGACGAAGACTGACTCTGCTTGCTGATCCACATTGAGGATAGGTATTATGAATTAGACTGCTGATTATTATGCATATTTGCTTTTTCTTTCTAAGTACCAAGTGCACTGTTTTGATAGAGCCATGGTTAGATGTTTTTCCAAATTGGTGTTGCTAAAATTGTTTTGCATAAAGCCCAACATGCTGATGGTGTTAGTTAAGGATCCTCACTAATGAAATTATGCTAATATAGAAAAATGGTTGATGAATTTCACTGCTGAATTAAAATGTATTTAATTACTTTCATGCAGTTGACTATGTTATTAATTTGTACCTTATCTTTAGAATGTGTCATAGTTCAAGCTTTGAGTAGATTATGTTTCTTCCCCCACTTTGGACAGCCAGTATTGTTCCTGTATCTGTTTCATTCGATATTGAGATTAATCTACATGACCTTATCATTGTTAATATAGGGAAATAAATATTCTAACTTTTACTAAAAGGTGTGGTTATTCATGACTGAAAAGTTATGGTGCATGACAATTACTGACTCTATTGATTATTACTGGCATTGATTGTAGTTGATTATTGGTATTGTGTATTGATTATTGATCTGCATGTACTCGAGCTATGGTAAGAACATCTTAATTACGGTTCATCTACCTATTTGTGTCCCCTTGTAAGTTTACTTATTAAGGTCAGATGCGCTAACAGAGATGGTAGGAGAGGTAATGGTTAGTCTCCTGAAGAGCTTATCATAGACGTCCGGTACAGGGTAACAGGTGTCAACAGTGTTGGTAAAGAGAGGTGAAGGTTTGTCTCCTTAAGATTCCATGATAGATGCCCAGAGATAGTAACAGAGGTGAAGTGAAGGTTCATTATTATTGAGATTTGGATTTTGTTTTTCAATAATGCTAATTGGAGAGAAATGTATGTTCCTTAGGCCCAGAAATGACTTTCCCAGAATGCTGGATCCTGCTAAAGGCTGTTTGAGGATGTTCTTGGCATTCTAGTGACAGTGTGAATGAAGTAGATTGTGCTTGCACAGCTTGTGCAAATCGGAGATGAATTGAGGAGTTTGTGAGGGTTTAGGGGGTTTGCATATTCTAAATCAAGTTGTAGAAGGAGTGTGCATACCCCACAGTGTGCAAGTAGGGAAGTCATCGAACTTCACGTGGCTGTTGATGTACAGACCCCGCGTGGTCTAAGACTCCGGAGTATATTGAAAAGTGTATGAGACACTGGGTTTTGTGTGGTAATCTGTCTGGTTTAGTAGGTTCATCCGATGTGATCAACAAGACAGAGTGTGGAAAGTGAGTGAATAACATTTTCGACTGAGATCTGGTGAGTCCTATGTGCACCAGGACAGGCCCATTGATCAGTTGAGAGTAAAATTTGCGGGTTGAATTTTGCTTGCGAATCTTGGAGACCGAGAAAGAAGGAGTAGCTGTTAGAACGAAAGCCATCAGTGAAAAATTCATAAGGTTTCTGAAGCGACTGTATTACCTTTCCTGTAGTAAAGCAGCAGATTTTTTTTTGGGGGGGTGTGATTAGTACTCTCAATTTTTGCATGTGTTTGTGTGAATCAGAGTTTAAGAGGACAATCTGCAAGACTTTGTCAGCTGCAGTACATGTGAGTGCGACGCCACTAAAGCCGTGCTGGAAAAGGTCGGTTAGTGAGAAGGGTCGCGCATGGATTGGCAGCCGTCCGTGAGATGCAATTGGTTTACTAAGGAGGTGTGATTAAAAGTCACTCCCTGATTTGATTTTGAATAACAAAAGGTAGAAAATATGACATTTTTCAAATCTTTAAAGAGTGCCTTAAGGGGAGGTACGTCTATTACAACGGGTATTGGCGAGGCTACACCACCAGAAGGTACACCAGCTTATATTGTAATGGAAGAGAAGGGTGACACGCCATGTATTTGGCTAAAGCAATGGTGCAACTTGACAGAGAAGGATGGGAACTTAGCATTTCCTACAAATGGGATGTTCAATTTGAGGGTTTCAGAGCATTTCAGGATGGTGCTATATGAATTAAAGCCCCTTCTGAGACCAGCCCAGTTTGAAGCATTAACGATTTGGGAGCTAGTAGCCAGAAAGCAACAGAAATTCGAGAGGAGGATGAGAAAGACAGAAAAAAGACTTTTACAGAGGCTAGAAGGGACAGTGATCAGAGAATTTGGAGAATGGAGACTTTGCACAGAATTAAGTTGTTTTCGGCAATTGCTCAGGATAATGAAAAGGAAGGAAAGCTACTACGAAAACTAACAGAAGTCCGTCTGAAAGTAGGGAGGCTAGAAAGTATTCAACGGTAGAGGAGGAATCAGATGATGATGAGTTTATTACACAGTTATTGTGAAATCTCCCACCACTATATTCAGCATATGAGAGTGGTCCAAGTACCAGTGCTGATCCAACAGCCCCAGCACAGGTTAATGGGACAATGAGTCTGATGCAGGATAATGCTAGCCTGACACAGAATGCGATGCTGAGTGATCTTAACATACCTACTACTCCTGTAGTGCAAAATCAGGTGCAACCGCCACAGTATCAGAGAATTTATCCTGATGTGCCCATTATGGAAACAACTGCAAACTTAATGGTGTCTATGGAACAGGTTTACCCGAGACTGATATTAGTTCAGACTGAACCAACTCGACTTTTACTGCCCCAAGTGTAGCCGCAGGTGATGCCAAGATTTACTCCAGTAACAGGGACACAGTCAGATATGAGTCTGATGATGAATCAGAATACGGGAGTTACTCTCCCACAGAGCATAAGTGCCACAACATTCTATTGTTTACAAATGTTTATTTAAAATTGAGAGAGAAGCCAGTAGAGTTTTATTAGCAGATGGACAGGTTTGTGAAACTTGCAAAGTGCCTGTCGGAAGACTTGAACACATTACTATAGATAGTGGTTCCAGCTGATCTGTGAATCGAGTGTAAGAGGAGTGTAGATTGGCCAACAAGTGAACCAAAGAGAGACAAGAATACAAGTGGACCATCTCCTGAGATAATGAAATATTACTATAAAGTGAATATTTGAAAACAAGAATTTTGCCCAAGAATATTGATTGGCAGAGGATTGACAGGACAGCTCAGGAACCAAAGGAGTCGATACATGCATATCATGAGAGATTGTTGCAGGCGTTCAAGAATTTCAGTGGTACAGAAACAATTGAGGCGAAAGACATTTTCCATTTTGTGTTCAGGTTTGTGGAAGGGTTGAGACCTGAAATTTGCAAGATGATTAAAAGTCATTTGATTTGCTGGCAAGCAAAGCCGATTGATGAGGTGTTGCAGTATGCGAAATACTGTAGTGATGAGATTGAGTTGAAGCAGAAAAAGTTGAAAGAGAAGGCAATGGTGAAGCAGATTAAAGCAGCTCAGATGGGAGAGCAAGGGAATTTTCTGCAGCAGTTACCGCAGCAGCAGCAGCAGCAGGGAAACATCATGTCTCAGCCCCAAATGTGAGGTAGAGGTTGTGGAGGAAATATGACTTGTTGTCCAGACTTAGGTACTGTAGGGGTTCAGAATGATGCGCAGGTAATGAAGAATTTATTGCCATGTTACGCTTGCGGAGCCATTGGACATCGGAAACTGAAGTGTCCAAAGATGGGGCAGGACAGTGTCACTCAGCAGACTAATTACCTCACTTCATTCCAGAACGTGAAAGGACCGAGAGTGAGAGGTCCTAATCCAAATTTTCTGAATAATGTGAATCAAAAACAGAATTTTCAGCCCATGTAGCAAGTGTAAATGCCACGTGTACGAATGTCACAGTTGCAGCCAATGCAACAGCAGGTTCCCGTGGTACCTAGAGAGCAAATTCAAATACCTCAAGCCCCAATGGAACAGCAACAGATGATGCTTTCTCAACAGGCCACAGGCCAGAGGCTTAGCCGACGTAGTAACTCAGTGCACCAGTTCCCGTTACACAGTGAGAAATAAATAAATGATGATTGGATGAGCGACAGTTCGGATGAGGAGCAATGTGTGCTTGCAGCTTCCTTAGAAGTAGATCAAAGTGGTCCCTATTTGAAGGGAAAGGTTATGGGTCAGAGTTTCATTATTGGTTGACACGGGAGCTACACCCTCTACAGTAAGAAGTGCAGAAGTTCCAAATCTGCCCCTTTCAGGTACAACAGTTCAGATTGTAGGAGTGGTGAACCAATATTTGACCAACCCGATTAAAGAACCGGTTTAGGTGAAAATTAGCAACTTTGAGGGACTGCATAAATTTGGAGTCTGCAATTCAAGTCCGGTTTCCCTATTGGGAAGAGACTTGCTGTGTAAAACAAAGTTGTTGATTACTTGTTCAAATGATGGAATTGAGATTCAGATGAATAGTGACGATAAAGATGACCAAGCCCCAGAGATAGAAGGTGAAACTACAAATGAGGAGTACCCTTTGATTTAATTTTTCCCTATGTTCACTGTGAAAGATCTTCATCGTGATTTGCAGGGAACAGTTAAGGAGAAAGTGTGGAATTTGACAGGAAAAGAAGTAGATCTGATAAAGGGAGTTGAGCCAGTTAAAGTTACTGTGAAACCGCGTGCAGTTCTTCCTCAACTTCCGCAGTACTCCATGCCACAAGATGTCCTTATGAAGGTTGCCCAGATAATTGCAGACTTTATAAAGCAAGGGGTTTTGAAAGAACTATTGAGCAGTCCATGTAATTCACTGATAATGGGTTTACAAAAGCGTTGTGGGAAAGTTTGAATTGTTCAGGATTTGAGAAAAATGAATGAGATTGTGGTTTAATGTTGTCCTGTGGAGCCAAATTTAGCTGTGATAATGTTTCAGATTCTGTGCGATGCCGAGTGGTTCACTGTCAATGATTTGTTGCAAGCCTTCTTTTCTGTGCCTCTTCATGAGGATAGTCACTTTCTCTTTTGTTTCAAATTTTTGGATCGAGTTTACTGCTGGTGCAGAATTCCTCAAGGGTTTTCAGAGTCATCTTCCATATTTGTTCAGATCTTGAAGAAGAGGTTGGAGTCACTGGAATTGCCTTTCCAATAAACCCTGGTACAGTACATTGATGACTTGCTGATTGTGTCCCAAACAAGGAACGTCTGCAAATATGATACGATTGTCCAGTTGAACCACTTGGGAAAGAATGGTCACAAAGTGTCTCTGCTAAAATTGCAGTACTGTCAGAAAGTTGTGAAATACTTGGGTCACCAGATTGAGAAAGAAAGATATCTAGAGAAAGGATTACAGCCATATTGCAAATGAATCCCCCGACCACACAGAGAGATGTCAGGATGTTTTTAGGGATGGTAGGCTATTGTCGCCAATGGATTCCACATTTTTCAGTCATTTCAAGACCATTGCAGAAGCTGACTCATAAGGAAGTCACTGATCCTATAATGTTAGACCAGGCTGGAATGCGCTCACTGAATTGAGAGAGAGTCTGTGCAAGGCTCCAGCGTTGGGTATGCCTGATTACACAAAACCTTTCACATTGTTTGTCATGAGCATGATGCATGTTCTTTGTCTGTTTTGACACAGGTCCATGGAGGTGCAAATCATCCAGTAGCATATTTTTCAGCTACTTTGGACCCATTTGCAGCAGCCTTGCCAGGTTGTTTGCATGCAGTTGCAGCAGTTGGTCAAAGCCTTACACAGTGTGAGGGCATTGTGATGGAACATCCCCTGACTGTAATGGTCCCTCACTCTATTGAGATTATACTTACAAGGATGAAAACCCAATTTTTGACTGGTGCAAGGTTGACCAGATATGAAACGAGTATTCTAGGGTCACCAAAAGTGTCATTGAAAAGATGTACAATGCTGAACCCCGCAACCTTACTCCCAAATGAAAATGTCAAAATTGAGCAAGTTGAAGATGTTGAGCATGATTGCCTTTAAGTAACTGACTTGTGCACAAACCGAGACCTGACATTAGAGATACCCGATTGAAAGAAAATTACCAAATTATCTTTGTTGATGGTTCTTGTCTGAGAGACAATGCGGGGACACTGAAAGCAGGATATGCTGTGTGCACAATTACTGGTATTTTGGAAGTTCTTGGCTTCGAGGAGTGTACTCTGCACAGGTAGCAGAACTGGTAGCCCTTACTAGAGCGTGCCATGTTTCTGCTCAGCTGAAGGTTGCCATCTATACGGATAGCCAGTATATATTCGGAATAGTCCATGATTTTGCCCAGTTGTGGTCACACAGTGGTTTCATGGCCTCTTCTGGTTCACCAATGAGAAATGGTGTCACAGGACTTCATATCCTTGGGAAATGGATATGCGGATCATGTCGCAAGGTTTTGCGCATTGAACTGTGTATCATTCAAAGACAAGTGGGAACTGTTACCTGAAGAAGATGAAAGCTGTACAAACTATGCATTGAAAGTAATTGGCACCTTGGAAGAACTGTAAATGTTACAGAATAATGCTGACAGGGAGGAAAAACGTTTATGGAGCAAAATGAAATGTGTGCAAAGACAAGAATAATTTTGGGTTTCAGAAATGGGTCAATTGGTGTTGCCAAATATCCTGCTGTCTCAAATGGCTAAGTACTATCATGGTCAAGCACATATTGGGAGGGATGCAATGGATTTGATTGTTCAAACATGATTGGTTCAACCCAAAGTTTAGGCAAGTTTGCTGAAGCAGTTTGCCATCGTTTTGTCATTTGCCAACAACTAAACGCAGGAAAAGGGACGGTGGCTAATTTGAGCCACATTGAAAGAGTGGGAGGTCCTTTCAACAGAATGCAGATCAATTTCTTTGAGATGCCTCTGTGTGGAGGTTTGAGATATGTGTTGGTTATTGTTTGCATTTTTAGTCACTGGATTGAAGCTTACCCTATGCAAAGAAATGAAAGTCTCACAGTAGCGAAACTACTGCTTAGGGAACTGATACCGAGTTTCGGGTTTCCGATCACTTTAGGATCAGATAGGGGAAGTCACTTCAACAATGAAGTCATTAAATTACTGTGTGCATCATTGGACATTGAGCAGAAGTTACATTGTAGTTAATGCCCTGAAGCATCAGGACTAGTGGAACAGATGAATGGTACCTTGAAGTCAAGAGTTGCAAAGATGTATGCATCCATGAATTTGAAATGGCCTGACACCTTGCCTTTAGTGTTGATGTCAATGAGAAACACACCCGATAGGAAGACAGGCTTATCGCCACATGAAATTCTTATGGCCGAGCCATGAGTTTGCCAGCAGTGGTTGCAAATGCACTTGTCAACATTACAGATGATATGGTGTTGGACTACTGCAAAGGTCTTGCTGATGTGGTTTGCCCTTTTTCTCAGCCAGTGTAAGCTACCATACTGCCATCGATCCATGACCCAGGGCACAATCTGAGAGCTGGAGACTGGGTTCTGGTCCAGAAACACGTGTATGGAGCCTCATTGGAAGAAACCGTATCAGGTTTCTGACAAGTGCCACAGCTGTTAAGTGCGCTTGAATTCCAAACTGGATTAATGCGAGTCACATCAAGAAAGTGGCACGTCCACTGGATCATGAGGAAGAGGAGGTGTTGAGAGTACCAACAACAGCAAAACAATTCTTAGGGCCGGAAAGAGAGCAAAGAGGAACTGAGAGACGAAGGAGAAGACCTCCAAGAGGTTGACGAAGAGCCTATCTTAATTATGGCAACAGGAGAGCCTAGTCAGGGGAGGACTTTCCCAGAAGCAGACAATCTTGAGAGACAAACAGAGCAATTGCCAGACCCAGAGGGGAAAGGAGTTGAGATGGATCAAAGTCACTGTGATCTGACTCCTCCTGCCCTGAATGCAGGTCTGTCAAGAGAAAACACCACAGAAAAAGGAGAAGGTTCAAGTTTATCTCTGAAGAGAACACAAACGAAAGGTCCACTGAAAGGAGATAAGTGGCCGGAGTTGCAAGTAGAAAGAACAAAAGGAAGTGGTTGTTGAGGCAACAATTGTGGAAGAACTAGATACAACAAGGAGAGAAGATCTGAGTGAAGAAGAACTGAATGGTGATCGAAAATTGAAAAAAAAGAGAATAGCAAGTCGGAAATACGCAGGTCCTGAATGGGCGTATACAACTTCAAGTGAGTGGCAGGAAGAGTTTGTTTCTTTTTGTTTTGATAGAGACATTCCGGGTCAGTATTTTGGCACTTGAAGGAAGCTGATGAGCTAAACTGTTGAAACAATCTGAGGGAAATATTTTGAGAAAGGGACTGTTGGAAGTAACCAGAAGGGACACTGATAACCTGATTCAACTTTTGAAACCTGATTTTGACAAGCAGCTTACCAATTTTGACAAGGGATCCTGGGAGTGAGATTGAAAGCTGTAAATAATCGCTGAAAGAAGAGTTGTCTATTTTTGATTTTTGATGCAGTTTTCCTAAATTTTCTTCTGATTCTTTACAGATCATGAGTAACATTAGCCAGCAGAGTAGGGATAATAAGCGCTGAAAATATATGAGTATTGGTTTGGCGATTATGTGTGGGATATTGTTTGTGGTGCTGATTGTGTGTAGAAGAGTGAAGCCAACCATACTTCTGCTTTTGAGATAACTACTGCACTAACGGCAATAGAGAAGTTAAGGTTAGATGAGAAGTATTTGCGTGGGTATACTAATACACAAGGAGAACTTTCTTCTAATGTCTTTTATCGCTTATTGAGTGAGTATGTTGAGACAATGGATGCGAAGAATTGTTATATGTGTATGCAGATTTCTTCATCAGTTGAGGAAGGAATTACATATCATAGCTTGCCATTAACATATAGAATAGGTTGTAGCCTTTTACTAATAAGATTTTATAACCAGTATAATTCAGCACTTTTACTCAAACTATGATATGGCGTTTTCGTTTGTCCCTATAATTAGGAATTGGAGTACAGTAGCTAGGGATAATCACATAGTAATAATTAGAGGTTTCTTTGAGCATGCATTGACATTTGGCACAGCTTATGTGCACAGGAATAATCTGACATGCTTGCTTACACCTTAAGAGAAAAGCTTCTTAGATCACACAGATGACAGGAGAAAAGCATTGAAGGAGAAGTTAGAAAAAGGATTTGAGGAAAGGTCTTAAAGAAATTATTATGCTTATAGTGCAATTAAAACGCAAGGGAAATTAGCTGTGCATGCACAACACATAGGGAAACTTTGTATATACAGGCCTAAATCACGCACTCACACTTTATTTGAGGGAATGAGTGAATGTAAGCATGTGTTTTTGTTTCAGAGTAAATGGACGTTTATGTTGAATGGACAGGACCTGGAAATTCCCGGAATTTATTATATCTGTGGTCTTAATGCTTACGACTGTCTTCCAAGAGGATGGTATGGGACATGTTATTTGGGGATAGTTTCCCAAACATTTATCAAATGGATGATTTTAATAAGTTTCTGAAGTGACTCAATTACATCATATGAGACAGAGGAGGGAGTCCTCTTCTGGTATGGTGGGAGATATATTTGGTTTGGAGCAGTGATTCCTTCTGTGGAAGTCATTTTGAATTTGATAAAGATTTGAAAGTAGTCTACTATTGTGGATAACATGCCTGCAAATTTTTCAGGAGCCATACTCCTGATAGATACTGAGTTGTCTGCTGATAGAGCTATGACTCTTCAGAATCGTCGTGCTTTGGACATTCCTTTAGCGAAGGATGGTGGAGTCTGTAGAATGATTAATTCTAGGCATTATTGTTCATATATTCCTGATAATAGCAGAGAAATTAGAGGCTTAATTACTAATCTGACTAATGAGAATGCTGATTTGAAAGAATTGAAAGAACCAGGTGTTTGAGAAAAGATTGCCAAAGGTTTTGCTTCAGTGGGAAATTGGCTCAGCAACATTTGGAATGGGATTCTGTTGAAAACCTTGCAGGGAATAATAATTATTATGGTTTGTCTAATTGGAATATGGGGATTTTGTGTAAATTATGCAAAATAATTAAATTGAAAAGGTCAAACAATAATCAGAGGAGGTAAAAAAAGAAAAGGGAAACATTGTATAGGGAAAATTCAAAAAGGGAACAAAAGTACAAAGGGATTGAATTGACAACATTTTGGCTGGTGTGAAAATTTGTGGATGGTAGTTAGTGTGATGACATAATTAGTCATCAGAGGAGGGATTGCTAGCGCAGGTGTTTTAATAAAAATCATTAATGAGTGTTCATGTGTTCTGAATAAGGGGTTTGTGTAGAAAATATAATAACGTGGAAAAATAATGCACGCATTTGAAAATGTGATTATGATGAGTGGCGGCAATGTTCACAAAGTGTACTTACTAGTAGTTTAACATTGCGAAATGCTAAATATATGTTTGACTAATTTAGTAATATATCATATTAAGGGTTATGCATTATGTCCTAGCTTTATTAATTGTAGACCTGAACTTAGCGAATGTCTTGACCTACTTGTCATCCCTTATGTCAAAGTTGTATTTCTTAATGTTTAATAAATGGCTGTCCTAGAGAGTTAAACTGTGATTTTCCATTTTTCACTGTTTAAAATGTGCTCATAACTGAAGGTTCTCATGAGAACTGACTGCTAGAAGATGCTGTTCTTGCTAATGTAACATATTATGTGAAATACGGGTGAGTCTGACTTTCTAAGGAGGAGAATGATGGAGATACTGACATGAGTGTAAGCTATAACAATATTATTACCTGGAAAGCCGGATGATGAGGACATTGTAGGACAACCAATCAATGACATGTAAATGGAGTAATGGTAGAATTCATGAATTTGGAATTTTAGTTTTATTGGACAAGGTGTGAACATGTGATTAATTGACCAATAGGGATTTGGGAAATAGTAGTTTCAATTTAATGACACTACACAGGGAGAATACAGGTTCGTTGCCCATTTTCTTGCTGGCCGAAAGGTCAAAATGTTCTTGTGCATCTTGACAAGAGACGTGCTTAACTTCAATGCTTAAAGACTTTGCGTTTTCTGAACTTTGATGCTGAATCCTACTTGCCTTGCTGATCGACTGATGTCCTGAGGACGAAGAATGACTCTGCTTGCGGATCCACATTGAGGATAGGTATTATGAATAAGACTGTTGATTATTATGCATATTTGCTTTATCTTTCTAGGTACCAAGTGCATTTTTTTGATAGAGCCATAGTTAGATGTTTTTCCAAATTGGTGTTGGTAAAATTGTTTTGCATAAAACCCAACATGCTGATGCTAATCTGCTGTTAGTTAGGGATCCTCACTAATGAAATGATGCTAATAAAGAATAATGCTTGATGAATTTCTCTGCTGAATTTGAATGTGTATAATCACTTTGACGTAGTTGACTTTGTTATTAATTTGAACCGTAACTTTAGAATGTGTCGTAGTTCAAGCTTTGATTAGATTACGTTTCTTCCGCCATTTTGGACAGGCAGTATTGTTCCTGTATGTGTTTCATTTGATATTGAGATTAATCTACATGGCTTTAGCAATGTTAATATAGAGAAATAAATATTCTAACTTTTACTAACAGGCGTGGTTATTCATGACTGAAAGGTCATGGTGCGTCACAATTACTGACTCTATTCATTATTACTAACATTGATTATTGTTGATTATTGGTATTGTGTATTGATTTATGGATTATTGATCTGCATGTACTGGAGCTATGGTAAGAACATCTTAATTGCGAGTCAAAAGGTTAATCGACCTATTCGCGTCCCCTTGTAAGTTTACTTATTAAGGTCAGATGCGCTAACACCATTTAACACTTGATAGCAAGGTACGTTATTTGGGGCTTGTTCTGTGATGTGACAGCGTGTGCAGTGCTGCAATCTTCAAACAAAGGAAGTCTCTTTACCCAGTGCAGGCTTTGCAATGGAGAAAAAAAATTTGATGCCTCTGACTTCTTCTTTGTTAGACAATAACTGACTAACTAAAATGTAAATGTCCACAGAAGAAATGTGTTAAAAAAAGAATAAAACAAATGTGACACTGTTGCCAATAATATACTCATACAAGATATTATTGACTCCTTGGTGCCACTGCAGACATGCTAGGTTGGATGATGTGACTCCTCCCTATCCTTTGCCTAATACTCACTTTATAAGGAGTCAATCACATCAGCCTACAGTATTGATGGCCCCTTTGAGGCAGGCTTGCACAACAGCTATCAGATGCATGATATGCAACAAACCTCCTAACAAATCAACTCACCAAGCCATCTTTCCTATTAGTTCTGATGCTTATGACCAGGGCTTAATTCGTAAACAAGTAATTGCCAGTGCCTTCGTCAGGATGACACTGCAGCTTGCACTACCCATTTCCATTGCCAGTGCTGGCAATGACACTACAAACACTATTAACCACCACACTCCTCCAAGCATGACAACTCACATTCTACCATGCCCTTAAAGCTATAAGAATGGCTTGGGCAGCAGGAATTAATCATTTTAATATATGTTTAATTATTAAACAACTGTTATTGTAAAACGGAGCCACTAGGTGACAGACTGTAATACATGTCGGTGTTGACAATTAAGTTCTGATGTTGAGCACCAGAAACTACTGGCTCAAATTAAGCACTGCTTATGAGACCATGGGACTCATTTACGAGGCTGGTGTTGCAGGGCAGCGCAGCAAGTGCCTTGCTGCAACACCCTGCACCACCAGGAAAGGGCAGAAATGTGCTTCATTGACAAGATGCAGTGCATTACTGACCTCTCCCCCTGCGCTGGTGTGAAAGTTGCTGCCTGGCATCAATGCAGGCACCCTTCCACCTACGGTGCCTGTGTTGCAGATACAATTATTTTTGTGCAGAGTGGGACATTTTCCTGCGCAAAAACAATCACAATAGGTTTTTTCCTTTTTCTATGTGTGCTGCAAAATGCAGCACACATAGAAAGAGAAAAAAACAGGGATAAATATTTGTCCCCTACTGCATCACTCTTACCCCACCCCTGAGGTGGTATAGGAATCTGAGGCATTCATAGACTTGTAAATCTGGAAATGCATCCCATTACTTCAGATTCCATGGGTGTTGTGTGGGAACACCCCAAGCAACAGCCATGGAACAACCTATTCACACATTGTTATGCGTGAAAGGGGTCCATATTTACAGGGCCATGCAAAGCCACACAAGGTAGCTTTGCATGGCCTTGTAAATATGGGCTGACGCACTGTGCCACCGGAGTGTCAAAAACATGATGCTCCAGTTGTGCAGTGTGCCTCCAGGGTCTCGTAAATGAGGTCCTATGAATTAAAAATTCTCATAGGAAAAGATATCACAGTTGTTGAGGCACTGGAGCTTTCTTATGTTTCTAAAGTACTTGCCCTGATTTTCTAATGCGCATGAGATATTGTAGATAGGATTTCTTATTCTTATTCTTATTGTCATTCTTATTTGGCTTTGTTTAAGTGGCATTATTCACTGTATTCTTTACAGGACAATGTTGTCACAGTGAATGGTTTGACAACCTAAAGTAATTAGTAAACTCATAAGTAGTTTAGAAAAAGAAATAAACATATTGTATTGTAAATAATGAACAATAATAATTATTTTGTTGGAGGATGAAATGTTCTTTAACCACTCTGGTGCCTTGGACGAGGTGACCCTGTCCAAGGCACCGGTTCCGGAAGCCCTTCCCCTTCCACCCCGACCCCCCCCCCCCGGCAATCTGATGATGTCAGCGCGCGCACAGTGCGCCGATGTCATCAAGTATTGCCGGGACGCGCTGGAAGCCATTTGCTTCCAGCGCATCGAGGGAAGAGGACTTCTCACGGTAAGTCCTTCTCTTTTTGGGAGTTTTGGGGGGGGAAACAGACACAAGGGGAAAGGAAAGGGTTTTTCCTTTCCCCCTGTGCCTGTTTTCACTGGATTCCTGCTCCACGATCGCGGACAGGGCCCGCGATGGTGGAGCAGGAATCTCCACTAGACACGAGGGATTTTTTTGGGTATGTTTATTTTGGGGGCGACCCCTTGGGCAAGGGTTGCTCCCCTGGGGAGCTATTTTATTTAGAATTTCGTACCCCCCCCCCGGGGGCAGATCGGCCAGTTTTTTGGCTGATCTGCCCCCGGCGTGGGGGCGAAACCCACTAGACACCAGGGATTTACTTTTATATATTTTTTGGGGGGGCAACCCCTTGGGCAAGGGTCGCTCCCCTGGGGGGCTATATTTTTTCTGTTTCGGCCCCCCGAGGTCAGATCAGCCATGTTTTAGGACGATCTGGCCCCTGGGGGGGTCGAAGCACACTAGGTGCCATGGATTGTGTGGTGTGTGTGTGTGTTTGGGGGCACCCCTTGGGCACGGGTCGCCCCCCCAAAGTGGGGAAAGTTCGTATTGGCAATCTCTGCCCCCAAGGCCTATTTTTGTAGGCCCATCTGACCCCAAGGAGGGGAGAAACCACCAATACGCCAGGGATTTTTTTTTTTTCCCCTTTTTTGTTTTGTGCTGGGGGTGCCCCCTTTGTGAAGGGTCGCCCACTAAAGGGGGCACAGAGCTGTTGCCCATTTTTTTTACGCCCATCTGCCCCCAAGGGGTGCAGAATCCACTTAGGTACCAGGGACAATTTCTGGCAAAGTATTTGTATTTGTGATTAACACAATTTATTTCTTCTTTTTCTTCTAGTTCAACGCTTTTGCTTCCTTTGCCGTGGAACCTTGCGGTTTTGGCAGTAGTTGTCCTGCAGATTGCATAGTTGCATGTTTTAGGTAAGTGAAAGCAATTTACTCCAAAGGAGTATTGTTGACATGCATGAATTACATGTTTGTAGGTGGTGTACTAAATGCAGAAGTTACATTGTAGTTAATGCCCTGAAGCATCAGGACTAGTGGAACAGATGAATGGTACCTTGAAGTCAAGAGTTGCAAAGATGTATCATCCATGAATTTGAAATGGCCTGACACCTTGCCTTTAGTGTTGATGTCAATGAGAAACACACCCGATAGGAAGACAGGCTTATCGCCACATGAAATTCTTATGGCCGAGCCATGAGTTTGCCAGCAGTGGTTGCAAATGCACTTGTCAACATTACAGATGATATGGTGTTGGACTACTGCAAAGGTCTTGCTGATGTGGTTTGCCCTTTTTCTCAGCCAGTGTAAGCTACCATACTGCCATTGATCCATGACCCAGGGCACAATCTGAGAGCTGGAGACTGGGTTGTGGTCCAGAAACACGTGTATGGAGCCTCATTGGAAGAAACCGTATCAGGTTTCTGACAAGTGCCACAGCTGTTAAGTGCGCTTGAATTCCAAACTGGATTAATGCGAGTCACATCAAGAAAGTGGCACGTCCACTGGATCATGAGGAAGAGGAGGTGTTGAGAGTACCAACAACAGCAAAACAATTCTTAGGGCCGGAAAGAGAGCAAAGAGGAACTGAGAGACGAAGGAGAAGACCTCCAAGAGGTTGACGAAGAGCCTATCTTAATTATGGCAACAGGAGAGCCTAGTCAGGGGAGGACTTTCCCAGAAGCAGACAATCTTGAGAGACAAACAGAGCAATTGCCAGACCCAGAGGGGAAAGGAGTTGAGGTGGATCAAAGTCACTGTGATCTGACTCCTCCTGCCCTGAATGCAGGTCTGTCAAGAGAAAACACCACAGAAAAAGGAGAAGGTTCAAGTTTATCTCTGAAGAGAACACAAACGAAAGGTCCACTGAAAGGAGATAAGTGGCCGGAGTTGCAAGTAGAAAGAACAAAAGGAAGTGGTTGTTGAGGCAACAATTGAGGAAGAACTAGATACAACAAGGAGAGAAGATCTGAGTGAAGAAGAACTGAATGGTGATCGAAAATTGAAAAAAAAGAGAATAGCAAGTCGGAAATACGCAGGTCCTGAATGGGCATATACAACTTCAAGTGAGTGGCAGGAAGAGTTTGTTTCTTTTTGTTTTGATAGAGACATTCCGGGTCAGTATTTTGGCACTTGAAGGAAGCTGATGAGCTAAACTGTTGAAACAATCTGAGGGAAATATTTTGAGAAAGGGACTGTTGGAAGTAACCAGAAGGGACACTGATAACCTGATTCAACTTTTGAAACCTGATTTTGACAAGCAGCTTACCAATTTTGACAAGGGATCCTGGGAGTGAGATTGAAAGCTGTAAATAATCGCTGAAAGAAGAGTTGTCTATTTTTGATTTTTGATGCAGTTTTCCTAAATTTTCTTCTGATTCTTTACAGATCATGAGTAACATTAGCCAGCAGAGTAGGGATAATAAGCGCTGAAAATATATGAGTATTGGTTTGGCGATTATGTGTGGGATATTGTTTGTGGTGCTGATTGTGTGTAGAAGAGTGAAGCCAACCATACTTCTGCTTTTGAGATAACTACTGCACTAACGGCAATAGAGAAGTTAAGGTTAGATGAGAAGTATTTGCGTGGGTATACTAATGCACAAGGAGAACTTTCTTCTAATGTCTTTTATCGCTTATTGAGTGAGTATGTTGAGACGATGGATGCGAAGAATTGTTATATGTGTATGCAGATTTCTTCATCAGTTGAGGAAGGAATTACATATCATAGCTTGCCATTAACATATGGAATAGGTTGTAGCCTTTTACTAATAAGATTTTATAACCAGTATAATTCAGCACTTTTACTCAAACTATGATATGGTGTTTTCGTTTGTCCCTATAATTAGGAATTGGAGTACAGTAGCTAGGGATAATCACATAGTAATAATTAGAGGTTTCTTTGAGCATGCATTGACATTTGGCACAGCTTATGTGCACAGGAATAATCTGACATGCTTGCTTACACCTTAAGAGAAAAGCTTCTTAGATCACACAGATGACAGGAGAAAAGCATTGAAGGAGAAGTTAGAAAAAGGATTTGAGGAAAGGTCTTAAAGAAATTATTATGCTTATAGTGCAATTAAAACGCAAGGGAAATTATCTGTTCATGCACAACACATAGGGAAACTTTGTATATACAGGCCTAAATCACGCACTCACACTTTATTTGAGGGAATGAGTGAATGTAAGCATGTGTTTTTGTTTCAGAGTAAATGGACGTTTATGTTGAATGGACAGGACCTGGAAATTCCCGGAATTTATTATATCTGTGGTCTTAATGCTTACGACTGTCTTCCAAGAGGATGGTATGGGACATGTTATTTGGGGATAGTTTCCCAAACATTTATCAAATGGATGATTTTAATAAGTTTCTGAAGTGACTCAATTACATCATATGAGACAGAGGAGGGAGTCCTCTTCTGGTATGGTGGGAGATATATTTGGTTTGGAGCAGTGATTCCTTCTGTGGAAGTCATTTTGAATTTGATAAAGATTTGAAAGTAGTCTACTATTGTGGATAACATGCCTGCAAATTTTTCAGGAGCCATACTCCTGATAGATACTGAGTTATCTGCTGATAGAGCTATGACTCTTCAGAATCGTCGTGCTTTGGACATTCCTTTAGCGAAGGATGGTGGAGTCTGTAGAATGATTAATTCTAGGCATTATTGTTCATATATTCCTGATAATAGCAGAGAAATTAGAGGCTTAATTACTAATCTGACTAATGAGAATGCTGATTTGAAAGAATTGAAAGAACCAGGTGTTTGAGAAAAGATTGCCAAAGGTTTTGCTTCAGTGGGAAATTGGCTCAGCAACATTTGGAATGGGATTCTGTTGAAAACCTTGCAGGGAATAATAATTATTATGGTTTGTCTAATTGGAATATGGGGATTTTGTGTAAATTATGCAAAATAATTAAATTGAAAAGGTCAAAGAATAATCAGAGGAGGTAAAAAAAGAAAAGGGAAACATTGTATAGGGAAAATTCAAAAAGGGAACAAAAGTACAAAGGGATTGAATTGACAACATTTTGGCTGGTGTGAAAATTTGTGGATGGTAGTTAGTGTGATGACATAATTAGTCATCAGAGGAGGGATTGCTAGCGCAGGTGTTTTAATAAAAATCATTAATGAGTGTTCATGTGTTCTGAATAAGGGGTTTGTGTAGAAAATATAATAACGTGGAAAAATAATGCACGCATTTGAAAATGTGATTATGATGAGTGGCGGCAATGTTCACAAAGTGTACTTACTAGTAGTTTAACATTGCGAAATGCTGAATATATGTTTGACTAATTTAGTAATATATCATATTAAGGGTTATGCATTATGTCCTAGCTTTATTAATTGTAGACCTGAACTTAGCAAATGTCTTGACCTACTTGTCATCCCTTATGTCAAAGTTGTATTTCTTAATGTTTAATAAATGGCTGTCCTAGAGAGTTAAACTGTGATTTTCCATTTTTCACTGTTTAAAATGTGCTCATAACTGAAGGTTCTCATGAGAACTGACTGCTAGAAGATGCTGTTCTTGCTAATGTAACATATTATGTGAAATACGGGTGAGTCTGACTTTCTAAGGAGGAGAATGATGGAGATACTGACATGAGTGTAAGCTGCAACAATATTATTACCTGGAAAGCCGGATGATGAGGACATTGTAGGACAACCAATCAATGACATGTAAATGGAGTAATGGTAGAATTCATGGATTTGGAATTTTAGTTTTATTGGACAAGGTGTGAACATGTGATTAATTGACCAATAGGGATTTGGGAAATAGTAGTTTCAATTTAATGACACTACACAGGGAGAATACAGGTTTGTTGCCCATTTTCTTGCTGGCCGAAAGGTCAAAATTTTCTTGTGCATCTTGACAAGAGACGTGCTTAACTTCAATGCTTAAAGACTTTGCGTTTTCTGAACTTTGATGCTGAATCCTACTTGCCTTGCTGATCGACTGATGTCCTGAGGACGAAGAATGACTCTGCTTGCGGATCCACATTGAGGATAGGTATTATGAATAAGACTGTTGATTATTATGCATATTTGCTTTATCTTTCTAGGTACCAAGTGCATTTTTTTGATAGAGCCATAGTTAGATGTTTTTCCAAATTGGTGTTGGTAAAATTGTTTTGCATAAAACCCAACATGCTGATGCTAATCTGGTGTTAGTTAAGGATCCTCACTAATGAAATGATGCTAATAAAGAATAATGCTTGATGAATTTCTCTGCTGAATTTGAATGTATATAATCACTTTGACGTAGTTGACTTTGTTATTAATTTGAACTGTAACTTTAGAATGTGTCGTAGGTCAAGATTTGATTAGATTACGTTTCTTCCGCCATTTTGGACAGGCAGTATTGTTCCTGTATGTGTTTCATTTGATATTGAGATTAATTTTCATGGCTTTAGCAATGTTAATATAGAGAAATAAATATTCTAACTTTTACTAACAGGCGTGGTTATTCATGACTGAAAGGTCATGGTGCGTCACAATTACTGACTCTATTCATTATTACTAACATTGATTATTGTTGATTATTGGTATTGTGTATTGATTTATGGATTATTGATCTGCATGTACTGGAGCTATGGTAAGAACATCTTAATTGCGAGTCAACAGGTTCATCGACCTATTCGCGTCCCCTTGTAAGTTTACTTATTAAGGTCAGATGCGCTAACACCATTTAACACTTGATAGCAAGGTACGTTATTTGGGGCTTGTTCTGTGATGTGACAGCATGTGCAGTGCTGCAATCTGCAAACAAAGGAAGTCTCTTTACCCAGTGCAGGCTTTGCAATGGAGAAAAAAACTTTGATGCCTCTGACTTCTTCTTTGTTAGACAATAACTGACTAACTAAAATGTAAATGTCCACAGAAGAAATGTGTTAAAAAAAGAATAAAACAAATGTCACACCGTTGCCAATAATATACTCATACAAGATATTATTGACTCCTTGGTGCCACTGCAGACATGCTAGGTTGGATGATGTGACTCCTCCCTATCCTTTGCCTAATACTCACTTTATAAGGAGTCAATCACATCAGCCTACAGTATTGATGGCCCCTTTGAGGCAGGCTTGCACAACAGCTATCAGATGCATGATATGCAACAAACCTCCTAACAAATCAACTCACCAAGCCATCTTTCCTATTAGTTCTGATGCTTATGACCAGGGCTTAATTCATAAACAAGTAATTGCCAGTGCCTTCGTCAGGATGACACTGCAGCTTGCACTACCCATTTCCATTGCCAGTGCTGGCAATGACACTACAAACACTATTAACCACCACACTCCTCCAAGCATGACAACTCACATTCTACCATGCCCTTAAAGCTATAAGAATGGCTTGGGCAGCAGGAATGAATCATTTTAATATATGTTTAATTATTAAACAACTGTTATTGTAAAACGGAGCCACTAGGTGACAGACTGTAATACATGTCGGTGTTGACAATTAAGTTCTGATGTTGAGCACCAAAAACTACTGGCTCAAATTAAGCACTGCTTATGAGACCATGGTACTCATTTACGAGGCTGGTGTTGCAGGGCAGCGCAGCAAGTGCCTTGCTGCAACACCCTGCACCACCAGGAAAGGGCAGAAATGTGCTTCATTGACAAGATGCAGTGCATTACTGACCTCTCCCCCTGCGCTGGTGTGAAAGTTGCTGCCTGGCATCAATGCAGGCACCCTTCCACCTACAGTGCCTGTGTTGCAGGTACAATTATTTTTGTGCAGAGTGGGACATTTTCCTGCGCAAAAACAATCACAATAGGTTTTTTCCTTTTTCTATGTGTGCTGCAAAATGCAGCATACATAGAAAGAGAAAAAAACAGGGATAAATATTTGTCCCCTACTGCATCACTCTTACCCCACCCCTGAGGTGGTATAGGAATCTGAGGCATTCATAGACTTGTAAATCTGGAAATGCATCCCATTACTTCAGATTCCATGGGTGTTGTGTGGGAACACCCCAAGCAACAGCCATGGAACAACCTATTCACACATTGTTATGCGTGAAAGGGGTCCATATTTACAGGGCCATGCAAAGCCACACAAGGTAGCTTTGCATGGCCTTGTAAATATGGGCTGACGCACTGTGCCACCGGAGTGTCAAAAACATGATGCTCCAGTTGTGCAGTGTGCCTCCAGGGTCTCGTAAATGAGGTCCTATGAATTAAAAATTCTCATAGGAAAAGATATCACAGTTGTTGAGGCACTGGAGCTTTCTTATGTTTCTAAAGTACTTGCCCTGATTTTCTAATGCGCATGAGATATTGTAGATAGGATTTCTTATTCTTATTCTTATTGTCATTCTTATTTGGCTTTGTTTAAGTGGCATTATTCACTGTATTCTTTACAGGACAATGTTGTCACAGTGAATGGTTTGACAACCTAAAGTAATTAGTAAACTCATAAGTAGTTTAGAAAAAGAAATAAACATATTGTATTGTAAATAATGAACAATAATAATTATTTTGTTGGAGGATGAAATGTTCTTTAACAACTCTGGTGCCTTGGACGAGGTGACCCTGTCCAAGGCACCGGTTCCGGAAGCCCTTCCCCTTCCACCCCGACCCCCACCCCCCGGCAATCTGATGATGTCAGCGCGCGCACAGTGCGCCGATGTCATCAAGTATTGCCGGGACGCGCTGGAAGCCATTTGCTTCCAGCGCATCGAGGGAAGAGGACTTCTCACGGTAAGTCCTTCTCTTTTTGGGAGTTTTTGGGGGGGAAACAGACACAAGGGGAAAGGAAAGGGTTTTTCCTTCCCCCCTGTGCCTGTTTTCACTGGATTCCTGCTCCACGATCGCGGACAGGGCCCGCGATGGTGGAGCAGGAATCTCCACTAGACACGAGGGATTTTTTTGGGTATGTTTATTTTGGGGGCGACCCCTTGGGCAAGGGTCGCTCCCCTGGGGAGCTATTTTATTTAGAATTTCGTACCCCCCCCCCGGGGGCAGATCGGCCAGTTTTTTGGCTGATCTGCCCCCGGCGTGGGGGCGAAACCCACTAGACACCAGGGATTTACTTTTATATATTTTTTTGGGGGGCAACCCCTTGGGCAAGGGTCGCTCCCCTGGGGGGCTATATTTTTTCTGTTTCGGCCCCCCGAGGGCAGATCAGCCATGTTTTAGGACGATCTGGCCCCTGGGGGGGTCGAAGCACACTAGGTGCCATGGATTGTGTGGTGTGTGTGTGTGTTTGGGGGCACCCCTTGGGCACGGGTCGCCCCCCCAAAGTGGGGAAAGTTCGTATTGGCAATCTCTGCCCCCAAGGCCTATTTTTGTAGGCCCATCTGACCTTTTTTGTTTTGTGCTGGGGGTGCCCCCTTTGTGAAGGGTCGCCCACTAAAGGGGGCACAGAGCTGTTGCCCATTTTTTTTACGCCCATCTGCCCCCAAGGGGTGCAGAATCCACTTAGGTACCAGGGACAATTTCTGGCAAAGTATTTGTATTTGTGATTAACACAATTTATTTCTTCTTTTTCTTCTAGTTCAACGCTTTTGCTTCCTTTGCCGTGGAACCTTGCGGTTTTGGCAGTAGTTGTCCTGCAGATTGCATAGTTGCATGTTTTAGGTAAGTGAAAGCAATTTACTCCAAAGGAGTATTGTTGACATGCATGAATTACATGTTTGTAGGTGGTGTACTAAATGCAGAAGTTACATTGTAGTTAATGCCCTGAAGCATCAGGACTAGTGGAACAGATGAATGGTACCTTGAAGTCAAGAGTTGCAAAGATGTATCATCCATGAATTTGAAATGGCCTGACACCTTGCCTTTAGTGTTGATGTCAATGAGAAACACACCCGATAGGAAGACAGGCTTATCGCCACATGAAATTCTTATGGCCGAGCCATGAGTTTGCCAGCAGTGGTTGCAAATGCACTTGTCAACATTACAGATGATATGGTGTTGGACTACTGCAAAGGTCTTGCTGATGTGGTTTGCCCTTTTTCTCAGCCAGTGTAAGCTACCATACTGCCATTGATCCATGACCCAGGGCACAATCTGAGAGCTGGAGACTGGGTTGTGGTCCAGAAACACGTGTATGGAGCCTCATTGGAAGAAACCGTATCAGGTTTCTGACAAGTGCCACAGCTGTTAAGTGCGCTTGAATTCCAAACTGGATTAATGCGAGTCACATCAAGAAAGTGGCACGTCCACTGGATCATGAGGAAGAGGAGGTGTTGAGAGTACCAACAACAGCAAAACAATTCTTAGGGCCGGAAAGAGAGCAAAGAGGAACTGAGAGACGAAGGAGAAGACCTCCAAGAGGTTGACGAAGAGCCTATCTTAATTATGGCAACAGGAGAGCCTAGTCAGGGGAGGACTTTCCCAGAAGCAGACAATCTTGAGAGACAAACAGAGCAATTGCCAGACCCAGAGGGGAAAGGAGTTGAGGTGGATCAAAGTCACTGTGATCTGACTCCTCCTGCCCTGAATGCAGGTCTGTCAAGAGAAAACACCACAGAAAAAGGAGAAGGTTCAAGTTTATCTCTGAAGAGAACACAAACGAAAGGTCCACTGAAAGGAGATAAGTGGCCGGAGTTGCAAGTAGAAAGAACAAAAGGAAGTGGTTGTTGAGGCAACAATTGAGGAAGAACTAGATACAACAAGGAGAGAAGATCTGAGTGAAGAAGAACTGAATGGTGATCGAAAATTGAAAAAAAAGAGAATAGCAAGTCGGAAATACGCAGGTCCTGAATGGGCATATACAACTTCAAGTGAGTGGCAGGAAGAGTTTGTTTCTTTTTGTTTTGATAGAGACATTCCGGGTCAGTATTTTGGCACTTGAAGGAAGCTGATGAGCTAAACTGTTGAAACAATCTGAGGGAAATATTTTGAGAAAGGGACTGTTGGAAGTAACCAGAAGGGACACTGATAACCTGATTCAACTTTTGAAACCTGATTTTGACAAGCAGCTTACCAATTTTGACAAGGGATCCTGGGAGTGAGATTGAAAGCTGTAAATAATCGCTGAAAGAAGAGTTGTCTATTTTTGATTTTTGATGCAGTTTTCCTAAATTTTCTTCTGATTCTTTACAGATCATGAGTAACATTAGCCAGCAGAGTAGGGATAATAAGCGCTGAAAATATATGAGTATTGGTTTGGCGATTATGTGTGGGATATTGTTTGTGGTGCTGATTGTGTGTAGAAGAGTGAAGCCAACCATACTTCTGCTTTTGAGATAACTACTGCACTAACGGCAATAGAGAAGTTAAGGTTAGATGAGAAGTATTTGCGTGGGTATACTAATGCACAAGGAGAACTTTCTTCTAATGTCTTTTATCGCTTATTGAGTGAGTATGTTGAGACGATGGATGCGAAGAATTGTTATATGTGTATGCAGATTTCTTCATCAGTTGAGGAAGGAATTACATATCATAGCTTGCCATTAACATATGGAATAGGTTGTAGCCTTTTACTAATAAGATTTTATAACCAGTATAATTCAGCACTTTTACTCAAACTATGATATGGTGTTTTCGTTTGTCCCTATAATTAGGAATTGGAGTACAGTAGCTAGGGATAATCACATAGTAATAATTAGAGGTTTCTTTGAGCATGCATTGACATTTGGCACAGCTTATGTGCACAGGAATAATCTGACATGCTTGCTTACACCTTAAGAGAAAAGCTTCTTAGATCACACAGATGACAGGAGAAAAGCATTGAAGGAGAAGTTAGAAAAAGGATTTGAGGAAAGGTCTTAAAGAAATTATTATGCTTATAGTGCAATTAAAACGCAAGGGAAATTATCTGTGCATGCACAACACATAGGGAAACTTTGTATATACAGGCCTAAATCACGCACTCACACTTTATTTGAGGGAATGAGTGAATGTAAGCATGTGTTTTTGTTTCAGAGTAAATGGACGTTTATGTTGCATGGACAGGACCTGGAAATTCCCGGAATTTATTATATCTGTGGTCTTAATGCTTACGACTGTCTTCCAAGAGGATGGTATGGGACATGTTATTTGGGGATAGTTTCCCAAACATTTATCAAATGGATGATTTTAATAAGTTTCTGAAGTGACTCAATTACATCATATGAGACAGAGGAGGGAGTCCTCTTCTGGTATGGTGGGAGATATATTTGGTTTGGAGCAGTGATTCCTTCTGTGGAAGTCATTTTGAATTTGATAAAGATTTGAAAGTAGTCTACTATTGTGGATAACATGCCTGCAAATTTTTCAGGAGCCATACTCCTGATAGATACTGAGTTATCTGCTGATAGAGCTATGACTCTTCAGAATCGTCGTGCTTTGGACATTCCTTTAGCGAAGGATGGTGGAGTCTGTAGAATGATTAATTCTAGGCATTATTGTTCATATATTCCTGATAATAGCAGAGAAATTAGAGGCTTAATTACTAATCTGACTAATGAGAATGCTGATTTGAAAGAATTGAAAGAACCATGTGTTTGAGAAAAGATTGCCAAAGGTTTTGCTTCAGTGGGAAATTGGCTCAGCAACATTTGGAATGGGATTCTGTTGAAAACCTTGCAGGGAATAATAATTATTATGGTTTGTCTAATTGGAATATGGGGATTTTGTGTAAATTATGCAAAATAATTAAATTGAAAAGGTCAAAGAATAATCAGAGGAGGTAAAAAAAGAAAAGGGAAACATTGTATAGGGAAAATTCAAAAAGGGAACAAAAGTACAAAGGGATTGAATTGACAACATTTTGGCTGGTGTGAAAATTTGTGGATGGTAGTTAGTGTGATGACATAATTAGTCATCAGAGGAGGGATTGCTAGCGCAGGTGTTTTAATAAAAATCATTAATGAGTGTTCATGTGTTCTGAATAAGGGGTTTGTGTAGAAAATATAATAACGTGGAAAAATAATGCACGCATTTGAAAATGTGATTATGTTGAGTGGCGGCAATGTTCACAAAGTGTACTTACTAGTAGTTTAACATTGCGAAATGCTGAATATATGTTTGACTAATTTAGTAATATATCATATTAAGGGTTATGCATTATGTCCTAGCTTTATTAATTGTAGACCTGAACTTAGCGAATGTCTTGACCTACTTGTCATCCCTTATGTCAAAGTTGTATTTCTTAATGTTTAATAAATGGCTGTCCTAGAGAGTTAAACTGTGATTTTCCATTTTTCACTGTTTAAAATGTGCTCATAACTGAAGGTTCTCATGAGAACTGACTGCTAGAAGATGCTGTTCTTGCTAATGTAACATATTATGTGAAATACGGGTGAGTCTGACTTTCTAAGGAGGAGAATGATGGAGATACTGACATGAGTGTAAGCTGCAACAATATTATTACCTGGAAAGCCGGATGATGAGGACATTGTAGGACAACCAATCAATGACATGTAAATGGAGTAATGGTAGAATTCATGGATTTGGAATTTTAGTTTTATTGGACAAGGTGTGAACATGTGATTAATTGACCAATAGGGATTTGGGAAATAGTAGTTTCAATTTAATGACACTACACAGGGAGAATACAGGTTTGTTGCCCATTTTCTTGCTGGCCGAAAGGTCAAAATTTTCTTGTGCATCTTGACAAGAGACGTGCTTAACTTCAATGCTTAAAGACTTTGCGTTTTCTGAACTTTGATGCTGAATCCTACTTGCCTTGATGATCGACTGATGTCCTGAGGACGAAGAATGACTCTGCTTGCGGATCCACATTGAGGATAGGTATTATGAATAAGACTGTTGATTATTATGCATATTTGCTTTATCTTTCTAGGTACCAAGTGCATTTTTTTGATAGAGCCATAGTTAGATGTTTTTCCAAATTGGTGTTGGTAAAATTGTTTTGCATAAAACCCAACATGCTGATGCTAATCTGGTGTTAGTTAAGGATCCTCACTAATGAAATGATGCTAATAAAGAATAATGCTTGATGAATTTCTCTGCTGAATTTGAATGTATATAATCACTTTGACGTAGTTGACTTTGTTATTAATTTGAACTGTAACTTTAGAATGTGTCGTAGGTCAAGATTTGATTAGATTACGTTTCTTCCGCCATTTTGGACAGGCAGTATTGTTCCTGTATGTGTTTCATTTGATATTGAGATTAATCTACATGGCTTTAGCAATGTTAATATAGAGAAATAAATATTCTAACTTTTACTAACAGGCGTGGTTATTCATGACTGAAAGGTCATGGTGCGTCACAATTACTGACTCTATTCATTATTACTAACATTGATTATTGTTGATTATTGGTATTGTGTATTGATTTATGGATTATTGATCTGCATGTACTGGAGCTATGGTAAGAACATCTTAATTGCGAGTCAACAGGTTCATCGACCTATTCGCGTCCCCTTGTAAGTTTACTTATTAAGGTCAGATGCGCTAACACCATTTAACACTTGATAGCAAGGTACGTTATTTGGGGCTTGTTCTGTGATGTGACAGCATGTGCAGTGCTGCAATCTGCAAACAAAGGAAGTCTCTTTACCCAGTGCAGGCTTTGCAATGGAGAAAAAAACTTTGATGCCTCTGACTTCTTCTTTGTTAGACAATAACTGACTAACTAAAATGTAAATGTCCACAGAAGAAATGTGTTAAAAAAAGAATAAAACAAATGTGACACCGTTGCCAATAATATACTCATACAAGATATTATTGACTCCTTGGTGCCACTGCAGACATGCTAGGTTGGATGATGTGACTCCTCCCTATCCTTTGCCTAATACTCACTTTATAAGGAGTCAATCACATCAGCCTACAGTATTGATGGCCCCTTTGAGGCAGGCTTGCACAACAGCTATCAGATGCATGATATGCAACAAACCTCCTAACAAATCAACTCACCAAGCCATCTTTCCTATTAGTTCTGATGCTTATGACCAGGGCTTAATTCATAAACAAGTAATTGCCAGTGCCTTCGTCAGGATGACACTGCAGCTTGCACTACCCATTTCCATTGCCAGTGCTGGCAATGACACTACAAACACTATTAACCACCACACTCCTCCAAGCATGACAACTCACATTCTACCATGCCCTTAAAGCTATAAGAATGGCTTGGGCAGCAGGAATGAATCATTTTAATATATGTTTAATTATTAAACAACTGTTATTGTAAAACGGAGCCACTAGGTGACAGACTGTAATACATGTCGGTGTTGACAATTAAGTTCTGATGTTGAGCACCAAAAACTACTGGCTCAAATTAAGCACTGCTTATGAGACCATGGTACTCATTTACGAGGCTGGTGTTGCAGGGCAGCGCAGCAAGTGCCTTGCTGCAACACCCTGCACCACCAGGAAAGGGCAGAAATGTGCTTCATTGACAAGATGCAGTGCATTACTGACCTCTCCCCCTGCGCTGGTGTGAAAGTTGCTGCCTGGCATCAATGCAGGCACCCTTCCACCTACAGTGCCTGTGTTGCAGGTACAATTATTTTTGTGCAGAGTGGGACATTTTCCTGCGCAAAAACAATCACAATAGGTTTTTTCCTTTTTCTATGTGTGCTGCAAAATGCAGCACACATAGAAAGAGAAAAAAACAGGGATAAATATTTGTCCCCTACTGCATCACTCTTACCCCACCCCTGAGGTGGTATAGGAATCTGAGGCATTCATAGACTTGTAAATCTGGAAATGCATCCCATTACTTCAGATTCCATGGGTGTTGTGTGGGAACACCCCAAGCAACAGCCATGGAACAACCTATTCACACATTGTTATGCGTGAAAGGGGTCCATATTTACAAGGCCATGCAAAGCCACACAAGGTAGCTTTGCATGGCCTTGTAAATATGGGCTGACGCACTGTGCCACCGGAGTGTCAAAAACATGATGCTCCAGTTGTGCAGTGTGCCTCCAGGGTCTCGTAAATGAGGTCCTATGAATTAAAAATTCTCATAGGAAAAGATATCACAGTTGTTGAGGCACTGGAGCTTTCTTAAGTTTCTAAAGTACTTGCCCTGATTTTCTAATGCGCATGAGATATTGTCGATAGGATTTCTTATTCTTATTCTTATTGTCATTCTTATTTGGCTTTGTTTAAGTGGCATTATTCACTGTATTCTTTACAGGACAATGTTGTCACAGTGAATGGTTTGACAACCTAAAGTAATTAGTAAACTCATAAGTAGTTTAGAAAAAGAAATAAACATATTGTATTGTAAATAATGAACAATAATAATTATTTTGTTGGAGGATGAAATGTTCTTTAACCACTCTGGTGCCTTGGACGAGGTGACCTCGTCCAAGGCACCGGTTCCGGAAGCCCTTCCCCTTCCACCCCGACCCCCCCCCGGCAATCTGATGATGTCAGGTCGCGCACAGTGCGCCGATGTCATCAAGTATTGCCGGGACGCGCTGGAAGCCATTTGCTTCCAGCGCATCGAGGGAAGAGGACTTCTCAAGGTAAGTCCTTCTCTTTTTGGGAGTTTTTGGGGGGGAAACAGACACAAGGGGAAAGGAAAGGGTTTTTCCTTTCCCCCTGTGCCTGTTTTCACTGGATTCCCGCTCCACGATCGCGGACAGGGCCCGCGATGGTGGAGCAGGAATCTCCACTAGACACGAGGGATTTTTTGGGGTATGTTTATTTTGGGGGCGACCCCTTGGGCAAGGGTCGCTCCCCTGGGGAGCTATTTTATTTAGAATTTCGTACCCCCCCCCCCCCCGGGGGCAGATCGGCCGATTTTTGGGCTGATCTGCCCCCGGCGTGGGGGCGAAACCCACTAGACACTAGGGATTTACTTTTATATATTTTTGGGGGGGGCAACCCCTTGGGCAAGGGTCGCTCCCCTGGGGGGCTATATTTTTTCTGTTTCGGCCCCACCGAGGGCAGATCAGCCATGTTTTAGGACGATCTGGCCCCTGGGGGGGGTCGAAGCACACTAGGTGCCAGGGATTGTGTGGTGTGTGTGTGTGTGTGTTTGGGGGCACCCCTTGGGCACGGGTCGCCCCCCCAAAGTGGGGAAAGTTCGTATTGGCCATCTCTGCCCCCAAGGCCTATTTTTGTAGGCCCATCTGCCCCCAAGGAGGGGAGAAACCACCAATACGCCAGGTATTTATTTTTTTTTCCCCTTTTTTGTTTTGTGCTGGGGGTGCCCCCTTTGTGAAGGGTCGCCCACTAAAGGGGGCACAGAGCTGTTGCCCATTTTTTTTACGCCCATCTGCCCCCAAGGGGTGCAGAATCCACTTAGGTACCAGGGACAATTTCTGGCAAAGTATTTGTATTTGTGATTAACACAATTTATTTCTTCTTTTTCTTCTAGTTCAACGCTTTTGCTTCCTTTGCCGTGGAACCTTGCGGTTTTGGCAGTAGTTGTCCTGCAGATTGCATAGTTGCATGTTTTAGGTAAGTGAAAGCAATTTACTCCAAAGGAGTATTGTTGACATGCATGAATTACATGTTTGTAGGTGGTGTACTAAATGCAGTATTGTGTGTGAAATTGTCCTTAGATTTGAGCACAATGATATTTGTGTTGTCATATGTCTAATTTGCTTTTTTCTTTTTTCTTTTTAGTGGGATATCATTGGTGATTGCTGTGTCTGTGCAGAGTAGTTGCTTGGTGAGTAGCTTTTTCAGGCAAGTGATTGGTATAGAATTTTAGTACATAACTCTTTGTGATAAAGCTACACTTTGTTTATTACTTATTTTAGTGCTAGTTGTTGTTGGCAATCCATTTGTTGTTAGTGAGGATCATGGCTAGCCGCAGAGTGACTGCTCAGCAGGTTGTTGGCATGCTCTTTGAGTCATCTTCAGACCATGATTACGAGACTGACTCTGCATCTGAGGCAGAGGAGGAAGTGGGAGATTCTGGCAGTGAGTTTTCTGTCAGAGAGTATTCTTCTGATGAGGAAGCTACTCTCAGTGCAGATGAAGGGCCTGTTGTAGAGGAGGACATTGATGTGCTAAGAGTGCAGCAGCCTGGGGCTGAAGGGTTTCCCATTAGAAGGCTTAACACCTGGATTGCCCCAAACATGGAGCAGCCACAGTTACCTGTATTTACTGGTCTCCCAGGGTGTAGAGTCAATACGGAAAACTTTTTGCCTGTCCATTTCTTTCACTTGTTTATGGACAATGTATTTTTGGAAGAGATTGTGGAGCAGACTAATTTGTATGCAGAGCAATATTTGAGGGACAACGCTGCCAGACTTAAGCCTCAGTCTTGAGCTACTCAGTGGATTCCCATATATCTGGAAGAGATGAAAAAGTTTTTAGGTTTGACTTTTTTGATGGGGTTGATCAAGAAGCCATCACTGGCTTCTTATTGGTCTACTAGTCCCTTGATGGCAATGGCTATATTTCCTGTAACTATGACACGTAATCGGTATTTGCTTCTTATTCGTATGCTGCATTTTGTAGACAATGCTTTAGCCTTGCCACAACATCACCCTGGTTGTGACCGTCTTTTTAAGATTAGGCCTGTCCTTGATCATTTTGTAGATTGGTTTTCAGAGGTCTATGTTCCAGGCAAAGAGATAAGTGTGGACGAGTCTTTGGTCCTTTTCAAGGGGCGTTTAGTTTTTAAGCAGTACATTCCTAGTAAGAGGGCACGATATGGGATTAAATTGTATATGCTGTCAATAAGCAGTACAGGATATATGTGTAAAATTTCCGGGTCTACACTGGTAGGGATTCCAGTATTGACCCTCCTAGTTGTCCGGCTGTGAGAAAGTAACCTCTTTCTAGCCTTGTTACCCCCACTTTTGGCCTGTGTGTGAGTGTATGTCAGGGTGTTTTCACTGTCTCAATGGGATCCTGCCAGCCAGGGCCCAGTGCTCATTGTGAAAACCCTATGTTTTCAGTATGTTTGTTATGTGTCACTGGGACCCTGCTAGTCAGGACCCCAGTGCTCATAAGTTTGTGGCCTATATGTATGTGTTCCCTGTGTGGTGCCTAACTGTCTCACTGAGGCTCTGCTAACCAGAACCTCAGTGGTTATGCTCTCTCATTTATTTACAAATTGTCACTAACAGGCTAGTGACCATTTTTACCAATTTACATTGGCTTACTGGAACACCCTTATAATTCCCTAGTATATGGTACTGAGGTACCCAGGGTATTGGGGTTCCAGGAGATCCCTATGGGCTGCAGCATTTCTTTTGCCACCCATAGGGAGCTCTGACAATTCTTACACAGGTCTGCCACTGCAGCCTGAGTGAAATAACGTCCACGTTATTTCACAGCCATTTTACACTGCACTTAAGTAACTTATAAGTCACCTATATGTCTAACCTTTACCTGGTAAAGGTTAGGTGCAAAGTTACTTAGTGTGAGGGCACCCTGGCACAAGCCAAGGTGCCCCTACATTGTTCAGAGCCAATTCCCTGAACTTTGTGAGTGCGGGACACCATTACACGCGTGCACTACATATAGGTCACTACCTATATGTAGCTTCACAATGGTAACTCCGAATATGGCCATGTAACATGTCTATGATCATGGAATTGCCCCCTCTATGCCATCCTGGCATAGTTGGCACAATCCCATGATCCCAGTGGTCTGTAGCACAGACCCTGGTACTGCCAAACTGCCCTTCCTGGGGTTTCACTGCAGCTGCTGCCAACCCCTCAGACAGGCATCTGCCCTCCTGGGGTCCAGCCAGGCCTGGCCCAGGATGGCAGAACAAAGAACTTCCTCTGAGAGAGGGTGTGACACCCTCTCCCTTTGGAAAATGGTGTGAAGGCAGGGGAGGAGTAGCCTCCCCCAGCCTCTGGAAATGCTTTGTTGGGCACAGATGTGCCCAATTCTGCATAAGCCAGTCTACACCGGTTCAGGGACCCCTTAGCCCCTGCTCTGGCGCGAAACTGGACAAAGGAAAGGGGAGTGACCACTCCCCTGACCTGCACCTCCCCTGGGAGGTGTCCAGAGCTCCTCCAGTGTGCTCCAGACCTCTGCCATCAGAGGTGCTGCTGGCACACTGGACTGCTCTGAGTGGCCAGTGCCACCAGGTGACGTCAGAGACTCCTGCTGATAGGCTCCTTTAGGTGTTAGTAGCCTATCCTCTCTCCTAGGTAGCCAAACCCTCTTTTCTGGCTATTTAGGGTCTCTGTCTCTGGGGAAACTTTAGATAACGAATGCATGAGCTCAGCCGAGTTCCTCTGCATCTCTCTCTTCACCTTCTGATAAGGAATCGACTGCTGACCGCGCTGGAAGCCTGCAAACCTGCAACATAGTAGCAAAGACGACTACTGCAACTCTGTAACGCTGATCCTGCCGCCTTCTCGACTGTTTTCCTGCTTGTGCATGCTGTGGGGGTAGTCTGCCTCCTTTCTGCACCAGAAGCTCCGAAGAAATCTCCCGTGGGTCGACGGAATCTTCCCCCTGCAACCGCAGGCACCAAAAAGCTGCATTACCGGTCCCTTGGGTCTCCTCTCAGCACGACGAGCGAGGTCCCTCGAATCCAGCGACTCTGTCCAAGTGACCCCCACAGTCCAGTGACTCTTCAGTCCAAGTTTGGTGGAGGTAAGTCCTTGCCTCACCTCGCTGGGCTGCATTGCTGGGAACCGCGACTTTGCAGCTACTCCAGCCCCTGTGCACTTCCGGCGGAAATCCTTTGTGCACAGCCAAGCCTGGGTCCACGGCACTCTAACCTGCATTGCACGACTTTCTAAGTTGGTCTCCGGCGACGTGGGACTCCTTTGTGCAACTTCGGCAAGCACTGTTTCACGCATCCTCGTAGGACCTGTTTCTGGCACTTATCCGGGAGCTACCAGCTTCAGAGAGGGCTCCTTGTCTTGCTCGACGTCCCCTCTCTCTGCTGGTCCAATTTGCGACCTCCTGGTCCCTCCTGGGCTTCAGCAGCGTCCAAAAACGCTAACCGCACGATTTGCAGCTAGCAAGGCTTGTTGGCGTTCTTTCGGCAGGAAAATACTTCTGCACGACTCACCAAGGCAAGAGGGATTTGTCCACCAAAGGGGAAGTCTCTAGCCCTTTTTGTTCCTGCAGAAACCTCAGCTTCTTCTGTCCAGTAGAAGCTTCTTTGCATCTGCAGCTGGCATTTCCTGGGCATTTGCCCATCTCCGACTTGCTTGTGACTTTTGGACTTGGTCCCCTTGTTCCACAGGTACCCTAGATTGGAAATCCACAGTTGTTGCATTGCTGGTTTGTGTCTTTCCTGCATTATTCCTCTAACACGACTTCCTTGTCCTTAGGGGAACTTTAGTGCACTTTGCACTCACTTTTCAGGGTCTTGGGGAGGGTTATTTTTCTAACTCTCACTATTTTCTAATAGTCCCAGCGACCCTCTACAAGGTCACATAGGTTTGGGGTCCATTCGTGGTTCGCATTCCACTTTTGGAGTATATGGTTTGTGTTGCCCCTATCCCTATGTTTCCCCATTGCATCCTATTGTAACTATACATTGTTTGCACTGTTTTCTAAGACTATACTGCATATTTTTGCTATTGTGTATATATATCTTGTGTATATTTCCTATCCTCTCACTGAGGGTACACTCTAAGATACTTTGGCATATTGTCATAAAAATAAAGTACCTTTATTTTTAGTACAACTGTGTATTGTGTTTTCTTATGATATTGTGCATATGACACTAGGTGGTACTGTAGTAGCTTCACACGTCTCCTAGTTCAGCCTAAGCTGCTCTGCTAAGCTACCATTATCTATCAGCCTAAGCTGCTAGACACCCTATACACTAATAAGGGATAACTGGGCCTGGTGCAAGGTGCAAGTACCTCTTGGTACTCACTACAAGCCAGTCCAGCCTCCTACATTGGTTGTGCAGTGGTGGGATAAGTGCTTTGAGACTACTTACCACTCTTGTCATTGTACTTTTCATAAGAGAAAAATATACAAAACAAGGTCAGTGTATATACACATAGCCAAAAAGTTTTGCATTACCTCTTTTCACTCTTTTCTAAGTGCTGAAAAGTACTTCTAACTTTCTAAAAAGTTCTAAAAAGTTTAAAAAGTTTTTTTCTCTGTCTTTCTAAAAGCTCTGACAAACTTTTTATCTTTTACTATCACTTTAACTCTCTCTAAAAATGTCTGGCACAGGCCAAAATGTTGATCTGTCCAAACTTGCATATGACTAGTGTAGTATAGTTCATATATTTTAGTTAATATTTTTATCTTATTACAGGACAATTGTCTATCGTTAAATTACTTTTATTGTTATATTATTATTTGGTTGTTGGTATGTTCCGCTTCCCCCCATGCTGCTCCAGACATGAAAGGTTCTGGAATGGGTAGTTGTCAGTTGGAGATGAGTGGAGCAGCTTGGAGGTGAGGCTGGAGTTCCTGTGTGGATATCTTGAAGAATAAACTCATCAACAAGATTTTATTGCTGTCTCCAGAACACTATTTTTTAAATTACAAGAAAGAATTCACTTCATTTTGGCGACGAGGATGGGATACGAACCCACGCGTGCAAAGGAGAGGAGATATAATATTGCTTTTGCTTCACGCAGTCTGCGTGGGGCGGAGAGCAAGTACTCCACTATTGAAAAGGAAGCTTTGGCAATATTTTGGGGCATCAGAAAATTCAAACAGTTTCTTTGGGGAACTAGGTTTGAAGTGCATACGGACCATAAGCCTTTACGTGAAGTGTTTGAGAAGAAAGGATTGGATAATATTTCATCTCGTATATGTAAATGGATTGTGGGTCTGCAGGATTTTCATTTCTCTGTTAAGTATGTGCCTGGGTGTGATAACAGGACTGCAGATTGTTTATCTAGGATGAGAGTAAGAAACTTAGATGAGAATGATTGTGAGGGGACTTGGTGGGTGGATGAGGAAGTGAAAGTTTGCAATATTACTGAGGGTTGTGTTTCTGAAGATGAGTGGAAATCAGAAATTGACAAGGATGATGAGTTGAAAAACATCAAAAGTATGTTGTCTGGTGGTAAGACTTGGTGCAATAAAGACAGGTATGGTGAACAGTTTAAGAAAATTTGGCATGAACTTTCTGTTTGCAATGATCTAGTTATGAGGGGTAGTAGATTAATACCTCCTAAAAGTTTGCGTGGACGTTTGATGAATCTGGCTCATGAAGGTCATCAGGGAATTTGCAAAACGAAGGAAAGAATGAGATGTGTGTATTGGTGGCCTGGAATGGATCTAGAGATTGAGAGGAGAGTTCGTGAGTGTGTTGAGTGCAGAGTTGCAGATAAAAGTCTGAAACTTAGGACTCAACCAATGTTTTTGAAAGAAATTCCTGAAGAAGTGTGGGAGGAAATCTCCATTGATATAATGGGTCCAATAGGTTCTGGTACATCTTCAAAATATGTTATAGTTGTTATGGATGTATTGTCACGGTGGCCGGAAGTATTGATCACGCATGAAGTTACCTCAACGATTGTTATCCGTTTCTTATCTGAAGTATTTGGTAGAGAAGGTAACCCGAAATGTATTGTTTCTGACAATGGGGTCCAATTCACGTCAAGGTTAATGTGTGATTTTTTAAACTCTAGAGGTATAGTGCATAAGAGGTGTGCACTATATCATCCAGAAACTAATGGTATGGTAGAACGATTCAACCGAACTTTAAAAGAAACTGTTCAATTAGCCAGGCAATTGGGGGAAGATTGGGTGAGTATGGTTAGACGCAAAGTTGAGGATTATCGTTTTACTCCTCATTCAAGCACAGGCCAATCTCCGTTTGTTCTGTTCAAGAAACGTTTTCCTCATACCAGGTTGGATCCTCCTTGGATGAAAAAATATACTCAAAAGGAACTTGATTGTGAGTTGCAAAAGAAGATTGCTGTTGAGAAAAATGTGCACTGTCAAAAAGAGAGAAAACGCATTTATGACTTGCAAAAATCTGTGAAGAATGTACTAGTTGATGTGGGGGATTCTGTTAAAATCAAGCTACCTGGAAAAACAGGTGGTGGACAGTCACATTATAGTAAAGTTTTTAAAGTTGTTAAAGTTTTCCGAGGAGCGATAAAGGTTGATGATGGGCGCATTTGGAATTTAAATAGAGTTGTTAAGTTAAGATGAATTGTTATTTTTTTTATTTATTTTTTTTGTGCTTTTCTTGTTTTGAAAAGGGAGGTAGTGTAGTATAGTTCATATATTTTAGTTAATATTTTTATCTTATTACAGGACAATTGTCTATCGTTAAATTACTTTTATTGTTATATTATTATTTGGTTGTTGGTATGTTCCGCTTCCCCCCATGCTGCTCCAGACATGAAAGGTTCTGGAATGGGTAGTTGTCAGTTGGAGATGAGTGGAGCAGCTTGGAGGTGAGGCTGGAGTTCCTGTGTGGATATCTTGAAGAATAAACTCATCAACAAGATTTTATTGCTGTCTCCAGAACACTATTTTTTAAATTACAAGAAAGAATTCACTTCAACAACCTTAGCTGGAAAAGAGCAAGGAGTCTCTGTATAGAGAGAGGTTTGAGTGTAGGGAAGAATCCTTCCTTGGAACTGTTACTTAACATGCTTAGAGAACAGGAGAAGGCCATAGGTGCCTCATCTGTTGAAAAAGTACCTAATAGTTCTCAATCTGATTCAGGGACTCCCCCAGGAAAAGATTCAGGAAAGAAACTTCCTAGCCTGCCCATTACTAGACAGTCTAGCATAGTTGGTAATGATGATGAGCCACACCATACAAATAGTGTTGTCTCACATCATAGCAAAAGCATTTATTCTCACCATACTGGTAGTAATGTTTCTGTTAACCAAGCTGTTAGGGTGGCTTCTGTAAGGGACAGGTCTCCTTCTGTTCATTCAAATCATACCTCTGTTTCTAGGAATGTCCCTCCCACCAACCCTGATGACAGAATGTTAGAGAGGGAACTCAATAAGTTGAGGGTGGAACAAACCAGACTGAAGCTTAAAAAGCAACAGCTGGATTTGGATAGACAGTCTTTTGAATTAGAGAAGGAAAGACAGAAGTTGGGTTTAGATACCCATGGTGGCAGCAGCAGTATTCCCCATAGTCATCCTGCAAAAGAGCATGATTCCAGGAATCTGCACAAGATAGTTCCCCCTTATAAGGAGGGGGATGACATTAACAAGTGGTTTGCTGCACTTGAGAGGGCCTGTGTTGTACAGGATGTCCCTCAAAGGCAGTGGGCTGCTATCCTATGGCTATCATTTAGTGGAAAAGGTAGGGATAGGCTCCTTACTGTGAAAGAAAATGATGCTAATAATTTCCAAGTTCTTAAGAATGCACTCCTGGATGGTTATGGCTTAACCACTGAACAATACAGGATAAAGTTCAGAGAGACCAAAAAGGAGTCTTCACAAGACTGGGTTGATTTCATTGACCATTCAGTGAAGGCCTTGGAGGGGTGGTTACATGGCAGTAAAGTTACTGATTATGAAAGCCTGTATAACACAATCCTGAGAGAGCATATACTTAATAATTGTGTGTCTGATTTGTTGCACCAGTACCTGGTAGGCTCTGATCTGACCTCTCCCCAAGAATTGGGAAAGAAGGCAGACAAATGGGTCAGAACAAGGGTGAACAGAAAAGTTCATACAGGGGGTGACAAAGATGGCAATAAGAAGAAAGATGGTGAAAAATCTCAAGATAAGCATGGGGATAAGGGTAAAACCAAAGATCCCACTTCAAATCTTAAACACTCTTCAGAGGGTGGGGATAAAACAAATTCTTCCTCTTCTTCCCAACCTGCACACATTAAAAAGCCTTGGTGCTTTGTGTGTAAAAACAGAGGCCATAGGCCAGGGGATAAGTCCTGTCCAGGTAAACCCCCTGAGCCTACCACCACTAATACATCAAGCTCTAGTGCCCCTAGCAGTAGTGGTACTAGTGGTGGGACTGCTGGCAACAGTCAAGTTAAGGGTGTAGTTGGGTTCACTTTTGGGTCCATAGTAGAAACTGGGGTAGTCAGTCCCAAGACAGTTTCTGTCACACCTAGTGGCATTGGCCTTGCCACACTGGCTGCTTGTCCCCTTACAATGGATAAGTACAGGCAGACAGTTTCAATAAATGGTGTTGAGGCCTTGGCCTACAGGGACACAGGTGCCAGTATCACTTTGGTGACTGAAAACCTAGTGCACCCTGATCAACACATCATTGGACAACAGTATAAGATTATTGATGTCCATAACTCCACTAAGTTCCTTCCCTTAGCTATAATTCAGTTTAGTTGGGGTGGAGTTACTGGCCCTAAGCAGGTGGTGGTATCACCTAGCTTACCTGTAGACTGTCTCTTAGGTAATGACCTAGAGGCCTCAGGTTGGGCTGATGTAGAGTTTTATGCCCATGCAGCCATGCTGGGCATCCCAGAGGAATTGTTCCCTCTCATTTCTACTGAAATGAAAAAGCAAAGGAGAGAAGGCCTGAAAACTCAGGATCCCTCTCCATCAACAGGTAAAAAGGGTATCACAGTATCCCCTAACCACCCTACCATTCAGGATACCATTCCTGTGGTGGGAGAAACCTCTCCTGGGGTGGCACCTGTTCCAAGGGAATCATCAGCTGGCAATGCTGGACTCCCTGAGGTAGAAGTACCTCTCTGTGGGATAACTAACATTGGTGACAAAAAGAGCACCATTTTAGTTAACATGGAGCATCCCTCCAACCCTCCCAGAGAAACTTTAGTGCAGAAAACCTGCACTGCCTCACAACACTTAGGACAGCATCCCTGCCCTAGTGTGGAGCTGATAGGACAGCAGCCCTGCCCTGCTCCAACCCAAGAGAAACAGCATCCCTGTTCTCTCTTCCAGCCATATGGACAAAGTTTTTGCCCAGCTATGGCTTTTCTGAGACAGCATCCCTGTCTGGCATTTCCATCACTACAAATAGGTTCAGTGGACAATTCCCACTGCTCTAAACTAAAACTTACTGATAGAAACTCTGAAAATACATCTTCACATTGTTGCTTAGCTAAAAAACTTCAAACAGGGTGGTTTACATCCCCACAGGGAAGTAACCATATAGTGGATGATAAAGGGAGTAACCAGTCTATTGCAGAGCTACTCTCTACTTATCACCACTTAGACAATAAAGTCTCAACTGGCCAAGGTTAGCCTTATTGTCCTTCGTTTGGGGGGGGGTTGTGTGAGAAAGTAACCTCTTTCTAGCCTTGTTACCCCCACTTTTGGCCTGTGTGTGAGTGTATGTCAGGGTGTTTTCACTGTCTCAATGGGATCCTGCCAGCCAGGGCCCAGTGCTCATTGTGAAAACCCTATGTTTTCAGTATGTTTGTTATGTGTCACTGGGACCCTGCTAGTCAGGACCCCAGTGCTCATAAGTTTGTGGCCTATATGTATGTGTTCCCTGTGTGGTGCCTAACTGTCTCACTGAGGCTCTGCTAACCAGAACCTCAGTGGTTATGCTCTCTCATTTATTTACAAATTGTCACTAACAGGCTAGTGACCATTTTTACCAATTTACATTGGCTTACTGGAACACCCTTATAATTCCCTAGTATATGGTACTGAGGTACCCAGGGTATTGGGGTTCCAGGAGATCCCTATGGGCTGCAGCATTTCTTTTGCCACCCATAGGGAGCTCTGACAATTCTTACACAGGCCCGCCACTGCAGCCTGAGTGAAATAACGTCCACGTTATTTCACAGCCATTTTACACTGCACTTAAGTAACTTATAAGTCACCTATATGTCTAACCTTTACCTGGTAAAGGTTAGGTGCAAAGTTACTTAGTGTGAGGGCACCCTGGCACTAGCCAAGGTGCCCCCACATTGTTCAGAGCCAATTCCCTGAACTTTGTGAGTGCGGGGACACCATTACACGCGTGCACTACATATAGGTCACTACCTATATGTAGCTTCACAATGGTAACTCCGAATATGGCCATGTAACATGTCTATGATCATGGAATTGCCCCCTCTATGCCATCCTGGCATAGTTGGCACAATCCCATGATCCCAGTGGTCTGTAGCACAGACCCTGGTACTGCCAAACTGCCCTTCCTGGGGTTTCACTGCAGCTGCTGCTGCTGCCAACCCCTCAGACAGGCATCTGCCCTCCTGGGGTCCAGCCAGGCCTGGCCCAGGATGGCAGAACAAAGAACTTCCTCTGAGAAAGGGTATGACACCCTCTCCCTTTGGAAAATGGTGTGAAGGAAGGGGAGGAGTAGCCTCCCCCAGCCTCTGGAAATGCTTTGTTGGGCACAGATGTGCCCAATTCTGCATAAGCCAGTCTACACCGGTTCAGGGACCCCTTAGCCCCTGCTCTGGCGCGAAACTGGACAAAGGAAAGGGGAGTGACCACTCCCCTGACCTGCACCTCCCCTGGGAGGTGTCCAGAGCTCCTCCAGTGTGCTCCAGACCTCTGCCATCAGAGGTGCTGCTGGCACACTGGACTGCTCTGAGTGGCCAGTGCCACCAGGTGACGTCAGAGACTCCTGCTGATAGGCTCCTTTAGGTGTTAGTAGCCTATCCTCTCTCCTAGGTAGCCAAACCCTCTTTTCTGGCTATTTAGGGTCTCTGTCTCTGGGGAAACTTTAGATAACGAATGCATGAGCTCAGCCGAGTTCCTCTGCATCTCTCTCTTCACCTTCTGATAAGGAATCGACTGCTGACCGCGCTGGAAGCCTGCAAACCTGCAACATAGTAGCAAAGACGACTACTGCAACTCTGTAACGCTGATCCTGCCGCCTTCTCGACTGTTTTCCTGCTTGTGCATGCTGTGGGGGTAGTCTGCCTCCTTTCTGCACCAGAAGCTCCGAAGAAATCTCCCGTGGGTCGACGGAATCTTCCCCCTGCAACCGCAGGCACCAAAAAGCTGCATTACCGGTCCCTTGGGTCTCCTCTCAGCACGACGAGCGAGGTCCCTCGAATCCAGCGACTCTGTCCAAGTAACCCCCACAGTCCAGTGACTCTTCAGTCCAAGTTTGGTGGAGGTAAGTCCTTGCCTCACCTCGCTGGGCTGCATTGCTGGGAACCGCGACTTTGCAGCTACTCCGGCCCCTGTGCACTTCCGGCGGAAATCCTTTGTGCACAGCCAAGCCTGGGTCCACGGCACTCTAACTTGCATTGCACGACTTTCTAAGTTGGTCTCCGGCGACGTGGGACTCCTTTGTGCAACTTCGGCAAGCACCATTTCACACATCCTCGTAGTGCCTGTTTCTGGCACTTTTCTGGGTGCTGCCGGCTTCAGAGAGGGCTCCTTGTCTTGCACGACGTCTCTTCTCTCTGCTGGTCCAATTTGTGACCTCCTGATCCCTCCTGGGCCTCAGCAGCGTCCAAAAACACTAACCGCACGATTTTCAGCTAGCAAGGCTTGTTGGCGTTCTTTCGGCGGGAAAGCACTTCTGCACGACTCTCCAAGGCGAGAGGGATCCGTCCACCAAAGGGGAAGTCTCTAGCCCTTTTTGTTCCTGCAGAAACCTCAGCTTCTTCTGTCCAGTAGAAGCTTCTTTGCATCCGCAGCTGGCATTTCCTGGGCATTTGCCCATCTCCGACTTGCTTGTGACTTTTGGACTTGGTCCCCTTGTTCCACAGGTACCCTAGATTGGAAATCCACAGTTGTTGCATTGCTGGTTTGTGTCTTTCCTGCATTATTCCTCTAACACGACTTCCTTGTCCTTAGGGGAACTTTAGTGCACTTTGCACTCACTTTTCAGGGTCTTGGGGAGGGTTATTTTTCTAACTCTCACTATTTTCTAATAGTCCCAGCGACCCTCTACAAGGTCACATAGGTTTGGGGTCCATTCGTGGTTCGCATTCCACTTTTGGAGTATATGGTTTGTGTTGCCCCTATCCCTATGTTTCCCCATTGCATCCTATTGTAACTATACATTGTTTGCACTGTTTTCTAAGACTATACTGCATATTTTTGCTATTGTGTATATATATCTTGTGTATATTTCCTATCCTCTCACTGAGGGTACACTCTAAGATACTTTGGCATATTGTCATAAAAATAAAGTACCTTTATTTTTAGTATAACTGTGTATTGTGTTTTCTTATGATATTGTGCATATGACACTAGGTGGTACTGTAGTAGCTTCACACGTCTCCTAGTTCAGCCTAAGCTGCTCTGCTAAGCTATCATTATCTATCAGCCTAAGCTGCTAGACACCCTATACACTAATAAGGGATAACTGGGCCTGGTGCAAGGTGCAAGTACCCCTTGGTACTCACTACAAGCCAGTCCAACCTCCTACCCCGGCCACTTTTGGAGTTAGCGAAAAAATTGTGTGGGAACTTAGTAGACGGCTGTTTAACAAAGGTCACCATTTGTACGTAGATAATTTCTACACTGGAGTGCAGTTGTTCAATGAGTTGTTTAGAGTGGACACTGTTGCTTGTGGCACAATCCATTCTAACCGGAAAGGCTATCCAAGGGAGCTTGTCTGTAAAAAACCTGAGAGGGGACAGTGCAGTGCCTTGCGGAATAATGAGCTGCTAGCTCTGAAATTTTCAGACAGGAGGGATGTGTACATGCTGTCTACCATCTGTGATGAGAGTACTTCCCCTGTGACTGTTTGGGGTCAGGTTGCGGAAGTGCGCAAACCTGCGTGCATTTTGGACTACAATAGGCACATGGGTGGTGTTGATAGAGTTGATCAGAGGTTGGAACCTTACACTGCTCTTCGTAAGTCTTACGTGTGGTATAAAAAGTTGGGCCTACATTTATTTCATTTGGCATCTTTTAATGCTTTTATTGTATTCAAGGATTGTTCACCTGAGTCAAGGATGACATTTGTTAAATTTCAGGAGTCAGTGATAGAAAGCCTTATTGTGGTGGACCAGGCAAGAGTTCCTAGAGTAGAAGTGGTGGAGGATGTGGCTAGATTGAAAGATCAGCACTTTCCAGATCACATTCCTCCCACTCCCAAAAAAGTCTTGCCCACAAAGAAATGTAGAGTATGTGCCTGGAGATCAATCCGGAGGGAAAGCCGGATGTACTGCCCCGAATGCCCTTCAAAGCCTGGGCTGTGCGTGCCCAGCTGTTTTAGAAGTTACCACACAAGGAAAAACATTTGGGAAACTCTCTGTTTTATATTTTCATATGTTGAGTTTCACGGTTGGCATCACTGTCATGTATTTAGTTAGAGCTTTTGTGTTTGTAGTTTTGTACTTATTTTATAATTAGTTAGTGGTTTCCTTGTTGTTTATAAACAAAAAAAAGTGATGGCGGTGTGCGTGGGGTGGCGCTTGGCTGGCCGTGTGCATGGGGTGGCGCTTGGCTGGCGGTGTGTGTGGGGTGGCGCTTGGGGTGGCTCTTGGCTAGCAGTGTGCTTGGGGTGGCACTTGGCTGGCGGTGTGGGTGGGGTGGCGCTTGGCTGGTGGTGTGGGTGGGGTGGCCCTTGGCTGGCGGTGTGCGTGGGGTGGCGCTTGGCTGGCGGTGTGGGTGGGGTGGCGCTTGGCTGGCGGTGTGGGTAGGGTGACGCTTGGCTGCCGGTGTGGGTGGGGTGGCGCTTGGCTCGTGGTGCCAGCCAAACGCCAGTCCACTCACTCATCAGCTGGTGTGATAGCTGTATCAGGCATGTGGGCGTATGAAAGTGATGGGCCCTTAACTGGCGCTGTCTGTCGATGCAAGTCTTGTAATGTTCTGGGCCCGTTGCTGGCGGCGTGAATGGTCTTGTGCATGTCATGTATGAAAGGTGTGTGAATGGACTGTAAAGCGGTTGGTGCCTTTCCGTGGCTTTACAGCTCACGAGCTGTGAGTCATTGGTTCCGTTTTTTGGCCTTTCAGTTATTACCAGTGCATTTCACTTTTGTGAAATCTCTTGTTAATAAAATTTGATCTACTGAACATTCACTCACCCTTGTGCCAAATCCAACCAGTATGTGTGGTACAAATGACAAAACCTGCTCAGCTGTAATCAGGCGTTGCAGCACACTTGAGACACGCTAGGTGTCTCAGGTGGGACCCCAATGATGAAGCATGCCACCAACTTGGTTGGTGGGTGGAGGATCTTTTTCACATAACCTAAGTGTGTTTCTTTTCACAATTTTAGTGTTTGGCACATCACAGATGTATGTGGACACATCAAAATGATATATTACAAAACTACCTGTGTTTGGGGGGGAGAGGCCACCTATGTTTTTGGTCCTCGGTGCGGAATTCATCTAGGGAAACATACCAAACCCAGACATTTTTTTAAACTAGACACCCCAAGAAGTGCAGGGAGATGAGGCTTGCGTGGATCCCCCAACATTTTCTTACCCAGACGCCTCTGCAAACCGCAAAATTTGCTTAAAAAAAGCATATTTTCCTGACTTTTGTTTGTACGATCACCGCTCCAGCACAAAATTCCTACTCCCCAGCGTTCCCCTCAGTCTCCCAAGTAAAATGACACCTCACTTGTGTGGGTCCCCAAAGCAGAGTCAGACTAAAGATGTATAAAAGAAGAATATGTCCTTATCAACTCGCTGTGCTATCCCCTCTATCTCTACAAGTTGTTGGCCTTATTCTGTTGCAGGCACCTGGCCCACCCACACAAGTGAGGTATCATTTTTATCGGGGACTTGGGGGAGCGCTGGGTGGAAGGAAATATGTGGCTCCTCTCTGATTCGAGAACTTTCTGTCACCAAAATGTGAGGAAAATGTGTTTTTTTAGCCAAATTTTGAGGTTTGCAAAGGATTCTGGGTAGCAGAACCTGGTCAGAGCCCCACATGTCACCCCATCTTGGGTTCCCCTAGGCCTCTAGTTTTCAAAAATGCACAGGTTTGGTAGGTTTCCCTAGGTGCCGGCTGAGCTAGGGGCCAAAATCTACAGGTAGGCACTTTGCAAAAAACACCTCTGTTTTATGTAAAAAAAAAAATGGGATGTGTCCAAGTTGTGTTCTGGGCCATTTCCTTTCGTGGGCGCTAGGCCTACCCACACAAGTGAGGTATCATTTTTATCGGGAGACTTGGAGGAACGCTGGGTGGAAGGAAATTTGTGGCTCCTCTCAGATTCCAGAGCCTTCTGTCACCGAAATTTGAGGAAAATGTGTTTTGTTAGCCAAATTTTGAGGTTTGCAAAGGATTCTGGGTAACAGAACCTGGTCAGAGCCCCACAAGTCACCCCATCTTGGATTCCCCTAAGTCTCTAGTGTTAAGAAATGCACAGGTTTGGTAGGTTTCCCTAGGTGCCGGCTGAGCTAGAGGGCAAAATCTACAGGTAGGCACTTTGCAAAAAAAACACCTCTGTTTTCTGTCAAAAATGTTGATGTGTCCACGTTGTGTTTTGGGGCATTTCGTGTCGCGGGCGCTAGGCCTACCCACACAAGTGAGGTATTATTTTTATCGGGAGACTTGGGGGAACATAGATTAGCAGAACAACTGTTATTGCCCCTTGTCTTTCTCTACATTTTTTCCTTCCAAAAATAAGAGAGTGCGTAAAAAAGACGTCTATTTGAGAAATGCCCTGTAATTCACATGCTGGTATGGTCACCCCGGAATTCAGAGATGTGCAAATAACCACTGCTCCTCAACACCTTATCTTGTGCCCATTTTGGAAATACAAAGGTTTTCTTGATAGCTATTTTTCACTCTTCATATTTCAGCAAATGAATTGTTGTATACCCGGAATAGAATGAAAATGCACTGCAGGGTGCAGCTCATTTATTGGCTCTGGGTACCTAGGGTTCTTGATGAACCTACAAGCCCTATATATTCCCGCAATCAGAGGAGTCCAGAAGATTTAACGGTATATTGCTTTCGAACTTCTGACATTGCAGGAAAAAGTTACAGAGTAAAACGTAGAGAAAAATTGGTGTTTGTTTCACCTCAAATTCCATATTTTTCTTTTTCAGTTGTTATTTTCTGTAGGAAACCCTTGTAGGATCTATACAAATTACCCCTTGGTGAATTCAGAATGTTGTCTACTTTTCAGAAATGTTTAGGTTTCTGGGATCCAGCATTGGTTTCACACCCATTTCTGTCACTGAATGGAAGGAGGCTGAAAGCACAAAAAATTGTAAAAATGGAGTATGTCCCAGTACAATGCCAAATTTGTGTTGAAAAATTGGGTTTACTGATTCAAGTCTGCCTGTTCCTGAAGACTGGGAAGCTGGTGATTTTAGCACCGCAAACCCTTTGTTGATGCCATTTTCAGGGAAAAACCACAAGCCTTCTTCTCAAGTCACTTTTTCCCATTTCTTTGAAAAAAACGAAATTTTCACTGTATTTTGTCTAATTTCTTGGCCTCCTTCAGGGGAACCCACAAAGTCTGGATACCTCTAGAATCCCTAGGATGTTGGAAAAAAAGGACGCAAATTTGGCTTGGCTAGCTTATGTGGACAAAAAGTTATGAGGGACTAAGTGCGAACTGCCTCAAATAGCCAAAAAAATGCCTGGCACAGGAGGGGGAAAAGCCCTGGCAGCGAAGGGGTTAAACAGTAAAATGATTAAAAGCACAAAGGAGAGACTCAATATCACCATAACAAATACAAATAGAACACACACTTTTAAAAACAGGAAGGATCAATATAAAAAGTATAAGACTACACTAATACCCCTCTGCCAAAATGTGTGGACAACATCAATCGATCAATCACAAAATTTGAATTTTGACTTTCAATTCTTTACAATGAGTTTTCATTGCAGAGCTGACCCAACAACAGTAAAAGTAACAGGTAATGGAATAGTGTCCACAAACCGTGGTTATCAATCAAGATATTTCAAAGTAGCATTATAAACCATCTGTATTCATTTAGGCCCTCATTATGACATTGGCGGTAAGTCCCGCTTACCGCCATGCTGACTGCCAACATACCGCGACTGTGGCGGTATACCGCTACGCGTATTATGACCCACACCTGTAAGTCCGCCACTATACAGACACACACACAAGTCAGCCACACCAAAGGTCAGTGATAAACTGGCTGTAGCAAAACCCACACTGTTACGCCAACAGAACTACACCCACAGCATTATGACCCATGAGTCACTGCAGCGGACATTCAACTGCGGTAAACCATTGGCGGTACAAACCACAGAGCTCAAAATACACACAGCCTAACAAAACAACACCACATTGGTCAATTTAAATAACACACATCTGCCACACATACACATACACACACCACACCCACACACCCACACCACTGTAAAGCACACACCCACATTACCCACAACCCTTTATCACAACAAACAATTTACAACAGAGAGACATGCCAGGAGCACCCACAGAACGAGAGCCACAGAACACCATCACCCATTCACCATCCACACACCTCACAGCACACACCCCAACACATCACCCCACACACACTCACACACACCACACACTCTACACCCATGGCACCACAAAGACACGCCAGATTCTCTGAGGAGGAGCTAAGGGTCATGGTGGAGGAAATAATCCGGGTAGAGCCATAGCTATTCGGATCACAGGTGCAGCAGACATCCATTGCAAGGAAGATGGAGCTATGGCAGAGAGTCGTGGACAGGGTCAACGCTGTGGGACAGCACCCAAGAACCAGGGATGACATCGGGAAGAGGTGGAATGACCTACGGGGGAAGGTCATTCCGTGGTTGCAAGACACCAGATAGCAGTAGAGAGGACTGGCTGTGGACCCCCACTTCTTCCCCCACAACTAACAACATGGGAGGAGCAAGTCTTGGCAATAATGTATCCTGAGGGCCTGGCAGGAGTAGCAGGAGGACTGGACTATGGTAAGTCAAATCTTTACTACTTTCACCCCCCTACCCGCATGCCATCACATACCCCTACCCCCACCCTCACCCAAACTCCCATCAATCCACCACCTCCCATACACCCCACCATCACAACCCACCCCTCCCACAACCAAGCTCTGCATGCAACACCAATGCATGGACACCCATCACCACAGCATGCACAGTAGTGACAATCACTTAGCCAACCAAATTACACACAAGCCAAATAATAACAACCACAGAGGGAAACACACCCATGCACCATGTGTCAAACCCAGAAACAATAACACTGCATTTACATACCCACAGGACCCCCACACAATGTCAGCAGCAACATCCAGTCCACCCCCAGAAGAGGCCCACAGTGATGACAGCAGATCTTCACGCCTGGATGTGAATGACCAACCTGGCCCATTTGGGATCTCTGGACAGTCGGTTACCCAGCCACAGTGCCATACCACCACAGAGCCTCCCCCTCAGGAAACACCACCACAGCACCCACCCAGCGGGCCCATATCACTGTCCCCAGGACACGTCAATCACCAGTGTGTCCACCACTACAGGCACCCCAGGCAACCTCACAAACACAGGACGATCAGAGACCTGGGGCCAGTGGCAGTGGGCACACAGTTCGGGGGAAAGAGGAACAGGACAACAGGAAAGCTGGGAGGACTGCTGTGCAACAAGGGGATGACAGGCCAAGGGAACCGACCCTCCACGAGGCACTTGCAGGGATCCTGGGAGCATACCACCATTCCCAGGAGACCATGGGCCAGATACTGGCTAAGTTGCAGGAGACCCAGTGTCTGCAGGAGAGACAGTACCTGGGTGGAAAATGGGTTATTGGTAGGGCAGGTAGGTACCTACACCTAGCAACAAGCCACAAACCTCCACATAAGTACAGTTAGGTCTCAGTAAATTAATCCCAGCTCTACCCTTGGTAGCTTGGCATCGAGCGTCAAGGCTTAACTTAGGAGACAAAGTGTAAAGCATTCAAATATCACAAAACAGTAATTAAATAAAACACAGGAAACAGTTTAAAAATCCAAAACCAATTTATAAAAATAGCTTATATTTTTATCTTTAAAATGACACAAAAACGATTAAAATCGGTTCAGGGGAACCGGAGATATGAATTTTTAAAGTATTATTATTTTCTAGCGCTTAGAAACAAAAAGCGCCAATCGGGTCATCTGGTTGCACCAGGACCGGGGCAAAGTCAAACTTTCAGGCTGACCGCGATGGAGCCCTGCTCGGCTACAAGTCGCGGGAGGCCTCGGTTAAAAAGTTACCTTCTGACTTAGTCTCTTTTTTGATGTTTTTCTTCCCCGGGACGAACCTGCCAGTTGGATCCGACCTCCTGGAGCCCTTGTCCGGATACGCGAAGTCGGTTTCCTCGGTGGTGATTTTTACCTTCGGACTTAGTCGTTTTTTCGAGATGAAAATCCTTCGACCGGGGTAAACCTGGATCTTGATCCGACGTCCGTGGAGCCCTTCTCGGATACGATGGCTGGAAGGTCCCGGTCAACTTTTTACGTTCGGACTTAGTCTCTTTTTTAGATGTTTTTCTTTACCGGGACGAACCACGAAGTCAGGTCGGGTCGCGGTTGAGGCAAGCCGGCTAGAATTTCCGCGTCGGGTCGGTCACTTTATGGAGCTTTTTTTCAAAAATTCTCCAATCTTTTCCAAACTTCTGGGGCTTCACCCAGATGTTCTTTTAAGGTTCTTTTGGGGTCCACAGCTCACCCCAAGGGTCCAGAAGTTCTGTGATGGTCCTTGGGAAGTGCGGACTTCAACTCCCAGAATACACCTGGCGCAAACTCCTTTTTGGCCACTGGACAGTGGTCAGCTGGTCACTTTTTCAGGAGTTGGTGCAGGGGACTCTGGATAGCAATTTTTCACCTGTAGCAAACAGGGAGTCCCTCCTTGAACCAGTGGAAGCCAGGCAAAGTCCTTCTTGTGGTGAAGCCCAAGTGTGCAGCTGGTGCAGTCTTTCTGAGTGCAGGGTCCAGGTGCAGGCCAGGGGTCCAGCAGGGCAGTCCTTCTTCTCCTTGTAGTTCCTTCTTCTTGAAATTTGGTGGGGATCTGAGGTGTGGGTGCAGGTCTGCCAGTTTTATCCTTGCTCCTGGGTGAAAAGCAGGGGGGCCCTGGTTCTCCAATCAGGGACAGGGTCGTCCCCCTGTGATGACCACTTCCTGGGAAGTGTGGCAAAAATCCATCCCAGAAGGCAACAGTCTCTAAAAATCCAACATGGATGAATCTGATTTTTGGAGGTTACATCAGGCTGAGCCCACCCACTGGTGTGGCTAAAAATCATAAACACACCCCTCTCCTGCCCTCTCCTAATCTAATCAAGGGGGCACCTAGCTGTCTGGGGTTGCAGGATGTGGGGGTGTTGCTGGGTGCTGCAAATGTCCTTCTCTGCCTTTGAAGACCAGTTTGGCAGCCCTCCCCCTTCCTGCCTCACCATCTGCTGAGGGGAGATTCTCTCCCCCAAGCACATTCCTTTGTGTGAAGTCTGGCCACTTCACACCTCATCAAGGTAGCCTGGCAGAAGCTGCTGCAGGCTGGCCAATCAGAGCACAGCAGCAAAAACAATACAGAGCTGAAATTGGCAACTTTTTAGGTAAAGTCTAAACTTTTTACCTGAACTAGTTATATTAAATCCAACAACTGGAAGTTGTGGGATTTATTATAACAATCAATTTGATACCAAATTCTTGGTATGTAACATTTAAGGAGACTTTAAAATTTAAAATAAAGTCTGCCCATTCTAGCCTATGAAGGCCATTTACTTCAATGAGGGAAAAACGAATTTGGCTGTTTTTACCTCACCAGGGCTTATAAATCTATTTTTATAAAGTCCCTGCTTATAGTTACATGGCACCCAGCCCTAGGGGCACATAGGGCACACCTTAGGGGTGACTTATATGTAAAAATAAGGTAGTTTAAGACTTTGGAAGTACCTTTAATTCCAAAGTCGAATTTGCATATAACTTTAATTTAAAAGCAGCCAGCAAGGCAGGCTTGCTTTTAAAATGACATTGGGCACCTCAGCAATGCACCTAGGTGTGCACCACCTATGCTGTGGTCCCTAAACCTACATGCCCTACCATATACTAGGGACTTATAGGTAGGTTAACTTAGCCAATTATAATTAGCCTAATTTGCATATCCATTTTACACAGAGCACAGGCCCTGGGACTGGTTAGCAGTACCCAGGGCACCATCAGAGTCAGGAAAACACCAGCATAAAGTCGAAAATGGGGGCAAAAAGTTATGGGGCCTCTGCAATCAGCCCTAGTTTCTCACACAACCCCCCCAGCCCACACGCCCAGGAGACTCAGCCCAACCCTGGGAGAGTCTTCCTGGCTTGTTAGGCGAGGAAGACAGTGAAGAAAACTGGCTGTCCCTTTGCAGGGCCTACTCTGCCTTATATCCTCCTGTCAGGGTCACTCCCTCTGGGTAGTGAAGCCATCCCAACAGTAAAAGGACCCAACTCAAACTGAAACTTCCCTCTAGGGGGTCTTCCTCCTCTCTCTCTGCCAACTTGGGTAGTGAGGTGCCCACCTCCCCTACTCCTAACTTTGCTAGGGCAACACCTAGCTTACCCAAAGAGGTCACCCAACACTTGAGCAACCCCACCATGACCAACAGGGTCAGGGGGCCTACTTTGCTATTGGCCTTGGGGTCTGCCTCCCAGGCCAAGTACAGTGCTGCCAGGAAGGCTAGCACCCAGCAGAGGCTACTGACAGCTGTCAGTACCCAGAACCACACCCTAAGCTCTCCACTGACAGGTGGCTGAGCTGCTTTAGGGGCAACTTTGGGGTCCTGGCACCCCTCTTGCTGTCTAGAGTGGGGGGCTACCACCTCCTGTGGCAGACACCCTCCTTCCACTCTCCCTTCTGTCAGTGCAGGGGCAACACCTTGCATCTGGACAGCTGCCTGACTACTCAGGATTTCCTTGGGGTCAGGTGAGGCCTCACCAGTGCCAACTCTGGGCTCCCCCCTTACTGGGGCAGAAGGCCCTTGGCTCCGTGGAACTCTCTTTAAGAGTGGCCTACCCTTTCTTTTCTTCTTTCCTTTTCTTGGGGACCCCTGTCTCCTAACTGTAGGGACTGACTCCCCAGGACTTTGGGTTGGGGGGGCGCCCTGGGCGACCACCCCATCTGTGACCAGACTCACCTCTGGGAGGTCATTGCCCAGGATACAATCTAGGGGGAGGTCAGCACTGACTACCACCCTAATCCAGTCAAGGATACCCTCCCTCTCTAGGGGAACTATGGCTACAGGTTTGGAGGTGACCTCCCCTGTGGCTATCCTGACTTTCTTTGTTTTTCCTGGGACATACATGTCTGGCGTCACTAACCGGTCACTCACTATAGTGTGACTGGCACAGGTGTCCCTCAGGCCAGTGGTAGGGATCCCATTCACTTGAATGTGGTGGAAGTGCCTACTCCCACCCTCAGGGATCACCAGCTTACCATCTGGTCCTGTCTCCCAGCACAATGCTAGGAGGACTTCATCATCTGAGGAATCCTCCTCTATGGCTACACTGGACAGCCCAGTGCTAACCACCTTCCTTGGACAGGCTGCATCTCCTCTGAAGTGACCTGTCTGCTGACATTCAAAGCAAGCCCTACTGTCCAAGAGTTTTTTTAACCCTGGGTCTCCCTGTCTCTGCTTGTCAGAGTGGGAGTGGGATTTACTCTCCTCCTTCTTAGGGTTCTGGGGTACAGAGGGAGTCTCTGTGGTGGGCTTACCACCTCCCTCCTTAGGTTTTTGGGGACCTGTCCCCCCCCTCTTGGAGTCTCCCCCCTGGGACTTGACAACCACCCTGGTTCTCAACCACTCATCAGCTGCCTCCCCTAGCTCTCTAGGGTTGGTCTGCTTAGAGTCCACTAGATGCTGGCGTAACCTTTCTTGGGTACAATTGGTCAAGATGTGCTCTCTCATGATCAGATTGTATAACCCCTCATAAGTATCTACTTTGTTACCAATAATCCAGCCCTCTAGTGCCTTTAGTGAAATGTCCACAAAGTCAACCCAAGACTGGGTACTGACCTTCTGGGTGTCCCTGAACTTCATTCTATATTGCTCTGGGGTCAGACCAAACTTCTTGGCTAAGCACCTCTTCATACTAGGGTATGAATCTGCCTCCTCCCCCCTTAAGGTCAGAAGCCTATCCCTCCCTGAGTTGGGGACCAACTCCCACAAAAGTGAACCCCAGTATTGAGGCCTAACCCTTCTCATTTGGAGTGCCCTCTCAAAGGCCCCCAGCCACTTATCTATGTCATCCCCCTCTACATAAGCAGGAACTACCCCCTTGGGTAATCTGGGGCAAACTCCCCCACCCATGGACACCTCAGCTTCTTTATCGCTGCTTCCATCTCTTTTCTCTTTGTATGCCCACTTTTTCTTTTCTAGGGCCAGCTTCTCTGCTTCCAAAGCTATGTATGCTAGCTGGGCCTCCAGCTCTCTTTCTCTGATGGATGGGTTCTCTCCTCCTGAAAGGACCCCCTTCCCACCACTAGCTTTGGATCTGCCCCTAGTGACTGTATTTACGGAGGACCGTTCTTCCTCGTCCTCACTTAGGGTCAGATGCCTTCCCTCCCCTGAGTGGTTAGAGCTTGCATCCTCCCTTCTTTCTCCCTCCTCTGGAGCTTCTTCTGACTCTACCTCTTGGGCCTCAGCCCATGCTGTCAGGGATGTGATCAGGATTTGCTTCCTGAGATCAGTGGTTGCAGGCAACCCTCTTTCAATACACAACACCCTAAGCTGGACTACTGTCAGTGTGGGTAGGCTAGCCAGATCAAGCTCCATGGTTCCCTAGTTTTGTGTCAACAAAAACTTTTTGCAAAAATTGGAAACAAGAATCAGAAAAATTACAAAAATTCAATAATTGAAATTAATCCAAATTAAAAATAAAATTTTTTTTTGCACTAGGACAATTTAAAGGATTTTTAATTTGTTTTACCTAAAACTGTAACGTGATATTGAACACAAGTACAGGATCCCGTCGCTGCTTCCAATTATGTTGGAAAATGGGTTATTGGTAGGGCAGGTAGGTACCTACACCTAGCAACAAGCCACAAACCTCCACATAAGTACAGTTAGGTCTCAGTAAATTAATCCCAGCTCTACCCTTGGTAGCTTGGCATCGAGCGTCAAGGCTTAACTTAGGAGACAAAGTGTAAAGCATTCAAATATCACAAAACAGTAATTAAATAAAACACAGGAAACAGTTTAAAAATCCAAAACCAATTTATAAAAATAGCTTATATTTTTATCTTTAAAATGACACAAAAACGATTAAAATCGGTTCAGGGGAACCGGAGATATGAATTTTTAAAGTATTATTATTTTCTAGCGCTTAGAAACAAAAAGCGCCAATCGGGTCATCTGGTTGCACCAGGACCGGGGCAAAGTCAAACTTTCAGGCTGACCGCGATGGAGCCCTGCTCGGCTACAAGTCGCGGGAGGCCTCGGTTAAAAAGTTACCTTCTGACTTAGTCTCTTTTTTGATGTTTTTCTTCCCCGGGACGAACCTGCCAGTTGGATCCGACCTCCTGGAGCCCTTGTCCGGATACGCGAAGTCGGTTTCCTCGGTGGTGATTTTTACCTTCGGACTTAGTCGTTTTTTCGAGATGAAAATCCTTCGACCGGGGTAAACCTGGATCTTGATCCGACGTCCGTGGAGCCCTTCTCGGATACGATGGCTGGAAGGTCCCGGTCAACTTTTTACGTTCGGACTTAGTCTCTTTTTTAGATGTTTTTCTTTACCGGGACGAACCACGAAGTCAGGTCGGGTCGCGGTTGAGGCAAGCCGGCTAGAATTTCCGCGTCGGGTCGGTCACTTTATGGAGCTTTTTTTCAAAAATTCTCCAATCTTTTCCAAACTTCTGGGGCTTCACCCAGATGTTCTTTTAAGGTTCTTTTGGGGTCCACAGCTCACCCCAAGGGTCCAGAAGTTCTGTGATGGTCCTTGGGAAGTGCGGACTTCAACTCCCAGAATACACCTGGCGCAAACTCCTTTTTGGCCACTGGACAGTGGTCAGCTGGTCACTTTTTCAGGAGTTGGTGCAGGGGACTCTGGATAGCAATTTTTCACCTGTAGCAAACAGGGAGTCCCTCCTTGAACCAGTGGAAGCCAGGCAAAGTCCTTCTTGTGGTGAAGCCCAAGTGTGCAGCTGGTGCAGTCTTTCTGAGTGCAGGGTCCAGGTGCAGGCCAGGGGTCCAGCAGGGCAGTCCTTCTTCTCCTTGTAGTTCCTTCTTCTTGAAATTTGGTGGGGATCTGAGGTGTGGGTGCAGGTCTGCCAGTTTTATCCTTGCTCCTGGGTGAAAAGCAGGGGGGCCCTGGTTCTCCAATCAGGGACAGGGTCGTCCCCCTGTGATGACCACTTCCTGGGAAGTGTGGCAAAAATCCATCCCAGAAGGCAACAGTCTCTAAAAATCCAACATGGATGAATCTGATTTTTGGAGGTTACATCTGGCTGAGCCCACCCACTGGTGTGGCTAAAAATCATAAACACACCCCTCTCCTGCCCTCTCCTAATCTAATCAAGGGGGCACCTAGCTGTCTGGGGTTGCAGGATGTGGGGGTGTTGCTGGGTGCTGCAAATGTCCTTCTCTGCCTTTGAAGACCAGTTTGGCAGCCCTCCCCCTTCCTGCCTCACCATCTGCTGAGGGGAGATTCTCTCCCCCAAGCACATTCCTTTGTGTGAAGTCTGGCCACTTCACACCTCATCAAGGTAGCCTGGCAGAAGCTGCTGCAGGCTGGCCAATCAGAGCACAGCAGCAAAAACAATGCAGAGCTGAAATTGGCAACTTTTTAGGTAAAGTCTAAACTTTTTACCTGAACTAGTTATATTAAATCCAACAACTGGAAGTTGTGGGATTTATTATAACAATCAATTTGATACCAAATTCTTGGTATGTAACATTTAAGGAGACTTTAAAATTTAAAATAAAGTCTGCCCATTCTAGCCTATGAAGGCCATTTACTTCAATGAGGGAAAAACGAATGTGGCTGTTTTTACCTCACCAGGGCTTATAAATCTATTTTTATAAAGTCCCTGCTTATAGTTACATGGCACCCAGCCCTAGGGGCATATAGGGCACACCTTAGGGGTGACTTATATGTAAAAATAAGGTAGTTTAAGACTTTGGAAGTACCTTTAATTCCAAAGTCGAATTTGCATATAACTTTAATTTAAAAGCAGCCAGCAAGGCAGGCTTGCTTTTAAAATGACATTGGGCACCTCAGCAATGCACCTAGGTGTGCACCACCTATGCTGTGGTCCCTAAACCTACATGCCCTACCATATACTAGGGACTTATAGGTAGGTTAACTTAGCCAATTATAATTAGCCTAATTTGCATATCCATTTTACACAGAGCACAGGCCCTGGGACTGGTTAGCAGTACCCAGGGCACCATCAGAGTCAGGAAAACACCAGCATAAAGTGGAAAATGGGGGCAAAAAGTTATGGGGCCTCTGCAATCAGCCCTAGTTTCTCACACTGGGGATCAAGGAGGACCTAAAGGACATCCACACCACCCTGGTCACCATTGCAGGGGTGCTGGCAGACATGGCTAACACCATGAGGGAGGCAGTGGCACACCAGCGGGCCCCTGACACTAGCCACACTGATGAACAGCCCTCTGCCAACACTAGAGGACAGGAGGCCCCGCCACAGGAGCAGCAGGCCACCAGCACCCCACCCCCTGCAAAAGGAGAACCACCCTGCAAATGGTCCCTGTGATGCAGGCAGAAGCCAGAGAACATTGCCAAGACCCGCACCAGGAAATAAGACTCCCCTGATAGTCACCCTTCTGTCCCACACTGTCACCCTGTCCACCTTGAACTGCCATTGCTCCACTTCCTATGCCCCTTGGACAATGCATCTGTGATACCAATAGATTCTACCCTATTATGGACTCTCCTCCACCATCACCCGAGCCTATTGCACATCCCCATTTACTTCTCAGCACTGAAATAAACACCCTTAGAATGATCATGTATGGAGTATGTCAAATGATTTAAGGATGTAGTTGTTTAACAATCTGTAGACATTGCAAATAGACAGTACAGTTATATAAACATAGTTATGAGCTGTAATGTGTTTCAGTCAATACACCAGAAGCCTCTGGAGGGCACAAATATCTGCAAATAGACATGTTAAAGGGTACAATAAGTGGGCTGTGTAGTGGGAACAGCAGCCAGCCAGAAAAAATCACTTCACAAAACAGCAATGGAAGGTGAGATTACAGTGTCTTACCTGTGTGTCCCTGGAAGTACTGTTGCATTATAATTGCTCTGTTGTCCACATCCTCTTCCTCTGCCTCCTCTTCATCACTGTCCACAGGCTCCACCGCTGCCACACGACAATCTCCAGCCTCATCATCCTACAGAAAAGGCACCTGGCGTCTCAAGGCCAGGTTGTGCAACATGCAACAGTGATCTGGCAGACCTTCCTGGGTGAGTAGCACAGGGATCTACCTGTCAGATGGAGGCACCTGAACCTGTCCTTCAGGAGGCCAAAGGATCGCTCAATGATCTTCCTTGTTTGACCATGTGCCTCATAGTAAGGTTCCTCTGCCCTTGTCCTGGCATTTCTCACTGGGGTCAGTAGCCATGAGAGGTTGGGGTAACTAGAGTCACCTGCAAATACCGAGGGATATCATTTAGCCAGACACTCACCCTTATGGCCAACCCCACACCCATATACCAACATCCACTGGGTGGGGACCATGGGCTTACCTATTAGCCACACCGGGTGCCTCTGGAGTTGAGCCATCACATATGGGATGTTGCTATTCCTCAGGATATAGGCATCATGCACAGACCCAGGATACTTTGCATTCACATGGGAGATGCACATTCATAGGGTGAAATCTCTTTTGATTTCTGATCACCTGTTCACTTCTCCGGGGGGGGCAAAGGCAATATGTGTACCATCAATAGCACCAATGATGTTGGGGATATGTCCCAGTGCATACAAGTCAGCCTTCACTGTGGCCAAATCCTCCAACTGGGGGAATACGATGTAGCTGCGCATGTGTTTCATCAGGGCAGACAACACTCTGGTCAGCATGTCTGAGAACATAGGCTGTGACATCCCTGATGCCATGGCCACTGTCCCTTGGAAGGACAACTTGCCAGGAAATGGAGCACTGACAGGACCTGCACTAGAGGGGGGATTCCTGTGGGGTGGTGGATAGCTGCGATCAGGTCTGGCTCCAATTGGGCACACAGCTCTTGGATTGTGGCCCTATCAAGTCTGTAGGTGAGGATAATGTGCCTGTCCTCCATTGTTGCCAGGTCCACCAGCGGTCTGTACACAGAGTTATGTCTCCATCTCCTATTCATCTGCAGTGGTTGAACCCCAGGGTGAAAAACGGTGTGCAGATGGTCATAGTCATACATATCCTCAGAGTAAAATGCCTTGCATGTTGTGACAGAAACAGTATGTGAACGTGCATTTCCGCTAATGTGCCTCTGTGTGCTGTGACGCAGTTAGGTGCCATAGCCTGTTCTCCCCTGAAATGGCGGCCGCCTGACCTGTGTGGAGGGACAAGTGGAAATGAGGTAATTCCGCTGCCGTTGTGCACTGTTGTGAGAGGCCTTGCAACACCTCATTGGTTATCATTGGGCCCTATGGATTCCAGTAGCCAATGGTGATGTACGTCGGCGGTGACCGCCATTTTCTATCTGTTCACTCACTTCCTACATGCCCTTCAACAGGAGAGGACCTTCAGTGCAAGTGTCTGGAAGCGAGTGTCTGGGGAAAGGCCCCCTGCCTTCACTTCGCAGGAGTTGGAGAGACTGGTGGATGGGGTCCTACCCCAGTACCGTTGAATTTATGGCCCTCAAGACCAACAGGTGAGTGCACTGTGAGCACGATGCATGGGGCATGAATGCATGGAGTGCTGTGTGTGCAAGCCCCATGTAAGTGGGGGGTGGCTGAGGGGTCCTGGGCAGAGTACTGCATGTCTGGTGGTCAATGTCTGTGCGTAAGGGGATTGGAGGGATATGGTGGGCCATGAGTGTGACAGGCCAGATGGTATGACTAATACCTTTTTTCTATGTATCTTTTTCTGCAGGTCAGTTCCCATCAGAAAAAGGGTATTTGGTGTGCCATCGTCAAGGAAGTGTGGACCCTGGGGGTCTTTGACAGGCAGAGCACCCACTTTTGCAAACGGTGGGAGGACCTGCGCCGCTGGGCAAGGAAGAAGGCAGAGGCCCAGCTGGGGATGGCCTCCCAATGAGGAAGGGGTGCCCGTCGTACCCTGACCCCTCTGATGTTCCGCATCCTAGCAGTGGCCTATCCAAAGTTAGATGGGTGCTTGAAGGCATCACAGCAGCCACAAGGGGGTGAGTACAGTTTCAGATTCAGAAAATTGCACATGTTGAGGTGTTATCTGGTGGGGGATGTGGGTCTGTGGGTGACCCTTGGCCAGAAAGAACATGGCAGGGTAGGTTCCATGATGGGCAGGGTCTGATGCACTCCAACCCCAAATATGCTAGTGGGCATCTCCTACTGGAAAGGGTCCTGTGTGTTTCAGCTGTGCTGCTATTGGCATTAGGCATTGTACTCCATGGCCTGGGGACTTGCATTGCAACTGGTAGCGCATGCCCTAGTGCGTGGGGCTGTTCCCTGTGTGTTGCGTATGCCAACATTGGTGTTGTTGCTAGCATTGACCAAGAGTATCCTCTGTCTCTCCCCCCCTTTTTGTTTTGTCACCCTGCCCTTGTGTGCATTAGCATCATCTGGCGGAGGAGCAGGGGCACAGGCGACGGAGGGAGCTGCATCATACATGGCCCAGGAGGCCGAATCCACCGACGGTGAGGGCACCAGTGGGACGGAGGGCGAGGGGAGCACCACAGTGGAGACTGGAGGGGACAGTTCTGACAGCGACACCTCCTCCGATGGAAGCTCCCTGGCAATGATTGACACCTCTGAGGGCACCCCAACTACAGGTACAGCTGCCACCCTCCATACCGGCAACGCCCTCCCAGCAGCCTCTCAGCGTGTTTCCCGTGCCCGCTAACCCAGGAGGGTGGGCATCTCCTTCGCCCCAGGCACCTCAAGCCCTGCCCCAGTCAGCCCTGCTGCCCTCAGTGAGGAGTCTATTGACCTCCTGCAATCCATCTCTGTGGGCCAGTCAACCATACTGAAAGCCATCCAGGGTCTGGCAGGGCATTTGCAACAAACAAATGCATTCCTGGAGGGCATTCACTCTGGTGTGGCGGCCCAACAGAGATCATTCCAGGCTCTGGCCAACTCCCTGATGGCAGCCACTGTCCCTATCTCTAGCCTCCCCCCTACAACTTCCTCTACCCAGTCCCATTACTCTCAACCCCAACCTATCCCAAGCACACCTTCAGACCAGCATGCACCCAAATCAGCACACAGAAGTGGATCAGGCAAACACAAGCACCACACTTCATCCCACAGGCACTCAGACAAGCACCATCCAGATGCAGACACACCAACATCCATTGCCTCCACTGTGTCCCCCTCCTCCTCGTCGTCCACCTCCCTCCCAGTAGCGTCTACACTCACACCTGCATGCACTACATCCTCATCCACAATCCCCCTCACCATCACGCCTATCACTACATGCCCCTCACTGGCAGTCACCACCTCCACATTCATGCAGACGTCCCCTGTGTCTTCTCCCACTGTGTCTGTGCCCCCTCCTCCCAAGGTACACAAATGCAAGCACTAAGACACCCAACACCCATCCACATCATGACAGCATCCAGCCCATGCACCTGCACCCAAACACAGCAGACGACACCCCCCACCACCACTCCCTTATCTCCCAAACCGTCACCCTCTTCCAGCCCCAGTGTCCCTAAAAAGCTTTTCCTCTCCACCCTTGACCTATTCCCTGCCCCTCTCCCCCGGTCCTTTACTTCAGGCCAGGGTGGTCAGGACCCAGGCTAGCACCTCAGCCACCCAGTCCACGGCCACTGTTGTTTCTGCAGCCACTGCAGTTGTGAGAGGCAATGTGAAGACACCAGTCCACACAGCCACTGTGCCTGCACCAGTTGCCAAGGGAAAAAATGGAGCACCAGCTGGCAACCGCAAGGAGGCACTGCCAGCTGGCAAACGCATGGAGGCACCACCAGCTGGCAGAAGCAAGGAGGCACCACCAGCTGGCAGAAGCAAGGAGGCACCACTAGCTGGCAAGGATAGGAAGAGAACACCAGCTGGCAAGGACAGGAAGGGAACACCAGCTGCCAAGGACAAAAAGGGAACACCAGCTGCCAAGGACAGGAAGGGAACACCAGCTGCCAAGGACAGGAAGGGAACACCATCTGTCAAGGACAATGAGAAAGGCACATACGCCGCAGGCAGGATGGATATGGAGCCTAGTGTTGGAGCAGCATCTGGGCACACAACACCAGCCATGGCACTTCAGCCATCCGAGGTTACGAGGGAAAGGCTGGAGCCTCCCCGCACCACCACCAGCCCAGCCGCCAGCACCGCCACCAGCACCGCCACCAGCACCACCACCAGCACCACTGCCACCACCACTGCCAGCAGCAGCCCCAGTGGGCAGCCGTCCGAGGCTCCGGGGAAGGGCTGGAGCCTCCACCCACCACAGGCAGCACCGCCTTGCACCCTCCAAGATCTACATCACAGGCACTAATCCCGCTCCAGAACCAGTGCAAGAAGGCATTCACTCACCCCCTCCTTGCCAAGATGAAGCACACCGGGCACAAAGCCCCCTCCGGAATCAGTGGAAGAAGGCATCCACTCACCCCCTCCTTGCAAGGATGAAGCACACTGGTCACAAAGCACCCTCCAGAACCAGTTGAAGAAGCCATCCACTTACCCCCTCCTTGCCAGGATGAAGCACACTGGGCAAAAAGCCCCCTCCAGAACCAGTGGGCAAACCACCCACTTGAGAGACTGTGGATTTGCACTCCCCAGGACCAAGCAGTGGGCAAACCACCCACTAGAGAGACTGTGGCTTTGCACTCCCCAGGACCAGGCATGTGGGCAAACCACCCACTAGAGAGACTGTGCTTTGCACTCCCCAGGACCAAGCAGTGGGCAAACCACCCACTAGAGAGACTGTGCTTTACACTCCCCAGGACCAAGCAGTGGGCATGTAGCCCCCTCCAGGAGAAGTGGCGTTATACCATCTTCCGGCTGAGGTGCCCCTTTCCCCTTCCCCCTGAGGTGCCTGTGTATTTTCGACCTGATGCCCCAGAAGTGTTCTCTCCGTATTGAGGCAGGATTCAAGTGGGGCCTTGGCCTATGTGATATGGCCCTGTGGACAATTTGGACTGGGCAGTGCCCCTCCATTTGAATATATTGTAGATACTGCTTTGTGAGGATGTATTTCTCGCAATTTATATTATTAAAGTGACTTTACTCACATCCTTTTGTCCTTGCGTTATTCCTGAAGGTTACGGGGTGGATATGTAATGTTGTTGCATCTGTTTTTGTGTATGGTGTTGGGGGTGGGGGTGTTGTGTGTTACGTGTGTGTGTCACTCTCTTCTTCCTCCCGCTCCCTTGTGAGCTAGGTGTGGTACTCACTGTGGTCGCCTTTGCCGCGATTCGTGTTCCTGGTGTAGGAGGAGGTGTACCAGCATGGGTAACACCTGTAGTTCGGGCTCCATGGCATTGTGGTTCTTCCTTGATTGTCCACAGGTGAGTCGTTTTCCTTCTGTGTACTGTTTCCACCATGCTTTTGATGGCGTTGGTACTGCCCCGGAGAAGCTGGCGGATTGGCTTGTTGTAATAGGGTGGGCGGTACATTTTCTTCCGCCTGGCAGTTGGCAGTTACCGCTGCGGTGCTTGCTGCTACCGCTGTGGTTGTCGGAGTGTTAAAGCGGATGTCTGTGTTGGCGATTTCTGCCGTGCTCATAATTCAATTCTTTTTACCGTCGGCCTGTTGGTGGTATTACCGCCGCATTATCATCGACCGCCAGGGTTGTAATGAGGGCCTTAGTGTCCTATATAAAAAGTGGATTTTGTAGGTATGCTAAAACAAATGGTAAAAACAATAATCAATTTGTAGTTAATTACAATGTTCTTTGCATTTGAAATTATTGTACAATATTTTTACCAAATGAATACATTTGAATTAATCGTATACATCCCTTTTAGTAGTTATTATTGCATTTTTTTACTTTAGTTGAGAATACAGTTATTAAAATAAGCTTGAGAAAAATCTATTTAATGTAAGTTAATAGATGTACATTAATTGACAAATCATACTAGCAAATTGTTAATTATTGTGGTGGCATTTCTTCTTTTGTTCTACATTTATAATTAATATAAAAATAATTTATATTAATATTTATCATTACGCTTTTGTTTAGAAACGTTTTTTTCAGTTTTAATAAACTCCTTTACTTTTCCCTATACTTTAACATAGAGAGACTCCAAAGTTGTGGTGGAAATCTTATTGGGGTAAAGTATACAGAAAATCTCTCCATACTTTTCTATAGGAAGATCTCTACAGTGAGGGCAGAGATTAGCTGTTGGGTCTATTGAAGATAATTCTGCTGTGTGCAGAGCATCGTCCTGCAGGATTGATTTGTAACTGTGATTTACTTCAATGGTCACACGTGGTGATCCATGTTTTATTCAATTTCCTGTAGCAGTGACTAAACTGACGATTTTCAGATTTCTCTTGCCCCAATTGAACCTGTTTCTTATATTGATGCATTGCTGTTAAAAATAGATTTTATAGACCTCTCCGTGATTTTTTTGTAAATTTACCGTCTCCCACACTATATGACATCCTTTTCTAATTTTATAAGCTAATCTGCTCACTGGTGAACAATTACTCACAGCTGTTGGAAATTGACGATTTATGTTTGGGAAATAACCCTAAACAGGTTCCAAAGATCAGGAATGTTTGAAGTGAATGTTATATCTATCCCTCTAACAAAATATATCAAGTCCCACTCACAGTGAAGGGCACACATTAGATCTAGTATGAATTTTTAATGTTAAAATAATAATCCTTACCATCTCTACTTGCATATTTTGAGATCATTGTTATTTAAATTCAACCTTCCAATCACTGGACAAAAAATCTGATTTTCCCTTACTTCAAATTAATCTGAAATTGACAAGGAATAAAGTTAGATGCCATATCAACTGTGCTGAAGGCAACTGCACCTGCATTGAGCCCGCTGATCGATGACATTCAACTTGAATTTTCAGAGTGACTTGAAGATGCAAGCAATTTAAATGCCTCTTCAAAAAAGATGAAGTGTTATGAATGAACCAAACCTGCCTCGTGGGTCAGTCCTGAGCTAAAATAAGCTAAACGTCAACTACGATGGCTTGAAAGTCACTGGTGCAGAGGCTATAAACTAAAATTGATATCAAATTTAAAGAAAGAATGTAAACTTATATTGCTTAAAATAAAAACAGACTATTGCTCTACTATGATCAAACAAGCACAAAATAAAAAGAAAGAAATCTTCAAAATAATGAACAAACTATCATTCCCTAAAAGAATGACACTAAGGGCATGGAGGACCATGTGGGCATATGGAGAAAGGCCGCTGCGCTTCCGCTGGCACCATCAGGCAGCACAGACCACTGCTGTCACGTGGCAGCACAAACAGGCAGGGGGAGATAGTGTTTCCGCTGGACACATAATGAGATTGGAGATGGACAATATGTCTGTGGTGGTCCAATCACCACATCTCAGAAGGCAGAAATGTGGAGTATAAAGGGAGACACTCACCGACAGGCAGTCTTACACACCCGGTGCTGCATGGAGCCCATCATACACGTCCTGCCGCTGCAGCTGATCACTGAAGGAACACAAAATCCACACCGCCATGTACTCGACCAACCATAAGTACACACACCTACTTGTGTCATTGCACTTAACAACAGATCGTTGCTCCGTCAGCCACATCATATAGGGGGCACGCTATGGGTGCTATGGGTACATGTGTCATTGTGTTCCTGATCAGAATCATTCAGGTAAAAGGAAACATTCACAGTCATAAAATGCCCCCTCTGGGCAGGTCATTCACACTGCAGCACAACACTGCACAAAAACATGTGGCTGCTCATTTCAGAACGCCTCCGCATGCATCATCCTGGACATCCCCTGCCACTGCCACATCACGGACCACCTGAGAAACCTGCATTTGCTCCCAGTCAACAAAAAAATCACCTTCAAACTCTTCACCCATGCTCACAAAGCAAAGCACAACACTGGACCACAATACCTCAACAGATGGCTCTCCTTTTCCACCCCAACCCAGCATCACCGCTCCACCAACCTAGCCCTCACAACCTTCCCATGCGTCTGCAGAACTACAACCAGCGGTAGATCACTCTAGCACTTCGCCGCCAAAATGTGGAACACTCTTCCCACCCACCTGCACCAGACCAAAGACCTCCTTACCCTCAGGAAACTTCTCAAGACCTGGCTGTTTGAGCAGTAGCAGCACCTCCCTCCCTTCCCCCCTCCCCCACAGGACCTTGCCACCCTCACTGGTGAGTAGTGTGGGTTGTACGACGGAATGCCGACTGACAAAACAACGACCTCGTTGTTACTACTAATGCCTTTACCACGAATGCCTTAACAACGATATTTTGTTGTAAAGGCATTCCTGGTAAAGTCATTAGTAACAGGCACCCATTGATCCTGCATGCCTCACCCCACCCCCCCAACCCCACCGCAAAACCTAAATCCCCCGACCCCCCACCCCCTCCCCAAAACCCAAAACGCCCCACTCCCCCAACCCCACCCCAAAACCTAAAACCCCGACCCCCAACCCCCTCCCCAAAACCTAAAATGCCCCTCCCCAAAACCTAAAACCCCGACCCCCAACCCCCTCCCCAAAACCTAAAACGCCCCACACCCCCAACCCCACCCCAAAACCTAAAACCCCGACCCCCCCACCCCTCCCCAAAACCTAAAACGCCCCACCCCCCAACCCCACCCCAAAACCTAAAACCCCGACCCCCAACCCCCTCCCCAAAACCTAAAACGCCCCACCCCACCCCCCAACCCCACCCCAAAACCTAAAACCCCGACCCCCCCACCCTCTCCCCAAAACCTAAAACGCCCCACCCCCCCAACCCCACCCCAAAACCTAAAACCCCGACCCCAACCCCCTCCCCAAAACCTAAAACGCCCCACCCCCCCAACCCCACCCCAAAACCTAAAAGCCCGACCCCCCACCCCCTCCCCAAAACCTAAAACGCCCCACCCCCCCAACCCCACCCCAAAACCTAAAACCCCCCGACCCCCACCCCCTCCCCAAAACCTAAAACCCCCCACTTACCTGAGTCGTCGCCTCATCTGCGTCATCCTCCTCAGCCGACTCCCTTGTTTGTACCTTAACCATGCATGTTCGTTGTTCAGGACATGCATGGTTAAGGCACAAAATAACTAAGTCGTGGTTAAAGAAAGCGTTGTTCCGCTTTCGTTAACCAGGACTTCGTTATAAAAAAGTCGGCATAAAGGATATTTCCCAGTAGTGTGCTTTACAAATTCCTGATTGATTGACTGATCTCAGGGACAGTGAAGTGTACACAACATTGGCCCTTATTACGACCCTGGCGGTGGGTGATAAAGTGGCAGTAATACCACCAACAGGCTGGTGGTAATTACCGCCAAATTATGACCATGGCGGTGATATCTCTGAAAGACAGCCAATGTACCACACCGACCGCAAGGGCGGAAACAACAGTCACCACCGCACTAGCCGCCTACAGCCAGGTGGAAGACAAAGTTCCACCTACCATATTATGACACTACAATCCACCACCTTTTCCGGGGTGGTACCAACCCCATCAAAAGCCTGGCGGAAACAGAGCACAAAAGTCAAAGGACTCACCATTGGAGACAGGGAAGAACCACGCTGTCATGGAACCCAAACTGCAAGTCTTCCCAATGATCTTCTACGTTATGCTCCACCTGGAACACCAACGACGGCGAAGACGTTACAGCCGCCTGGCACACAAGGGAGAGTGGGAGGAAAAAGAGAAGGACACATGCACAACACACACCCGACACACACACAATTGATTAAAGTGATTGTAATCAGTCCAACAATAAAATCAACAATCCGAATTGGCCATGAAACAGGTATGTACACTTGTATAAAAAAGGGACACTGCCCAGTCCATAGTTCAAAGGGCCCACATAGCCACAGGGCACAGTACAAGGCCCCACTCGAATCCTGAACCAATCCGGAGAAAGGGGCATCAGTTGTCAAATAGGCAGACACTTCGGGGGGAGGAGGGGCACCTCGGCCGGATGTGGCAACAAGCCCACTGGTTCTGGAGGGGGCAACATGCCCATTGCTCTTTGTCCTGGGGAGTGCAAGGCCATAGTCTCTCAAGTGGGTGTCTTCCCCACTGGTTCTGGAGGGGGCAGGCCGCACAGTAGCCCCTGGAGTCTGGACCACATGGCGTCCGCCGGCGGTAATGACTGCACTATGGTGGTGGTTGTGGGAGGCTCCTGGTCAGCCCCTGCACTCTCTGATGGCTGCATTGTGGTAGTAGTTGTGGGAGGCTCCTGGTCAGCTCCTGCACCCTCTGATGTCTGCAGTGTGGTAGTGGATGTGGGAGGCTCCTGGTCAGCCGCTGCTGCTCTGTGATGTCTGCACTGTGGTGGTGGATGTGGGAGGCTCCTGGTTAGCCGCTGCACTCTCTGATGGCTGCACTGTGGTGGTGGATGTGGGAGGGTCCTCGTCAGCACCGGCACTCTCTGATGGCTGCACTGTGGTGGTCATTGTGGGAGGCTCCTGGACAGCCCCTGTACTCTCTGATGGCTGCACAACCATGGCTGATGGGGGAGGCCCTGTGACAGCTGCTGGTGGTGGCAGTGTTTGGCTGACAGCTTCTGCTGGTGTAGATTGCCTCCCCTTCTCCTGGTCATGGGTTGGGGATCCCTAACCCTTCCTAGCAGGGGCGGATGGGCTCTTCCCCCCTTTGCCTGATGGTGTAGGCTCCTTCCCCTTCTTTCCAGCTGGTGAGGCTCCTTCCCCTTCTTTCCAGCTGGTGCAGGCTCCTTCCACTTCTTTCCAGCTGGTGCAGGCTCCTTCCCCTTCAGTATTGTTGGTCTGGAATCCCTACCTCCACAAGTAGGTGGTGCTACCACTGGCCCCACGGACTGTTTGGCTGAGGTGCTGGGCTGGGTCCTTGCTATCCTGCCCATATGTGCAGGACGGTGGGAGGAGTAGGGAAGAGGTCAATCATGGAAAGGAAAAGCTTTTTAGGGACTTTGGGGCGGGAAGAGGGAGGAGTAATGGGAGTAGAGGATGAGGGAGTGGTTGTTGGAGGTGTATGTCTGCTGGATTTGGGTGCAGGTGCGTGGGCTGTATGCTGTTGTGAGGTGGATGGCTGTTGGGTGTCTGAGTGCTTGCACTTATGACCTTTAGTAGGGGGACAGACACAGTGTGAGAGGACACAAGGAATGCATGCATGGATGTTTGGAGGTGTCTGCCAGTGAGGTGTGTGTTCTGCTTGGTGTGGTGATGATGCAGGTAGTGGATATTGATGTAGTGCATGCAGGTGTGAGTGTAGACCTAACTGGGTGGGAGGTAAAGGAGGAGAAGGAAGGGAGACAGTGGAAACAGTGGATCTTGTCGTGTCTGAAACTAAATGGTGTTTGTGTTAGTGCCTGTGGGATGAAGTGTGGTCCTTGTGTTTGGCTGTGCCACTCATGGGTGCTGTCTTGTGTGCATGCTCGTCTGGCTGTGTGCTTGGGATGGGGTTGAGTTGAGGAGAATGGAACTGGGAAGTGGAATTTGGAGGGGGGAAGGCTGAAACAGGGACAATGGCTGCCATCTGAGAGGAGGCCAGAGCCTGAATTGATCTCTGTTGGTCTGCCAATCCACCATGAATGCACTCCAGGAAAGCATTGGATTGATGCATCTGGGATGCCAGCTCCTGGATGGCATTCACAATGGTTGACTGCCCTACAGAGATGGATCTCAAGATGTCAATAGCCTCCTCACTCAGGGCAATAGGGCTGACTGGGGCCGGCCCTGAGGTGCCTGGGGCGAAGGAGATGCCCACCCTCCTGGGTGAGCAGACACGGGCAACTCACTGAGGGGCTACTCGGAGTGCGGTGCTGGTATGGGGGGTGGCAGTTGTACCTGCAGCTGGGGTGGTCACAGAGGTGTCCGCCACCAGGGAGCTCCCATCGGAGGAGGAATCAGAGTCTGTGTTGACCCCTCCAGTCGCAGCCGTGGTGCTCCTCTGGCCCTCCATCCCACTGGTTCCCTCAGCATTGGTGGACTCTGCCTCCAGGGTCCTGTGGGATGCAGCTCCCTCTGTCTCCGGTGCCTCTGCTCCTCTTCAAGATGATGCTAATGCACATAGGGGCAGGATGACAAAACAAGAAAGGATGGAAGAGACAAAGGATACACTGGGTCAATGACTGCACAAACACCACCATTGGCTTACACAGCACCCTCACACACAGGGAACACACCTATGAACTATGCTTGGCACTATCAGTGAAATGGCTAGTCACCAAGGAATGAGGAGGGGCACACACTGCCAACTGCAGCACACCTGGGACCCATGCAGCCCTACCCAGAAGTAAATACTAACAAGCTAGGTAAGCAGTATTTCACATTCAAACCCTTACCCACCAGCGGAGCTATGCTGCTATGTCTGGGCTGGCCTAGGGCCACCCACTGACACACAACCACCACCCAGATACCACCCCACCACCCGTAAGTTGTAATGATAGCTACTGTACTCACCCTGTTGTGGCTGCTGCGATGCTCTCAAGCACCCATCTAGGTCAGGGTAGGCCACCACCAGTATGCAAGCTATCAAGGGGGGTTCAGGGTCCGACGAGCACCCCTTCCTTGTTGGGAGGCCATCCCCAGCTGGGCCTCCGTGGTCTTCTGTGCCCAGCGTCTTAGGTCCTCCCACCATTTGCAAAAGTAGGTGCTCCACCTGCCATTGACCCCCAGGGTCCTCACCTCCTTGGTGATGGCATGCCATATTCCCTTCTTTTGATGGGCAGAGATCTGCAGAGGGAATGTAGACAGGAGAACACCATTAGACAAACAGTCCAGCCTGTCACACAAAGGGCCCACCATACTCGTTTGCATCACCATTGGTACACACATAGCCCAGCCCACAACATGTACACCGCCAAGACGACATCCACCCACTCTTCTTATACGAGGCCTTCACACAAAACTCCATGCACTCATGCCACATGCATCGTGCCCACAGGGTACTCACCTGTTGGTCTGGAGGCCCATACAGCAGTCTGTACGGGGGTAGGACCCCATCCACCAGTCTCTCCAACTCCTCAGAAGTGAAGGCTGAGTCCCATTCCCCGGTCACACGGGCCATGGTAGATTCCTGACACAGGTCACAGTAGCACATGCAGTGTAGGTCCTCTCCTATAGAAGGTCAGGAAACAAGTGAGGAATCAGATAGAAAATGGCAGTCACGTCCACGGCGGTGCATACCGTCACTGCCAGCGTAGATCCCCATTGGCCACTGTACCCCATAGGGCCCAATATTAACCAATGAGGAATTGCACGACGGTTCACGACCACCTACCGCCACGGCGCACAACGTCAGTGAAATTAACTCACTTACACCTGTCCCTCCACACAGGACAGGTGGTTGCCATTTCAAGTGGGGTGAACAGGCCTATCGATAATTGTTGCATCACAGGATCAATTGGCACATACTTCACAAATTACACTGTCCCATAAAAATTTTGCACATTGTGGACCGCTGTTGTGGCTCCATTGTTCAGTTTGTGATAGCCTGCTCACTCTTGTGTCCCTTAGATACCTACTGCTGCGGAAGAATAGGAGATGGAGAAATTGCCCGTGTACAGACCCCTGTTGGACTTGGCTACAATGGAGGACAGACACTTAATACTCACCTATACTCTGGATGGCGCCACAATCACAGAGCTGTGTGCCCAATTGGAACCTGACCTGATATGAGCTATCCGTAATCCCACTGGGATCCCCCCTCTTGTGCAAGTGCTATCAGTGCTCCATTTCCTAACAACTGGTTCTTTCCAAGTGACATTGGGCTTGGCAGCAGAAATGTCACAGCCAATGTTCTCAATCATGCTAAAAAGAGTGTTGTATGCCCTGATAAAAAGCATGTGCAGCTACATTTCTTTCCCCCAGGTTGAGGATTTGGCCACTGTGAAGGACAGGTTTTATGGAATGGGACAAATCCCCAATGTAATTGGGGTGATTGACAGAACACATGTTGCATTTGTACCCCTCTGCCAGAATGAACAGGTGTTCAGGAATCGTAAGAGTTTCCACTCCATGTATGTGCAGATGATGTGCTTGGCGGACCAGTACATCTCCCACGTCAAGGCTAAGTATCCAGGGTTGGTGCATGATGCCTATTTCCTGAGGAATAGCAGCATCCCAAATGTAATGTCCCAACTACAGAGGCACAGGGTGTGGCTAGTAGGTGAGCCCTGGTTCCCACCCAGTATATGTGGGTGTATGCCTATGGTATTGGCCATATAGGATAGTGTGTGGTTAAATGTTGTCCCTCAATATTTGCAGGTGACTCTAGTTACCCAAACCTATCATGGCTACTGACCCCTGTTAGGAATGCCAGATCCAGGGCAGAAGAACGTTATAATGAGGCACATGGGTGAACCAGAAGGACCATTGAAAGGACCTTTGGCTTCCTGAAGGCCAGATTCAGGTGCCTCCATCTGACAGGTGTTTCCCTGTGCTACTCACCCAAGAAGGTCTGCCAGATAGAGGTGGCATGCTGCATTATGCACAACCTGGCCCTCAGATGGCATGTACCTTTTCTGCAGGAGGAGGAGACTGGAGATGCCCCTGTGGCAGCAGTGGACCTTGAGTACAGTGAGGATGATGAGGCAGAGGATATGGATGTGGGCAACAGAACATCAGTGATACATCAGTACTTCCAATGACACACAAGTGAGACAGTGTAACTTCACATTTTTATGAGTATTGGTGTATTCTGTGTGGCATTGGCATACTGGCAATACCCACTTCTTTGCCCTACTTACTGTTACATATGGATATTATTTTTGCAGATGTTGGTGATATGACAATATTCTCCTGGTGTGATCACAACAACCAGCTACATGTCATTAATTCAATGCTCATTCTATGTACAGCTCATTTGCAATGGTTGTAACTATTTCAATCAAGACAAATTTGCAACACATGAAATACTAGTAGTCGAGTTTTATCCAAGGGTGTTTATTGTTGTGCTAACATATTGTGGGGAAAGTGCAATGGAATAGGGTGATGATGGAGGAAAATCCAGGGTATTGTTCCAGTCTGTTTGTAGCACAGGTGCATTGTCAATGGGGACATAGGAAGGGGAGCAATGGCAGTTCAAGGTGGACAAGGTGACTGGTGGGACAGAAGGGGGACAGTCAGGAGAGTCTCATTTCCTGGCAGTGGCCTTGGCAAGTGACTCTGGCTTCTGTCTGGTTTGCAGGGAACGTTTGCAGGGTAGTTCACCTTCTGCAGGGGGAGTGGTGCTGGTGACCTGTGGGTCCTGTGGTGAGGCCTCCCAGCCACTAGCAGAAGTGGAAGGCTGTTCAGATAACTGGCTAGTGGCAGGTGCCCGCTGGTGTGCTGTTGCCTCCCTCATGATGTTGGCCACGTCTGCCAGCACCCCTGCTATGGAGATCAGGGTCTTGTTAATGGTCTGCAAGTCCTCCCTGATCCCCTGATACTGTCACTCCTGCAGCCGCCTGTTCTCCTGCACATTGTCTAGGATCTGGCCCATCGTGTCTTGGGAATATAGGTAGGCTCCCAGGATCTCAGAGAGTGCCTCCTGGAGATTTGGTTCCCTGCTTCTGTCCTCCCCCGGTGCACAGCAGTCCTCCCAGTGTCCCTGTTGGCCTGTGCCTCTGTCCCCTGAACCGTGTGCCCTCTGCCACTGACCCCTGGTCCCTGATTGTCCTGTGTGTAAAGTGGCCCTGGGGTCCCTGTACAGAGGGTCACAATGCTGATTGATGTGTCCTGAGAACAGAGGTGTGGGTACGTTGGGTGGGTGCTGTGGTGTTGGATCCTGATGGAGGAGGCTCTGTGGTGGCCTGTAGGTGGGCTTGGGTGACCGGCTGTCCATTGGTCCCTGATGGGCCAGGTAGATGGTCCTGAAGTCCAGAGTTAATGTCATCACTGTGAGCCTCTTCTGTTGGGGGACTTGATAGTGGTGGCACCTCCTCTCTTGTGACATTGGCTGGGGTACCTGTGGGGATGTAAATTATGTATTATGCTTCAAGTGTCTGACATTTGTACTTCTGTAGCTTGCCCTCTATGGTTGTTGTTGCCCTGCCAGCTTTTGCTTGTGTATATTGATGTATTGTGGCTATGTTAGTTTCCCTATGCTGTGCATGCTTTGGTGATGAGTGTCCATGCAGGGCTGGGAGGGATGTCCATGCATTGGTACAGCATGCAGGATTTGGCATTGGGATTAGTGAGATGTGATGGTGAGAGTATGTTCGATGGGAGTGAGGCTGAGGGTGTGTGATGGCATACAGGTATGCGGGGTGATAATTGTTAAAAGTAGGCTTACCAGTGTCCAGTCGTCCTCGAACTCCGGCGAGTCCCTCAGGATGCAGTAATCCCAAGACTTATTCCTCCCATGCTTTGAGTTGTGGGGGAGGAGATGGAGGTCCACCGACAGTCCTCTGTATGGTGAGCTGGTGTCTTGCTGCTATGGACTGTACCTTCCCCCGTAGGTCTTCCACCTCTTCCTGATATCGTCCCTTGTTCTTGGATGCCGTCCCACGGCATTGACCCTGTCCACGATTCCCTGCCAGGCTCCATCTTCCTTGCTATTGATATCTGCTGCACCTGTGCTCCAAAGAGCTGTGGCTCTACCCTGACGATTTCCTCCACCATGACCCTTAACTCCTCCTCAGTGAAACGGGGGTGCCTTTGTGGTGCCATGGGTGTTGTGTGATGTGTATTGGTGAGGGTGTGTTGGGTAATGTGGTGGGTGTGTGATGTGGAGTGCGTGAGGGGTGTATGGGGGTGAGTGGTGTGTGTTTCTAGTTGTTTCTGTGGTCTTCTTCTCAGTCTTGTGGTGGCAATAGTTGTTGTAAAGGGTTGTGGGTAATGTGGGTGTGTGTTTTATAGTGGTGTAGGTGTGGTGTGTGTATGGGTGTCAGGTGTGTGTTGTTTGAATTGTCCAATGTAGTGTTGTTTTGCATGTGGGTGTCCATTGTGAGAGAGGCGGTATGTACAACCAATGGTTTACCACTGTTGAATGTCAGCCGTGGTGATTCGTGGGTCATAATGTGATGGGCATTGTTCTGTTGGCGTAACGGTGTGGGTTTTGGGACCACCAGTTTATTACTGACCTTTCGTTTGGTGGATTTGTGTATGTGGCTGTATTCTGTCGGACTAGGGTGTATGTCTCATAATATGGTGAATGGAATTTGCCAGCGCGTCTGTAAGTTGGCAGCTGTCAGCACGGCGGTAAACACCATTTACCGCCAATGTCATAATGAGGGCCATTGTGTCTCACAACACCAGCAATACAGCAACATCACATCTACAAATACATCTCACACACTCACATTGCACCCATGTGGCATGGAACACAAACACCACTCCAATCAAAGAGCCCTGCAGTGGACACCCACATCAACCACATTGCAAAACACTGGAATGACAATGGATTGTACAATAGACAGAGAAACAAGTATCCAAAGCTCACTATACAAAGAATACCTGCACAATGGGGGCATCAGGAGCCTCCAGGAAGAAGGATGCACTGGGACACATTTCACTTTGCCCATGTCCCTTAAACAACAGTTGCACAGGAACTGGCCCTACATGTATCTCAGGGACAAATAATACTAGAATTAAGTGACATGGCTATCTACACTATGTGGAAGTGGAAGTCAACAGAGCAAATACAACTCCAACTGCATGGAACATGCATCTATGAAGTAGCTGCAAGGAACACACAGCAAAAATGGACACATGCATAGTCAACTGCAAACAAAGGTAGCACAATTGAAAACAGACAATGTCTCCACAAACACAACTCAAGCTGACACACATTAGATTAATCTATAATCCATATCAGGGGGACAAGTCTAACAAAGTACATGCTTCACAAAATTAAATGCTTACCATACCAAACAAAACACATTGCTATGACACCACAATTGCATTCACACGCACGTATCCAGACAGTTAGCATCTACCTTTGTCATGGGTGACACCAGCATTGCCCACAAAATCAGATACTGCAAATAACAGCTAATGGATCAGCAAGAAGACTAAAACACACACAACTGTAGGAAGATAACACAAGTTACTCAGGAAAAACATAAAGGTAGAAAATGAATTGGGGGACAAATGTGTACACAAAAGAGCAACTGTTCTGGTTTATTTGATAGCAAAATTGAAATGTCCAAGGCCATTGGCCAGTGCATATGCAATTGTCCATGCACATCACTGTGCTCTCACATGTCTCCTTTACTGCCAGGGAACCTCCACAGGATTGGGTATAAAGTGGTCATGCAGGCACCTCAGGGATTATCCTTGGGAGGAGGGTCAGATTTGGGATGGGTGATTTTGGGTTTGGGTTTGGGAGGGGCCAACTACTGCTTTGGAGGAGTGGGCTTCTTTTTGGGGGAGGGGTATGGGTGCTTTCAGGTGACAGGGGAGGACTTGGAGATGGAACGGATGGGTTGGGATATGGGTGGGGGCCTCTTGTGTTTGGGACGGGGCGGAGAGAACAGGGGAAAGGGCAAGCTAAAAAACAACCTTTTTTAGGAACACAGAGATGGTGAGCAGAAGGGAGTGGGGAGAAGGGAGGTCGAGGGAGTGGTTGTCTGCCAGTTGATGCTGGTGTGATTGTCTGTGTGTGCGTGTGTGAGGTATGTTTATGTGTGGGTAGTGTCTGTTGCATGTGTGAGTGTGGTCGTTTGATTGTCTTGGGGGGCCAGGAAGTGGAGGTGCTGGGGGATGGAGTGATGGATGTTTGTTTGTTTGTTAGAGTGGTGGTCTGGTATGCTTGTGGTGGTGGATGTGTGTGTATCTGCTGGGGTGGTGTCTGCAGATATGGTGGATGTGGTGGATCTCTGTGTATTTGTTGGGGTGGTATCTGTGGGTATGGTGGATGTGGTGGGTATGCAAGAAATGTTCTGGTGGTGCCTGTGGGTATGTTTGATGGTGTGTGTGGTACGATAGGGATGCCTGGGGAAGTGGTGGCTGATGTTCTGTGTCTGTGTGTCTGTTGAGTACTTGCGTTGCCTATGTCTTTTGGTGTTTGAGTTTATGTGTGCTGCTCTTCTGTGTTGAGGTGGGGGCATGTGGATCAGTCTGTGTACTTTGGATAGGTAGGGGAATGGGGTATTTGGATTGGGAAGATGGAGGTCGAGGGGGGAACGGAAGGTAGGGGGTGACTGGCTGCCATAAGTGAGGAGGCCAGAGCCTGGAAAGATCTCTGTAGGCCAGACATTGCAATATGAATTCCTTGAAGGAATGCATTTGTCTGCTGCAATTGGGTGGACAACCCCTGGATGGCATTCAGAATGGCTATCTGACCCACTGAGATACTCCCCAGGAGGTCAAAAGCCTTCTCACAGAGGGCAGCAGGGGTAACAGGGCTGAGGCAGAGGTGCCTACAGCAGAGGAGAGACCCACTCTCTTGAGTGAGCAGGCACATCCAACTGGCTGGGGAGCAACACAGAGGGCGGCCATAGAACTGGGATGGTGGGCAAAGATGGTACAGGCGTACATCCCGGTGTGTCTGCCACCACTAGGGAGTGGCCACTGGAGGAAGATATGAGGATGTTGATCTGGTCTCGCCTGTGAGACTCCCTTCATCCTCCAGAACACTGTGTCCCTCTGTGACGGTGGTATCTTGACCAGAGTTCCCATGGCCAGATGCTTCCCAACTCGGCTGTGCCCTATATCCCTGGCTTCCCTGGGCTGATGCTGCAAATACAAAGAGAAATAGGGTCCATGATCACATTTGAACAACAGTTGTGATTAGCAAAACTTACAATGATGTCAAGTAGGCCCCAGTAACAAACTCCACCCAAGTGTCCCATACATGTACCATACCATCTGCATGCCATCTTAACTGTCAGAAGAACTGTTAACAGTTGCCTACAGGGAAATCAGGATCTAAGACAGCTACAATTGCATGGCTGAAGTTGTTCAATCACAGTAACCATTAAACAAGTACGAGACCTCATCACCTTCAATGCTTTGCCTCATGTAGCATTTATCACTTACCTGTTTTCAAACAATAGCAGGCCAATGCCAACTATTCCCATAGATCCCATACAATGTCATGCAAACAACTATTTGTCACACACACAATGATAAAACAATAATAAATGATGCTCCTGGAGCATGCCATGTTGCTGACAACAGTAACATACCATGGAGAAAGTACTTCCATGTCACACTGGAAACAGATCCACAATGCACACTTCAGCAAGTGATATTTGTGCCAATGGAGTCATGGAGGCACTGCTAATGTTGCTCAGATAGGGCACACATTTGGCATGGAAATGTACACTGTAGACAAAATATGCAAAATGTCTCTAAAATTCCCAACACAATGAATCAGCAAGGCCCAGGTAAATCACCACTAATATCTGGTACCCCTTACAATGTCATACTCTGAGTGCATCAGTATATGCTGTTAGTCCTTTGGATGTTGGAGATGCACCGAGATTTGCAAGTACTTGTAGAAGGACCTCAACATGTTGCCAAATTTGAAGCTACATCAGTGTCTCCATTTTGGTCACACAAACCCTGATGTCTGTGGATGAATGCTTGTACCCCAACATAACTGCAAGTCACTCCATGATGAATGCCAACAGTCAGGTCACAAACCTTCTCTATTTCACATGTGCTTTGCTACATGATTCTACATCTATGGCATGGAAATGCACATTGTGTGTAAAGCCTCTAGGCCTACTCGTCATGTACCTCATTGCTACTGCAATTGTACATGCGAAATGACATAATATGATGGGTGAGAATATGTGTCAGCTAATATTCAATGGTGACACACTCCTGTCTGTGGCACAATATGAAATGTACCCACATTGTAAATGTCTTATTCCACACACAGGTTGGCATATATATATATATATATATATATATATATATATATATATATATATATATATATATACATATATATATATATAAGGAAATACAGAAATTATCCTCTCAACATAGGCAGACCATGTATGAGACAGCAGCTCACAAATGTTTTCTAAAGAGAAAGGGACACATGCAGACATGTAGACACAGAGAATGTTGGCAACAGTGATGTCACATAAATCATGTCAATGGACATTCACCACTTACCAAGGGAAAGTATTGATCTATAGCTTTAACCGAAAAAGAAATGTATGCACTTTCACCTGCATGATGGCCATCTTCACATTACAAACAGTAGTGAGACATCAGCACCCGTCACATTCTGAAGACAAGTAGCCTTTAGGTGGCAGAGGCCAATATACTTCTTTCACCAGACACATGGCTATCACTATCTTTTTTGGCCTGTAACACCAAGGAGTAGTGGTCTGATGCATAGAATGTACACCCACTACAACAACAAACAGTACTTGATTGATCAATGTACACAGCCATATGTTATCCCTGGAGAGCAAATCATCTGTGGATTGTACACAGTGGTGTCCTAAGTCCTTGGACCAATAGGCAAGGCACATCACTATGCACCACATAACATGTTTACACAAGCAATCAGTCATCCACTGTGTTACACATGGCTCATCCCTAATTCTTAAGGGGAGCTGTTAGAACCTTACATATTCACTTGACAATGTGACAAGCAGGAATATGCCCTGCACCTACCCCCTGGTGGCTGCTGTGCTGTCCTCAAATGCCCATCAATGTCTGGGTAGGCCACCGCCGCAAAGCGGGCCATTAGGGGGGTCATGCGCACGTTGGGAGGATATCCCAAGCTGGACCTTAGCGATCTTCTGGGCCCAGCATCTCAGGTCCCCCACCTCTTCAGACAGTGGGCGCTTCACCGGCTGTGTACCCCTAGGGTCCGAACCTCCTGGGTGATGGCTCTCCACAGCTCCTTCTTCTGATGGGCATTGACCTGCATGGATGCAAAAGATAAATCAAGGGATTAGTTTCAAGTTTTGGCACAAATGGTTGAGTCACATACATATCAGAAACACCAAGCTAAAACTTCGCAATTTGTTAACACTCCACAAGTGTGAAATACACAAGCCAGTAGGGACAGGGACATTACTTCAGACTTATGTATATGCATCTCCGGAATAACCAACTGCCCTGCTTATGGAATACAATGACTAAGTAAGCTTACTGATATCAGTTAGCCCCTACCCCAACAACGTGCTGTGATGCGAGCCACAATAAAACAATAAACACCTATGTGGCTTCAGAAGGGTAAACTTCTTAGGCCTTAATGGACCAACACATTTACACTCTGTGAGATTGAATCACTGCATACAACCCCCACAGGTAAATGCCATAGTGCAAACTTCACCATTACAATTGAGCAACAATGAAGGGGCTGGCATGGTGGGTACAGAAAGTATCTTTCTTGCCCATATGTGAACATGTGGACTAACAAATGCAGACTCATGTCACTTCAGGGGTTGGGTTCTGTGATATGTACCTATACCATAAAACAGTCCTTTGGATATATGTGTCTTTCCTAGAGAGATGGCATCCAACATACAAAGGCATGCATTGTACATTCTGCAATGTGACCAAGTTACTAACCCACATATCATGGCCTCCCAGAAATCAACACTCTGTCTGCGATGTGGGACTGTCATTTGTGCAATTAGCCTGTAAAGGACAAATATGACTTGTGTGAAGGTGACAACAGAGCTGTGGGAGTAATGGTCCTGTCACGAGTCAAAGATACATATTAACAATGATGCAAAATGCACATATAGACTAGTTTAATGATTTAGCTCTGTACCCATTCCTAATCTAGTGAAAGGAATGAGGCATTCAGGGCAAGTTTTCCCGTTAGAGCATCATATTTGCCACATACCAGGATCTGCTAGGGTACAGGGAATGGGTACAGTGCCATAGTTGCATAGCCATAGTGACTCTCCCACAGCCTGGATTAGGTCCCGTACTGGGAGATACATTTAGCAAGCCCTGTTCTCTTCAGGCTGAGCAGACAGAACCTACATTACACTCCATTCCCATCACTTCAATGCGTGACAGTACATCATGTGGCCATCAGCAATTTGGCATGTGGTGTGTGTGGCAACCTGAAGGGAAGAGTAAGTCATGATATTCCTTTTGTACATCAGTTTCGCAAGACCAGATATGGTTTGTAAGATCTGTTGCACTATACATATTGCTTACATCCTTCTCAAATGACTCATACAAGATGCATACACAGCTCATGGTGTCATGCACATACATGTTGTCCAACATTTACAGCAATCATGGAGAAAGAGATGTCATTGGATGGCAGTAATGTCTCCTTACCTAGTTATGTGCATCAAGCACAAGGATGATCTACGACCCCAAAACCCTCACAAAACACAATGTGACTGAACTTAATGTATGGTACTGGCCACCAATACCTGCACATTGTACATCCCATCGATGCCACACAGACTGCAACAACAGACACACAAGGAGTCTAACTGGCACACAGGGGTAGACTGTAGCCTGTGAGGATAAAAATGATAATAAAGTACATATAAGGTTGTGCACAGGAGGTACTTACCTGCTCCTCTGGTGAGCCATACAACTGTCCATACAGGGTAGGCCCTCAGTAACAAGCTGCTCCAGCTCCTCTGGAGAGAAGGCAGGGGCCCTATCGCCTGCTGGTTGTGGCATGATTGTTCCCGGATGCGGCACACAGCAGCTGAGGTCGTGGAGGTGTTGCTGGTAGCAGTGTCAGAAGTCAAGCGAATGAATCTGCAGAACATGGCGGTCATGTCTGCCATGTACGCAGTTGTCACCCCTGATAAACACAGCCACTGGCCCGTGACTCCAGTGCCGGATTACCAAATAGGCAAAGTAGACACCAGCCTATGGGCCCCACTCCTTTAAGTGGCCCCACGACAATGGATCAAAATAATATTGATTTGATCTTGTAAGAAAATTACAATCAACCTTTCTTAAATTGTTTCTAAAAGATAGAAATAAATTAATCAACTCATAGAAATGAAAACTTTACATTAAAGACTCTGTAGAGAAAATACTGTATTAACGTAATGTACCCATTAACAACTTTGGGGCAGATTTAAGAAAAGTGTTGTTGCACCCAGTGCAGCACCACTTTTCCTGTACCCCTTAGTGCCCCCCTACCGCCACCATGTGTGGGCCGTATTTAAAATATGGCTTTGTCCGGTGTCGTTGCAACCATTTACTGCCATGACGACTTCTGCCAGCTGTCGCGGGCGGTTCCTAATGTACAGTGGAGTAGTTCAAGCATGAGCCATTTTAGCGGCCTGAAATGCTGTATTGGGCTTTTTAAACTGTGTCACACCTACAAAACATGTTTTTTTTTATCTCACAAACATCCTTATCCTGTCTTGTTATGTAGGTCCTTCTACTCAACCACCATGGTACTATAATGCAGGCACAGATGGCGTTTAACAACAAGGCACTGTCCAGCACCACTGACGGTCATTTTGTTGGTCGATATGTACACTCACATTTTGTGTTTGGTCCAAATCCATGTTGTGGACACATGTGTTGAAAACCATGGGGGTCAGATGTGAGCCTTGTGCAATTGTAAGCTATGATATCTACTGAATGCCATGTCTAGGCAGTCAGAAATGCTTGGTCACATGATATCATTGACATGCATCATGCATGTTGCTGTGAACACACTGACTAATGTTAGAAATCATGTCTTGTCACACATAGGTACCCTGAGAAAGGGAGGATACGTCAGCCAGACCTTCAGACCACATCATTATGTACTATTGACAGAATAGGCAAACAATAGTGGACTTATGTTGTCAGATGGTGCTAGATCTGATGCCAACTATTAGTTATCCAACCAACATACCGCCCATTGTACAAGTCAATGTCAGTATTGAACTTCCTAGCCACAGGTCCTTCCGATGTACAGTGGCCCTATCTGCAGGTATTTCCCAACCTATGTTTAGTCTGGTGTTGAAGGTTGTCCTCTCAGCAATGTTGAAACACCTTGACAGCCATAACTGGTTTCCCCGACTTGAAGACTGAGAACCATGTGAAGGGTGACTTTTATGGTTTTGACCACCTCCCACATGTGGTGGAGTCCATTGATGTCACACATGTTGGCTTGGTGCCACTACAGGCCACTGAACAAGTTTATTGCAACAGAAAGAACTTCCATTCCATCAATGTTCAAGTTGTCTGATTGGTTGATTGCTACATTTTACATTACTGTGGCCCTTATCCGGGTTCATCCCATGATTCCTTCATAATGGAGAACAGAACCATACCCTAGCTGATGTCACAACTGTACCCAGAGAAGGCATGGCTGGTTGGTACGTCACACCTATCCTGATTGAGTATTTGCAATGTCAGTGACTACACTTATGAACTAAGTGACTCTTGTCGACATCTGTCCCATTCCTTAACAGGAGGCTTCGCATATCTAAACTGTCCTTGGTTGTTGTCACCACTAAGGAATCCATCTACGCCAGGGGAAGTCTGCTTCAATGAGTCCCGATGAAGAACACGGATAGTAGAGAAGCAAACTTTTGGGCCCCTAAAGGCAAGATTCAGGTGTCTGGACCAGACTGGTGCAGCCCTCCTCTACTCACCCTGAAAAGTGTCTCAGATCACTGTGGCATGCTGCATGCTCCACAACATCTCCCTGCGGAGGAATATCCCATACATCCCAGAGGAGGGGGAGCCTGCAGTGCCACCGGTTGAGACTCCTCAAATGCCAAGTGAGGATGACAGTAGTAAAGAGGAAGCAGATGACTCGTGGGAAGATCTCATCAACGACTACTTTTCATGAGTGTAATTATGTCATGTGATGTAATGACTGTGACTGTATAATGAACTGTAGTTGTGAGAATGTGAGTTGAGTGGTTTAGAAACAGCTAGGGAGCTAATTCTCTACAATATTCAGACAAAGGATGACTGATGAGTTATCTTTTGACGTATACCCACCTTGGTGATGTTGCTTTGTTTGTGTCAATTACCTTGCAATGTAATTTCATTTCCAGATGCTTGCTATGCGATTTGTGCTATAGGTATGTTGTCAAGCCTATACTCCCTTTTTTGTCTTTGTACAGGTACCTTCACCATGACATCCTCATGTGGGCATTTCAGAGTTGTGACATTGGCAGGTATGTGATGCTGTTCTGACATAAAAAGTGGACGTGGATTGTTCCAGGTAATGTAGGGTGTATGGGACCTCTGCCAAGACAGCTTACACAGTGTTTGGGTGGAAGGCCAGAATTGCACATTGGACTTTGTTTTGTATGCTGTGGTCAGCCGATTGCATCATGTGTGTCATCACGTGGGCATGAAATATGGATTCATAGAATGTGACCAAGTCATTTTACCTTCACATTAACTAAACATTTTTTGTATGATGGTATGTAGCTATAGATATGTTTCATTATTGTAGGCCACAGTGCCTGTGCCACAACACTGACATATGTTTGTGTCATACTGCCAGATGCATGATAACTGGATTATGATGGTACTGTGATCACAGACAGTTGTGCTGCCATTTGTCTGTATATTGGATTATGTGATGATGGATTACTTTGATGTGGTATATGATAAGGCTCAAGCTGGTGACATCATCCACTTTAATGTTAGCCTATTCTACAGGAGAATGTCTGACAAATCTATTTTTTGTGCGCTGGGGGTCTGTACCTTGGAATATGTACTTTGACTCAGTATCAGTCACACATTCATGTTTGAAAAATTCCAGACATATAGGCAGCCTATGTGCTGTACACCGGAATAAAATGTTTGGTGTGACCAGACACTTGTACTGATGTGTTTGTGTGTAAAGGATGTAATCCTGAGCAGGAAACTGTGTACCTGTAACATGTCCCTCCTTGCACAAGTAGCTTGTGTTTTCATTATATGGCCCACACAGTCTTACATCTCTACATAGCACAATGGGGAAATTAAGCAAAGAGAAAATGGGTTTGTGATGGGTGAATTTATTACAACGCTAAGTCAGAAAACACATTTTGGACAGAAAGGAACATAATAGTAAAGTGAAGGGGTCAGTCATGGTGAATGAAATAAGTGGAGTAGATGCCACACCATTGGGAGTATAAAGTACTCCTCCCATTGGCACTGGTAAGAGGCTGAGCATCAGTCAACAGAGTGAGTGTGTGGCACACAAAGGAGGTCCTTTAGGAAGAGGTCACTTGCTGGCAGTGGCGGGTGTCTTGCCATCTGCACCTCCTGAATACTTTGATGAACAACCCTGCTTGCAGTGGGGAATCAGCTGTTACAGAGATAGGGGTGTTTAGATCGGGTTTTTCCTCTGGCAGGGCCTCCCTTCCAGTGCTTGGCACCAATATTATTTGGCCTGCTGTTGATGTGCCAAATGAAAGGAAAGATTGGTTTTAAAAAGCCCTGCTCAGGGCAGTGTGAATGTCCCTCAGCACCCCTGTCAGAGAGGCCATGTTGGTATTGTGGGCATCCATCTGCTCTCACATGTCCCTATGCATGTCCCTCTGTAGCTGCTTGATTTCCCAGAGTTTGTTCAAGACCTGGCCCATCAGGCCTTGGGGCTCCTGCTAGACCCCCAAGACATGGCTGAAGGTGTCCTGGCCAAGATCAGCCCCAGTGGCCTCACCCCGCTGGCCCACAGCATACCTCCCAAGCATCGTACCCCCACAGGCCCGTGCCCTTGCCACAGGGTGCCCTCTCCGACTGGGTATTGGAACCTAATTGTCCAAAGTGTTGCACTGCAACTCAGGATCCAAGACTGGGGGGCATGCAATGGTAGACACTGCTCAGTACACAGTTTGGAGGCGAAAGGCTGCCTGTGATTTCGAGGCAACAGGGCTGGCAAGTGTTGATGTGGCCAAAGTGAGACTCACTGTGGTGTCTGACCAGATTCCCCATATGGGCTGGAACCGTCCTCCATGTCCACACATCCAGGAGTGGCTTCTTCATAAGGGCTTCATCCAAAGGGGCAGTGGCAGTCTCTTCTTTCGCCTCTGTGTGCCCAGTGGTAGCTTGACCTGTCAGATCTTTTTGACTGAAGCAGCTGCTGAAATGTGCAGATCATTATCACTCAGGAGGATGCCCTGAAAATGCCATCTTACCACCATTGCAGGCAAAGTAGTGACTAGGTAAGATATGTATTTGGCCATTTTGAAGCCTAGTTGATTGTGATGCAGGCGTACCCAGTAGTTTGTTTTATATGTGACTGGAGTCATCATGTGGTCAGTGCAGTGTGAATGCATCTACTGCCAATACCATTCTGGTTATGCATCTTGAGGCCTTTGTGATCAATATTTTGCACACTGGGGAAGCTGTCCGTCCTGTCCTCAATAGTTGCATCTTGGGTTAGTAGTTTAAGATGGAGCTAGGTAGCCAGACACATCTCAGAGTTAAGCATGATCTGTATCTTGGCAACTCCCAGGTGGGTAAACTTCAATTGAGAGTTAGCAAGTAAGGGTATTTGTACAACTGACCACTGGTCTGGTCTTTGGAGTTAGAGAAACAGTGCCTCCTGGGAGTTGTAGTCATGTCACTCTCTCCACTACCCACCCTTGGCAAATGTTATCCTCCCAAGTGAGTACACTTCATTTGAGAGTTTACTAATAGATCGATGTGGGCAAGTGAACACTGGACTTCTGGTTGGAGTTAGAGAAACAGGGCCTATTGGGTTTTGCATTCCAGTCACTCACTCTACTTCCCACCGTTATACAAATGTTATTCTCCCGGGTGAGTACACTTCTGTTGAGAGTTAAGGAACATGGGTATTTTGACAAATGAACACTGGGCTTGCGCTTGGAGTTAGAGAAACAGAGCCTCCTGGCCTTAGCAGTTGGATCACTCCCTCTACTTCATACATTTGATAAATGTCAACACCCCAGGTGATTACACTTCATTAGTGAGTTACCAAACAAGGGTATGTGGAGAAGAAAACACTGGACTGGTGGTTGGAACGATAGTAATTGAGCCTCCTGGGAGTAGCAATAATGTAACTTCCTGTACTACACACACTATACAAATATTATCCCCCCAGGTGAGTACACGTCACGCGTGAGTTACCAAACAGGAGTCTTTAGAGAAGAGGACACTGGGCTGGAGAGTTGAGGAAGAGTGACATAGCCTCCCGGACTTAGCGGTCATGTCACTCCCTCTTCTACACACACTATACAAATGGTAACCTCCCACCTGAGCAAACTTACACTGAGGGTGCCAAACAGGCGTCTTTTGATGAGGGAACACTGTACTAGTGTTTGGAGTCAGAGAAACAGTGCCACCTGTGAGTTGCAGTCAGGTTATTCCATCTACTTCCCCCCAGGTCAGTAAACTTCATTTGGGAGTCTACAAACAGGGGTATTTGGCCAAGTGAACACTGGGCTGGTTATATAAACAGTACCTCCAGGGAGTTGCAGTCATTTCAATATCTGCTGCACACACTTGACAAATGTTATCCCCCCAGGTGGGTACACTGCAATTGATAATTGTGGAACAGATGTACTGGGGTATGTGACCACTGTGCTGGTGGTGGGAGTTAGAAAAACAGTGACTCCTGTGAGTTGCAGTCAGGCCACTCTGTGCACTACACACACTTGACTAATGTTCTCCCCCAAGGTGAGTACTCTGCAATTGATAGTTTACTAACAGAGGTATTGAATCATGTGACCGCTGTGCTAGTGTTTGTGGTTACAGGAATACTGCCTACTGGGAGTTAGAGTCGTGTTAGTCCCTGTCCTACACACACTTGGCAAAAGTTATCTCCCGAAGTTTGTACCCTTAAATTGGTAGTTAACAAAGAAGGGTCTTTGGACAGTTGAACGCTGCTCTGGTGTTTGGAGGTATAGAAACAGTGCCTACTGGGAGTTGCAGTCATGTCAGTCCTTGCACTACACACACTTGACAAATGCTTTCTCCCCAGGTATGTGCCCTTAAATTGATAGATAGTAAAGGGGTGTCTTTGTACAAGTGAACACTGGTCTGGTGTTTGGAGTAATAGAAATAGTGCCCGCTGAGAGTTGGGGTCATGTCAGTCCCTATACTATATTATATAGTATAAGTTACAGGGACGTTATAGTTAGGCTGACATTTTACCCATAGAAACCCATAGAACTTCCGAAACTATAACTCATTGCTCAAAGTTACTATACATGTATGCGCTTTAAAGTTTTCCTGCTCTATCTACCTGAATATCCTCAAATACTGTATGGCTGGTCAGAGTTTCTTTGTGTAGACCCCCACTCCTTGGAACTCCCTTCTGGACCATCCATGTCTTCAAATTGAGTCCAAATCTTTCAGGAAAAACCTAAAAACATGGTTATATTGACAACCATATCACCGTTGTTAGGGTGTGCTCTTATTGCTTACCTTATTGTAACCCCAGTCTACTTATTGACTAGAAACCATTGGTGAAAAGCTGCTACATCAATAATAATTAATATAACATTTTTGCATGATAACTATCGGTAAAAGTTCCCTTTAGATTTCTGTATGGACAGGTACTCCCCGTGGTGGAGAACTAAGCATGGTTAGGTATAGAGAAAAGTGAAAAATGTTTATTAAAATGTAATAAAAATGCTACTGCACTAATAACTACATTTTGAGAAAAAAACATGGAAATATGTAAAATTACACTAAAACATTTTTCTCAAGTGTAAATTAAAAAAAAACATTCACAACTAAAGTAAAAAATATTTTTATCATATGTTTATATAATACTTATAAAATTTGAAGAATGGAATTCAATGAAAGTTATTCTGATATGTTTCAAATATTATATTGCTACATTATTCTTAAAATGCAAAACAATTAGAATAATTTTGCTTAAATGAAAAGTATGCACTATTTTTAAATTCTCTAACAGTAAATAATAATAATTTTTATTTGTAGCTATTTTAAATAATTTCTTTATGCTAACATTTTTCCCATGGAGTTTAAATTGCTCTTTGCCTCCCTTATTTTCTATGGGAGTGTTTAGCAGTATAACATGTTGGTGGTCATTGTCTAGAACCACCACAGGCTGAGTTATGGGCAAAAATTTTGTGAAAAAGAATGCTTACAAAGCATTTTGGGTTGAGTTTTCCCGAGTGCAGTGAATATTGTAGTATCTGCTCTCCCGCTGTGCTGGAAGAGCCACTTTATCTTTGAGGATTACTGTTTTATGTAAAGCATTTACCAATTGCAAGTGTTTTAAGGGGTGAGACACAAGAAATAATTCTGATTAGATAACTGTTCACAATATGACCAGAGCTTCAATACCGCCGATTGAGTTCACGCTGTTGTGCCTCTTTGCGCTGTGAGAGCCATGGCCGCCATGAAGCACGAAGGGGAGAGACAAAAGAAATAGTTCTTCCACGCTGAAGTATATGGGCAATCGTGCAATTATCCCTGTAACTGGAGCAATCTGCAAGGCATGACAAAAACAGCCTCAAGGCGGGACAAACGTAAAGCAATTACCAATGACATCAAGAGATTTTTGAAAGGCAAGGCCATGAACGAGTGAAAGTGATGGGCGTGACATGGGCTTGCGTGCTCGACCTAAAAACGAAGTGCAAAAATAAGATGGAGGATCACTAGAGTTTGGTTCTAAAGGGTCAGTATGGGATGTCTTCTGGATAAAATAATGTAACAAGACAGGAGATTTCTGTACCCTAAGACGCAAAGACCTGACAAAATATTTTTCACTGAGCATGCTGAGTTTGAAACTGTGGTGAATGCCTTTCATCTTTAAAATCCTAGGCTACAGGACTTGACACAAGGGAAAAATTAGATTCAATTTTGCTAGGGTGTTTACCTTCAAAAGATATAAAACTGCTGGTATTGATTTCCATCTCCATCTAGGTGAAGATATGAGAAACTGAAATAGTGCTCAGATATCAGCACAATTTAGCACACTATTAGCAAAAAAGTCAAATGAATAAATACACTCAGCGTAAACAATAATGGCTTTCCACATTTTCCGAAACACATACTGGTAAATAAGTTAACAGAACATAAATGATCAATGACAGATTATTTTAAAAAGGTAATCGTCCTTACATGTGGTAGTGATGTTAGTTATTTCTTCTAAGTTCCTCTCGATGCAATTCGATATGGCGACGCATTTAGAGGAACATTCCGTTTGACCTGCGAGCCCTGAAGTACTCCTTTGGGACGAAACGCGTTGGCTATGGCTATTTTTACTTTACATTAAGTTATATATAGATAATCACAAGTGAACTAACAAAAATAATCATGTCAATAGAAGATGTGGTCGATTAGATAATGTTTACATATGATGCTGCATAAGGATGTGAAGACACATAAGGAGATTTTCCCTTTGTTTCACAAGTGTATGTATATATATACTGAGTCTTGTTTTATAAATCCATATATATACAGTATATATATATATATATATATATATATATATGTATATATATATATATATATATATATATATACATATAATATGGGTTGTTAGAAATGGGGTCTTTGGTTGACAGTCAGGTTACCCCCTGTTCAAGCAAGGACCCTCACTCTAGTCAGGGTAAAAGAGAATCACCGTCAGCTAACCCCTGCTTACCCCATTGGTAGCTCGGCAGAGCAGTAGGCTTAACTTCAGAGTGCTAGGTGTAAAGTATTTGTACCAACACACACAGTAACTTAATGAAAACACTACAAAATGACACAACACCAGTTTAGAAATGTAGGAAATATTTATCTAAACAAAACAAGACCAAAACGACAAAAATCCGTCATACACAAGTCAAGTTATGAATTTTTAAAGATTAATCTCAAAAATAGCGTTTAGAAACAAAAAATGCTACGATGAGGTGTTAACACGGGGTCATGACAAAGTCGTTCCCAACAAGCCGACACCAGCAGTGCCGGACACGGAGTCGCGTAGACCCCCAAGTACAGTATCTTTGGTGAAGAGTGAAAACAAGTCGATGCGCGAAGTCGGGGATCGCGGCGTCTGTGCGAAATGTTGAATCCGCGCACTTCGAGCAGTGTCGGTCACGATGTGGTGCGGCGACTTCCACGGAGTCGCGGACTTTAGCGGAGCTGCAGCGGTGTCGGGTCTGCGAAGGTCATTGCGTTCCAGCGAAGATTACGGCGTCGGGTCCATGCAGCGTCACCGGATTCAGCAGCGTCGTCGGTCCGAAGTCGATTTCCTTGGATTTCCACCAGCTTTCCTTTCAAGGGCCCAGGGACTTGATAGGGCACCACTTGTCAGAGCAGGAGTCTCTCCAGAAACTCCAGGTGCTGGCAGAGAGAAGTCTTTGCTGTTCCTGAGACTTCAAACAACAGGAGGCAAGCTCTAAATCAAGCCCTTGGAGATTTATTCACAAGATGGAAGGCACACAAACTCCAGTCTTTGCCCTCTTACTCTGGCAGAAGCAGCAACTGCAGGATAGCTCCACAAAGCACAGTCACAGGCAGGGCAGCACTTCTCCACAGCTCTTCAGCTCTTCTCCAGGCAGAGGTTCCTCTTGTTTCTAGAAGTGTTCTAAAGTCTGTGGTTTTGGGTGCCCTTCTTCTACCCAATTTCTCCTTTGAAGTAGGCCTACTTCAAAGTAAAGTCTCTCTTGAATGTGAAATCCTGCCTTCCCCAGGCCAGGCCCCAGACACTCACCAGAGGGTCAGAGACTGCATTGTGTGAGGACAGGCACATCCCTTTCAGGTGTAAGTGACCACTCCGATCCTCCCTCCTAGCACAGATGGCTCATCAGGAAATGCAGACTACACCCCAGCTCCTTTTGTGTCACTGTCTAGTATGAGTTGCAACCAGCCCAACTGTCAAACTGACTGAGACAGGGAATCCACAAACAGGCAGAGTCGCAGAAGGGTATAAGCAAGAAAATGCTCACTTTCTAAAAGTGGCATTTTCAAACACACAATCTTAAAATCAACTTTACTAAATGATGTATTTTTTAATTGTGAGCTCAGAGACCCCAAACTCCACATGTCCATCCGCTCCCAAACGGAAACTACACTTTAATCAGATTTAAAGGTAGCCCCCATGTTAACCTATGAGAGGGACAGGCCTTGCAACAGTGAAAAGCGAATTTAGCAATATTTCACTGTCAGGACATATAAACCACATTACTATGGGGTCATTATGACCCTGGCGGCCGGCGGTAAGTTGGCGGTAACACCGCCAGCAGGCTTGCGGTGTTCCGCCAGCAATTATGACCGTGGCGGAAAAGCCACGGCCATACCGCCGGCCCCTCCACTTTCCCGCCATGATTCCACCTGGCGGTCATAATCCCCAGGGCAGCGGTGCATGCACCGCTGCCCTGGGGATTATGAGTCCCCGACCGCCAGCCTGTCCGTGGCGGTACACACCGCCATTGAAAGGCTGGCGGTAAGGGGACTTGGGGTGCCCCTGGGTGCCCCTGCACTGCCTATGCACTTGGCATGGGCAATGCAGGGGCCCCCAGGCATAGCCCTGTTGCGCATTTCACTGCCCGAATTTCGGGCAGTGAAATGTGCGACGGGTGCTACTGCACCCGCTGCACATCAGCATTGCCGCCGGCTCTATTATGAGCCGACAGCAATGTTGATGTGACATTTCCGCTGGGCCAGCGGACGGTAACACTGTTGCCGTCCGCTGGCCCAGCGGAAATGTTATAATAGGGAGCCAGGAATACCGCCGGTAATGGCGGTATTCAGTCTCCCGCGGCCTCGGCTGACTTTTGAAAAGACCGCCGAAGTCGTAATGACCCCCTATATGTCCTACCTTAACCATACACTGCACCCTGCCCTTGGGGCTACCAAGGGCCTACCTCAGGGGTGCCTTACATGTAAGAAAAGGGAAGGTTTAGGCCTGGCAAGTGGGTTCACTTGCCAAGTCGAATTTACAGTTAAAGCTGCACCCACAGACACTGCAGTGGCAGGTCTGAGACATGATTACAGAGCTACTTATGTGGGTGGCACAACCAGTGCTGCAGGCCCACTAGTAGCATTTGATTTACCAGTAAATCAAATATACATCAATCAACATTACAATTTACACAGAGAGCATATGCACTTTAGCACTGGTTAGCAGTCATAAAGTGCTCAGAGTTCAAAAGCCAACAGCAACAGGTCAGAGAAAATAGGAGGCAGGAGGCAAAAAGATTGGGGATGACCCTGCATTAGCAAAAAAGTACAACATGGGTTATGAGTCTTTCACATATTAGATTAAAAAATCTGAACCACTTGTCTGAATAAATAACAAACCTAAAAATATGTAGTCTATATCAGAAGAATTCTGAGGATCAAGCTGAATTTGAAGAATCAGTGCTGTTCAATATACTGGAATCAAAAGAAACAGGACAGTTTGATGTGATAAGGTTATAATCACAACTATGCTTGGCACAATGCCCTAAATTATACCCTATGAAGAAAATATGGGAAAGAACAGTGCACCTGACCACTACAACTAATAGGAACCCATTGGAAAGCACAGGATATTGCATTTATAAAAGGGATGCTCAACGATCAGTTGTGTTTAGGCACTTGTGTCATCAAATGTCTGTGTTCTTCTGCCCTGAGGAGATTTAAGATAAAACCACACAGAGACAAAATATCAGCCTGATCTGGTAAATATGGGAGGTTTTTAAGTCCTGCTGATAACCTATGGCCTAGATTTATGCTCTGTTTGCGTTGAATTGGCGTCATTTTTTTAACGCTAATTCAGCGCAAACTTAACTCCATATTTATATTTTGACACTAAACTAGTCTAGCGCAAAAATATTGGAGTTAAAGTCATTTTTTGCTAGCATGAACCTACCTTGCGTCAATGAGATGCAAGGTAGGCGTTCCCGGGCAAAAAATTACTCTAAGGCCCCGGCCCCTTATTTATCCTCCCGTGCAAAAATGGTACATGGGAGGGAGGTGGGCCTAAATAATGGCGCTAAGCTTGCTTAGCGTCCTTTTTTAACACCTGGGTCAGGGCAGGCGTTAGGGGACTTGTGGGCCTATTTCTATAATAGAACACCATGAAATAAGTCAACAGCTGCCCTCCCCAAGCCCCAGGGACCCTAAACCCACACCAGAGGGACACCAGGGGTGGGGGACACCATCCCAGATAAGTATAGGTAAGTAGAGGTAAATATTTGTGATTTTTTTCTAAAGTGGTTTTGGGGTCCCTGAAATGAGACCCCATACATGGCAGTGGGTGCAATGTCCATGGCCAGGGGACCCTTGTCCCCTGTGCTGGCCATTGGGATGGTGGGCATGACTCCTGTCTTATATAAGACAGGAGTCATGTGGTATGGTATGTTTAGTGTCAAGAAATGACGCTAGGCTGGTTAGAGTCATCTTTTTTTATATGCCAAATGTTCTTAGGACAGGAGTTGGGGGACTGGAGTTTGGCATACAATTCTCTGGTGGTGGGAGAGTGTCTTTTACCCCAGTGTAGTGCTACTTTATGTTTTTCCAACAGCAGTGCAATGGCAGTGAAACAACTCACTGTTTTGGGAATGTCTTGCAGATATCCCAGCAAGCATACCAAGGGGTCAGCGGTGAGGTTTAAATCTATCATTTGGGCCAGTAGGTCACAAATGACCTGCCAAAAAGAGGCAACGTAGGCACATGTGCAGGAAAGGTGGGTAAGTCAGCTTCTGGGCTGTGGCATCTGGAACAGGGAAAGAATATCACGGGGTTGAAGTGCGCCAGGCACCTGGATGTGACATAAACTTTGCTCAGAAGTTTCTAGTGCAGAAGGTTGTGGCAATAATTGGATGAGACAAGCTGTGTTTGTGTGCAGCAGGCCTACTACATTTCATGAGTGAGTGAGCGCCCCAAATCGGCCTCCAAGGAGTGACTTAGCCTCTCATCGCGGGGAGGGGGCATTCCAAGTATAATAAAGAGTATAATAAAGTTTGGAAACAAATCGTCTCCGACCATCATCGGCAATCAAAGAGGTCAAAGGGGAGAAGTCAATCAGGGCAAAAGGATAGGTCGGTATGACGGCACAAAGAGCACTCTGGATGCACCTCATAATAAAATTTTCCATCTGAGTAGCCGCAGGTGGGTGGGCCTCATCAGCTATGTCTATCATGTGACCCACAGGGAACCTGCTGCTAAAGGTGTGGAGCACATGTTGTGTGAGAGTATGCTGTATTAGTAATTTGCCAGTAATGGACAGCTAGGGGTTAGACGCTAATGGTAACAATGGCGACTAAAGGAGGGTGCCTCCCAGAAGTTCTAAGAGCTTATTCAATGCCCAGTTGTTATTGGAGTCCAGAGGGTAGAAGAGAGGCAAGAGGGGTTGGGGAGGCCAAGCCAATGTCATGCTTCATGTATGGTGTATGGGCACCAGGATGAAACCAGTGGTGGGCATACTGGCATAGTGCCACCAAGTAGTATAATTGAATGTGGGGGATGCCAAAACGCCTCCTTTCATACAGCACCATCAAAGTAGTCCAACTATTGTGAGGGCACTGATCAGCCCAGAAAAGCTTAAAGAGAAGGCTTTGCAGAGTGGCAAAAAAACTAGTTGGTAAGCAAGATCAGTAAATATAGAAATAAATACAAACAAGCTTTTGCAATGCAGTGGGTCTTGCATTTGCTTGAGTTAGAGCTATTAGCATTGTAAACTCCTAACCAGACTTTTCTTGCCTCATAAATTGAAAATGAAAAGTAATACAGTTTCACATAAGCGAGCCGATTCAAAACGCCACAGCATCAGCGTGAAGCAGCACACAAAAGGGAAAAGACGTTCTCTTGCAGTGAAATGTATCGGCAAAAGTGCAATTAGCCGTGTAGCAGGGGCGATGTCCTGGGCAGTAACTAATCCGCCCCAAGGAGGGACAAATGTAAAGCATTTACCAACGATAATAAAGGATTTTAGAAGGGCAAGCCCATGAACAAGTGATAGTGATGGGCGTGCGGTGGGTGTGGTTAAAAGCCCAGATACGTCTGAAAAGCAGCGCTTGCGCCCTGCTATGCTCAACCTAAAAAAGACGTGCCTCGTTTAGTAAGCACATACAGCAATGATACACCCTCAGACAAACCTACTAGGCTACAGGTAGTGTTGCAAATAACCACGAATGTCTGAGTAGGATGCTCCTGGGCACATGAGGCATCACGTATGGTTAATAAAAATGGATCTTTGTCAGTATAACTTCAAGCACAACCAGGTAAGTTGACAACATGGCATAGACTGGTCTTTGATGTGATTAAATAGAAGATCAGACAACGCTGTGAAAACCCCACCTTGCAGGCAGCTCAAGAGTGCACTACTGGTCTTTTCTTAAAAAAAATGTCTGCCTACTGCATTATATGCACAACACCTATTAATTCCTCTAAGTGCAGATGCTTAAACAGACCACCATGTTTACGGTTTAACAATGACATCATGTTTGCGATTTAACAATGATCTACAACTATAAAGGATCAAAAACAAACATTAACAAACAAAAAATAACAATGTGTGGTGGCTCTTCACCGAATAAAATATTTTTCCAGGGATATTAATTCCCTACACTCTTTAGTGCAACTTTACACAGCCGACATAAGTGATGACAGAAAGCACGGTAAATATATTCTTATAAACTACCCCTCTGACCTTTTTCTTCATCTCACCAAGCTTATGCAGAGCCAAACGTTTACTGCAACAAAGTACAAGACTGTCTGAGCCTCACAAGCGTCATCAAAATACTACCCAAACAAAGGGCAGTATAGAACGCATAACAAAGTTGTTTCTTACTCGACCACCAAGAAAGTGCATCGAGGCCTCATAGGCATATGAAAGCATGATACAATAGATAACACTAGACTAACGTATGTTTCCTCAGTTTACATTGCAAGTGAAAGAAAATGAAAAGTAAAACAGTTTCATATAACTAACCAGACTTTTCTTGCCACATAAACTGAAAATGAAAATGAAAACAGTTTTACATAAGTGAGCCGACGGCCGCCATGAACACAAAGCACACACACACAAAAGGAAAAAGAAGTTTGCTTGCAGTCAAACACATGGCAAAAGTGCAATTAGCCATGTAACGGGTAATGTCCAAGGCGGTAACTAAACCGCCCCAAGGAATGACAAACGTAAAGCATTTACCCACAAAAATAAAGGACTTTTGAAGGGCAAGCCCATGAACGAGTGATAGTGATGGGCGTGCAGTGGGCGTGACTAAAGGCCAGATACATACCAACATGTCAGAATAGCAGCGGATTCGTCATGCTATGCTCAACCTAAAAAAGGTGTGCCTCATTTAGTAAGCACATACAGCAATGATGCACCCTCAGACAAACCTACTAGACTATAGGTAGTGTTGCAAATAACCACGAACGTCTGAGTAGGATGCTCCTGGGCACATGAGGCATCACGTATGGTTAATAAAAATGGATCTTTGTCAGTATAACTTCAAGCACATCCAGGTAAGTTGACAACATGGCATGGATTGGTCTTTGATGTGATTAAATAGAAGATCAGAGAACCCTGTGAAAACTCCAACTCGCAGGCAGGCCAAGCCTGCACTACTGGTCTTCTCTTAAAATAAAATCTGCCTACAACATTAAAGGCACAATACCAATTAATTCCTCTAAGTGCAGATGCTTAAGCAGACCACTGTGTTTATGATTTACCAATTACATTGTGTTTGCGATTTAACAATGATCTTCAACAAAAAATAACAAATAATGTTTGGTGGCCCTTCTGCCAATAAAACATTATTCCAGGGATAATAATTCCCAACATTCTTTAGGTCAACTTTACACAGCCGACATAAGTGATGACAGAAAGCACGGTAAATATATTCTTATAAACTATCCCTCTGACCTTTCCCTTCCTCTCACCAAGCTTATGCAGAGCCAAAAGTTTACTGTAACAAAGTAGAAGGCTCTCTGAGCCTCACAAGCGTCATCAAAATACTATCTAAACAGAGGGCAGTATCTAAGGCACAACAAAGTTGTTTCTTACTCAACCACCAAGAAAGTGCGTTGAGGCCTCATTGGCATAGGAAAGCATGATATGATAGATAACACTAGACTAGCATATGTTCCCTCAAGTTACATTGCAAGTGAAAGAAAATGAAAAGTAAAACAGGTTCACATAACTAACTGGACTTTTCATGCCACTTAAACTAAAAAATGAAAAGTAAAACAGTTTCACATAAGTGATCCGGAGGCCGCCATGAACACAAAGCACACACACAAAAGCAAACAGAAGTTTGCTTGCAGTCAAACGTATCGGCAAAAGTGCAATTATCCATGTAACCGGCAAAAGTACAATTACCCATGTAACCAGCAAAAGTGCAAATATCCATGTAACAGGGTCGATGTCATGCAAAGCTCACAACTACTGCCCAGCGAGATTGTGCTGCCTACAAAATAAAGAGAAAAAGTAGTCCAGAAACCATACCGAAAACATGCAGCCTCGTATGTTTTCAGTTGTTGGCTGGTGCGCTTGAGGTGGGCTAATCACGGAAAAGGCATGTTGTATGCATGCCTTTCACTAATTAAATCAAACGAATTTTAAAAGGCGAGCCCACGAACCAACCAAACTGATGGGCATGACATGGGCGTGGTTAAAAGCCCACAGAGAGATTACACCAGGGACACAGCACTTTAAGCGCTCAACCCTAAAAACGGGGAAGTATGATCATCTTTAATATAGCAATGTGGCCAGCCATGGAAAGAGGGAACCAAATCCAGTAGTGTATCTGAGAAGTTAATTTATCTATGGCTGGGCCATTATTGAGTCTGATTACTTGCTCTTTGTTCCTCGACATCAGGTCAAGGGGAATTCACTGTGGAAGGAGGTAGTGGAGTTGGTGAGATGTCTGATTTAGATCAATTAATACGGAGGCCAGAAAATAACCCAAAGTGGGTAATTTCAAAGAGAATGGACAGGAGAAATGACAGCAGGATGGCATACAAAAGCAGACTGTCATATAAGGAGAGAAGTAGTGGGCCAGATTTCAATTTCAGACCATGGTGCATGTGCTTTTCCTGAAGATGTCAGACCAGGGGGTCCATTGCAGTGATGAAAAGAAAGGGGGATAATGGACAGCCCTATCTAGTATCCTTTGTTATTGCGAAAGGAGCTTTTAAGGAGCCACTGGCTTTGATCCGAGCTGTCGGCTGGGTGAATAGTAATGTGATCAAAGAGATAACATTTCATGGCATACCCATCTTATATAGCGTAGCATGTAGAAAAGGCCATTCAAGTGAATCAAAGGCATCAAGTTACAGCCACAGTGGTGTCAAGAGGAAATTGGATTGAGAACTGAAAACACAGTGTGTAGATTCTGGGATGTGGAACAGTGGGGGACAAATCCCAACTGGACCAGTGAAATAATCTGCTCCATAAGGAGGGAAAGTCGATATGAGAGGATTTTGGCTACAATTTTACTGTCAGAGTTAAGTAGTGATAGTGGCAGGTAGGAGCCTCAATGGAGGGGATCTTTACCAGGTTCTAGTACTTCGTATAGTGTTGGGGGTATAGTTCCTGTCTCAAGCGATTCTCTGCACATAGCAAAGATATAATGAGCGAGGAGGTGCTTGAATTGTTTTTAAAACATACAAGTAATCTGTCTAGTCTGGCTGCTTTAGTGCCATCCAGAGAGTCAATAGCCCCTTAGACCTCCTCGCAGGATATAGGTTCGGTGAGAAATTGTTGGAGAGCCCTAGAGAGCCACACCATGGCCACCTCTTCTATATACGAGAATAGATTAGCATTGTTGCCTGTTAGCCAAGTAGAGTATAATTGTGTGTAATAATGAAGTAGAGCAGTCAAAATGCCCTTGCTGTCAGTGACTCAGGTGCCGTCAGGCAAGAGTAGTTCAGAAATGTAGGAAGAGCACCTGGGGGTGCCACAGTAACCTAGTTAGTGCGCATCCCCAACATTCATCCTCCCCATAACGGCAGGCTCTAACATATTTCCCCAGAAAGTGGACCTCGCACTTTCCCAAATCCCCGTATTCAGGTAGGAGAGAGGTGCGCTGTGTGGGTGGTTGGCCACTATGCTGTTGCGCAGTGATCTTATCTAACTCTTTCCATTCTGGCTCCACATGGGTCAGGCTAATATGGATATCGCACAGCACCCCAGTACGTTTATATATGCACACACCATGAATATAGGCCTTAAATGCCTCCCATAGTGTAGCTTGAGATCAGACATAGCCAACATTAAGTGCAAAGCATTCAAATATTGCTGAGTGGAGCTCGAATTGAAAGAGGTCATCATGTAGTGCCATGACAGGAAATCACCAGTGTCTTTCCAGGTCTCCTCCATCCGGCATTCAGAAAGACAAACACACGGGTGTGGTCGTAAAGCGTGCAGGCTAGAAGGGAGCTGTCGTCTAGCCAAGGGGATTGTGTTGAGATCAACCAATAGTCAATTTAGGACCATGGTTCATCATGTGTGGAGTGATGCGTGTAAGCCAGGGACAAGGCATGGAGCAAGCTCCAGGGGTCAAGAAAAAGAAATGTATTGCGTAGATCACAAATGATTTGTAGTGACCTAGGCTTGTTTGTAGGTGTCAATGCAGTAGCATCCAGCTGAGGATCAAGCAGTAGGTTAAAATCACCTCCCAGCTGAATGTGATCGTATTCCATTCGACCCATATGTGTCATGAGTGTACGGAAAAAATATGATGTATCGACATTAGGAAAGAAAATGTTGGCCAACAGCACCCTATGACCCGCCAGGGTCCACATGAACAGGGCATATCCCATCGTCATCTAGGAGGGATGAAGTGGGGTGAAATGGAAGATTTTTGTGGATTAAAATACTGACACCTGGGAATATGTACTGTAATAGGAAAAATAATGATGTGGTCCCCATATGGAGGCAAATGTGTGGGATTTCCTGGTAGGAGCGGGTCTCCTGCAGGAAGGCCACCTTTACACTGTGTCTAATAAAGTATTGAAGTACTTGTTTACCCTTGCAGCAGTCATTGAGGCCTTGTATGTTCCAAGAGAGAAACGTGATGTCCACGAAAGTGACGCTATGCTCTTGCATTACAGAACTGTTGCATTCAATAAGGACAATATAGGTGCACCAAGAATTGTAACATACAGGCAATCAAGTGGAAGTTAGCTGAAAACAAAAGAAACCCTAAACCCTTATCCCAACACCAGGTAAAAACCAGCCTAGAAATTCCCGATGGCAAAAACCCCAACAAAACAAAAGAAGAAAAGTTACCGTAATTGTGTGCCATGGGGCGTTGCGGCCCAGGCAAACATATTATATGACAAATCTTTATGTATTGACCAAGGAACAGTGTATATAGGCAAGATCCAGGGTTATAAATGTGGTTTGAGGGAGAGTCAAATGGAAGGAATCAACTGGTCGGCTTGTCAGAATTTATAGCCTATGATAAGGATCCAAGACAATCTGGGGGAAACAGTTCAGTGCTGGTAGTAGATTGGGTGTCCGGGTGTGAACACTCAGGGATCACAAACTCTGGGGATGATCCAGTCATTGCTTATTGTTTGCAGAAAGTCATCACATCTGTGTCAAAAAAGTGGCCTGTTTCATGGTCATTGACCCGCTGTTGAGCCAGATATAACATGCCAGAATGTAGGCCCATGTTCTGCATTGCAGCTTTAGACTGTGTGAATTTGTGGTGGCCTCCTGAACTGCCATGGTGAAGTCCCAGAATAAGAAGATAGTAGACCTTTGCCATTGTAGGGGGCTGTGCTCAAGGGCAGGCCAGAGCACAGCATCTTGAATAAGGAAATTAAGGACTCTGGCCATTATTGGTCCAGGAGTGGCACCTGGGGGGGGGTAAGGGCCAAAGTCCGATGGGCCCGCTCAACCACGAAGGTGGCAGTAAAACTTTGGTGGTCAAACAGCTCAGACAGTAGGCATCGCACGAAGAGGTTAAGATGGCTGTTGTCCATGGATTCCGCCACCCCAGTATGCAGAGATTGTTTAGGTGACCCTGGGCCATATCCTCATTCTTGATAGCCCCCATGTTAAGCAGCCATTCTAGCTTGTCCAATAGTTTGGTCGCTGTAGTAGCATCTTCTTCCATCCACGATATACGTTCCTCTGCAACCTCCAGTCTGGTCTGCTGGCGATCGAGTCTCTCCCACATACGGTCAAGAGGGAGCTCTAGCTGTGGTGTATGGGGTTCAGCAGATAAGGCAGAAAGAAATCGTTTTGGACATCCGTCCCTTGGAGTAATATGGAGGAGGGCAATAGGAGAAGGCACAGTTCTCAGGGAAGCTTGTAGGTAGTACTGAGCCCCTATACAGGTAATTTCTGATTGTCAAAAACGGATCGGTAGGCTGGGGATAACGGTGCAATTCTCCCCACCGTAGGTAGTTTCATGCTGGGTTTAACAAATGTGACCCAGGTCGCGAAGGGTAGGTCTTATAACTTGCAACCAGCAAGGGTGTAACAGCAACTATAGGTGCAATTGGCAAGATCGACAACTGTTACGCCAAGCAGCTGTCTCAGTGTAGTGCAGCAGGAGTCAATATGGTGGCTCAGACATGCCGTGCCAGGTGAGGGAAAACTATCTCCAGGTCTCCAGGGGCTATCAGCAGAACAGTGATACAGGGCGCAGGGAAGGCATCTGCAAAGAGTTGAGGAAATAACAGGGCTTTACCCTCATAGACCTGAGTTTTGTATGATGGGCTTTGCAGTGTGTCAGCATCTAGGAGGCAGGCAGTTAGAGATAGCGAGGTTCACATGGTTGCAGGGTCTGATGCATGAGGCTGAAACTGGAGGCACCCCTCCGCTATGGGCACAGGAGCAGGGCAGCGAAGATGTCCCACGGAGAAGGTGAGTTGGTGCCATAAGAAGTCATCACCCGCACATCATCCAATCATCCACAAGGGTCAGTGAGGGATGTGGGGTGGAGGGGGAAACAGCAGACAGTCCAAAAAGGCCTGGCTTCCTCAGGACTCAGGTTCACCTGCGGTTCCTGTCGCTGTTGGGCCTCCGAGGAAGGGCAGGCCATTTGTTTCCCAGCAGCAGTGTGGGCATGCTGGAGCATAGACAGCTCCCTGGATCAGCAAGTGCTGCAGCGCCACAGAATCCTAGCTATTATTTACAGTGAATAGTGGATTCTGCGCTAGAGGACGATGGATTGAAGCGACATAGGTTTGAGGGTATGTCATCAGTGAACGACATGAGTATCAACAGAGGTTAATAACAGTCAATAATATTAAACTCCAATCAATAACCACACCAGTTTATTAAGAAGAATTAATAGATTTATTTCCCTATATTAACAATGCTAATGTCACGAAAATAACTCTCAAACACAAATGATAAGCATATCAGATCAATAGCGGTTGATTAAAGCGTCTCATATATCTCAATTTGATCAAGACAAACAAATTATCTCCAAAGAATCACGCTTATTAATCATACAAAACCAGTAATAATGGCATAGTATACATTTGTTCAGCATTAAATGATTTCAAATTAAGTCATGAGCATTTCAAATTAGTTTCCCTCACTAACCTCAAATTAGCATTAACATGATGGGCTTCATGTGAAAAGAATTTAGTAACACAAATTTAGAATAAACTCTTTATCTCAGTTAATGATAAAAATATATTATTAATATGCAGAAATGAAGTCATAATTTGCAGCTGGTACCTAGAAAGCAAAAGAGACACATAGTATACAATGACATACATTACTAATATTAAAAGTAGAAACAGTAAGTAGCTTGCTTCAGCCAGGGGACACCATCAGTTATGTCATCGGAAATTTTGGGCCTAACAACAGCTAAACCCACTCAGCCAATAAGTCTCAGACCACCAGAGTCGAACCTCATCTGCTCTTGTCTGCTCTCCAAATTTCTAAGGAAATAAAATCCCCCCTATAGAATTCTACCCAAGTTGTTATACTAAACCCTAATACCCTTATGATTGGTCAATCTATGAGTTGGTTTAATTTCAGCCAATCAACAACTAAATTGATGACCTAAAAGACAACAAATCTACGCTAACTGTAACAGTTTCTTCAAATGTAGCATCTCCTCTTCCGTCTTGTCTGTAGTTCCATTGTTTCATCGCCTTGCAAATATTTTGTCTCAGGAAGAAACTTTTACTGTTTCAACTCACTTCCATTCTCGAGGAAAGGCCAGATATTAGCAACATTCTCAAACAATAGGACATTTCAACTTATGCAATTTTTGGTTAAAACATGACCTTGTAAGACATAATGCAGCAACTCGCTGGGGATAGCTGTGAGCACATCTACACAAACTCTGAAAACCCTTTTATCTAAGCTTTTAAATCATGGAAAATAACCACAGCTTCTAGTTAGAATTTTGCTCAGCTAAGAACCAAAAAATGAACATTTCCAAAAGTCACTCGTTTTGCACGTTAATTCATTACACATTTTAGTATAAAAATCATTAATAAACACATTAGAATATTCACACTCTCACAATCCCTACTCTGATGACTATTCATGTCATCACATCAATCCATAATAAATGTATTTATTATCATAAATCTTAAACTTTTGTCTTGTTCATTCTTGAATTATTTCTTTTTCTTCTTTTATTCCCTTTGTAAAATGTATTCATTTGTTTTTCAAAATGTCTTCTATTCTTTTCCAATTTTTTTCTCTGAACACATTTTATCACTTTATATGTTCCCCAAATTCCAATTAAACAAAATACAAATATTGACACACATTTTGCTTTTGTCAAAATAATTTTTCTCCCCACATTGCTCAACCAATTTCCCACAGCTTCAATCCCTTTCCCAACTTCTTCCCAAACTGTAGTTTCTGTTAGTTCTTTTAGATCCCTACTATTAGTATTTGTTACATTTATAATTAACTCTTTGACTTTACCCGAGTCATCAGGAATATAAGAACAACAATGATTAGAACCGAACAATTTACAAACTCTGCCCTCTTTTGCCAAAAGAATGTCTAACGCAAGGCGATTCTGAAGTGCTATAGCTTTTGTAGCAGCCATTTCTGTATCCAGAAGAATTATAGCTCCGGAATATCTTGTCAACATGTTATCTACTACTGTAGACAACTTCTGAATCTTAATCGAATTTAGGACTACTCCCACTGAAGGAATTATAGCCCCAAATATTTCTCCCACAATGCTAGAAATTGATTCTCGCTTCTGCCTCGTTTGAAATTTCATTGAATCAGGAATCTTACTCAAGTATTAACCACTGATAGATTTTTGGAAAAACTATTCCCAAATAACATGTTCCATATTATCCTCTAGGAAGACGGTAATATGCATTTCTTCCACAAATATAATAAATTCCAGGTATTGGAGGATCCTGTCCATTCATCATCGTTTAGTAATGTCACTATAAGCATATTCTATTCCAGGCTTTCTGTTTATGATTCCCTTACCTATCTTTGCCTTTATTTCTCTTCTTCTATCTTCTGTGTTATCCAAGAACTTCTTTTTTACTGGCGTTAGTAAACAAGTTAAATTGTTTCTATGAGCAGAAGCTGTACCAAAGGTTAAAGTAGGCTCAAAGAAATCTCGCATAATTACTATGATATTTTCATTGGCTATTTTATTCAAATAACCTATGACAGGTACAAAGGACAATACCATGTCATAGTTTGAATAAAAATACTGGGTATTCTTGATTACAGAAATGCATTATCAAAAGACTGCAACTTATAGCATAAGTTACAGGCAGGCTATGACAAGTGGTTCCTCTTTCCACTGAAGCCGGAATCTGCGTACATACAGTACATAGCAATCATTTGCGTTCATCACCTCAACATTCTCATGCAATAAGTGAAAGCAAACATTGGAAGAAAGCTCTTTCTCTTTGTGTAAGTATTTGACATCTGTCCCAAATGTATCTTTTGTTAGTGACTTATCAACCAAATCTAAAGAACTTTGGCTCCATCCATCTCCATCTCAAAAACAGACACTCCTACGAACAACAATAATCATATTATCACACTCACTATCACTCAACCAGTACAAAAAACTTTGCAACAATCAATCCCACGGTTTTGGGTATGTGAGTTACTCATATTTTCTATGTTAAAAAAAATAAAATAAAAAAAACAGTTCAAAAAAACGTAAAAAAATCCCTCCTAATTTTTTTTCTCAATATTTCATTCACTCTTGGACGGTTCCTTTGTCAAGTTCAGTAAAGCAGCTTGTCTAATTCAGCAATTCATTTGTCTACTCCCATAAGTATTATTATTTAACCCTTCAGTATGAACTTTTAGGCCCAATCTTTTTCTTACAAATCTTCATGTTCCAAAGTAGACATTTTCTATGTTTCTGTCAAAGCAATAGCTCAAAAATTCCTCTTGCCAGTCACTTGTATTTAAATATGCCCATTCAGGTTCAGCATATCTCCTACTTGCTACTCTTTTTCTTTTCGGTCGTCTTCCACTTTTACTATCCTCTCCACTAGTGTGTTTTCTTCCAGGCAATTCTATTTCCTCTTGAATCGGTGGTATTACGTCAACTTTTCCTCTCTTTGCAACTTTCTCTGGCCAATTGTCTCCTTTCAATGTTCCTTTTGTCAGTAATCTTCTTAGGGTTGAGTCTTCACTTGCCTTTGGACCTTTTTCTCTGGACATTTCCGCAATTGGTTCAGTAAGAGTATAATCCACTTGGGCGTGACTATTCTTGTCTTCAGTTTGGTTTGTCTTGTCTTCAGTTTGGTTTGTCAAACCACCTGCTGCTGAGGTCACCTCCCTCTGAGCAGATCTTTCCTCTATTGATTCTTGTGTTTCACTCTCATTCAAGGACACCCTCCTCGGATCGAAATCAGTCCTATCTCTTTCTTCTTGGACTGATTCTTCTACTCCTTTTGCAGCTCGTCCAACTTCTTCACTACTCTGTTCTTTTTCTTCTGTTATAGGAGTAGGTACATCTCTGTCATTCTCAACATTTTGCTCACATTCTTTTTCTTTGTTTCAATGTTCTCAACTGTTGGTAATCTCAACAGTTCTTCTTCTCTTTCTGTTGGATCATGCACTTTTCTCGTATGGTTCACATGCACCCAATTCTGTAAACCAGCACACTTCACACCAGTTTTTGTAGTGAGCAAGATCTTATAAGGTCCCTTCCACCGTGGCTCAAAGCAAGACTTTTGTACATGCTTTCTTATAAGCACCCAGTCTCCGGCTCTCAGACTGTGACCTTGTCCTTGCATTTGTTGAGCTGTTGCAGCTTCTACCTGATGAGAAAAAGACCGAACCACATCAGCCACGCTTTTGCAGTAATCTAGCACCATATCATCTGTAATATTCACAAGTGCATTTGCAGTCTTCTTGTCAGGTGTACTTCTCATTGGCATTAGTACAAAAGGTAAAGCATCCGGCCATTTCCAATTTGTTGAGGCACACACTTTGGTCAATCGTGATTTTAATATTCCATTAATTTGCTCTACAAGGCCTGAAGCTTCTGGGTGATAGCTGCAATGTAGTCTCTGCTGAATGTTTAATGCCGAAAAAAAACAACTTTATCACCTCATTATTGAAATGTGTACCCCTATCTGATTCAATTGAGACCGGAAAACCAAAACATGGATTTTAGCCACTGTAAGACTATCATTTCTTCTTGTTGGGTAAGCCTCAATCCAATGACTGAAAATGCACACAATCACCAGCACGTATTTCAAACCAGCACATGCAGCCATCTCAATCCATTTGCATTCCACTGAATGGACCTCCCACCATACCTATGTGTCTCATGTTGACAATTGTTCCTTTGCCGACATTCCTTTGTTGGCAAATTATGCACCTATGGCACACCAGGTCCGCTACTTGTCTGAATTTTAGATTGTACCAGAACTGTTTAAATCTCCTGATCATCGCATCTCTTCCAATATGCGTTTGACCCTGGTAGTACCTAGCCATTTGTGTTAACAAACTGTTCGGCAAGACTACCTTTCCCTCTATGGTTACCCAGATTTCATCTTCCATTTGTATGCATTGATGCCTAATCCAATCTCTCTGCTCCGCTTCTGGAACACTGTTCTGTATTGCTTTCAATTCATCTAATGTCTTCACTATCTGCATAGTAAAATTTGCATACATTTCTTCATTCTCAGACATCAATTCCCAATTTCCTTTTAATTAAATCCCATTCAGAGCACAAAATTTTGCAACTTGATCTGCATAAGCATTTCCCAATGTTACATATTATTTTCCTCTCTGGTGTGCACTGCATTTAACCACGGCAATTTTCTGATAATACTGAAACTTAGCAGGAGAAACTTTCTGACCATTGTCTCCCAGAAAATTCAACAATGCGATTGTATCCTCTTTGCAGCATTCCTTTGTTTTTGATGCTATCAACAAATAATCAATGTATCTTACTAAAGTCCACTGATAAGGCATTAGCAATGACTCCAGGTTCTTTTTCAGGATCTGATTGAAAATCGATGGTGATTCTGAAAACTCTTGAGGAATTCTACACCAACAGTAGAATCTGGTCAGGAATTTGAACAAAAGAGATATATTATCCTCATGTAGAGGTACTGAAAAGAAAGCTTGGCACAAATCAATGAATGTGAACCATTCTGCATCACATGTAATCTGAAACATTATTACTGCTGGATTTGGTACAAGTGGACAACACATTTATTTTTCTCAAGTCCTGAACCAGACGTATTTTCCCATTAGGCTTTTTCAAACCCATTATTGGTAAATAACATGGACTGCTCATCGCCTCTTTTAAAACTCCTTGCTCCAAGAATTGTTCTATCAATGGTCTTATCCCCTCTATTATTTAATTTGTCATCGGGTGTTGAGCAGTTTGTGGAAATACCACATTCTTTTTCACTGCCACTTGGACTCCTTCAACTCCTTTAATCAAACCAATGTCTTTTCCTAAAAAATCCCAAACTTTCGGTCAAACCCTTTCCTGCAAATCATTTGGCAAATCCTTCTTTTCAAACACTGGGAAGAAATTCATTAAATCTTCCAAATTGTGGTCTTTGTTTGTCTCTTCTTTGTCAACTGCTTGATCATCCTCAACATTCAATAAAGCTAATTCACAAAACATAATCCTTTTCTTTTCATCGACTGGTAAATCTTTCTCATCATCACTAATGGTCTCCATCGTGATTCCCTTTCTTGAACACAGAATCAAACAATTTATCTTGCACAGTAAGTCCCTTCCCAATAATGATACTGGACTGAATCACAAACAACAAAACAGTGATAATATCTACAATTTCCAATTTTCACAAGAACTGGTTCGGTAAGGGCATTAACCAACTGTTTATTTGCAACACCTACTATGTACACTGTCCTTTCGGAAACAGGTATGTCTGGAACCTCTAATGTCCTCATCGTTGAGCCTGTGTCAACAAAAAATTAACCTCATGACCATGTACTTCACCCTGCACATAAGTACCTCTTTTATCCACATCTAATGATGCAACCATCATAGACTCCTCCTCATCTGAACTATCCAACGGCCATTCAGCGTTTATTTAATTCTCACTTTGTAAGGGAAATTGTTCAACTGTCTTTGCACTTTTGTTTTTACTCTGATTCGTGACTACTTGTGAAAACATAACCTGGTGCTGTTCCATTGGGCTCTGTATCATTTATACCTGTCTCGGTATGTGCATTTCCTGTACAGGCACCATCTGCACCTGTGGCTGCATTATTTGTATTTGTGGCATTTGTACCTGTTGTACCTGAGGTTGTACATTTTGCATTTGTTGCACCTGCTGTTAAGGCTGAAAACCTTGCATATTATTCACATTGTTCTGGAAATTTTGATTTTGACCTCCCATTCTCTGTCCTCTCATGCTCTGAAATGAAAGGACACCATTTGTTTGCTGAACCATTCTTCCCTGATTCACATTGGACACTGTATTTTCCAATGTCCCACCAATCCACAAATGTGACAAGGTAATACTTTTTGCTGTTCATCTTGCATTACCACTGAACTCAAATCTAAATTTCAATTGACTACAGGAAGCATCATTCCACCTTGACCTCTAGCTCGACCTTGTCTTGGAAACAAACCATTTCCCTGTGGCAGTTGTTGAAAATTTCCTTGCAATCCTGTCTGTGCAGCCTTAATCTGCATCACCATTGCTTCCTACTTCAGCTTTTTCTGCTTCCACCCAATTTCATCACTACAGTATTTGGCATACTGCAAAAAGTCATCAATCGGCTTTGCTTGCCAGCAGATCAAAAGATTCTTGATTATTTGACTTACTTCTGGTTTCAACCCATCAACAAACCTGAACACTAAATGATTCATCCTCTCTTTTTCAATTGTTTCTGTACCACTGAATTGTCTGTATGCCTTCAACAATCTTTCATAATACACATGAACTGATTCCTTCCCTTCCGTTGTTGTTCTATCTATGCGCTGCCAATCAACATTTTTTGGCCAAATTCTCATTTTCAGAAACTGAATGACTTTATAGTAATGTTTCATTGCTTCAGGAGATGGCGTACCTGTTTTTAAATCCCTTTGCAGTTCATTTCTTCGGCCAATCAACACTTCTCTTGCACTCAAACCACAAATCTCCTGGAACAACAATGTCAAAAAGTGTATTCAAGTCTTTCCACAGACACTTAGAAAGTTTTACAAACCTATCTGTCTGCTGGTACCACTCCATTGGTTTCTCTCTCAGTCTTGGGTAATCATTTGTAAAACGTATAATATCACTTCTATTCCAGGGTACATGTATAAAATCCCTCCTGGCGTTTCTCTCATTGGTAAAATTTTTACTGCATCCCCTGTCTGTGACCCATCATCTTTCTTTGGTCTTTCTCTTTTCCTGTCCCATTTACTCTCCCATTTGTCTAATGCCCTCCAACTCCGCACTTTCTCAAGTAATTCTTTAAGATGTGTTCTCATCCCTGCAGATCTCATGTGAATAAAGTCTTCTTCCTCCAAATGTAATCTATAACTTATTTTCAGTGTTTTCATTTTTGTGAAATCAATGTCATACTCATCTGCTATATCTTGTAACTGTTGATAAACCCTTTTCACTCCCTTTCTAATGACTTTACATAGATATCTCAATTGCCCTTCGGTATATGATTCAAGTCTGTTCACCCACATGGTCCCTTATAAAAGTTCACTCCCCTTCATGTTTAATCTCACCTTGTTTATTGTCTCTTCCTCTTTATCCTTTCTCTCTTGTTGTTTTGAATTGTTTAAATCTTCCAGCCATTTTGTGATTTCTTGTGCAGACAAGCCTTTCAATGATACTCCATTGGCCTGCGCACCTGCTCCTTGCTCTTTAGCCTGAACTTGCACTGTGCTGCGGAGCCATTGTTCCCAAATCCTCAACAGGTGACAAATCTATTAAAGACTTTATCTCATTTAAACTTGGTTGTTGTCTATTCTGCACATTTATCAATGAATTCTCTCCACTATTGTCCACACGAGCATATAATGGATTACCGGACCCATCGTAATAGGTACAGCAATTGCAACTGGATTAACAAGGGTTCCAACTCTCTGCCTCTGTCCTGCACTCATGCTCTGCATCTGTGGAATCTGTATATGTGCAGGTTCTCTTAAATTCATTCCTTGTGACAACACTAAATTAGTAGTTGTTTTCACAATCTGAGCCTCTGACTGTATCTCAGGAATATTAATTTCAAACTGCTGTCTGTTACTCGATGAATCATTAAAAGTATTCTGCATCTGAACTCTTTCATTGTCCAGGATATTCTTTGCTGATTCTGAAATCAATGGTGCAGTATAAATTGTATTACTAATCCCACTCCCATTCAATCTATTATCATTCTGCTGTCTCACATCTGGTGGAGGATATGTTTCTAAAACATGAGTAACTATCTCATCTTCCTTCATTTCTTCATCATTAAACATAACTTGTTTCGGCTCCTTCCTGTTTTGTTTTCTCACGTCTAATGAACCATTCTTCTTTTTCTTTCCATCTTTTATTTCAATCTCATCCTCCTTTGTTCTCGTAGGAAATAATCTGACCCCATGTAATGTTTCTACTCTCCACCTTTTCTGCACCTCATTCCATACAGCTTCAGATAACATATTTTCTACTTTTCTCATTTTCTTTTCAAATTTTAAAGCCTGTTGCTGCTTTGCTACCAGCTCCCATATTGCTAATGCTTTATACTGTGCTGGCCTCGGTGAAGGTTTTAAACTGTAAATTTTTTACCTTAAATTATCAAGTATTCTTAAATTAATGAACCATGTTCTGAGAAAGCTAGACAACCTTCTTTCTCTGTAATCTTGACCCAATGTTTCAACCAAAGACATGCTGCTGCACCTCTCTCCTCAAACACAATATATGCTGGAGTATACTCTGGTGGACAAATCTCTCCTTTGAGTGCCGGAATGTATTCATCACCCCTCAACACACTTGTCAAAGCTTTTTAAAACTTAATTTCTGACTCGATTTATTCAAACCTGATATCCACAGCAAAAATTATTCTCAAATTCAATTAAACAAGCATATCCAAATAGTAAACAAAGGATAAAGAAAGAATAACCCATCATAGAAAGTGACTACGATCCCACAATTCTCTTTGACCCCCCTCGCCCTCCAATCGTGTTACTCTATTGTCGGTCTGATGGATGAATCTGTGCACGATTCTTTTTTGCTAATCAACCAATCCCAGTGCGGCACCAACTATGTCACACCCACACATTTATCCCCTTTCACTGAGACGCTGAGAAAGTCTGTCGTACCAATCTTTCACAACCCACATGCAAAATCAACGCAATATTATTCCCGAGCTGTCTTCAAATAAAGAAAACAAATTTGCTCATTTACTACAGGTAGGGTAGCACAAACGCTTCAGAACCTTCCAAAGTAACCTTCAGCTTAGCCTACTCCTTTTTCACAGTTCCCACAATTGTGAGCAAAATTCGACCTGCAAACTTCACTTCTCCACTGTTCCTTGGATTATTGTCTAGTGCACTTAGAACTCACCAAGTCTTCAGTATAATTCCATTCACACCAATTTCTCACAAACTTGACTTACCAATCACGACGGATCAGTCTACTAAATGAACGAATTACAACATATACTAAGGGGGTCATTACAACCCTGGCGGACGGTGTTAAAGCGACGGAAAGACCGTAAACAGGCCGGTGGAAAAAAAAAGGGAATAATGACCGTGGCGGAAACCACCAACAAAAAAAGCCACTTTAACACTCTCACCGCCACGGCGGTACAGCTAAACAGCACGGCGGTCACCGCCAACAGACAGACGGAGGACAAAGTACCGCCCACAGTATCACAACCTACTAATCCGCCACCTTTTCCGGGGCGGATTCACCGCGGACAAAAAACACGGCGGAAACAGCTATTTCAATGGGAAAACGCTCACCTCTACACACTCCACGAGGAACGAGGACGCCATGGAGGCGGAACTCCAAATACTCCCTGCGATAGTCTTCCTGCTCCTGTATGATCATCAGCAACGCCGCCGCCAAAGACAACGGTGAGTACTGCGCCTACGATATAGGGGAGGGTGGAGACAAAAGTCAGGGACACACACACGTAACACCCCCACCCCCACCCGACACTCACCCACTACAACACACACACCAATGCATATCCAAACATTACAGTAACAACTCCCAAACCCCCGGAAGAATGCAAAGACAAAAGGAAATTAATTCAACCATTGTAATATATCAAAATACAGTAACCAAATATATACAGATATATATACACAATCAACAAAATATACATCACGATTAGTAGTGCAGGTAATGCACCATTCAATGTCCGTGGACCACTGGGCCCAAAATGCATGGGCGAGGCCCACACACGATACCTGAGCAAAACGGAGAGAACACTGCTGGGGCATCAGATAGAAATACAACAGGCACCTCAGGGGGAAGGTAAGGGGGGCACCTCAGCCGGATGACAGCACCACACCAGATCCACGAGGGGCCTCCATGCCCATTGATGTAACCTGGGGAGTTCAAAGCCACAGTCTCTCAAGTCTATACAGTGGGTGGTTTGCCCACTGTTCAATCCTGGGGAGTGCAAAGCCACAGTCTCTTAAGTCTCTACAGTGGGTGGGTTGCCCACTGTTTAATCCTGGGGAGTGCAAAGCCTCAGTCTCTCAAGTCTATACAGTGGGTGGTTTGCCCACTGTTCAATCCTGGGGAGTGCAAAGCCACAGTCTCTCAAGTCTCTACAGTGGGTGGGTTGCCCACTGTACCATCCTGGGGAGTGCAAAGCCACAGTCTCTCAAGTCTATACAGTGGGTGGTTTGCCCACTGTACCATCCTGGGGAGTGCAAAGCCACAGTCTCTCAAGTCGATAACAGTCTCCACTGGTTCTGGAGGGGGACTGGTGCCCAGAGTGCTTCATCCTGTTAAGGACAGACGGAGTGGATGGTGTTCTCCACTGGTTCTGGAGGGGGACTGGTGCCCAGAGTGCATCACTCTCCCCGTGACGGTCCCAGTTCCGTCACTGCCCCTGCCACAAATGGGCTAGCGGTGCTTGAGTTGGCGGTCTTTGCCCTGTTCAGCGGTGCTTGCCCTGCTCAGCGGTGCTTGCCATGGCTGTCTTTGCCCTGTTCAGGGGTGCTTGCCCTGTTCAGTGGTGCTTGCCATGGCGGTCTTTGCCCTGTTCAGCGGTGCTTGAGTTTGCATTTTCTGACCTGTTCAGCGGTGCTTGCCATGGTGGTCTTTGCCCTGTTCAGCGGTGCTTGCCCTGTTCAGCGGTGCTTGCCATGGCGGTCTTTGCCCTGTTCTGCGGTCTTTGCCCTGTTCAGCGGTGCTTGACTTTGCTGTCTCTGACCTGTTCAGCGGTGCTTGACTTTGCAGTTTCTGACCTGTTCAGCGGTGTTTGCCATAGCGGTCTTTGCCAGCGCCAGGATCCGGAACATCAGGGGGTTCATGGTGCGACGGGCACCCCTCCCACGTTTGGAGGCCATCCCCAGCTGAGCCTCCGCCATCTTCTTGCTCCAGCGGCGAATGTCCTCCTATCTTTTACGGCAGTGGGTGCTCCGTCTCTGGTGGACCCCCAGGGTCCGGACGTCCTTGGCGATGGCACACCAAATATCCTTCTTCTGGTGGGCGCTGACCTACATGACATGTACAGGGGGAGAAGAGAAGTCATTACCAACTGCACCGTTGAAGTGAGTGGCCCACATCCCTACCCTTGCCATGTGGCACATGCATTCACAGTCCTTCATGCTCGCAGAACTCTGCCCCCTTCCTTCTTACAACCAGCCCTCTCCACCCAGGCATAGCCCATACAACTTGCTCCCTGTGTACATACCTGTTGGTCTGGAGGACCGTAGAGTAGCGGGTACTGGGGGAGGACCTCGTCCACGAGCTTCTCCAACTCCTGTGCAGTGAAGGTAGGGGCCCTTTCCCCAGATGCACGTGCCATTGTCTCTTCCAGACCGAGGTCACAGCAGCACTTGCAGTGTAGGTCCTCTCCTGTCGAAGTTCAGGTATCGAGTGATTAAACAGATAGAAAATGGCAGTGACGTCCGTGGCGGTGACGTCCGTGGCGGTGCGTACCATCACTGTCGGCGTACATCGTCATTGGCTCCTGGGACCCATAGGGTCCAATGTTAACCAATGCAGCATTGCGCCACGGTCTTCGACCGCCTACCGCAACGGTGTACAACGCCAGCACAGTTACCTCACATCTCATTGTCCCACTTTACAGGTCAGGCAGCTGCCATTTCAGGGGCCCACATGGCATCATTTTCAACTGCGTCACACATACCTAGGCCTGGACTCAACACACATACAGACAACTTTTTGGATTATGTTTCGTGTTCTGTGTAGCTGTGGGTACATACCTCTGAGTTGCTTGACTCTGTGGTCGCTGTTGTCCTTCCTAGGCACCGTCAGCTGGGAGATGTGAGGAGATGGCGGAATCCTCCGGTGTACCGACCGCTGGTGGACCTGTTGACAATGGAGGAGTGACATTTAATCATTACCTACAGGTTAGACTGTGCCACAATCCAGGAACTGTGGACGCAGTTGGAGCCTGACCTGATGTCAGCAATCCGCCATCCCACAGGGATCCCCCCTCAAGTGCAGGTGCTATCAGTGCTCCATTTCCTAGCAAGTGGGTCTTTTCAAACAACAGTGGCCATGGCATCAGGGATGTCCCAGCCTATGTTTTCCAACGTGTTGTCCAGAGTCTTGTCTGCCCTGCTAAAACACATGAGGAGCTACATCGTTTTCCCTCAGGTGGAGGATTTGGCTACTGTTAAAGGTGACTTCTATGCCCTTGGACATATCCCTAACATCATAGGTGCCAATTATGGAACCCATGTGGCTTTGGTCCCCCCCCACAGGAGTGAACAGGTGTACAGGAACCGGAAGAGTTATCATTCCATTAATGTACAGATGGTATGTTTGGCAGACCAGTACATCTCCCAGGTAAATGCTATGTTCCCTGGCTCTGTGCATGACGCCTACATCGTGCAGAATAGCAGCATCCCTTATGTGATTGGTCAACTCCAGAGGCACCGTGTGTGGCTATTAGGGGATTCTGGTTACTCCAACCTGTCATGGCTACTGACCCCAGTGAGGAATCCCAGTACCAGGGCAGAGGAACGCTACAATGAGGCCCATGGGCGGACTAGGAGGGTGATCGAACGCACCTTCGGCCTCCTGAAGGCCAGGTTCAGGTGCCTCCATATGATAGGTGGTTCCCTATTCTACTCACCAAGGAAGGTGTACCAGATCATCATCGCCTGCTGTATGCTTCACAATCTTGCTTTGCGACGCCAGGTGCCTTTTCTGCAGGAGGATGGTCCAGATGACGGTGTTGTGGCAGCTGTGGAGCCTGTGGACAGTGATGAGGATGACGCAGAGGAAGAAGACATTGACAACAGGGACTCAGTCATCCAGCAATATTTCCAGTGACACACAGGTGAGAACACTTTCTAGCCTACTACAAGTACTTTCACACTTCTACCTCTATCCTGTCTGTCAATTTAAAGTAGTATCTGCTAACTGAGTGATACATTTCCATTACGGTTTCACAGGTGTGGTTACCAACGTGTGTCATCTGCTTGCATCCTTCATGGACTTGTGATGTGTGACATAGGTATGTTGACATTACTATTGAGAACGGATTTTGTCACTGTCATAGCTAATACACATTTTCAAAATCAAAGACTGACTCCAGATTGTTTTGTGGTTCAAGGGTGTTTATTGAAGTGCTAATTATTGGAGGGAGTGGCAAAATGGTGATGGGTGATGGTGGAGGAATGTCCATGGCAGAGTCCAGTCTCTGGGCATAGGAAGTGGAGCTGGGGCAGTTCCAATCTGGACAGGGTAACAAAGTGGGACAGTGGGAGGACAATCAGGGTGGTCTCATTTCCTGGCGGGGTCTTGCCATCTTGCTCTGTCCTGTTCCTGGATCTCAGGGACCGCTTGCGGGGTGGTTATCCGTCTGCAGGGGTGGGGTGCTGGTGTGGTGGTCCTGTGGCGGGGCGTCCTGTCCACTAGCGCCGGCAGAGGTGGTGGGCAGTTCATTATCCATTCTAGTGTCAGGGGCCCCTTGGAGTGCCACAGTGTCCCTCATGGTCTTTTGTATGTCCTTCAGCACCTCTACGATGGTGGCCAGGGCGGTGCTGATGGTTCTGAGCTCCTCCCTGAACCCCAAATACTGTTCGTCCTGCATGCGCTGGGTCTCCTGAAACTTGGCCAGGACCGTAGCCATCGTCTCCTGGGAGTGGTGGTATGCTCCCATGATGGAGGAGAGGGCCTCGTGGAGAGTGGGTTCCCTTGGCCTGTCCGCCCCCTGTCGCACGGCACCCCTCCCAGTTCCCCTGTGTTCCTGTGCCTCCGTTCCCTCGACCGTGTGCCCACTGCCCCCAGGTCTCTGTTGTTGTTGGGGTGGTGGGTTATCCTGGGTTCCCTGTAGTGGTGGACACACAGCTGATTGACGTGTCCTGGGGATGGAGGTATGGGCCCGCTGGGTGGGTGCTGTGCTGCTGTTACCAGAGGGTGGAAGGTCAGTGTTGGGCTGTGCCTGTGCGAGGGGAACCGACTGTCCCGAGGCCCACGATGGTCCGGGCTGGTCATCTGGATCCAGTTGGCCAGAGCTGCTGTCATAACTGTGGGCCTCTTCTGGGGGTGGAGTGGACATGTCTGGACCCTCCTGTGTGGTGACGTTACGTAGTGGTCCTGCAGGTTTATAAAAGCATGATTATTGCATGTATGTGTGTCATGGTGTGCAATGGGTGGGTGTGCGTGTACCCCAGTGCAAGCATTCCTGTGTGGGCGCTTGTGTGATGATGGTTGGGGAGTGTTATGGGTATGTGCAGTGGGCATGCTTTAGTGATGGGTGTCCATGCTTAGTTGTGTCATGTAGGGCTTGGTGTTGGGATGGATGATTTCTCATTGGACGTCTTTCTTTGCAAAAAACAAAGAGCTAGTGGAACATTATGTTTGTGTCAGATTTATCATGCCCAGCCATTTTTAGTCATCACATATGTGGCTGAATTGGATTTGGTCCAGTGTGCAGTGAAGAAGCCTCCACATTCCCTTCAGGATATTGAAGACAATGCCTGCCTCCATCACATGCCATTGCCTATTATTATTTATTTATTTGCATCACCTAGAAGGGCTCTCCCAGAAGATTAATGGTTAAAAGACTGCCAGTGCCAATTCCAAATTCCAATATGGTGCTAGCATCAAAGAGGAGATACAATTTTGTATCTACCACTGTTCTTTGATTGGAAGAGGCAACTACTAACTATTGCACCAATGAGTGTTGATATATTAACTGATTGTGAATGATGATTGATGATGTATGTGGGGGCAGACAGTGAATAAGTTCACCCAATTTATAAACTTGATTTTGATGATTTGCAATGTCTGAGGCCTGATGGCTGATCATTTTTTCCTGAAAGTGATTGGCCTTTCAAACTTAGCAAAATTTACCTTCAGGGTCCATTCCTTTTTTCAGGTTCTTCAGAGACCAGACCAGTTACTTTAGTTACCAAACACAAATCTGCTGTAGTTACCAAACACAAATCTGCATAATATACTCCAATGATGTTTCTCTATTTGTTCTTCAACAGCAGTGTACTACACATGTCTGTCTGGCTTGCTTTTGTGCCTGAGATGGAGTTAATGGGAATCAGGAGGAGGATGGAAGGACTCAGTGTGGTACTACCTCAACAGCTAGAAAAAGAAAGTTATTGACCTCAAAGAGAAACCATGATGAAGATGAAGACTCTGAGGCCTAGTATTCCTTAACCTCTGTGGACTGGAGAGTGGTCCATTGATTTGGGAAATGCTGCTGACTATGTGTTTGCTGCATTGCTGGCTCAAACTTGAAACCTTCTTTATGTTCTTGCTCTGCCTCTGAGGCTTCTTGGTACACTCCTGACTCCTCATAAAGCTTACCTTGCTTCATTCTGTCCTTCTCCTTTACCCTATAATACAGTTACTCTTATTCAATGTGTGGGCCTAGTCCTCTCCTGCATGAAGAAGGAAAATGCACCGCCTATTTTGGCAATACAGTATCAATTTCCTATCAACCTTCATAATTTTTAGTACTTGGTTACCTTCACTCCTCCATAATTTGCATTTATCAAACCTAAAAGACAGAACACTTAGAGATATACTATCTTAGGTCTCTCTGGGGCTGAGGAACCGATTACAATGCAATTTAACTGAACTGTGTTATTCTCATTTCTTTATTTACTTCAACAACAGATTGATGATGGGGTGCTGCTCAGCATCCTGATGAATATTGTCATTGTTTCCTTTGTGAAGTGTTTGTCTTTGCCACACCTTCCCTCAAGCCCTCTTTCCCATCCATTCATCGAGCCCCTAACCCTCTTTCCTTTGGCTGTATGATTTTTATTGAGGTGTGACTTCCTTTTCCATCATAAATGAATCACAAGCATGCTGGGGCGGATGTAGTGAAAGCGACACCAACTCACTGTATGATCTTTTATTACCTGAGCAATAGCCCACACCAGCAGCATTTACCTACCCAGGTATCATTCATCCACATCATCATTCAGGCCTTGTGTTGTGGGCTGCATAAACACTTAGGCGGTCATTCCGACCCTGGCGGTCATGGACCGCCAGGGCCAGGGACCGCGGGAGCACCGCCAACAGGCTGGCGGTGCTCCCAAGGGCATTCTGACCGCGGCGGTACAGCCGCGGTCAGAAACGGAAAACCGGCGGTGTACCGCCGGTTTTCCGCTGCCCTGGGGAATCCTCCATGGCGGCGCAGCTTGCTGCGCCGCCATGGGGATTCCGACCCCCATACCGCCATCCTGTTCCTGGCGGTTTTGGCCACCAGGAACAGGATGGCGGTATGGGGTGTCGTGGGGCCCCTGGGGGCCCCTGCAGGGCCCATGCCAATGGCATGGGCACTGCAGGGGCCCCCGTAACAGGGCCCCACCATGATTTTCAGTGTCTGCCATGCAGACACTGAAAATCGCGACGGGTGCAACTGCACCCGTCGCACCCCTTCCACTCCGCCGGCTCCATTCGGAGCTGGCATCCTTGTGGAAGGGTGTTTCCCGCTGGGCTGGCGGGCGGCCTTCTGGCGGTCGCCCGCCAGCCCAGCGGGAAACCCAGAATACCCGCAGCGGTCTTGTGACCGCGCAGCGGTATTCTGGCGGCTCCCGACGGCCCTGCGGATACCGCGGCCGGCGGGAGTCAGAATGACTCCCTTAACCTTGTCCACACCAGTCCTGATTCGGAGCCCTCTTCCCCTGACTCCAGGATTTCATTTCCTAAGTTTAGTTTTCATTAGATACTAGCTCCCCATTGCTCCAAAGATGTTGATATTGCTAGCTTTTATTATCAGATTCGGTTTTCTTTGTTATGTGTCATACTGCCATTGTGGGAATCTGGTCTCAGCCTTTCTAAAGTTATGAAATAATATAATCCACAAACTCTTACAATCTGGTTGACAGTGATGGATAACACTAAGATTAATCCAACAGTTGGAGTTTGCATAGGTGGTAGTGGCATCTTGTGTCTTCCCTGTTAGCATGCTATCCTTCTACTACTAACAACACCTTAAGATAGGATGCTACCTAGGGAAAACCTTGCAGTAAGACGAGTGTGGTAGCAGCCCTCACTTCATCTATTCAGGTAAGAGAACTATGGGTTGAAGTAAACTTCTTTAGCTAGTAATTAACTTATACTGAAAAATATGTTGTCTGTGTATATCTAGGTTTTTGTAGGCAGAATAGGCAATGACAATCACTCCTATTGGTCAATATATTTACAGAGGGCAGTAGAGTAAGGGCATTAATAACCGACATCCATTGTTTAAGCAGATTAAGCAGATTTAATAAATAGGCTACACTAAAAGACACCAATGCAAACTAAAGCACAAAAATAAAGATTTGAGGCATAAGTAAAGTAAAATAAATTATTCCCCTTTTTATAATTTGGAAATAGAAAACCCAACCTTTCCACCCACAACACGCCAACCCCTTTCCCAAAACAAATTGGCCCATCACCAACCAAAGTCCAAAGTGAAAAAAAACAGTCCTAACTCCCTTCCCTCCCCGTCCACCCACAATAAGTGTCCCTCATACTAAAATAAAAAATTTAAAAAGGGTCAAAAGTAGGTGTTCTCCACATGAGTCCGGAGATCTTTGAGTGTTGCCCCTATGTGTGCCACCTGGCAGTCCAGGGGCACAAAGTGTTGAAAGACGGGGTGCTGGAAAATGAGGTCCCAGCATGAGGGGGCAGCAGTGATAGCATGCAGATGGGCTGATGATAGTTGGCAGTGGCACTGATGGTGCTGTTGGGAGGCTGGAGGCACTGGCAGCCAGTTGGAGTAGCTCAGACCAGCGGACGTATTGGTAGCAGCCTGGGCCTCATCCTCCTCCTCCTGAAGAGTCACCAGCTGCTGATATTCAGTGTGGATGGCCTCCAGTCTCTGCCACCACAGCCAGGCTGCTACCTGCTGGAGAGTAGGAGGATGTCCACCAGGAGTAGCTTTAGCAAGAAAGGAAAAGGAAAATTACAAATTATAAACAGTGCTCTGTGCACACAATTTTTAAACAAGTAGAGTGCCACAGTAGCAGTCCATTGTTTGTCCCTTAGGGCCATTTGAATTTGATGTGGCGGATTATGAGTCACAGGGCCATTTTTGTTCCCATACATGTGTCACTGTAGTTGACGATGTTGAAAGGGTAACATTTGCACTGGAATGAATCAGTAATGGAAGCCATGAAATATTAAAGACATGTACATAAATGTGGTGCATGCCAAAAGGGACTTTTCTTTTTTTTTTTTTGGGTAGGTGGAACAGAACTTGGGAAAGAATAAAGGACTGAAATACTAGTAGAGACAGAGTGGGCACTGGAGTGAAGGGAAACACACCTTGTTTGAAATGCATTGACATCTTTGTAACTGCTCCATTAACTGCAGCAGATGCACATTGCACAGACAACACTATTGTACTGCGGAACTGAGCCATGCTGTAGTAATGTCATAGTCGCATGGATGACTAATGGGGAGGGAGGTATGATGATGGGTGGGAGGATACTTATCTGCATTACTTAACAACTACAGTGAGTTAAAGGAGTAGTCACAAAATTAAAATACCCCCCACTTTGAACCAAAGCTTTGATAACCATACAAACCAAGTGAAGTAGGTGAACAGCCTCGTCCCTCTACAGAAGAACTCCCTTATTTCTTGATCCAGGCAATTATCCAGTCATCCTTTTATTCATCTATTCACCCTTTGACAACCATCATTTAAGCTTTACATTCTCCCTTGATAAGTCTTTCACCCTTCCAAGCCATCCATCCATATATTCACCCGTTCATCCATTCACTCACCTATCTGATATTCACCCTTTCAACCATCCTTTCACCTATCCATCCATTTACCCATGCATCATTCTTTACCATCCACCCATCCTTTAACCCACCCAGGCATCTTTTTACCAATTCAAACCATCATCCACCAAGGCATCCTTTCGCCCATATACCTTTCATCCATCCTTTCACCCATCTATGCATCGCCTATCACTCATCTACGCATTTTTTCACCCACCCACACTTCTTTTCACTCATATACTATTTCATCCATTCCTTCTTTTAGCCGTCCATCCTTTGGTTGCTTTTCGATCAACCCATCATTTGTAGCGTACATTCATTATGAGCTTTTCCTGCTGAGTTGCAGGTAGAAGAGGCCATTAAGAACAGAACCCTTGCTGTTGATGCTAAAGCAGGGGGTTCACACACAATATTATTGCAGTGAATATACTAGTAATTGTCAATAAGTAAGAGCAATATGACTTACCAATGCCCATCCCTGCTGCCGCTGGTCCTGCCCCTCTGACTTCTGCTGCGTCAGGCACACTGATGTTGCTACTGGCCCCTGCCCTTGTGGTCGGTGCGACTGGGAAAAAAAATACACACTGTAGATGCCAGATATGCCTCTCCTTGTTATTTGAGCACTAATTCAACAAAATACAACTGCAATAGATTACTACAGTTCTATCTTCTTCTGTCATTCACTTTAGGAATTTTGCTGGAGGTGAAGTCCCTTCTCGGTTTAAGGAGTCAACAATAGTCAGTTTTTTAAAGAATGGTAAGAACTCTAGGAATGTTAATTCTTATCGCCCTATTGCTATACTCAATGCTAACTTCAAGCTACAAATGAAAATATTGGCCATTTGTATTACCTCTCTTGCTTAGGATCTAATTCAAAGAGATCAGACAGGCTTTGTGGCTGGTCAGCTGAAGGCCGCAAATACTGGCTTTTTGGTACAGGCATTGGATTATTTTTCAACCAATCATACCATTGAAGTAGTTATTATGGTTGATGCTGAGAAAGCTTTCAACCTGGTCAATTGGGATGCGCTCTTTTCCAGTGCCCTGTTTCCCCTACTATTTTTTTTTATCAAGTTTTCGCCATCAGGATCAGAGCAAATCAGGCAATTGAAGATACACTGGAGGGTAAGGCCTATCTAAAAATATTTGCGGATTCTTTATCTGAAACCTGGCAAAGAGAATATACAGAGGCTCTTGGACGAGTTTGGTCATCTCAAAAGTATAGGGGGTTATAAAATGAATCAAAGAAAACTGAGTTGCTTCTTTTATAATACCTCAGCTTGTAGTCTCCCACTCCCTCTTCAAATACAGGTGCATTCCCAAACTATGAAATTTGCGATATATGTGACTAAAAATTACTTCCAGCTTTTTCATATAAATTATGTCTCAATGTCACATAAGATCAAGGGGCTACTCGAAAGATGGGTGCTTCTTCCTTAAAATTGGTTGTTGTGGTTGCTCTTATTAAAATGTCTATTCTGCCAATGTTTTGGTTTCTTTTTTCAAATGTTTGCTTTAAAATTAATAAGAGCTATTTCAGCAATCTTGATTCACTCATTAGACAGTTCGTCTGGAATAGAAAGGTACCCTGGGTAAAGTGTCTGGTACTCCAACTTGACAATACACATGGTGGGATGACCCTTCCCCACGTTCAGACATGGTATGAGTCTGCCCTTCTAGATTTATTGGCAAAAGCACTAGATGAAAAAGGGAAAATCAATTTGTTTTCTTTAGATTTAACGATGCAAGCTGCTGGTACTCGGCTTGAAATTCCTGAAGAAAAAAACATACAAGCTGTTGCAGGATTTAAGTTTCCCACTGATAGCTCTATATCACTGATACTCAAAGTACGGCCCGGGGGCCGCATGCGGCCCCCCTGACCTTTACATGCGGCCCCAAAGTCAAAAGCAGCAGTGGGCTGAATCAGCGCTAACATTGAGCAAGAAATTAAATAAACAAGCAAGAATTTATGTAAAAGTTAACTGAAATTAAAGAAATTAAGTAACTAGGTTATCCTGCACTGTTTATCTTTAGAAATACCTTTATTTGTAAAGCAATATTGTAAAAATATGATTAAGTCCACTCAAAATTCATAAAACGTATTTCATTACCATATAAAACGGTTCCACCGTCGTACATCACATTTTATCAGTACATTGAGAACTTTTTTAAAAAAGTTTTTAAACATGAATTTACATTTGTTTTTCCCCAGCCTGACAACGTTGTCAATAGTGAGCTAACATGCATGTCAGCTGTTAAGTGCACCCTGTGGGTTGGGTTCCTGTTATACACAAACATTATAGTTTATTAAATCAAACACAGGGAAAGGTTTTGCACATTCCACATCTTGAAGTCATGTATTTCGACATGCTTTTGTATGTGATATTGAAGAAAAAAGAGAAAGTGGAACAAAACAATTGCCTAGGATCACACAATTTCATAAAGTGGGGAAGCTGTGATTTATTCTAGTTTGCAGCTGTTATGTGTTTCTCTTCCAGTACACCCACTTTACTGGCACCATTCCCTGGAACTTTCTCCTTCTGAGTGCCACACTGCTGGCATCAGTGCGGCCCTCGTCACATCATAGACCAAAAATGTTGGCCCCCAGGAAAATGTTTGTGAGTACCCATGCTCTATATCATTCCAATCATATGTCTTTCGATTGTACATTCCTTACATTACAGCCCAGTATGCTGGTTTGTCACTTTCTTCCCCTCAGGTCAGACACTGGAATTCTCATGGAATCAAGGAGGAGGGGGACTTTGTTTTATGGGGTAAATGCATTACAATGCAGGAGATCTGTGCTTGGTGTGGGAATCTTTGTAAGCAATTTCTTCAGGCTATTTGCAGATTGTTCATTTTTTGAGGTCCCATTACCAGACAGATAGTGAGGATAGTCACCCTGCCTTATTGCATGCTTTTCGGGTCTAAACTTTGGAGTATCGGCAATTGGTACAGGTTATTGCGTAACCAAGGGGTACAGCAGCATCTGTAAATTTTTTTAGAAACAATCTGGGTAGGTACACAGGGGCATATATATACTCCGTCTGCGCTGATTGTGCGTCAAAAAGTTTGATGCACAATCAGCGCAAACGTTGCCCCGTATTTTAACTTTCACGCGCGAGCCCGCGGACGACAAATTTCCTACGTGTGCGTCATTTTTTGGATGCGGCAACCCGCCTTGCGTTAATTATATGCAAGGTAGGCGTTCCCGTCCAAAAAATGGCTTAAAGGGCCGTGCGTCGTATTTATGCTTTCGGACAAAAATGACGCACAGCCGGGAGGCGGAGCCAGAAAATTACGCACAGCCCGATTTGCATAAAAAATTAACGCCTGGGTCAGGGCAGGCGTTAAAATGGGGGAAACACGGCAAACACATCTGTATTTAATCAGAACACACAGAACAAACAGCAGAGCAGCAGAGCAGCAACAGGGAGCCATGGAGGTCATTCTAATCCAGCATGAACGCAGACGCAGAGCCCAGCAACAACAACAGCAGCTACAACAACACCAGCAGGGACCCCAAAGGCAGCGCAGAAGGCAGGAGAGGATATTCCACCCAAGAACAACCCTTCAGGGCCTCAGGGAACACGACATCATACAGAGGTACCGGTTGAACTGGCAGGCCATTCAGCAGCTGCTGCGAAACATTGAACTGCAGTTGGCCCCCACTTTGGTGACACCCCACACCATCCCAACAGAAACAAAGCTGCTTGCCGTGCTTCATATGCTGGCAAGTGACTCTTTTCAAACAACTGGTGCCCTGGTGGGCGGAATATCACAACCATCATTCTCCGCCTTTTTGCCCAAAGTACTGGATGCCATCATTCGACTGACACCCCGCCACATCTGCTTCCCTAACACACTGCAGAAGCAGCAGGAAACTAAACAGGGGTTCTAAGCAATCAGTGGCTTCCCACAGGTCCTTGGTGCAATCGACTGCACACATGTATGCCTTGTGCCACCTGCTGCAACTGAACACCTCTACCACAACAAGAAGCACACACATTCCATCAACGTGCAGGCCATTGTCGATCACCAGGGATTGATCACCAACATCGTGGCTAAATATCCTGGGAGTGTCCATGACTCATTCATCTTCCGTCACTGCACCATCAATCAACACTTCCAGGATGGACGGTATGGCAATGGACTACTTGTACAAAAACCTACTTATATATGCACTGCACAGCAACCCACTAGGACACACAACACATACACCACAACAGCAACATGTCAACAGGAACACACTGAGGTCGTGATATCACTAGCCATGTTTCTGAAGTCACCATTGAACCTGTCACACATCAGAAATTACTGTACAGCCTAATGTGAAGACATCAATGAGTGTGGTTGCCTAAATGTCACCTTGCAAATTGTAAGTGTCCCAATGACCTTTACATTAATACATTGCCTAAGTCTAAAGGTATGGGATGTCCAGGGTACTTTCATATGAACGTGCTAACAACACTTTCAATTTTAACTCTGCATGGAACTATCATCTCACCCCCAGTGAAGACACACGGACACCTGTATCACAAGTCACAATGCTAGGGAGGGCACACTGTACTGAAAATCCCCAAACATATTGCTGACAAACGGTTAGCAGACAAACACTTGTTCAGCCAAGGAAACAACACAATGCACATGGTATAGCCTACAAGCATAGGATGTCACATTAGTACACAAAAGAGACACAGACAACACAAGACAACTACTGCCATTAAAGGTCTTTTCAGTAGTGCCAGCTACATCAACATGATCCCATTCAGTTTCTATTGCAGCTGATCAGGGGTATGGCATCCAGCCATGGATTATGACACCATTTGGCAACCCGAGTACAACTGCAGAGCGTGCATATAATGAGGCCCATAGGAGGACACGCAGCATTGTCGAGCGGACCTTCGGCATCCTCAAGTCAAGGTTCCGCTGCCTCGACATCACTGGTGGTAGCCTCCTATATTCCCCCGAGATGGTCTGTAGGATCATCCTCACATGTGCAATATTGCACAAAATTTGTGTCAGAAGAAACATTCCCCTCCTGGAACCAGAGCCACACATGCCTGAATAGGAGGAAGAGGAGGATGATGGCCTGCAGCAGGAGGGGGAACTACAGAACACAGCTGCTGGTATACGCAGGCGGCAACAGATTGTAAATAATTTCTTCTGAATATGATCACCTTCACCACTTTAGTTAACTATTTTAAATAAACACCTATTATAATCACCATATCATGGTCTGGCTATTCCTTTTTTACACAGCTTCATCTCTACTTATCAGAATAAGAGTGTAGCCTCATGGAGCATTGCTGAGATACTGAGTAGGACAAAGAACATCCCAGAGCTTATGTGATGCCTAACATACAATTGTCACATACACACACACTCTTAATGACATATATCATGTACATATCTCCTTTGAAGGGCTATAGCAGAGGACCACAACTATTTCACACATACATGTTGAAAGCAAGGTCCAACACAGCATGGTGGTCTATGGTTTCCCACTTCATCAGATTATTTCCTCAGGATGGGCAGAGTATGATACAATCATGGTCACTGTGCAGATTTCTCTAACTACATAATATCTGGACAGTTGTATTGAGAAGCTACGCTATGTGACAGTAGGGACATTCCAATTATCTACTGCGCCGTTGATATGTCACATTACCCAGAGACAGATTTGTGGTGTAAGTGCTATTTATTGAAAAGTGCTGTAGTGCTATATGTACATTGTCCATTTCTGTGAGTCCATTATAGTGACATTTTAAATTGGGATCCAACACAAGGGTTTACCAAAATGCTTTTGTCATGCTGGGGTTGCTGTTTCAGACAGTGCAGAGGGACAGGATTTGGCAATGAGTAGGAGAGAGACAATCACTGGGCTGGGTGACAAGATATACAGTGGTTTGCAGAACAGTGCTTGAGTACAAATGTTGCAAGACTGGCAAGTTACAAAGCGCAGGACCTTGGTAAATGTCGGCCATGTGGCAGGGACTAATGCTTTTGGGTACTTTTCCTTGTGAATGTGATCTGTTCCATGTCTTCTTCTTCTGATGTGTGTGTTGCCTGCTTTGTCCTTGTTGTTGGTGGTTGTGAAGGGGCAATACACACCTCAGTGTTAGAAGACGTGGAGTCAGACATCCTGGTCGCTGCTCCCTGTGAAGGTCTTAAGGGCAGTACTGCAGCAAGGAGGATCTGCTGGTTCTTGAGAATAGCAGCCACATCACGATGGTAGGCAGTCAGGTCGGCCCTGAGGGAGTCATGATTGCATTTGTGGATGCAGTGGAAGGTTTGGGGTGCGAGGTGTTGTGGCAACTCCCTTACTGCAGTGGTGAATTCCTTGACAGTTTCTTGTAGTCCTTGCAGTATGGATGTTAGGGCTTGCATAGCTGCTGCCTGATCTGCAGATGACATCATGCACAAACGCACCCCCTCAAGGCTGGCTGCCATATTTTGCATCCCCAGCCGCACCTCCTTGGCCAGCTCCCGGTGTACTCCAACTACAGTTCTCTCAAAGCTAGTGCCAGTGTCGTCTGAGTCCTCAGCAGTATTGGAGCTGGCAGGTCTTACAATTGGGGTGGTGGGTGGATCCTCTGCGATGGCTGCTTGTTCTGTGCTCCTCCTTGTGACTGAAGGTGGGGTCTAGAGGGTTTCAAGGACCTTTTGGATGGTCTCCTGGGGAATGTTTATCAGCTCGTCATCCATGTCATCAGGGAAATCTGGGACAGGCATATCGGCAGGAGATCCATCTTCCTCTGCAAAGAAACAGGGTACAATTAGTGTGTCTGTGTTGTGACAATTTTGACGTGACGTGCCTGCCTTTTGATGAATTCACTTTGTAATCTTGTTTTGTATTAATAACTGCAGTCCTTCAGATGGGCATTGTTTCAGGCCTATGGCCCACCTGTGTGTTACATGTATGTTATTGAGTTATCAGACTTGTCAGCCTCATTGCCTCTAGGTGTTGCTTTATGCCAAATAGAGAATTGCCATCTTTTTGTCCTACTCGACCCTCCATGTATATCCATTCTCATGGTGAGACCTTTTACTGGCTGTGGGTGTTCTGATGGCCCTGGCAGCACACTTAACTATCAGGACCTGCCCCAATCCCTGATCTTTCACATCGACTTAATTGTAATTGACATGTAGCATATCCTATGCATGGCAATGTTATGATGTGATATGGATGTTGACATTGTTAATGTGTCCTGCTGATGTTGGGTAATATGTGGTACATTGGATTGCCCTGGTAATCGTATCAGTGTCCTATTTCCCCCTCTGACTGTGCAGGTGTATTTCAGTGACCAGTTACATGTGTCCCCTCCTCAATGCTGTTGTCTGAGCAGTATGACATTTGTGATGTTGCCTTGTTACCCAGGCACAGGATGGGCCCTGACATATGCAGCATGGGTGTGTCCTTAGTGCAGAATGTTAGTTTGACGTAGTGGCCTTCCCTCCTGTCGTGGCTTTCCCTTTGCTCCATCGTTGGCATGACAGCATGCCCCCATGGGACTGTTGTTGGTGTAGTGTAATGGTGTGCCCCAGCTTATGTTTGTGCAGTCCATGCCCCCCTGCCGTGCCCCTTTACCCATGCCACTCCATGTATATGATGACTTACATGCAATGTGTAGTAGGTATTCCCCCCCGGTTGCAGTTGATATTATTGCATTATAATTCCCCATGCGACTTACCCTGAATGTGCGTTGTCTCGTGGTAGTCTGCGCTGTCCTGTCCTTGAATCCCTGTGACGATCTCCTCAGGGATGACGGCTGCAAACATCTCCTCCATGTGGTCCAGGGCCTCCTGGTGTGCTGGACTCCCCCCTCCAGTCTGCAGTGCTGTCTTCCTGTTCCTGGCCATCTTTTCCTTGGTCCTGCATTTGCAGTCATGCCAGCGTTTCTTGCACTCGATGACTGTTCTGTGTACTTCTGCCACACTGTTAATCTTGTCAACAATTTGTTGCCATATAGCCTCTCTCCTACTGATTGGCAACTTTGAGGTGACAAACAGTTGGTGCTGGTGTTCCGTCACCTCTTTAACCAGGATTTCCTGCTCCTCTGCACTGAAGCAACACTTTCTTTTCTTCTTAAAAGTGTCCTGGTTCTTGTGTGGATCCTTCTGGCTGGTTCCTGGTCTGCTGTCATCTTCCTGGGGTCTGTAGTGGCATCTGAGATCCATTTTGGCTCTCCTCTGGTGAACTGGCAGTGTTGCGTTTTTTTTTTACGCTATTGCGTCAAAAAACGGCGCATATCCGGTTTGCGGTGTCGTACATCGACCCACAGTCATTTCCGCCGCGTTAACGTCGTTTTCCTTTACGACTTGGCGCCGCGGTGTGCATCAAAAATTATGACTCCAACCTGTTGTTTGCGCCGCCGTGCATCAAAGTATAAATATGACGCCCGCACGGCGCACCAAAATGGCATTAGCCAGCGGTAATTTTTTGGACGCAAGACTGCGCCGGCGCAGTTTTGCGTCAAAAAGTATAAATATGGGCCACAGTGTCAGAAATAGAAAACCATGTGGAGCACTCCAAAGCTATGTGTAATTAATTTTTAGATCTACCATAATATAAAATGTATGTAGTCATATATAGGCTATCTTGAAAAAGAAACAAATGCAGTTATATGTATATGAGAAAACAAATATATACAGTCTTTTGAAGAATATAGACAGACACATTAGAAGATGCAGTCCATTGAAACCAAATATTTACTTTCAATCCAAGAAACAAACATTTATAACACCCTCGACAACATTTGACACATGAACTTAACAATACACACTAGATATACATAAATCAAAAACAAACACTACAATAATATCCATAATGAATCCATCCAGAAATGGTCCTGCTTGTGATAATAAAGTTCAGTCCAATCATAGGATTCAATCAGGAATAATTCAGTTCGTAATAGTAAGGTTCACTCTGATTCGAAAAAGAAGCCAGAAACTTCAGCCAACACGTGTTTCGTCCTATTATGGACTTTATCAAGGCTGAATAAACAGTAACAAAAGTTGTAACAAGAATTAAGGTGATTCAAAGATGTCCAGCAATGTAAGAATTCACTCATCTTTTAACATTAACCCGATCTGTATTAATTAGGATATTGAGTTAGTCACCATCTAATATCATGCGAAAAAGAAAGTCAAGCCAAATGCCACAGTCACCCACGCGTGTGGTAATCAGTGCAATAAAGTCAAAGTACTAGAGCAGTGTGTCAAATAATAGAAAAGAAAAAGAGGACTTGACTAGTAACTACAACCAATTACTGTGAGTTAACATGCATTCAAACACAGTGTCCCCTTGTGGAGGGTGATTGGCATTCCTTGTCGCTAATGGGCCATAAGGCTTTAAGGGCGGCAAATTTTAAAAGGATGTCGTTCTTTTCCCGATGGATGCTCTATCATACCCCAGCTGCCCTTCATAGAATGTTCCCTTCGGATGAGGATTCCCGCTTTCAGTGCAAGCAGAAGGGCGCAGGGGACTTGCTTCATATCTTTTTTTCTTGTCATATGCTTGTGCATTTTTGGCAGAATCTCTCCTCTGCTTTGAGTCGGGCCCTTAGCGTTAGATTAGACCTGGATCCGCCACTGGTACTGTTTGGGGTCACCAAGCAGCGTAAGTCTTCCATGATCAGCTAATCGGGACAAGTATTCCAGCCAATTGCATTTTCAAAAGCCTGTTCCCTGATACTGCAACTCTGGCGAACCGGCAGGGTTCCATCATACAATGATTGGTTGAATAAAATGTCTAGAATAAAGAGGTTTGAGGAGGCCTATGCAAATCGGGTAGGGGGCTTGAAGAGACTACACACTTCTCGGCACTACCTCAACTTAATCTAAGATGGGGGGTTGGTTTGTTAGCAATATTTGTGGTGGCGATGAACAATTCTGTTTTCTTTTCTTCTTTCGGTTGTTATATTTTAATAGGGAAACTTCTGAAAATAGCAGTTAGGAGTTAGGCCCCGGTAAAATTAGAATACAAACTGTTTCAATTCTGAAAAGTCGAAACTAAATTAAACATTGCTAAGATCTGTGGAAGTTGGGGTGGTCTATAGAGTATCTGAATGGTATATATGAGTATCTAGTTGGTTTAAAATGTTAAATAGCTGGCACACTTGGGTTTTATGAATGGCACTGGGTCTGCGTATGAACTGTGCTTTCTTAGGGATTTTAGGCTTCTTGTCGTGTGTGGGTATTGTTTTTCAATATCCCTGATATGTATGTTTTTCCCATGGTAAATTGCATAAATGATGCAAAATTAATTTTGTAGATATGTGATTCCCTGACACACCAGCAATTTATTATATCTATTGTACTTAATGTTTGGCATTCTATGGAATCTGTCTATTTGTTCTGTGTATTTTGAAATGTTTTTGATTTCAAGCTTACCCTAGTGATAGGTCTCTTGATTCTGCTATTGCGAATTTTGCACAGTCTTTCATTTCCAGCTTAGCCCAGCAATTATTTTTGTATTCTAATTTGTAATTGTATATTACGTTTGCACTTTAGTTGATTCTTCATATTTATTACTCAACACCTTAGGTATCAGTTTCTCGATTATTCTGTGTGAATTTTGCACAGTCCTGGGTGTCTTGCATTGCTCATTGAAGAACATTGCATCATGGTTTTTATAATGTGCTGTATGGTTTCCTTTTTCTTTGTAATGTCTTTCTTTATCTTGCACAAGTCTGCTCGATATATATATATATATACATATATATATTGATACATATATATATATATATATATATATATATATATATATATATATATATATTTGTTTTTTTTTTTAAAGGCCAAGTGACACAGGAAGAGACCACTATATCTCAAGTAATAAGTGTTGTGGACTGTGAGGAAGTTGGTTAGGAGATCGGGGCACGAGCTCGCTCACAAGAATTATTTACATGATGCAGAATTAGTTACATGATGATATTTATTTACCTCAAGACATTGTTTTAAATATCACTGTTCTTCCCCTTTTTGGGATAAAATTTGCAATTATTAATAATTTCTAGATTAGGGTAATAAGCGTGGTCATAACTGAATGGAGTGGCAAAAATGTATAGTGCCTTTTCAAAGGGTGAATAATTAATTGTTGATGTCAGGTTGCACAGGGACCTTTAGATGTAGGAGTAATTGTGTAGTTCTTTTTTGTATGGCAATAATTTAACTTTTGGTTCCGGGCTACACCGTGCAGTCTTGAGTTTGGCAGGATATTTGAAAATAGTATAAATGGATGTGCAAGATGGCATTGTTTTTACACTGCCATCAGCAGTTTGGGTGCTGTTACACACCGATCACTCCCGGTATATACTGGGAATGGGATCATTGGGCACAAATAACATGTTTTGAGACAATATTGGTATTTTTCACTGGTTTTGTTTTTGGCATGTTTTCTAGATACCGAAATGTATTTTTTTAGAGAGGTACGGACTTGATGGGTCATATTCATTGATGAATAAGAATGCTTTTTTGGAGAATCAGAGATATCTGAAGGTATCTTATATTTGTTTGTGTGCGTTAGAATGTCTTACTACTGTTTTACATGCATTAGCACACTTGGGGTACTAACGCAGTTTTGCACCAAAAAGTTTAGCACCAGCTTGCGCCATTCCTGAGCATAATCCGGGCGCCATATTTATGGAATGGTGCAAGCCAGTGCAAAGGGTGGACTAACGTAAAAATAAAATACTTTATCCGGTTGGTGCTAGCGGTATGGGAGAAGGGGGTTTTGCACTAAAAAATGACGTTAGTCAGATGGGGCTGGCGGTATGGAAGAAGGGGGTTTGCAAAAAAAAAATTATATTAGGCTGGTTAGAGTAAAAAGAAATGACTCTAACCATCCAAGCGTCTTTTTCTGACGCAAAACCATCTGTACCACATGACTCCTGTCTTAGAAAAGACATGGCCATGGGCATGGCCACTGCACCCTGTGCCATGCAGGGGGCCCCAAGTTGGTCCCCAGATGGCACTTTAATTAAAAAAAAAATGACTTACCTACACTTACCTTACTTACCTGGGATGGTGTCCCCTATCCTCTGGTGGGGCTTGAGGAGGGCACCTGTGGACCCATTCCATGGCATTTAACCACTTGTGCGTCATTATAGCACAGGGATAAATATGGGGCTATGGGGTTAGCACTATTTATAGATGGGAACGCCTACCTTGCATCTCATTGATGCAAGGTAGGCTCATGATGTAAAAAATGGTGCAAACACTAATATTTTGAAGTTAGACGTGTCTTTTATTTTGTTTGATTTTTTTATTACGTTTTTTTAATTTAAGAGATGCACAGTAGGATACAAAAATAATGAAAGAGAAAAAAATATATAAGTTAATTCATTCGTATCAAACAAAAGAGACATTGCTACAATGTTTAAAGCCATCAAGAATTAAAGTGCTGACATCATACAAACATTTCCTCATTCCGTGTTACCATCATAAAAACAATTACATTCTGGCTAGCCATTCTGTTAGTGGAGCCCAAATTATGTTACCCATCTTTCTGCAGGCAGGACCCTTAAAGGCATACAACCCCATCTCTAAGTAATACATTGAGCAAAGACGAGCTAACCATTGATTTAAAGTGGGTGATGCCGGTTTCAGCCAATCTGAAGCAATGCAACAGCGGGTTACAGCCATGGCCAAAAATGAAAACCTCTGAGACTGGCCGGCGCACACCTCTCCATCAATCCCCAACAATAAAAGTTGAGGAGTTAAACCAATTAACTGGTGCATGATCATAGACAAATACTTGGCAATATCAGTTAAGAACACTTGAAGCATGTCACAGCTAATAAATATATGAATTAAATCTGTCCCCGTGCTATTGCAGCAGGGGCATACATTCCCCCTTGACCTTCCCCACTTGGATAGCATAGCTGGGGTATGATATAAATGGAATACCGTTTTATAATGTTGGGCTTGTGGCCCAGCAGAAAGCAAGATCGACTGGGCCATGTCTAAGGAGCACCTATACTACATCCCCATCTCTCTGTTTGTTTCCCCAAATCACCCGACATAAGGTCCAGAAAGAGTGAATAGCGCGTCCGAACCCGCCAGTCAGCTAAGTTATCAAGAACCTCCAAAACTACATTTTTTTACACAAGTAAACCATTCCTAGATGAAGACAGCAACAAAAATCCCTAATTTGCAAGAATTAAAAAACATCTTTGCTATCAAGAGAACATTCATCTTTTAGATCACTAAATGATTTTACCTGCCCACCTCTGTAAAAGTCGCAGTATTTGTCATTAAAATTTTTGGGGAGAATTAGCTTATTCCGTATAGACATATAATAGCTTAGCTGCTCAATTTCAATTCTGTGTTTAATATGAGACCAAACCTTAAACGCAGACCGTACAGTTTTAAATGTAACTTTTTTAAAGTAACTTGGCTCAACTATTCTCATAAAGGCAGCGTTGGCTGTGCTACCCCATATAATTCTGTATATGGTTGGACGTGCTTCCCCACCCCCTTAGCTACCATCATCCTGTATAATTAATGGCTGAATATATTGCAGGGCTGCATCTCAATAGTATAAATGAAAATTGGGAGCTGCCCACCCTCCTTTAATCCTTGGAAGTACCAAAAAATTAAATGCTAGACGAGTTCTAGAAAAAGACCATATAAAGCTATTAGATGGGTTTTCCATACATTTGAGTCAATCATTACTAATTTCCAATGGAATAGTTCTAAAAAAGTCTAAAAAACGGGGGAGGAAGAGCATTTTAATAAGGTTACATCGTCCGACAGTCGAGAGATGCAAGTTATTCATACGTTGCAATTCCTTTCTGGTTTTGGCTAATACTGGGGCGAAGTTACTATCAACAATCTGATCAAGATTAGTTGTTAACCTAACCCCGAGATAAGTCACTTGCTCAACTTTCCTCTTATCCTAGAATGATACCCAATTCATTAACCATTATTTAACACTTAGCATTATTTAGTAAATACCCCAAAACCTCACCAAACTTATCCTTCGATTTCTCTATTTCTTTTATCGACACCCTCGGGTCTGATGATGGAAATATCTATATCATCGGCATAGACCAATATTTTAATCATACCCTCGACCATTTCCATTGGAACAATTAATTTACTATTGAGCAGTCTTCTTGTACGTGGGTCTGTGTATAGTGCAAAAAGCAGAGTTGAGCAGGTACACACCTGTCTTGTGCCCCTTGTAATATAAATAGGCTCAGAGCCCACCCCAACCATTTGTACTCGTGTAGTGGGATTCTGATAAAAACCCTAAATAGCCCTGATAAAACCAGAGTCTATGTTGCATTTGAGGAGTACTGCCCTTAGATATGCCCAATTCACCCGATCAAAGCCCTTTTCTGCATCCAGCAAAATCAATAAAAACGGTATCGATGTGGCCCGAGATGCGTCTAACATGGCAAGAACCCACCTCACATGATCAGCAGTTCCTCGCCTGCGAATAGAACCATGTTGCCATGGGGAAACCAATTTACTACTCACTCGATTCAGTCTAGTGGCAAAAACCTTAGCATAGAGCTTGGCATCTCCATTTATTAAAGAAATAGGGTGAAAAGAGCCTGGCAGTAAAGGGTCTTTATCTTTTTTTAGAAATACTATACTATAATATTAGCTGCCAGCCAGGAGGCCGGAGCGTGTAGTCCATCATGCACCGACTTAAACAATATGTCAGTTTTTTAGTTCACTAAAAAACATCTTAAAAAACTCTAAGTGAATCATATTTGGGCCAGAGGCCTTACCAGTGGGCAAAGAACTCAATGCTACAAGGATCTCCTCAGATGTAATGGGGGAGGCTATTTGACACCTTTCATCCTCACGTAGCCTCAAATCTGGAATTTCACCCAGATATTGACTAATCCTCTGTTCTAAGTCATGAGGATCCTTGGCTTCCTGCTGATATAATGTGGAATAATAGTCTTTAAAGACCCTTAGCACTGCCAGGTTTGTCTGTACTATCTGCCCATCTTTATCCTTATCTAAGCTAATAAAGTCTTAAATAGCCTTTTGTCTAGTTTGATAAGCCAAAAACGTGTCCACCTTTTCACTAAATTCATAGCATTCCGGCCTACGCGGCTGAGCCTTAATAACATCCCGCTCTAAATAAATCGGAGAAATTCTAGCTTTTACCACTGCTATTTGATTTAAAACATCTTGTAGAGAAAGGTTGTTCCTGATCAGCTCTGTGATCTGTGACACCAGCATAACCAGCTCGGCTTGGGCAGTACTTATGACTACAGAGCGCTGTTTTTCCTTACTTAAGCTGTAGCTAAAGTTGCCCCACAGATTGCTGTCTTTAGGGCATCCCAAACCACCCCAGGAGGGGCAGACTCCCAAATAACTTTCAAAAGCTCTGGTATCCACTTTTTCATATATACAACATATGCCTGATCTAAAAGTAGCCCCTGATCAAATGACCAACTCTTAAAATGTTGTTCCTTACTTAATACCGAAATTTGTATCACAAAGGGGCTATGGTCAGACATGGATATTTTTCAACAAAATGTCCCTCACATATTGAAGCTGACAATAAAAAGTAGTCTAACCGAACAGACTTCCTATGCGGGTAGGAGAAAAAAGTGTACCCGGGGTCAAGAGCCTTACATTGCTGCCAGGCATCAATCAGTCCATGACTCTGCATCAAAACTTGTAAAGCCTGAAAAATGTTCGGTTTTCTCCCCATGTACTGTTCCTGACTTTGCAGGAGGGTACTACTATCAATATGTATATTCAGATCCCCACAGATAATAATCGGCAAGAACCAGGCTGCAAGCTCTATATTAAAGTAGTCAATGCCTTCCGGTTCGTCAAAATTAGGTCCATAAATTGAACACAGAGTAAATTTAGATATGTCAATAGTACTCTCCAGAATTACCCATCGACCCAATTTATCCACAGATTTCTTAGCGACTTCTAACAAATTGTGTTGTGCCATTACTGCAACACCCTTCGTTTTAGTTCCTTGAGTAGTGTGGGCCCATAATTGATACCCAGGAAATTCCAACTAACGTTTTTGAGAGCTGATGATATGCATCTCCTGCACACAAATTATATCTGCCCTCAGTGTTTTAAAGCCTTGTGCTACAAAGCACCGCTTTGTGGCATCATTTAACCAACTAATGTTTATCGTAGCAGTTTGCAAACTGTTACCGTATCCCATTTAAATCTTTGTCTAGAGCCACCTGAACCATTGTGGCACCAATTCTGAATGTACAATGTTAAAAACTTTTTCCTTCTATGCATCTCCCCCGCCCACCCTTCCCAACCCTCTCCACCCACCCTCTACCAGCCCCCCAGGTCCAAACTCTCCCCGACCCCCGACTCACCCAAACGTGTCTAGCATCAAAATATAAATATGGATTTCGTATTGTGCCGAATTTGCGTAACAAAAAAAATAAAATTACGCAACTTTGGTGCATAATGTGTTATAAATATGCCCCTGATTGTGTTTGGATGTGTTGAACAACAGAATTTTATGTTGATCTGCATTGAGACAATGCACTGCAAGTAGCATTAAAATTAGAAGTAAAGTAGTATTTACAATGTATTCTCAGTGCTTATGTGAGATAATGTATTGAGCGACCAGTGACAAAAAACAGCGAATCAGGTGATGATTATTCTCCACACTAATTACTATATGGAGAGACAAATTACTATAAGTGTTTCTCGTGATGTAAATATGTATAAATGAATTAATAGAAAAGGTGAATATTTATAGATTGATAAACACTTGTTATAGAATCATTATGAAATAGGAACAGTTAGATTTAGCTAAAAGAAACTGTTGTAATAATATCATACCAGAAATACTTTACGCTACTGCAGGTATATTAATAAAGAGCTCCCAAGGATATTTGAGGTATCTTTGGTGTAAAGTTCAACCTTTTTAATTCTATTTTTCAATTTATGTTTATTTAATGTCATAGGGAGATTGTTGTTAATAATTCATTCATATGTATTGCGAGATGGAAAGAGGAATTGAATTATTTTTCAATCCATGATTTTTACTGGACCTTCTAATGCGAATTTGTATAATAATTGTGAGAATATATTTATTGCTGTCTTGAAAAATAAGTTTTTACCTCAAAACATGTTGAGTGTTAGATGTTCATGATGAATCAAAGTTTGACTAATTGAATACAAGATTAAAATTGGAGTAGAGCATCTTTGGACTTAGTTTGTGAATGATATATATTAGAATATTATTTTGAGTCAATTCCTTTAATGCCTTAATGGAAGAAATAACTTTTGGCTTTGCCAATGCTTGTTAGAAGTATCACATAAAAAATAACGATAATGACTTTGGTGTAAATGATTAGAATAGAATATGTTTTGATTCTGAAAATTTTAGACTGAATTAAACATTGCTCCGGTCTGTGGAAGTTGAGGTGATCTACAGTGTAACTGAATCACTTCTGTTCTTCTTCCTGTCACTTTCTTCTGGTGTCTCTCACTCTGTTAGTCACTTAGGGGCATATTTTGGAAACAACTAATTGCAGCAACACTTTTCTTTCACGCACCCCTAACACCACCATGTGTTTGCCGTATCTAAGATACAGCGCACCATGGCGGTAGTTAGGGGACTGGCATTGGAATTCTTTATGCTAGTCCGGCGCTTTGCCAGATTAGTGTCAAAAATGTGGACGCTAATCCTGCAAAGCACCCAGAGGCCCATTGTAACCACTGGAAGCCTCCTTTTAAAACATGCTCTCAGTAGGTGTTAAAAGTGCCGAAACAAATGACTCAAAGAAATGTCTTAGATTTTTTTGCACCAATTTTTTCAGCCCCCCCAAAAGGTGAATGCCCCCTTTGCATACAATTATGCCTGGTGCAGGCATAATGTAGTGCAAAGGGTTACAAAGTGGTGCAATGCATGCATTGCACCACTTTGTAAATGCAACGCAGCATTTTTGACCTTCTAACGTGACATTAGCGTCAAAACATTGACGCTAATGTGGCGTTAGAATGGCGCTAGGGGCCCCTAAATATGCCCTTACTCCCTTTTTCTACACACATTCTAAAATCCTCCATATATTTCACACATCATCTTTTTCTACTTCATACCCTCATCTTCTGCTACCAAATATTCCCTTTGATCAAGCTAATACTTCTTTCTTCACTTCGCCATCCCCACAGACACACAACCAAATCAAATCAAATCAAATCATTAACATTTATAAAGCGCGCTACTCACCCGTGCGGGTCTCAAGGCGCTAAAACCAATCAACTCAGATTTAAGCACTGCATTTTAGTTTCCTTTGGTGCTATCAAAATTTTTACAGTTGTGCACCTCCCACACCCACTGGTCATAAAATCACAATTACAATCAGCATGTATGTGACCATCGCTCTGTGCTCTCTGAAGAGAAGCAAAGGATTACGTTTGCATGTAGTCAGGGCCGGCTTTAGCACTGGTGGCGGCCTGTGCGACAGTGTTTTTTGCAGCCCTACACCCCATGACCACCTCCTCGGACTCCCTCACTACCACCTGGCAAATGTGTCCCTCGTCTCTCCATAGCACTCTTTTCACATGCATTCATTTTAAATGCTTGTAAAGGCAAGCTTTACTTATGCACCCAGGTATCCCCATAAAATACAGTTCTGTTCTTTGCAGCAGGCATATTAACACTCTATGCTACTTTATGGCAATTCAAATCTACCGCTAGACAAAACTCCCATCTCTCTCCCTAGCAGGAACATTAATCACAAGAGGTATCTTTACATTGTAATTGCTTCCTGAAGACTGGAACGACAAGGAACTTTTCAGCTGGTACTTTTGAATTGCATGTTTCTAAGTTTTTGCTAAACACAGCGCCTCCCTGAGGTCAGCGCTCCCCCCCAATTCAGGTCAGCACCCGGTGAGGCCGCACTGTTCGCATCGCCCTAGAGCCGGTCCTGCATGTGGTCTGTACACCATTGTGACACATTGACAGGCGCAGTGAGAAATCCACACAAACTATAGACTCATCTCCAGGGCTCTCGCTCATGCCCTGCCATGAACACACCCACAATCAGAATTCCCCAAGACTTCTACAAGTGACTCTATTCACATAAAAGAGCCACATGTTGCATTAAAAAACTACAGAAATAGAACATACAGGGGAAAATGCACTTTGGGAATGCAAGATAAAGTTAAAATGAAATGGTCCTGGGGCTGCATTGCTGGTGTGGATTACCTCAAGGCTTTCTGCAGTCACTGTTGAGACTATGAGCATTGTTCTTGCCTTTAATGGACATGCAATAACTGACAGAGATTCGTTTCAAAGACAGATTTTAATTGCTGATGTATGTGAGACCTGACGAGATCTAACATGCTTAAACCTTTGCAGGTGGCACACTTATGTTGATTGAGTGACAGACAGAGGGCCCAATTCAATATGTGCCCCCCTCGGCTCTGACTGCACAACCCACACAGTTGTAAAGGCCCCTGTGCCATCTCAGGCCGAGTTTCAGAGGTGAGGGGGCCACTAAAAGCTCGGAAGGACTGATGGCTCTGGCACATCGCGAGGTTCTCTGAGGCTATTGGGCCCAAAACAAGCTGAGCTTTCATATCGCATCTGCCTGACCCAATTTTGTAATCTCATCTGCCAAGAACTAACAGCAAAGGATTGACATTAAGTAAAATAGAAAATTCAAACATTTTGATGCCAAAATGTTCTTAAGTAATAACAATTTGTAAGGCAACAAATTGAAGTTTTATGGAAAAACTGTGTATTCTACTGTAATTGCATTTGAAGCCACTGTTTTATTCCCATGATATAATCATTTTAACAGACTTACAAATTGATGTTATTTAAGAAAAGTATTGCGACATTAAAACCATTGTAATTTCTATTTTACATTTCTGAATGTTTCGTGTTGGTACTCCTGACTTTCCTTACCTGATTGTACTCTGGGTTTGAGAATTACGCCCAGTTAAAGAGTACCACGATACACTACCACATAATTACTTTGGTCAAGCTAATACTAATTCACCTTGGCTTATAGGATTACCCTCGTTGTATACAGAAGCACAAAAGTAACTTTATATGTAAAGCAGGAAGGAAAAAGAGACACCCTTTTAGTCTGTTGCAATGATTTACATGTCGTGTTTTTTTCGGCTAGACACTTGCACAACAGAGTCATGCCAGTCACTGGCTCAGTTATGGCTCATCTCTCCTTGTTAGTATGTTGCCTTGTCCGCATCTGCCCAGTCTGCTTTTGCTGCGGGTGGTCGATGTGACTAACATTTCAAGGTGTGCATCCTGAATGTCAATCCCAGAATATCAATGAGACACAATAAAGTGCACAAATATAAAAAAAAACAAAAAAAACATTGACAGGTCAGTGAGTCTAGATGTCTATACATAACTCCACATGTATGTACCAACTTGGCACGTATATCTTCAAGGTTTGCTTATGTGGAGTTAGGAATAGTAAATATATACCTCACTAAGGCCCTCATTCTGACCTTGGCGGGCGGCGGAGGCCGCCCGCCAAAGTCCCGCCGTCAGCTTACCGTTCCGCGGTCGAAAGACCGCGGCGGTAATTCTGACTTTCCCGCTGGGCTGGCGGGCGGTCGCCTTCAGGCCGCCCGCCAGCCCAGCGGGAAAGAGGCTTCCACGATGAAGCCGGCTCAGAATCGAGCCGGCGGAGTGGAAGCTGTGCGACGGGTGCAGTTGCACCCGTCGCGTATTTCACTGTCTGCACAGCAGACAGTGAAATACATTTAGGGGCCCTCTTACGGGGGCCCCTGCAATGCCCATGCCAGTGGCATGGGCACTGCAGGGGCCCCCAGGGGCCCCGCGACCCCCCCTACCGCCATCCGGATCCCGGTGGTCGGACCGCCGGGATCTGGATGGCGGTAGGGGGGGTCGGAATCCCCTCGGCGGCGCAGCAAGCTGCGCCGCCGTGGAGGATTCAATGGGGCGGCGGTACACTGGCGGGAGCCCGCCAGTGGTGCCGGTCCGACCGCGGCTTTACCGCCGCGGTCGGAATCCCCATTGGAGCACCACCGGCCTGTCGGCGGTGCTCCCGCGGTCCTCCGCCCTGGCGGTCTTTGACCGCCAGGGTCAGAATGACCGCCTATATGTACTTACCTTTTAATAATTTGTCATTTAATGTTCTGTCCTTGATATTCTTCTATGAGGATACTCTGGTGTTGTTATCTAGCAATGCAATCCTTTGGCAGACTTAGGGGGTGATTCTAACCCTGGCGGTCGGTGTTAAAGCGGCGGCCAACCCGCCAACAGGCTGGCGGTAAAAAATATGGAATTCTGACCCTGGCGGGAACCGCCAACACAGACAGCCACTTTAACACTCCGCCCGCCACGGCGGTACAAACAAACAGCGCAGCGGTCACCGCCAACAGCCAGGCGGCAGACAATGTACCGCCCACACTATCACAACTCACCAATCCGCCACCATTTCCGGGGCGGGAGCACCGCCGATAAAAACACGGCGGAAACAGACTACGAACGGGAAAACGCTCACCACTACGCACTCCAGGAGGAAGGAGGACAGCATGGAACCCGAATTAAACATCCTACCTGCTCTCGTCTACCTTCTCATCTACCACGAGTACGAAGTCCGGCGCAGACGACAACGGTGAGTACTGCACCTACGACACACGGGAGGGGGGAGGACGAAAGGTTACGGGCACAAACATATGCGACCCCCCCCCCAACTATGTACACACCAATGCAGAGCAACAAGTCACAGTGACACCACCCAAACACCCCAGAAAAATGCTAGGACATAATCAAATTTGGAATAAATATTTATGTACCAAAAAGGTCCTGAAAAATATCGTACAACCATGAAAGATATTCACAAGAAAACAAATGACATACACATCAGTGTATAACTGAAGTAACAAGTCCTGCACATCCTACGAATTCATCATGTCCGTGGGCCAAAGTTTTGAGAAACAAGGGCAAAGCCCACACAGGAGACCTGAGTCCTTTGGAGAGAACACTGCAGGGGCATCATATGTAAAAACTACAGGCACCTCAGGGGGAAGGGAAGGGTGGGCACCACAGCCACATGAGTCCACGACGCCAGATCCACGAGGAGCCACCATGCCCACTGTACCATCCTGGGGAGTGCAAAGCCACAGTCTCTCAATGTCTCTACAGTGGGTGGGCTGCCCACTGGACCATCCTGGGGAGTGCAAAGCCACAGTCTCTCAATGTCTCTACAGTGGGTGGGCTGCCCACTGGACCATCCTGGGGAGTGCAAAGCCACAGTCTCTCATGTCTCTACAGTGGGTGGGCTGCCCACTGGACCATCCTGGGGAGTGCAAAGCCACAGTCTCTCAATGTCTCTACAGTGGGTAGGCTGCCCACTGTACCATCCTGGGGAGTGCAAAGCCACAGTCCATCAGGTGGATGACATTCTCCACTGGTCAAGGAGGAGGCATGGTGGGCACAGTGAACCATAAACAGTGATTGAGACGGCGGTGCCCAGCGGAGCGGTGCTTGAGATGAAGGGCCCAGCGGAGCGGTGCTTGAGATGAAGGGCCCAGCGGAGCGGTGCTTGAGAGGAAGGGCCCAGCGGAGCGGTGCTTGAGATGAAGGGCCCAGCGGAGCGGTGCTTGAGAGGAAGGGCCCAGCGGAGCGGTGCTTGAGACGGCGGTGCCCAGCGGAGCGGTGCTTGAGAAGAAGGGCCCAGCGGAGCGGTGCTTGAGAGGAAGGGCCCAGCGGAGCGGTGCTTGAGAGGAAGGGCCCAGCGGAGCGGTGCTTGAGACGGCGGTGCCCAGCGGAGCGGTGCTTGAGAAGAAGGGCCCAGCGGAGCGCTGCTTGAGATGAAGGGCCCAGCGGAGCAGTGCTTGAGACGGCGGTGCCCAGCGGAGCGGTGATTGAGAAGAAGGGCCCAGCGGAGCGGTGCTTGAGAAGAAGTGCCCAGCGGAGCGGTGCTTGAGAGGAAGGGCCCAGCGGAGCGGTGCTTGAGAGGAAGGGCCCAGCGGAGCGGTGCTTGAGACGGCGGTGCCCAGCGGAGCGGTGCTTGAGAAGAAGGGCCCAGCGGAGCGGTGCTTGAGAAGAAGGGCCCAGCGGAGCGGTGCTTGAGATGAAGGGCCCAGCGGAGCGGTGCTTGAGACGGCGGTGCCCAGCGGAGCGGTGCTTGAGAAGAAGGGCCCAGCGGAGCGGTGCTTGAGAGGAAGGGCCCAGCGGAGCGGTGCTTGAGAGGAAGGGCCCAGCGGAGCGGTGCTTGAGACGGCGGTGCCCAGCGGAGCGGTGCTTGAGAAGAAGGGCCCAGCGGAGCGGTGCTTGAGATGAAGGGCCCAGCGGAGCGGTGTTTGAGACGGCGGTGCCCAGCGGAGCGGTGCTTGAGAAGAAGGGCCCAGCGGAGCGGTGCTTGAGAGGAAGGGCCCAGCAGAGCGGTGCTTGAGAGGAAGGGCCCAGCGGAGCGGTGCTTGAGACGGCGGTGCCCAGCGGAGCGGTGCTTGAGAAGAAGGGCCCAGCGGAGCGGTGCTTGAGATGAAGGGCCCAGCGGAGCGGTGCTTGAGACGGCGGTGCCCAGCAGAGCGGTGCTTGAGAGGAAGGGCCCAGCGGAGCGGTGCTTGAGAGGAAGGGCCCAGCGGAGCGATGCTTGAGACGGCGGTGCCCAGCGGAGCGGTGCTTGAGAAGAAGGGCCCAGCGGAGCGGTGCTTGAGATGAAGGGCCCAGCGGAGCGGTGCTTGAGACGGCGGTGCCCAGCGGAGCGGTGCTTGAGAAGAAGGGCCCAGCGGAGCGGTGCTTGAGAGGAAGGGCCCAGCGGAGCGGTGCTTGAGAGGAAGGGCCCAGCGGAGCGGTGCTTGAGACGGCGGTGCCCAGCGGAGCGGTGCTTGAGAAGAAGGGCCCAGCGGAGCGGTGCTTGAGAGGAAGGGCCCAGCGGAGCTGTGCTTGAGAGGAAGGGCCCAGCGGAGCGGTGCTTGAGACGGCGGTGCCCAGCGGAGCGGTGCTTGAGAAGAAGGGCCCAGCGGAGCGGTGCTTGAGATGAAGGGCCCAGCGGAGCAGTGCTTGAGACGGCGGTGCCCAGCGGAGCGGTGATTGAGAAGAAGGGCCCAGCGGAGCGGTGCTTGAGAAGAAGGGCCCAGCGGAGCGGTGCTTGAGAGGAAGGGCCCAGCGGAGCGGTGCTTGAGAGGAAGGGCCCAGCGGAGCGGTGCTTGAGACGGCGGTGCCCAGCGGAGCGGTGCTTGAGAAGAAGGGCCCAGCGGAGCGGTGCTTGAGATGAAGGGCCCAGCGGAGCGGTGCTTGAGACGGCGGTGCCCAGCGGAGCGGTGCTTGAGAAGAAGGGCCCAGCGGAGCGGTGCTTGAGAGGAAGGGCCCAGCGGAGCGGTGCTTGAGAGGAAGGGCCCAGCGGAGCGGTGCTTGAGACGGTGGTGCCCAGCGGAGCGGTGCTTGAGAAGAAGGGCCCAGCGGAGCGGTGCTTGAGATGAAGGGCCCAGCGGAGCGGTGTTTGAGACGGCGGTGCCCAGCGGAGCGGTGCTTGAGAAGAAGGGCCCAGCGGAGCGGTGCTTGAGAGGAAGGGCCCAGCGGAGCGGTGCTTGAGAGGAAGGGCCCAGCGGAGCGGTGCTTGAGACGGCGGTGCCCAGCGGAGCGGTGCTTGAGAAGAAGGGCCCAGCGGAGCGGTGCTTGAGATGAAGGGCCCAGCGGAGCGGTGCTTGAGACGGCGGTGCCCAGCAGAGCGGTGCTTGAGAGGAAGGGCCCAGCGGAGCGGTGCTTGAGAGGAAGGGCCCAGCGGAGCGATGCTTGAGACGGCGGTGCCCAGCGGAGCGGTGCTTGAGAAGAAGGGCCCAGCGGAGCGGTGCTTGAGATGAAGGGCCCAGCGGAGCGGTGCTTGAGACGGCGGTGCCCAGCGGAGCGGTGCTTGAGAAGAAGGGCCCAGCGGAGCGGTGCTTGAGAGGAAGGGCCCAGCGGAGCGGTGCTTGAGAGGAAGGGCCCAGCGGAGCGGTGCTTGAGACTGCGGTGCCCAGCGGAGCGGTGCTTGAGAAGAAGGGCCCAGCGGAGCGGTGCTTGAGATGAAGGGCCCAGCGGAGCGGTGCTTGAGACGGCGGTGCCCAGCGGAGCGGTGCTTGAGAAGAAGGGCCCAGCGGAGCAGTGCTTGAGAAGAAGGGCCCAGCGGAGCGGTGCTTGAGAGGAAGGGCCCAGCGGAGCGGTGCTTGAGATGAAGGGCCCAGCGGAGCGGTGCTTGAGACGGCGGTGCCCAGCGGAGCGGTGCTTGAGAGGAAGGGCCCAGCGGAGCGGTGCTTGAGACGGCGGTGCCCAGCGGAGCGGTGCTTGAGAGGAAGGGCCCAGCGGAGCGGTGCTTGAGAAGAAGGGCCCAGCGGAGCGGTGCTTGAGAAGAAGGGCCCAGCGGAACGGTGCTTGAGATGAAGGGCCCAGCGGAGCGGTGCTTGAGACGGCGGTGCCCAGCGGAGCGGTGCTTGAGAAGAAGGGCCCAGCGGAGCGGTGCTTGAGATGAAGGGCCCAGCGGAGCGGTGCTTGAGACGGCGGTGCCCAGCGGAGCGGTGATTGAGAAGAAGGGCCCAGCGGAGCGGTGCTTGAGATGAAGGGCCCAGCGGAGCGGTGCTTGAGAGGAAGGGCCCAGCGGAGCGGTGCTTGAGACGGCGGTGCCCAGCGGAGCGGTGCTTGAGAAGAAGGGCCCAGCGGAGCGGTGCTTGAGAAGAAGGGCCCAGCGGAGCGGTGCTTGAGATGAAGGGCCCAGCGGAGCGGTGCTTGAGACGGCAGTGCCCAGCGGAGCGGTGCTTGAGAAGAAGGGCCCAGCGGAGCGGTGCTTGAGAGGAAGGGCCCAGCGGAGCGGTGCTTGAGAGGAAGGGCCCAGCGGAGCGGTGCTTGAGACGGCGGTGCCCAGCGGAGCGGTGCTTGAGAAGAAGGGCCCAGCGGAGCGGTGCTTGAGATGAAGGGCCCAGCGGAGCGGTGTTTGAGACGGCGGTGCCCAGCGGAGCGGTGCTTGAGAAGAAGGGCCCAGCGGAGCGGTGCTTGAGAGGAAGGGCCCAGCGGAGCGGTGCTTGAGAGGAAGGGCCCAGCGGAGCGGTGCTTGAGACGGCGGTGCCCAGCGGAGCGGTGCTTGAGAAGAAGGGCCCAGCGGAGCGGTGCTTGAGATGAAGGGCCCAGCGGAGCGGTGCTTGAGACGGCGGTGCCCAGCAGAGCGGTGCTTGAGAGGAAGGGCCCAGCGGAGCGGTGCTTGAGAGGAAGGGCCCAGCGGAGCGGTGCTTGAGAGGAAGGGCCCAGCGGAGCGATGCTTGAGACGGCGGTGCCCAGCGGAGCGGTGCTTGAGAAGAAGGGCCCAGCGGAGCGGTGCTTGAGATGAAGGGCCCAGCGGAGCGGTGCTTGAGACGGCGGTGCCCAGCGGAGCGGTGCTTGAGAAGAAGGGCCCAGCGGAGCGGTGCTTGAGAGGAAGGGCCCAGCGGAGCGGTGCTTGAGAGGAAGGGCCCAGCGGAGCGGTGCTTGAGACGGCGGTGCCCAGCGGAGCGGTGCTTGAGAAGAAGGGCCCAGCGGAGCGGTGCTTGAGATGAAGGGCCCAGCGGAGCGGTGCTTGAGACGGCGGTGCCCAGCGGAGCGGTGCTTGAGAAGAAGGGCCCAGCGGAGCAGTGCTTGAGAAGAAGGGCCCAGCGGAGCGGTGCTTGAGAGGAAGGGCCCAGCGGAGCGGTGCTTGAGACGGCGGTGCCCAGCGGAGCGGTGCTTGAGAAGAAGGGCCCAGCGGAGCGGTGCTTGAGAAGAAGGGCCCAGCGGAGCGGTGCTTGAGAGGAAGGGCCCAGCGGAGCGGTGCTTGAGAAGAAGGGCCCAGCGGAGCGGTGCTTGAGAAGAAGGGCCCAGCGGAACGGTGCTTGAGATGAAGGGCCCAGCGGAGCGGTGCTTGAGACGGCGGTGCCCAGCGGAGCGGTGCTTGAGAAGAAGGGCCCAGCGGAGCGGTGCTTGAGATGAAGGGCCCAGCGGAGCGGTGCTTGAGACGGCGGTGCCCAGCGGAGCGGTGATTGAGAAGAAGGGCCAAGCGGAGCGGTGCTTGAGAAGAAGGGCCCAGCAAAGCGGTGCTTGAGAGGAAGGGCCCAGCGGAGCGGTGCTTGAGACGGCGGTGCCCAGCTGAGCGGTGCTTGAGAAGATGGGCCCAGCAGAGCGGTGCTTGAGACGAAGGGCCCAGCGGAGCGGTGCTTGAGACGGCGGTGCCCAGCGGAGCGGTGCTTGAGAAGAAGGGCCCAGCGGAGCGGTGCTTGAGAAGAAGGGCCCAGCGGAGCGGTGCTTGAGAGGAAGGGCCCAGCGGAGCGGTGCTTGAGAAGAAGGGCCCAGTGGAGCGGTGCTTGAGAAGAAGGGCCCAGCGGAGCGGTGCTTGAGACGGCGGTGCCCAGCGGAGCGGTGCTTGAGAAGAAGGGCCCAGCGGAGCGGTGCTTGAGAAGAAGGGCCCAGCGGAGCGGTGCTTGTGAGGAAGGGCCCAGCGGAGCGGTGCTTGAGAAGAAGGGCCCAGCGGAGCGGTGCTTGAGAATAAGGGCCCAGCGGAACGGTGCTTGAGATGAAGGGCCCAGCGGAGAGGTGCTTGAGACGGCGGTGCCCAGCGGAGCGGTGCTGGAGAAGAAGGGCCCAGCGGAGCGGTGCTTGAGATGAAGGGCCCAGCGGAGCGGTGCTTGAGACGGCGGTGCCCAGCGGAGCGGTGATTGAGAAGAAGGGCCAAGCGGAGCGGTGCTTGAGAAGAAGGGCCCAGCAAAGCGGTGCTTGAGAGGAAGGGCCCAGCGGAGCGGTGCTTGAGACGGCGGTGCCCAGCTGAGCGGTGCTTGAGAAGAAGGGCCCAGCGGAGCGGTGCTTGAGATGATGGGCCCAGCAGAGCGGTGCTTGAGACGAAGGGCCCAGCGGAGCGGTGCTTGAGACGGCGGTGCCCAGCGGAGCGGTGCTTGAGAAGAAGGGCCCAGCGGAGCGGTGCTTGAGAGGAAGGGCCCAGCGGAGCGGTGCTTGAGAGGAAGGGCCCAGCGGAGCGGTGCTTGAGACGGCGGTGCCCAGCGGAGCGGTGCTTGAGAAGAAGGGCCCAGCGGAGCGGTGCTTGAGATGAAGGGCCCAGCGGAGCGGTGCTTGAGACGGCGGTGCCCAGCGGAGCGGTGCTTGAGACGGCGGTGCCCAGCGGAGCGGTGCTTGAGAAGAAGGGCCCAGTGGAGCGGTGCTTGAGATGAAGGGCCCAGCGGAGCGGTGCTTGAGACGGCGGTGCCCAGCGGAGCGGTGCTTGAGAAGAAGGGCCCAGCGGAGCGGTGCTTGAGAGGAAGGGCCCAGCGGAGCGGTGCTTGAGAGGAAGGGCCCAGCAGAGCGGTGCTTGAGACGGCGGTGCCCAGCGGAGCGGTGCTTGAGAAGAAGGGCCCAGCGGAGCGGTGCTTGAGATGAAGGGCCCAGCGGAGCGGTGCTTGAGACGGCGGTGCCCAGCGGAGCGGTGCTTGAGAAGAAGGGCCCAGCAGAGCGGTGCTTGAGAAGAAGGGCCCAGCGGAGCGGTGCTTAAGAGGAAGGGCCCAGCGGAGCGGTGCTTGAGAGGAAGGGCCCAGCGGAGCGGTGCTTGAGACGGCGGTGCCCAGCGGAGCGGTGATTGAGAAGAAGGGCCCAGCGGAGCGGTGCTTGAGAAGAAGGGCCCAGCGGAGCGGTGCTTGAGATGAAGGGCCCAGCGGAGCGGTGCTTGAGACGGCGGTGCCCAGCGGAGCGGTGCTTGAGAAGAAGGGCCCAGCGGAGCGGTGCTTGAGATGAAGGGCCCAGCGGAGCGGTGCTTGAGACGGCGGTGCCCAGCGGAGCAGTGCTTGAGAAGAAGGGCCCAGCAGATCGGTGCTTGAGAAGAAGGGCCCAGCGGAGCGGTGCTTGAGAGGAAGGGCCCAGCGGAGCGGTGCTTGAGAGGAAGGGCCCAGCGGAGCGGTGCTTGAGACGGCGGTGCCCAGCGGAGCGGTGCTTGAGAAGAAGGGCCCAGCGGAGCGGTGCTTGAGAAGAAGGGCCCAGCGGAGCGGTGCTTGAGATGAAGGGCCCAGCGGAGCGGTGCTTGAGACGGCGGTGCCCAGCGGAGCGGTGCTTGAGAAGAAGGGCCCAGCGGAGCGGTGCTTGAGATGAAGGGCCCAGCGGAGCGGTGCTTGAGACGGCGGTGCCCAGCGGAGCGGTGCTTGAGAAGAAGGGCCAAGCGGAGCGGTGCTTGAGAAGAAGGGCCCAGCAAAGCGGTGCTTGAGAGGAAGGGCCCAGCGGAGCGGTGCTTGAGACGGCGGTGCCCAGCGGAGCGGTGCTTGAGAAGAAGGGCCCAGCGGAGCGGTGCTTGAGATGATGGGCCCAGCAGAGCGGTGCTTGAGACGAAGGGCCCAGCAGAGCGGTGCTTGAAACGGCGGTGCCCAGCGGAGCGGTGCTTGAGAAGAAGGGCCCAGCGGAGCGGTGCTTGAGAGGAAGGGCCCAGCGGAGCGGTGCTTGAGAGGAAGGGCCCAGCGGAGCGGTGCTTGAGACGGCGGTGCCCAGCGGAGCGGTGCTTGAGAAGAAGGGCCCAGCGGAGCGGTGCTTGAGAGGAAGGGCCCAGCGGAGCGGTGCTTGAGACGGCGGTGCCCAGCGGAGCGGTGCTTGAGAAGAAGGGCCCAGCGGAGCGGTGCTTGAGATGAAGGGCCCAGCGGAGCGGTGCTTGAGACGGCGGTGCCCAGCGGAGCGGTGCTTGAGAAGAAGGGCCCAGCGGAGCGGTGCTTGAGAGGAAGGGCCCAGCGGAGCGGTGCTTGAGAGGAAGGGCCCAGCGGAGCGGTGCTTGAGACGGCGGTGCCCAGCGGAGCGGTGCTTGAGAAGAAGGGCCCAGCGGAGCGGTGCTTGAGATGAAGGGCCCAGCGAAGCGGTGCTTGAGACGGCGGTGCCCAGCGGAGCGGTGCTTGAGAAGAAGGGCCCAGCGGAGCGGTGCTTGAGAGGAAGGGCCCAGCGGAGCGGTGCTTGAGAGGAAGGGCCCAGCAGAGCGGTGGTTGAGACGGCGGTGCCCAGCGGAGCGGTGCTTGAGAAGAAGGGCCCAGCGGCGCGGTGCTTGAGATGAAGGGCCCAGCGGAGCGGTGCTTGAGACGGCGGTGCCCAGCGGAGCGGTGCTTGAGAAGAAGTGCCCAGCGGAGCGGTGCTTGAGAAGAAGGGCCCAGCGGAGCGGTGCTTGAGAGGAAGGGCCCAGCGGAGCGGTGCTTGAGAGGAAGGGCCCAGCGGAGCGGTGCTTGAGACGGCGGTGCCCAGCGGAGCGGTGATTGAGAAGAAGGGCCCAGCGGAGCGGTGCTTGAGAAGAAGGGCCCAGCGGAGCGGTGCTTGAGATGAAGGGCCCAGCGGAGCGGTGCTTGAGACGGCGGTGCCCAGCGGAGCGGTGCTTGAGAAGAAGGGCCCAGCGGAGCGGTGCTTGAGATGAAGGGCCCAGCGGAGCGGTGCTTGAGACGGCGGTGCCCAGCGGAGCAGTGCTTGAGAAGAAGGGCCCAGCGGATCGGTGCTTGAGAAGAAGGGCCCAGCGGAGCGGTGCTTGAGAAGAAGGGCCCAGCGGAGCGGTGCTTGAGAGGAAGGGCCCAGCGGAGCGGTGCTTGAGAGGAAGGGCCCAGCGGAGCGGTGCTTGAGACGGCGGTGCCCAGCGGAGCGGTGATTGAGAAGAAGGGCCCAGCGGAGCGGTGCTTGAGAAGAAGGGCCCAGCGGAGCGGTGCTTGAGATGAAGGGCCCAGCGGAGCGGTGCTTGAGACGGCGGTGCCCAGCGGAGCGGTGCTTGAGAAGAAGGGCCCAGCGGAGCGGTGCTTGAGATGAAGGGCCCAGCGGAGCGGTGCTTGAGACGGCGGTGCCCAGCGGAGCAGTGCTTGAGAAGAAGGGCCCAGCAGATCGGTGCTTGAGAAGAAGGGCCCAGCGGAGCGGTGCTTGAGAGGAAGGGCCCAGCGGAGCGGTGCTTGAGAGGAAGGGCCCAGCGGAGCGGTGCTTGAGACGGCGGTGCCCAGCGGAGCGGTGCTTGTGAAGAAGGGCCCAGCAGAGCGGTGCTTGAGAAGAAGGGCCCAGCGGAGCGGTGCTTGAGATGAAGGGCCCAGCGGAGCGGTGCTTGAGACGGCGGTGCCCCGCGGAGCGGTGCTTGAGAAGAAGGGCCCAGCGGAGCGGTGCTTGAGATGAAGGGCCCAGCGGAGCAGTGCTTGAGAAGAAGGGCCCAGCAGATCGGTGCTTGAGAAGAAGGGCCCAGCGGAGCGGTGCTTGAGAGGAAGGGCCCAGCGGAGCGGTGCTTGAGAGGAAGGGCCCAGCGGAGCGGTGCTTGAGACGGCGGTGCCCAGCGGAGCGGTGCTTGTGAAGAAGGGCCCAGCAGAGCGGTGCTTGAGAAGAAGGGCCCAGCGGAGCGGTGCTTGAGATGAAGGGCCCAGCGGAGCGGTGCTTGAGACGGCGGTGCCCAGCGGAGCGGTGCTTGAGAAGAAGGGCCCAGCGGAGCGGTGCTTGAGATGAAGGGCCCAGCGGAGCGGTGCTTGAGAAGAAGGGCCCAGCGGCGCGGTGCTTGAGATGAAGGGCCCAGCGGAGCGGTGCTTGAGACGGCGGTGCCCAGCGGAGCGGTGCTTGAGAAGAAGTGCCCAGCGGAGCGGTGCTTGAGAAGAAGGGCCCAGCGGAGCGGTGCTTGAGAGGAAGGGCCCAGCGGAGCGGTGCTTGAGAGGAAGGGCCCAGCGGAGCGGTGCTTGAGACGGCGGTGCCCAGCGGAGCGGTGATTGAGAAGAAGGGCCCAGCGGAGCGGTGCTTGAGAAGAAGGGCCCAGCGGAGCGGTGCTTGAGATGAAGGGCCCAGCGGAGCGGTGCTTGAGACGGCGGTGCCCAGCGGAGCGGTGCTTGAGAAGAAGGGCCCAGCGGAGCGGTGCTTGAGATGAAGGGCCCAGCGGAGCGGTGCTTGAGACGGCGGTGCCCAGCGGAGCAGTGCTTGAGAAGAAGGGCCCAGCAGATCGGTGCTTGAGAAGAAGGGCCCAGCGGAGCGGTGCTTGAGAAGAAGGGCCCAGCGGAGCGGTGCTTGAGAGGAAGGGCCCAGCGGAGCGGTGCTTGAGAGGAAGGGCCCAGCGGAGCGGTGCTTGAGACGGCGGTGCCCAGCGGAGCGGTGATTGAGAAGAAGGGCCCAGCGGAGCGGTGCTTGAGAAGAAGGGCCCAGCGGAGCGGTGCTTGAGATGAAGGGCCCAGCGGAGCGGTGCTTGAGACGGCGGTGCCCAGCGGAGCGGTGCTTGAGAAGAAGGGCCCAGCGGAGCGGTGCTTGAGATGAAGGGCCCAGCGGAGCGGTGCTTGAGACGGCGGTGCCCAGCGGAGCAGTGCTTGAGAAGAAGGGCCCAGCAGATCGGTGCTTGAGAAGAAGGGCCCAGCGGAGCGGTGCTTGAGAGGAAGGGCCCAGCGGAGCGGTGCTTGAGAGGAAGGGCCCAGCGGAGCGGTGCTTGAGACGGCGGTGCCCAGCGGAGCGGTGCTTGTGAAGAAGGGCCCAGCAGAGCGGTGCTTGAGAAGAAGGGCCCAGCGGAGCGGTGCTTGAGATGAAGGGCCCAGCGGAGCGGTGCTTGAGACGGCGGTGCCCAGCGGAGCGGTGCTTGAGAAGAAGGGCCCAGCGGAGCGGTGCTTGAGATGAAGGGCCCAGCGGAGCGGTGCTTGAGAAGAAGGGCCCTGTTCAGCGGTGCTCTTCTTCACGGCGGGCCCTGTTCAGCGGTGCTCTTCTTCACCGCGGGCCCTGTTCAGCGGTGCTCTTCTTCACCGCGGGCCCTGTTCAGCGGTGCTCTTCTCCACGGCGGGCCCTGTTCAGCGGTGCTCTTCTCCACGGCGGGCCCTGTTCAGCGGTGCTCTTCTTCACCGCGGGCCCTGTTCAGCGGTGCTCTTCTCCACGGCGGGCCCTGTTCAGCGGTGCTCTTCTCCACGGCGGGCCCTGTTCAGCGGTGCTCTTCTCCACGGCGGGCCCTGTTCAGCGGTGCTCTTCTCCACGGCGGGCCCTGTTCAGCAGTGCTCTTCTTCACCGCGGGCCCTGTTCAGCGGTGCTCTTCTCCACGGCGGGTCCTGTTCAGCGGTGCTCTTCTTCACCCCGGGCCCTGTTCAGCGGTGCTCATCCAGCAGGTCAAGGGAGCCAGACCTGGCCTGGACTCCCTGCTCAGTCACCCTCGGACCGTGACGTTTCTGGACCCTTCGGGGACGGACTGCTGGCCTCGTTAGTGTCCTCCTTCCCAGCTGGGATGTGGCATGTGGGGTCCACCTTCTCCGCGCTCCTGCTGCCCTTCCGCTCCTTTGATGGGGCTCTCGGGCCCTTGCCTCCCCTAGATGGTGTGGGTGGTGAAGTGGCCGCACATTGCTCCTTGGGGGCAGCCCTGTCGGTCCTCGCACGGCGGCCCTTGTTTTTGCGGGTCCTCTTGCCGGGGGGGGGGGGCTGGACGTGTCCTTGCTGTTGATCGATGTGTCACTGCTGGCAAAGGGTGGGCTCCAGAACCCATGCACAACAGTGACACCCGAAGCTGGGCTGGTGGTGGCTGCGGTGCTCTTGGGACTCTTTGAAGATGGATGGGGGAGCTCATCGGGGGGAAAGAGGTCAAGGTTAGCCATGAAAAGTTTTTTAGGGCCAAGGTAAAGGGTAGGAGAAGTGGAGATGGAAGTGGAGGTAGAGGAGATGGTTGTAGGAGAGTCAGGAGTGCTGTCATTGGGTGAAGGTGCTGGTGCTGTAGGCTGTCGTGAGGTGGATGGCTGTTGGGTGGGTGGCTGCCTGCGTTTGTGTGTCTTGGAAGAGGGGGTGACAGACACAGTGGGAGAGGACACAGGGGACGTGTAAATGGCAGTGGGGATGGTGACTGCACGAGTGTGGACTGTACTGGAGGGTGAGGTGGTGATGGAAGCACTGGCTGATGTTGGGGTGCATGCAGGTGTGAGTGTAGACGTCACAGGGAGGGAGGAGGGAGACGAGGAGGAGGGGGACACCGGGGTGGCAGTGGCTGTTGGCATGTCTGCATCTGGGTGTTGCTTGGGTGAGTGTTTGTGGGATCTGTGGTGCTTGTGTTTGGATGAGCTGCTCTTGGGTGTTGAGGTGTGTGCAGGCTGGTCTGATGGTGTGGATGGGATAGGCTGAGGAACAGGAGACAGAGAAAGGCTGGAGGCAGTAAGAAGAGGGAGGCTGGAAACAGGGACAATGGCTGCCGTCAGTGCTGAGGCCAGAGCAGTGAACGCTCGTTGATGGGCAGCCTGATCCGAATGAATGCCCTCCAGGTACGCATTGCTCTGTTGCACCTCCCTTTGCACACCCTGGATGGCATTCAAAAGGGTCGTCTGCCCTACAATGAGCGTCCTTACCAGGTCAATGAGCTCCGCACTGAGGGCAGCAGGGGCAACAGGGGCAACAGGGGCAGGGGCTGAGGTGCCTGGGGCGAAGGAGACGCGCGCCTTCCTGGGCGAACGGGCACGGAGCGAAGACTGAGGGGCTGCTGGGAGGGCGGGGCTGGTGCGCTGGGTGGCGGCTGTACCTGTAGAGGCGGGGGGCACGGATGTTGCCGCCACCCCTAGGGAGCTCCCATCCGAGGACGTGTCGCTTTCGCTGCTCTCACCAGCGGTCCCCGTCGTGGTGCTCCCCTCGCCCTCCGGATCACTGGTGCCCTCAGTGTCTGTTCCTGGGCCCACCGGGGCCTTGTGTCCTGCAGCTCCCTCGTGCTCCGATGCCAAATCTCCTCCGCCTGATGATGCTAATGCACACATGCACAAGAAGATGAAGAGAAAGGGTGGGGGGAGAAAAAAGAAGACCAGGTTGAGTGCATGCAATGTCAACACCGTTGGCGGAGAGGACAGACACAGGTGCCTAATGCACTAAGCCGCGCATTCGGGGTACACTACTCAGTACTACTGACTAAGACAACAGGCCAAGAGACGTCAAACGCGCACATGGGAGATGCTGGACCTTCAATGGCTGTACTTGTCACCCTACCGAGGTGGGGGCCGGGGGCACAGGGCCATGCCTAAGGGAGAGGACTACACTACAGAAAGCGCCCTGGCCTAATGTCACCCACAGCCCTCCTCCCCCACCCATACGCCTCCACTGCGCAGAAAGATAGGAGAATGTGCTGATACTCACCCCCTTGTGTCTGCTGTGATGTCTTAAAGCGCCCATCCAATTCAGGGTAGGCCACCGCCAGGATCCGGGACATCAGGGGGGTCATGGTGCGACTGGCACCCCTCCTAGGTTGGGAGGCCATCCCCAGCAGTGTTTCTGCGGTCTTCCTTGTTCCGCGGCGGATGTCCTCCCACCTCTTGCGGCAGTGGGTGCCCCGTCTGTTGTGGACCCCCAAGTTCCGGACTTCCTTGGCGATGGCACGCCAAATCTCGATCTTCTGATGGGCGCTGACCTATTTGACATGTACAGGGTGGAAAGGAGGAAATCATCAATGACCTGCATGTTAGATGTAATTGCCCCCCCCCCACCAACTTTGCCATATGGCAAATGCTCTCATCTGTCGGGCGTTGCACTCCTCATTCGCCCCCACCCCACCAACTTACATCCACCCCAATCCACACAGCCATAGCCCATTCCATGTGCACCCGGTGTACTCACTTGTTGGTCTGAAGGACCGTAGAGTAGCGCATACTGGGGGAGGACCCCATCCACGAGCTTCTCCAACTCTTCAGACGTGAAGGCAGGGGACCTTTCCCCAGTCGCAGCAGCCATTGTATCTTCCAGACCGAGGTCACAGCAGCACTTGCAGTATAGGTCCTCTCCTGTGGATGATCAGGTCTCGAGTGATTAAGCAGATAGAAAATGGCGGTCACGCCCGCGGCGGTGCGTACCGCTGCGGTGCGTACCGCGACCGCCGGCGCACTTCGTCATTGGCTCCTGAAACCCATAGGCTTCAATGTTAACCAATGCGGCTTTGCGCCGCGGTCTTCGACCGCCTACCGCCACGGTGTGCCCCGCCAGCGCATTGACCTCACATCCCATTGTCCCACTTCACAGGTCAGGCAGCCGCCATTTCAAGGGCCTACATGGCTTAATTTTGACTGCGACACACAGGCCTAGGCCTTGCATTGCCACACATACACGCCTTTCAACCCATTGCCATTCTTTAACTGTGCAAGCTGTCTGTACGTACCTGTGGTTTGGCTGACTCTGTGCTCCATGTTGTCCTTCCTAGGCACCGTCCGCTGGGACTTGCGATGAGAAGGAGGAATCCTCGCGTGTACCGACCGCTGGTGGACCTGTCGACAATGGAAGAACGCCATATAATACTTCGATACAGACTTGACCGTGCCACTATCCATGAACTGTGTGCCCAGCTGGAGCCAGACCTGATGTCCCCCATCCGCCAACCCACAGGGATTCCCCCTCTGGTGCAGGTTTTGTCAGTCCTCCATTTTTTGGCAAGTGGGTCATTCCAGACCACAGTGGCCATGTCATCTGGAATGTCTCAGCAAATGTTTTCTAAGATTTTGAGCAGAGTGTTGTCTGCCCTGATGAAACTCATGCGGAGCTACATCATTTTCCCAGAGGAGGGTGACTTGCCTACAGTGAAGGGTGATTTCTATGCCCTTGGACATATCCCCAACATCATTGGTGCCATTGATGGGACCCATGTGGCTTTGGTACCCCCAAAAGACGATGAGCAGGTGTACCGAAACAGAAAAAGTTATCATTCGATGAATGTCCAGGTGGTCTGTTTGGCTGACCAGTACATCTCCCATGTAAATGCCAAGTTCCCAAGGTCAGTGCATGACGCGTATGTGATGCGAAAAAGCAGCATCCCCTATGTGATGGAGCAGCTACAGAGACAACGTGTGTGGCTAATAGGTGACTCTGGTTACCCCAACCTGCCGTGGCTACTGACCCCAGTGAGGAATCCCCAGACAAGGGCAGAGGAACGCTACAATGAGGCCCATGGGCGTACTAGGAGGGTGATTGAGCGAACCTTTGGCCTCCTGAAGGCCAGGTTTAGGTGCCTGCATATGACCGGTGGATCCCTAATGTACTCACCAAAGAAGGTGTGCCATATCATCGTGGCGTGCTGTATGCTTCACAACCTGGCTTTGCGACGCCAGGTGCCTTTCCTGCAGGAGGATGGTCCAGATGGTGGTGTTGTAGAAGCCGTGGAGCCTGTGGAGAGTGAAGAGGAGGAAGACTCAGAGGACGACACAGACAATAGGGACAGAGTGATACAACAGTATTTCCAGTAACACCCAGGTAAGAATCACCCACGCCATTTCACAATTGCTTATAGCCTCCTGCATCTGTACTTTCTGTAGTTCCCACCAGATCTTTTTGGGTAATTTTTGTTTTTCCCTTCCCTTCTCAGTGCTGTATGACTCAGTGCCTGACTTCTGCTTGGTTTGCCCATGAACTACAGCGTATTGACATTGGTATGTTGTCATCACTAATTGACAGAACAGATATTGAACAGTAATATGTACTACATTTGCTAATAATACAGCATGACTCCAAACTGATTTGTGTGCAATATGTGATTTATTTACAGTGCTAGATATTGGTACATGTGATTATAAGGGTGATGGGTGGGGGTGGAGTAATGTCCATGGCAGAGTCCAGTTCTCAGTCTCACAGGTGCATTGTCCTTTTGCCTGTGGAAGGATGGAGCAGAGGCAGTTCATGGTTGGACAGGGTTGGCAATGTGGGACAGTGGGAAGAGTTCAGGGGGTATGTCCTGCTGGCGGGGGTCTTGACATCCTACTCTGTCTTTTTTTTGGATCTCAGGCTCCTCTTACGGGGTGGTTGTTCTTCAGCAGGAGGTGGGGTTCTGGTGGCCTGTCGTGGTGTTGGGGCCTCCTGTCCACTAGCGCCGGCGGAGGTGGTAGGCTGTTCCTGGTCCGGGCTAGTGACAGGGGCCCTGTGTGGTGCCACATGGTCCCGCAACGCGTCTTCTATCCTGTTGAGGGCCAGGACGATGGTCCCCATTGCGGTCCCGATGATTCTCAGCTCCTCCCTGAACCCCATGTTGCGTTCCTCCTGCTGTGCCTGGATCTCCGTGAACCTGGCCAGTACCGTCGCCATCGTCTCTTGGGAGTGGTGGTAGGCCCCCATGATGGTGGTGAGGGCCTCTTGGAGAGTGGGTTCCCTGGGCCTCTCCTCCCCCCCCTGTCGCACAGCAGCCCTCCGAGCTGCCCGGTTTCCCCCGGCCTCTGTCTCCTGGACGGTGTGCCCGCTCCCACTGCCCCCAGGTCCCTGTTGTTGTTGGGGTGTTGGGTTAGCCTGGGTGCCCTGTAGTGGCAGACACACCGCTGATTGACGTGTCCTAGAGACAGAGGCATGGGCCCGCTGGGTGGGAGCTGTGCTGGTGTTGGCAGAGGGGGTCGGGTCTGGTGTGGCCTGTGGCTGCCTGAGGGGAACCGACTGCCCAGAGGTCCCCGATGGTCCGGGCTGGTCATCAGGTTCAGTGTCGTCAGAGCTGCTGTCCTCACTGTGGGCCTGTTCCGGGGGTGGGATGGACATTTCTGGACCCTCCTGGCTGGTGTGTTGGCGTTCGGGTCCTGCATGGGGTAAGAGAGTTTGGTTATTGTTTCTGTGTGTGCAATGGCGTGCGTGTTATGGGTGCCCTCGTCCCCCAGTGCAGGCATTCCCTTGAGGGAGGTGTTGTGAGGGTAGTTAGTGGGGGGGGGGGTAAGTGCAGTGGTCATGCTTGGGTGATGGGTGTCCATGGATTGTGTTGGCATGCAGGAGTTGGTGTTGGGATGGGTGGGTTGTGCTGGTGAGACATTGTCAGGGAGGATGTGTGCTGGGGGGTTGGGGGTGAGGGTGAGGGTGTGGGTTGGCATGCTGGTGGGGTGGGGGGGATATAGTAGTTGAGATTGGACTTACCAGAGTCCATTCCTCCGGCTACTCCTGCGAGGCCCTGAGGATGATGGATGTTGAAGACCTCTTGCTCCCATGATGTAAATTCGGGAGGGGTGGGGGTCCGCCGCCAGTCTTCTGGACCGCGATGTTGTGCCTGGAGACCATCGATCGGACCTTCCCCCGTAGGTCGTTCCATCGTTTGCGGATGTCCTCCCTATTCCTGGGATGCTGTCCCACCGCGTTGACCCTGTCCACCATCCGCTGCCATAGCTCCGCCTTCCTAGCTATACTGGTGTGCTGCACCTGTGAGCCGAAGAGCTGGGGTTCCACTCTTAGGATTTCCTCCACCATGACCCAGAGTTCTTGGTCCGAAAAGCGTGGGTGCCTTTGGGGTGCCATGGGGTGGTGTGGGTGAGGTGTGGGGTGGTGTATGTGATGATGAGTATGTTGGTGTGTGGTGCTTTGTGCTACTATGTGGTGTGTGTGATGGTGTAGTGTGCCTCAGTGTTTATTGCTATGGATTGTCTGCTGTGTCTCTCTCTCCTTCTCTCAGTAATTGTGGTCGTAGGGGTTTGTGGGTGATGTGGGGGTGTGTTTTATAGTTGATTGATTGTGTGGGAGTGGGTTGTGTATGTGTATCAGGTGTGTGTATTTGTAATTGTCCAATGTGCCTGTGTTTTGGTGCTGTGTGTGTATTTTGACCGCGGCGGTGTGTACCGCCAATGGAATACCGCGTTGGAAAGCCCGCCGCGTTGATTCGTGGGTCGAAATGGCATGGGCGTATTTCTGTTGGCGTGACGGTGGAGGTTTGGTCATCTCCAGTTTATCGCTGCCCGCTGATGTGGCGGCCTGCAGTGGAGGTCGGATTTTTGGAGGTTTGGCCGTTGTGGGTCAGAATGACCGTGGCGGCTTTCCGCGGCCGCGGCGGTGTTATGGCGGTCTTCTGACCGGCGGTAAGCACCTTTTACTGCCGAGGTCAGAATGACCCCCAATGTCTTGAGGTAAATAAATATTATCATGTAACTGAAGTCCTATCAAGGGACTTGAATAGTAATCCCCTGGGTACCAACAATTCCACACCTCTGAGCATTCAATTTTCAGGAGTCATGTGTCTGTTTTAAGACAGTTACTTCTCATGGAGGTCACACTCTACTGTGCCATTCCTTGCTGTCATACATCAGCTTTAAAACAATTTACATAGCTATACCTTGGAATATAATACAACATTTTCACTACACCAATTTGGAAGGCTTCAATTTGGAGTAGTTTACAACAAACAGCTTGTCCCAATGAGAAAAAAGGACAAATCTATATGAACCCAAAAAGTTTTCTATGCCCAAAAAGAAATGATATATTTGTTCAATAAATAATTCTTGTGAGCGAGCTCGTGCCCCGATCTCCTAACCAACTTCCTCACAGTCCACAACACTTATTACTTGAGATATAGTGGTCTCTTCCTGTGTCACTTGGCCTTTAAAAAAAAAAAATATATATATATATTTATATATATATATATGTATCAATATATATATGTATATATATATATATATATATATGTTGCAAGCAACTTCACCACTTGGTCAGAAGCAGGACCAGTTTGTTTTCTCATATATATATATATATATATATATATATCGAGCAGACTTGTGCAAGATAAAGAAAGACATTACAAAGAAAAAGGAAACCATACAGCACATTATAAAAACCATGATGCAATGTTCTTCAATGGGCAATGCAAGACACCCAGGACTGTGCAAAATTCACACAGAATAATCGAGAAACTGATACCTAAGGTGTTGAGTAATAAATATGAAGAATCAACTAAAGTGCAAACGTAATATACAATTACAAATTAGAATAAAAAAATAATTTCTGGGCTAAGCTGGATATGAAAGACTGTGCTAAATTCGCAATAGCATAATCAAGAGACCTATCACTAGGGTAAGCTTGAAATAAAAAATAAAAAAAAATACACAGAACAAAAAAACAGATTCCATAGAATGTCAAACATTAAGTACAATAGATATAATAAATTGCTGGTGTGTCAGGGAATCACATATGTACAAAATTAATTTTGCATCATTTATGCAATTTACCATGGAAAAAACATACATATCAATGATATTGAAAAACAATACCCACACACGACAAGAAGCCTAAAATCCCTAAGAAAGCCCAGTTCATACGCAGACCCAGTGCCATTCATAAAACCCAAGTATGCCAGCTATTTAACATTTTAAACCAACTAGATACTCATATATACCATTCAGATACTCTATAGACCACCCCAACTTCCACAGATCTTAGCAATGTTTAATTTAGTTTAGACTTTTCAGAATTGAAACATTTTGTATTCTAATTTTACCGGGGCCTAACTCCTAACTGCTATTTTCAGAAGTTTCCCTGTTAAAATATAACAACCGAAAGAAGAACAGAAAACAGAATTGTTTATCGCCACCACAAATATTGCTAACAAACCAACCCCCCATCTTAGATTAAGTTGAGGTAGTGCCGAGAAGTGTGTAATCTCTTCAAGCCCCCTACCCGATTTGCATAGGCCTCCTCAAACCTCTTTATTCTAGACATTTTATTCAACCAATCATTGTATGATGGAACCCTGCCGGTTCGCCAGAGTTGCAGTATCAGGGGACAGGCTTTTGAAAATGCAATTGGCTGGAATACTTGTCCCGATTTGTTGATCATGGAAGACTTACGCTGCTTGGTGACCCCAAACAGTGCCAGTGGCGGATCCAGGTCTAATCTAACGCTAAGGGCCCAACTCAAAGCAGAGGAGAGATTCTGCCAAAAATGCACAAGCATATGACAAGAAAAAAAGATATGAAGCAAGTCCCCTGCGCCCTTCTGCTTGCACTGAAAGCGGGAATCCTCATCCGAAGGGAACATTCTATGAAGGGCAGCTGGGGTATGATAGAGCATCCATCGGGAAAAGAACGACATCCTTTTAAAATTTGCCGCCCTTAAAGCCTTATGGCCCATTAGCGACAAGGAATGCCAATCACCCTCCACAAGGGGACACTGTGTTTGAATGCATGTTAACTCACAGTAATTGGTTGTAGTTACTAGTCGAGTCCTCTTTTTCTTTTCTATTATTTGACACACTGCTCTAGTACTTTGACTTTATTGCACTGATTACCACACGCGTGGGTGACTGTGGCATTTGGCTTGACTTTCTTTTTCGCATGATATTAGATGGTGACTAACTCAATATCCTAATTAATACAGATCGGGTTAATGTTAAAAGATGAGTGAATTCTTACATTGCTGGACTTCTTTGAATCACATTAATTCTTGTTACAACTTTTGTTACTGTTTATTCAGCCTTGATAAAGTCCATAATAGGACGAAACACGTGTTGGCTGAAGTTTCTGGCTTCTTTTTCGAATCAGACTGAACCTTACTATTACGAACTGAATTATTCCTGATTGAATCCTATGATTGGACTGAACTTTATTATCACAAGCAGGACCATTTCTGGATGGATTCATTATGGATATTATTGTAGTGTTTGTTTTTGATTTATGTATATCTACTGTGTATTGTTAAGTTCATGTGTCAAATGTTGTCGAGGATGTTATAAATGTTTGTTTCTTGGATTGAAAATAAATATTTGGTGTGAGAAAACAGGGCTGATTGCAGAGGCCCCATAACTTTTTGCCCCCATTTTCCTCTTTTTGCTGGTGTTTTCCTGACTTTGATGGTGCCCTGGGTACTGCTAACCAGTCCCAGGGCCTGTGCTCTGTGTAAAATGGATATGGAAATTAGGCTAATTATAATTGGCTAAGTTAACCTACCTATAAGTCCCTAGTATATGGAAGGGCATGTAGGTTTAGGGACCACAGCATAGGTGGTGCACACCTAGGTGCACTGCTGAGGTGCCCAGTGTCATTTTAAAAGCAAGCCTGCCTTGCTGGCTGCTTTTAAATTAAAGTTATATGCAAATTCGACTTTGGAATTAAAGGTACTTCCAAAGTCTTAAACTACCTTATTTTTACATATAAGTCACCCCTAAGGTGTGCCCTATGTGCCCTTAGGGCTGGGTGCCATGTAACTATAAGCAGGGACTTTATAAAAATAGATTTATAAGCCCTGGTGAGGTAAAAACAGCCAAATTCGTTTTTCCCTCATTGAAGTAAATGGCCTTCATAGGCTAGAATGGGCAGACTTTATTTTAAATTTTAAAGTCTCCTTAAATGTTACATACCAAGAATTTGGTATCAAATTAATTGTTGTAATAAATCCCACAACTTCCAGTTGTTGTATTTAATATAACTTGTTCAGGTAAAAAGTTTAGACTTTACCTAAAAAGTTGCCAATTTCAGCTCTGCATTGTTTTTGCTGCTGTGCTCTGATTGGCCAACCTGCAGCAGCTTCTGCCAGGCTGCCTTAATGAGGTGTGAAGTGGCCTGGCTTGACACAAAGGAATGTGCTTGGGGGAGAGAATCTCCCCTCAGCAGATGGTGAGGCAGGAAGGGGGAGGGCTGCCAAACTGGTCTTCAAAGGCAGAGAAGGACATTTGCAGCACCCAGCAACACCCCCACATCCTGCAACCCCAGACAATTAGGTGCCCCCTTGATTAGATTAGGAGAGGGCAGGAGAGGGGTGTGTTTATGATTTTTAGCCACACCAGTGGGTGGGCTCAGCCAGATGTAACCTCCAAAAATCAGATTCATCCATGTTGGATTTTTAGAGACTTTTGCCTTCTGGGATGGATTTTTGCCACACTACCCTGGAAGTGGTCATCACAGGGGGACGACCCTGTCCCTGATTGGAGAACCAGGGCCCCCCTGCTTTTCACCCAGGAGCAAGGATAAAACTGGCAGAGCTGCACCCACACCTCAGATCCCCTCCAGAATTCAACAAGAAAGGAACTAAAGAAGAAGAAGGACTGCCCTGCTGGACCCCTGGCCTGCACCTGGAACCTGCACTCAGAAGGACTGCACCAGCTGCACACTTGGGCTTCACCACAAGAAGGACTTTGCCTGGCTTCAACTGGTTCAAGGAGGGACTCCCTGTTTGCTACAGGTGAAAAATTGCTAACCAGAGTCCCCTGCACCAACTCCTGAAAGAAGCGACCAGCTGACCACTGTCCAGTGGCCAAAAAGGAGTTTGCGCCAGGTGCATTCTGGGAGTTGCAGTCCGCACCCCCCAAGGACCATCACAGAACTTCTGGACCCTTGGGGTGAGCTGTGGACCCCAAAAGAACCTTCAAAGAACATCTGGGTGAAGCCCCAGAAGTTTGGAAAAGATTTGAGAATTTTTGGAAAAAAGCTCTAGAGAGGGACTGGCCTGCCGCGGAAATTCTAGCCGGCTTGCCTCAACCGCGACCCGGCCTGACTTCGTGGTTCGTCCCGGTAAAGAAAAACATCCAAAAAAGAGACTAAGGGGGTGATTCTAACCCTGGCGGTCGGTGTTAAAGCGGTGGCCAACCCGCCAACAGGCTGGCGGTAAAAAATATGGAATTCTGACCCTGGCGGGAACCGCCAACACAGACAGCCACTTTAACACTCCGCCCGCCACGGCGGTACAAACAAACAGCGCGGCGGTCACCGCCAACAGCCAGGCGGCAGACAATGTACCGCCCACACTATCACAACTCACCAATCCGCCACCATTTCCGGGGCGGGAGCACCGCCGATAAAAACACGGCGGAAACAGACTACGAACGGGAAAACGCTCACCACTACGCACTCCAGGAGGAAGGAGGACAGCATGGAACCCGAATTAAACAGTACGAAGTCCGGCGCAGACGACAACGGTGAGTACTGCACCTACGACACACGGGAGGGGGGAGGACGAAAGGTTACGGGCACACACATATGCGACCCCCCCTACCCCCAACTATGTACACACCAATGCAGAGCAACAAGTCACAGTGACACCACCCAAACACCCCAGAAAAATGCTAGGACATAATCAAATTTGGAATAAATATTTATGTACCAAAAAGGTCCTGAAAAATATCATACAACCATGAAAGATATTCACAAGAAAACAAATGACATACACATCAGTGTATAACTGAAGTAACAAGTCCTGCACATCCTACGAATTCATCATGTCCGTGGGCCAAAGTTTTGAGAAACAAGGGCAAAGCCCACACAGGAGACCTGAGTCCTTTGGAGAAAAAACTGCAGGGGCATCAGATGTAAAAACTACAGGCACCTCAGGGGGAAGGGAAGGGGGGGGCACCACAGCCACATGAGTCCACGACGCCAGATCCACGAGGAGCCACCATGCCCACTGTACCATCCTGGGGAGTGCAAAGCCACAGTCTCTCAATGTCTCTACAGTGGGTGGGCTGCCCACTGGACCATCCTGGGGAGTGCAAAGCCACAGTCTCTCAATGTCTCTACAGTGGGTGGGCTGCCCACTGGACCATCCTGGGGAGTGCAAAGCCACAGTCTCTCAATGTCTCTACAGTGGGTGGGCTGCCCACTGGACCATCCTGGGGAGTGCAAAGCCACAGTCTCTCAATGTCTCTACAGTGGGTGGGCTGCCCACTGTACCATCCTGGGGAGTGCAAAGCCACAGTCCATCAGGTGGATGACAGTCTCCACTGGTCAAGGAGGAGGCATGGTGGGCACAGTGAACCATAAACAGTGATTGAGACGGCGGTGCCCAGCGGAGCGGTGCTTGAGATGAAGGGCCCAGCGGAGCGGTGCTTGAGATGAAGGGCCCAGCGGAGCGGTGCTTGAGAGGAAGGGCCCAGCGGAGCGGTGCTTGAGATGAATGGCCCAGCGGAGCGGTGCTTGAGAGGAAGGGCCCAGCGGAGCGGTGCTTGAGACGGCGGTGCCCAGCGGAGCGGTGCTTGAGAAGAAGGGCCCAGCGGAGCGGTGCTTGAGAGGAAGGGCCCAGCGGAGCGGTGCTTGAGAGGAAGGGCCCAGCGGAGCGGTGCTTGAGACGGCGGTGCCCAGCGGAGCGGTGCTTGAGAAGAAGGGCCCAGCGGAGCGGTGCTTGAGATGAAGGGCCCAGCGGAGCGGTGCTTGAGACGGCGGTGCCCAGCGGAGCGGTGATTGAGAAGAAGGGCCCAGCGGAGCGGTGCTTGAGAAGAAGGCCCCAGCGGAGCGGTGCTTGAGAGGAAGGGCCCAGCGGAGCGGTGCTTGAGAGGAAGGGCCCAGCGGAGCGGTGCTTGAGACGGCGGTGCCCAGCAGAGCGGTGCTTGAGAAGAAGGGCCCAGCAGAGCGGTGCTTGAGAAGAAGGGCCCAGCGGAGCGGTGCTTGAGATGAAGGGCCCAGCGGAGCGGTGCTTGAGACAGCGGTGCCCAGCGGAGCGGTGCTTGAGAAGAAGGGCCCAGCGGAGCGGTGCTTGAGAGGAAGGGCCCAGCGGAGCGGTGCTTGAGACGGCGGTGCCCAGCGGAGCGGTGCTTGAGAAGAAGGGCCCAGCGGAGCGGTGCTTGAGATGAAGGGCCCAGCGGAGCGGTGCTTGAGAAGAAGGGCCCAGCGGAGCGGTGCTTGAGATGAAGGGCCCAGCGGAGCGGTGCTTGAGACGGCGGTGCCCAGCGGAGCGGTGCTTGAGAAGAAGGGCCCAGCGGAGCGGTGCTTGAGAGGAAGGGCCCAGCGGAGCGGTGCTTGAGAGGAAGGGCCCAGCGGAGCGGTGCTTGAGACGGCGGTGCCCAGCGGAGCGGTGCTTGAGAAGAAGGGCCCAGCAAAGCGGTGCTTGAGATAAAGGGCCCAGCGGAGCGGTGCTTGAGACGGCGGTGCCCAGCGGAGCGGTGCTTGAGACGGCGGTGCCCAGCGGAGCGGTGCTTGAGAAGAAGGGCCCAGCGGAGCGGTGCTTGAGAGGAAGGGCCCAGCGGAGCGGTGCTTGAGACGGCGGTGCCCAGCGGAGCGGTGCTTGAGAAGAAGGGCCCAGCGGAGCGGTGCTTGAGAAGAAGGGCCCAGCGGAGCGGTGCTTGAGATGAAGGGCCCAGCGGAGCGGTGCTTGAGACGGCGGTGCCCAGCGGAGCGGTGCTTGAGAAGAAGGGCCCAGCGGAGCGGTGCTTGAGATGAAGGGCCCAGCGGAGCGGTGCTTGAGACGGCGGTGCACAGCGGAGCGGTGCTTGAGACGGCGGTGCCCAGCGGAGCGGTGCTTGAGAAGAAGGGCCCAGCGGAGCGGTGCTTGAGAGGAAGGGCCCAGCGGAGCGGTGCTTGAGAGGAAGGGCCCAGCGGAGCGGTGCTTGAGACGGCGGTGCCCAGCGGAGCGGTGCTTGAGAAGAAGGGCCCAGCGGAGCGGTGCTTGAGAAGAAGGGCCCAGCGGAGCGGTGCTTGAGATGAAGGGCCCAGCGGAGCGGTGCTTGAGACGGCGGTGCCCAGCGGAGCGGTGCTTGAGAAGAAGGGCCCAGCGGAGCGGTGCTTGAGAAGAAGGGCCCAGCGGAGCGGTGCTTGAGAGGAAGGGCCCAGCGGAGCGGTGCTTGAGAGGAAGGGCCCAGCGGAGCGGTGCTTGAGACGCCGGTGCCCAGCGGAGCGGTGCTTGAGAAGAAGGGCCCAGCGGAGCGGTGCTTGAGATGAAGGGCCCAGCGGAGCGGTGCTTGAGAAGAAGGGCCCAGTGGAGTGGTGCTTGAGATGAAGGGCCCAGCGGAGCGGTGCTTGAGAGGAAAGGCCCAGCGGAGCGGTGCTTGAGAAGAAGGGCCCTGTTCAGCGGTGCTCTTCTTCACGGCGGGCCCTGTTCAGCGGTGCTCTTCTTCACCGCGGGCCCTGTTCAGCGGTGCTCTTCTTCACCGCGGGCCCTGTTTAGCGGTGCTCTTCTCCACAGCGGGCCCTGTTCAGCGGTGCACTTCTCCACGGCGGGCCCTGTTCAGCGGTGCTCTTCTTCACCGCGGGCCCTGTTCAGCGGTGCTCTTCTTCACCGCGGGCCCTGTTCAGCGGTGCTCTTCTCCACGGCGGGCCCTGTTCAGCGGTGCTCTTCTTCACCGCGGGCCCTGTTCAGCGGTGCTCTTCTTCACCGCGGGCCCTGTTCAGCGGTGCTCTTCTTCACCGCGGGCCCTGTTCAGCGGTGCTCTTCTCCACGGCGGGCCCTGTTCAGCGGTGCTCTTCTTCACCGCGGGCCCTGTTCAGCGGTGCTCTTCTCCACGGCGGGCCCTGTTCAGCGGTGCTCTTCTTCACCGCGGGCCCTGTTCAGCGGTGCTCTTCTCCACGGCGGGCCCTGTTCAGCGGTGCTCTTCTTCACCGCGGGCCCTGTTCAGCGGTGCTCTTCTTCACCGCGGGTCCTGTTCAGCGGTGCTCTTCTCCACGGCGGGCCCTGTTCAGCGGTGCTCTTCTTCACCGCGGGCCCTGTTCAGCGGTGCTCTTCTCCACGGTGGGCCCTGTTCAGCGGTGCTCTTCTCCACGGCGGGCCCTGTTCAGCGGTGCTCTTCTTCACCGCGGGCCCTGTTCAGCGGTGCTCTTCTCCACGGCGGGCCCTGTTCAGCGGTGCTCTTCTCCACGGCGGGCCCTGTTCAGCGGTGCTCTTCTTCACCGCGGGCCCTGTTCAGCGGTGCTCTTCTCCACGGCGGGCCCTGTTCAGCGGTGCTCTTCTTCACCGCGGGCCCTGTTCAGCGGTGCTCTTCTCCACGGCGGGCCCTGTTCAGCGGTGCTCTTCTTCACCGCGGGCCCTGTTCAGCGGTGCTCATCCAGCAGGTCAAGGGAGCCAGACCTGGCCTGGACTCCCTGCTCAGTCGCCCTCGGACCGTGACGTTTCTGGACCCTTCGGGGACGGACTCCTGGCCTCCTTAGTGTCTTCCTTCCCAGCTGGGATGTGGCAGGTGGGGTCCACCTTCTCCGCGCTCCTGCTGCCCTTCCGCTCCTTTGATGGGGCTCTCGGGCCCTTGCCTCCCCTAGATGGTGTGGGTGGTGAAGTGGCCGCACATTGCTCCTTGGGGGCAGCCCTGTCGGTCCTCGCACGGCGGCCGTTGTTTTTGCGGGTCCTCTTGCCGGGGGGGGGGCTGGACGTGTCCTTGTTGCTGATCGATGTGTAACTGCTGGCAAAGGGTGGGCTCCAGAACCCATGCACAACAGTGACACCCGAAGCTGGGCTGGTGGTGGCTGCGGTGCTCTTGGGACTCTTTGAAGATGGATGGGGGAGCTCATCGGGGGGAAAGAGGTCAAGGTTAGCCATGAAAAGTTTTTTAGGGCCAAGGTAAAGGGTAGGAGAAGAGGAGATGGAAGTGGAGGTAGAGGAGGTGGTTGTAGGAGAGTCAGGTGTGCTGTCATTGGGTGAAGGTGCTGGTGCTGTAGGCTGTCGTGAGGTGGATGGCTGTTGGGTGGGTGGCTGCCTGCGTTTGTGTTTCTTGGAAGAGGGGGTGACAGACACAGTGGGAGAGGACACAGGGGACGTGTAAATGGCAGTGGGGGTGGTGACTGCACGAGTGTGGACTGTACTGGAGGGTGAGGTGGTGATGGAAGCACTGGCTGATGTTGGGGTGCATGCAGGTGTGAGTGTAGACGTCACAGGGAGGGAGGAGGGAGACGAGGAGGAGGGGGACACAGGGGTGGCAGTGGCTGTTGGCATGTCTGCATCTGGGTGTTTCTTGGGTGAGTGTTTGTGGGATCTGTGGTGCTTGTGTTTGGATGAGCTGCTCTTGGGTGTTGAGGTGTGTGCAGGCTGGTCTGATGGTGTGGATGGGATAGGCTGAGGAACAGGAGACAGAGAAAGGCTGGAGGCAGTAAGAAGAGGGAGGCTGGAAACAGGGACAATGGCTGCCGTCAGTGCTGAGGCCAGAGCAGTGAACGCTCGTTGATGGGCAGCCTGACCCGAATGAATGTCCTCCAGGTACGCATTGCTCTGTTGCACCTCCCTTTGCACACCCTGGATGGCATTCAAAAGGGTCGTCTGCCCAACAATGAGCGTCCTTACCAGGTCAATGAGCTCCGCACTGAGGGCAGCAGGGGAAACAGGGGCAGGGGCTGAGGTGCCTGGGGCGAAGGAGACGCGCGCCTTCCTGGGCGAACGGGCACAGAGCGAAGACTGAGGGGCTGCTGGGAGGGCGGGGCTGGTGCGCTGGGTGGCGGCTGTAGCTGTAGAGGCGGGGGGCACGGATGTTGCCGCCACCCCTAGGGAGCTCCCATCCGAGGACGTGTCGCTTTCGCTGCTCTCACCAGCGGTCCCCGTCGTGGTGCTCCCCTCGCCCTCCGGATCACTGGTGCCCTCGGTGTCTGTTCCTGGGCCCACCGGGGCCTTGTGTCCTGCAGCTCCCTCGTGCTCCGATGCCAAATCTTCTCCGCCTGATGATGCTAATGCACACATGCACAAGAAGATGAAGAGAAAGGGTGGGGGGAGAAAAAAGAAGACCAGGTTGAGTGCATGCAATGTCAACACCGTTGGCGGAGAGGACAGACACAGGTGCCTAATGCACTAAGCCGCGCATTCGGGGTACACTACTCAGTACTACTGACTAAGACAACAGGCCAAGAGACGTCAAACACGCACATGGGAGATGCTGGACCTTCAATGGCTGTACTTGTCACCCTACCGAGGTGGGGGCCGGGGGCACAGGGCCATGCCTAAGGGAGAGGACTACACTATAGAAAGCGCCCTGGCCTAATGTCACCCACAGCCCTCCTCCCCCACCCATACGCCTCCACTGCGCAGAAAGATAGGAGAATGTGCTGATACTCACCCACTTGTGTCTGCTGTGATGTCTTAAAGCGCCCATCCAATTCAGGGTAGGCCACCGCCAGGATCCGGGACATCAGGGGGGTCATGGTGCGACTGGCACCCCTCCTAGGTTGGGAGGCCATCCCCAGCAGTGTTTCTGCGGTCTTCCTTGTTCCGCGGCGGATGTCCTCCCACTTCTTGCAGCAGTGGGTGCCCCGTCTGTTGTGGACCCCCAAGTTCCGGACTTCCTTGGCGATGGCACGCCAAATCTCGATCTTCTGATGGGCGCTGACCTATTTGACATGTACAGGGTGGAAAGGAGGAAATCATCAATGACCTGCATGTTAGATGTAATTGGCCCCCCCACAAACATTGCCATATGGGACATGCTCTCATCTGTCGGGCGTTGCACTCCTCATTCGCCCCCCACCCCACCAACTTACATCCACCCCAATCCACACAGGCATAGCCCATTCCATGTGCACCCGGTGTACTCACTTGTTGGTCTGGAGGACCGTAGAGTAGCGCATACTGGGGGAGGACCCCATCCACGAGCTTCTCCAACTCTTCAGACGTGAAGGCAGGGGCCCTTTCCCCAGTCGCAGCAGCCATTGTATCTTCCAGACCGAGGTCACAGCGGCACTTGCAGTATAGGTCCTCTCCTGTGGATGATCAGGTCTCGAGTGATTAAGCAGATAGAAAATGGCGGTCACGCCCGCGGCGGTGCGTACCGCGGCGGTGCGTACCGCGACCGCCGGCGCACTTCGTCATTGGCTCCTGAAACCCATAGGCTTCAATGTTAACCAATGCGGCTTTGCGCCGCGGTCTTCGACCGCCTACCGCCACGGTGTGCCCCGCCAACGCATTGACCTCACATCCCATTGTCCCACTTCACAGGTCAGGCAGCCGCCATTTCAAGGGCCTACATGGCTTAATTTTGACTGCGACACACAGGCCTAGGCCTTGCATTGCCACACATACACGCCTTTCAACCCATTGCCATTCTTTAACTGTGCAAGCTGTCTGTACGTACCTGTGGTTTGGCTGACTCTGTGCTCCATGTTGTCCTTCCTAGGCACCGTCCGCTGGGACTTGCGATGAGAAGGAGGAATCCTCGCGTGTACCGACCGCTGGTGGACCTGTCGACAATGGAAGAACGCCATATAATACTTCGATACAGACTTGACCGTGCCACTATCCATGAACTGTGTGCCCAGCTGGAGCCAGACCTGATGTCCCCCATCCGCCAACCCACAGGGATTCCCCCTCTGGTGCAGGTTTTGTCAGTCCTCCATTTTTTGGCAAGTGGGTCATTCCAGACCACAGTGGCCATGTCATCTGGAATGTCTCAGCCTATGTTTTCTAAGATTTTGAGCAGAGTGTTGTCTGCCCTGATGAAACTCATGCGGAGCTACATCATTTTCCCAGAGGATGGTGACTTGCCTACAGTGAAGGGTGATTTCTATGCCCTTGGACATATCCCCAACATCATTGGTGCCATTGATGGGACCCATGTGGCTTTGGTACCCCCAAAAGACGATGAGCAGGTGTACCGAAACAGAAAAAGTTATCATTCGATGAATGTCCAGGTGGTCTGTTTGGCTGACCAGTACATCTCCCATGTAAATGCCAAGTTCCCAGGGTCAGTGCATGACGCGTATGTGATGCGAAATAGCAGCATCCCCTATGTGATGGAGCAGCTACAGAGACAACGTGTGTGGCTAATAGGTGACTCTGGTTACCCCAACCTGCCGTGGCTACTGACCCCAGTGAGGAATCCCCGGACAAGGGCAGAGGAACGCTACAATGAGGCCCATGGGCGTACTAGGAGGGTGATTGAGCGAACCTTTGGCCTCCTGAAGGCCAGGTTTAGGTGCCTGCATAGGACCGGTGGATCCCTAATGTACTCACCAAAGAAGGTGTGCCATATCATCGTGGCGTGCTGTATGCTTCACAACCTGGCTTTGCAACGCCAGGTGCCTTTCCTGCAGGAGGATGGTCCAGATGGTGGTGTTGTAGAAGCTGTGGAGCCTGTGGAGAGTGAAGAGGAGGAAGACTCAGAGGACGACACAGACAATAGGGACAGAGTGATACAACAGTATTTCCAGTAACACCCAGGTAAGAATCACCCACGCCATTTCACAATTGCTTATAGCCTCCTGCATCTGTACTTTCTGTAGTTCCCACCAGATCTTTTTGGGTAATTTTTGTTTTTCCCTTCCCTTCTCAGTGCTGTATGACTCAGTGCCTGACTTCTGCTTGGTTTGCCCATGAACTACAGCGTATTGACATTGGTATGTTGTCATCACTAATTGACAGAACAGATATTGAACAGTAATATGTAATACATTTGCTAATAATACAGCATGACTCCAAACTGATTTGTGTGCAATATGTGATTTATTTACAGTGCTAGATATTGGTACATGTGATTATAAGGGTGATGGGTGGGGGTGGAGTAATGTCCATGGCAGAGTCCAGTTCTCAGTCTCACAGGTGCATTGTCCTTTTGCCTGTGGAAGGATGGAGCAGAGGCAGTTCATGGTTGGACAGGGTGGCAATGTGGGACAGTGGGAAGAGTTCAGGGGGTATGTCCTGCTGGCGGGGGTCTTGACATCCTACTCTGTCTTTTTTTTGGATCTCAGGCTCCTCTTACGGGGTGGTTGTTCTTCAGCAGGAGGTGGGGTTCTGGTGGCCTGTCGTGGTGTTGGGGCCTCCTGTCCACTAGCGCCGGCGGAGGTGGTAGGCTGTTCCTGGTCCGGGCTAGTGACAGGGGCCCTGTGTGGTGCCACATGGTCCCGCAACGTGTCTTCTATCCTGTTGAGGGCCAGGACAATGGTCCCCATTGCGGTCCCGATGATTCTCAGCTCCTCCCTGAACCCCATGTTGCGTTCCTCCTGCTGTGCCTGGATCTCCGTGAACCTGGCGAGTACCGTCGCCATCGTCTCCTGGGAGTGGTGGTAGGCCCCCATGATGGTGGTGAGGGCCTCTTGGAGAGTGGGTTCCCTGGGCCTCTCCTCCCCCCCCGTCGCACAGCAGCCCTCCGAGCTGCCCGGTTTCCCCCGGCCTCTGTCTCCTGGACGGTGTGCCCGCTCCCACTGCCCCCAGGTCCCTGTTGTTGTTGGGGTGTTGGGTTAGCCTGGGTGCCCTGTAGTGGCAGACACACCGCTGATTGACGTGTCCTAGAGACAGAGGCATGGGCCCGCTGGGTGGGAGCTGTGCTGGTGTTGGCAGAGGGGGTTGGGTCTGGTGTGGCCTGTGGCTGCCTGAGGGGAACCGACTGCCCAGAGGTCCCCGATGGTCCGGGCTGGTCATCAGGTTCAGTGTCGACAGAGCTGCTGTCCTCACTGTGGGCCTGTTCCGGGGGTGGGATGGACATTTCTGGACCCTCCTGGCTGGTGTGTTGGCGTTCGGGTCCTGCATGGGGTAAGAGAGTTTGGTTATTGTTTCTGTGTGTGCAATGACGTGCGTGTTATGGGTGCCCTCGTCTCCCAGTGCAGGCATTCCCTTGAGGGAGGTGTTGTGAGGGTAGTTAGTGGGGGGGGGGGGTAAGTGCAGTGGTCATGCTTGGGTGAATGGTGTCCATGGATTGTGTTGGCATGCAGGAGTTGGTGTTGGGATGGGTGGGTTGTGCTGGTGAGACATTGTCAGGGAGGATGTGTGCTGGGGGGTTGGGGGTGAGGGTGGGGGTGTGGGTTGGCATGCTGGTGGGGTGGGGGGGATATAGTAGTTGAGATTGGACTTACCAGAGTCCATTCCTCCGGCTACTCCTGCGAGGCCCTGAGGATGCAGGATGTTGAAGACCTCTTGCTCCCATGATGTAAATTCGGGAGGGGTGGGTGGGGGTCCGCCGCCAGTCTTCTGGACCGCGATGTTGTGCCTGGAGACCATCGATCGGACCTTCCCCTGTAGGTCGTTCCATCGTTTGCGGATGTCCTCCCTATTCCTGGGATGCTGTCCCACCGCGTTGACCCTGTCCACGATCCGCTGCCATAGCTCCGCCTTCCTAGCTATACTGGTGTGCTGCACCTGTGAGCCGAAGAGCTGGGGTTCCACTCTTAGGATTTCCTCCACCATGACCCGGAGTTCTTGGTCCGAAAAGCGTGGGTGCCTTTGGGGTGCCATGGGGTGGTGTGGGTGAGGTGTGGGGTGGTGTATGTGATGATGAGTATGTTGGTGTGTGGTGCTTTGTGCTACTATGTGGTGTGTGTGATGGTGTAGTGTGCCTCAGTGTGTATTGCTATGGATTGTCTGCTGTGTCTCTCTCTCCTTCTCTCAGTAATTGTGGTCGTAGGGGTTTGTGGGTGATGTGGGGGTGTGTTTTATAGTTGATTGATTGTGTGGGAGTGGGTTGTGTATGTGTATCAGGTGTGTGTATTTGTAATTGTCCAATGTGCCTGTGTTTTGGTGCTGTGTGTGTATTTTGACTGCGGCGGTGTGTACCGCCAATGGAATACCGCGTTGGAAAGCCCGCCGCGTTGATTCGTGGGTCGAAATGGCATGGGCGTATTTCTGTTGGCGTGACGGTGGAGGTTTGGTCATCTCCAGTTTATCGCTGCCCGCTGATGTGGCGGCCTGCAGTGGAGGTCGGATTTTTGGAGGTTTGGCCGTTGTGGGTCAGAATGACCGTGGCGGCTTTCCGCGGCCGCGGCGGTGTTATGGCGGTCTTTTGACCGGCGGTAAGCGCCTTTTACCGCCGAGGTCAGAATGACCCCCAATGTCTTGAGGTAAATAAATATCATCATGTAACTGAAGTCCTATCAAGGGACTTGAATAGTAATCCCCTGGGTACCAACAATTCCACGTCTCCGAGCATTCAATTTTCAGGAGTCATGTGTCTGTTTTAAGACAGTTACTTCTCATGGAGGTCACACTCTACTGTGCCATTCCTTTCTGTCATACATCAGCTTTAAAACAATTTACATAGCTATACCTTGGAATATAATACAACATTTTCACTACACCAATTTGGAAGGCTTCAATTTGGAGTAGGTTACAACAAACAGCTTGTCCCAATGAGAAGAAAGGACAAATCTATATGAACCCAAAAAGTTTTCTATGCCCAAAAAGAAATGATATATTTGTTCAATAAATAATTCTTGTGAGCGAGCTCGTGCCCCGATCTCCTAACCAACTTCCTCACAGTCCACAACACTTATTACTTGAGATATAGTGGTCTCTTCCTGTGTCACTTGGCCTTTAAAAAAAAATATATATATATATATATATATATATATATATATATATATATATATATATATATGTATCAATATATATATGTATATATATATATATATATATATATATATATATATGTTGCAAGCAACTTCACCACTTGGTCAGAAGCAGAACCAGTTTGTTTTCTCATATATATATATATATATATCGAGCAGACTTGTGCAAGATAAAGAAAGACATTACAAAGAAAAAGGAAACCATACAGCACATTATAAAAACCATGATGCAATGTTCTTCAATGGGCAATGCAAGACACCCAGGACTGTGCAAAATTCACACAGAATAATCGAGAAACTGATACCTAAGGTGTTGAGTAATAAATATGAAGAATCAACTAAAGTGCAAACGTAATATACAATTATAAATTAGAATAAAAAAATAATTTCTGGGCTAAGCTGGATATGAAAGACTGTGCTAAATTCGCAATAGCATAATCAAGAGACCTATCACTAGGGTAAGCTTGAAATAAAAAATAAAAAAAAATACACAGAACAAATAAACAGATTCCATAGAATGTCAAACATTAAGTACAATAGATATAATAAATTTCTGGTGTGTCAGGGAATCACATATGTACAAAATTAATTTTGCATCATTTATGCAATTTACCATGGAAAAAACATACATATCAATGATATTGAAAAACAATACCCACACACGACAAGAAGCCTAAAATCCCTAAGAAAGCCCAGTTCATACGCAGACCCAGTGCCATTCATAAAACCCAAGTATGCCAGCTATTTAACATTTTAAACCAACTAGATACTCATATATACCATTCAGATACTCTATAGACCACCCCAACTTCCACAGATCTTAGCAATGTTTAATTTAGTTTAGACTTTTCAGAATTGAAACATTTTGTATTCTAATTTTACCGGGGCCTAACTCCTAACTGCTATTTTCAGAAGTTTCCCTGTTAAAATATAACAACCGAAAGAAGAACAGAAAACAGAATTGTTTATCGCCACCACAAATATTGCTAACAAACCAACCCCCCATCTTAGATTAAGTTGAGGTAGTGCCGAGAAGTGTGTAATCTCTTCAAGCCCCCTACCCGATTTGCATAGGCCTCCTCAAACCTCTTTATTCTAGACATTTTATTCAACCAATCATTGTATGATGGAACCCTGCCGGTTCGCCAGAGTTGCAGTATCAGGGGACAGGCTTTTGAAAATGCAATTGGCTGGAATACTTGTCCCGATTTGTTGATCATGGAAGACTTACGCTGCTTGGTGACCCCAAACAGTGCCAGTGGCGGATCCAGGTCTAATCTAACGCTAAGGGCCCGACTCAAAGCAGAGGAGAGATTCTGCCAAAAATGCACAAGCATATGACAAGAAAAAAAGATATGAAGCAAGTCCCCTGCGCCCTTCTGCTTGCACTGAAAGCGGGAATCCTCATCCGAAGGGAACATTCTATGAAGGGCAGCTGGGGTATGATAGAGCATCCATCGGGAAAAGAACGACATCCTTTTAAAATTTGCCGCCCTTAAAGCCTTATGGCCCATTAGCGACAAGGAATGCCAATCACCCTCCACAAGGGGACACTGTGTTTGAATGCATGTTAACTCACAGTAATTGGTTGTAGTTACTAGTCGAGTCCTCTTTTTCTTTTCTATTATTTGACACACTGCTCTAGTACTTTGACTTTATTGCACTGATTACCACACGCGTGGGTGACTGTGGCATTTGGCTTGACTTTCTTTTTCGCATGATATTAGATGGTGACTAACTCAATATCCTAATTAATACAGATCGGGTTAATGTTAAAAGATGAGTGAATTCTTACATTGCTGGACTTCTTTGAATCACCTTAATTCTTGTTACAACTTTTGTTACTGTTTATTCAGCCTTGATAAAGTCCATAATAGGACGAAACACATGTTGGCTGAGGTTTCTGGCTTCTTTTTCGAATCAGACTGAACCTTACTATTACGAACTGAATTATTCCTGATTGAATCCTATGATTGGACTGAACTTTATTATCACAAGCAGGACCATTTCTGGATGGATTCATTATGGATATTATTGTAGTGTTTGTTTTTGATTTATGTATATCTACTGTGTATTGTTAAGTTCATGTGTCAAATGTTGTCGAGGATGTTATAAATGTTTGTTTCTTGGATTGAAAATAAATATTTGGTGTGAGAAAACAGGGCTGATTGCAGAGGCCCCATAACTTTTTGCCCCCATTTTCCTCTTTTTGCTGGTGTTTTCCTGACTTTGATGGTGCCCTGGGTACTGCTAACCAGTCCCAGGGCCTGTGCTCTGTGTAAAATGGATATGCAAATTAGGCTAATTATAATTGGCTAAGTTAACCTACCTATAAGTCCCTAGTATATGGTAGGGCATGTAGGTTTAGGGACCACAGCATAGGTGGTGCACACCTAGGTGCACTGCTGAGGTGCCCAGTGTCATTTTAAAAGCAAGCCTGCCTTGCTGGCTGCTTTTAAATTAAAGTTATATGCAAATTCGACTTTGGAATTAAAGGTACTTCCAAAGTCTTAAACTACCTTATTTTTACATATAAGTCACCCCTAAGGTGCGCCCTATGTGCCCTTAGGGCTGGGTGCCATGTAACTATAAGCAGGGACTTTATAAAAATAGATTTATAAGCCCTGGTGAGGTAAAAACAGCCAAATTCGTTTTTCCCTCATTGAAGTAAATGGCCTTCATAGGCTAGAATGGGCAGACTTTATTTTAAATTTTAAAGTCTCCTTAAATGTTACATACCAAGAATTTGGTATCAAATTAATTGTTGTAATAAATCCCACAACTTCCAGTTGTTGGATTTAATATAACTTGTTCAGGTAAAAAGTTTAGACTTTACCTAAAAAGTTGCCAATTTCAGCTCTGCATTGTTTTTGCTGCTGTGCTCTGATTGGCCAACCTGCAGCAGCTTCTGCCAGGCTGCCTTAATGAGGTGTGAAGTGGCCTGGCTTCACACAAAGGAATGTGCTTGGGGGAGAGAATCTCCCCTCAGCAGATGGTGAGGCAGGAAGGGGGAGGGCTGCCAAACTGGTCTTCAAAGGCAGAGAAGGACATTTGCAGCACCCAGCAACACCCCCACATCCTGCAACCCCAGACAATTAGGTGCCCCCTTGATTAGATTAGGAGAGGGCAGGAGAGGGGTGTGTTTATGATTTTTAGCCACACCAGTGGGTGGGCTCAGCCAGATGTAACCTCCAAAAATCAGATTCATCCATTTTGGATTTTTAGAGACTGTTGCCTTCTGGGATGGATTTTTGCCACACTACCCAGGAAGTGGTCATCACAGGGGGACGACCCTGTCCCTGATTGGAGAACCAGGGCCCCCCTGCTTTTCACCCAGGAGCAAGGATAAAACTGGCAGAGCTGCACCCACACCTCAGATCCCCTCCAGAATTCAACAAGAAAGGAACTAAAGAAGAAGAAGGACTGCCCTGCTGGACCCCTGGCCTGCACCTGGAACCTGCACTCAGAAGGACTGCACCAGCTGCACACTTGGGCTTCACCACAAGAAGGACTTTGCCTGGCTTCAACTGGTTCAAGGAGGGACTCCCTGTTTGCTACAGGTGAAAAATTGCTAACCAGAGTCCCCTGCACCAACTCCTGAAAGAAGCGACCAGCTGACCACTGTCCAGTGGCCAAAAAGGAGTTTGCGCCAGGTGCATTCTGGGAGTTGCAGTCCGCACCCCCCAAGGACCATCACAGAACTTCTGGACCCTTGGGGTGAGCTGTGGACCCCAAAAGAACCTTCAAAGAACATCTGGGTGAAGCCCCAGAAGTTTGGAAAAGATTTGAGAATTTTTGGAAAAAAGCTCCAGAGAGGGACCGGCCTGCCGCGGAAATTCTAGCCGGCTTGCCTCAACCGCGACCCGGCCTGACTTCGTGGTTCGTCCCGGTAAAGAAAAACATCCAAAAAAGAGACTAAGGGGGTGATTCTAACCCTGGCGGTCGGTGTTAAAGCGGCGGCCAACCCGCCAACAGGCTGGCGGTAAAAAATATGGAATTCTGACCCTGGCGGGAACCGCCAACACAGACAGCCACTTTAACACTCCGCCCGCCACGGCGGTACAAACAAACAGCGCGGCGGTCACCGCCAACAGCCAGGCGGCAGACAATGTACCGCCCTCACTTCCGGGGCGGGAGCAACGCCGATAAAAACACGGCAGAAACAGACTACGAACGGGAAAACGCTCACCACTACGCACTCCAGGAGGAAGGAGGACAGCATGGAACCCGAATTAAACATCCTACCTGCTCTCGTCTACCTTCTCATCTACCACGAATACGAAGTCCGGCGCAGACGACAACGGTGAGTACTGCACCTACGACACACGGGAGGGGGGAGGACGAAAGGTTACGGGCACACACATATGCGACCCACCCCCCCAACTATGTACACACCAATGCAGAGCAACAAGTCACAGTGACACCACCCAAACACCCCAGAAAAATGCTAGGACATAATCAAATTTGGAATAAATATTTATGTACCAAAAAGGTCCGGAAAAATATCGTACAACCATGAAAGATATTCACAAGAAAACAAATGACATACACATCAGTGTATAACTGAAGTAACAAGTCCTGCACATCCTAAGAATTCATCATGTCCGTGGGCCAAAGTTTTGAGAAACAAGGGCAAAGCCCACACAGGAGACCTGAGTCCTTTGGAGAGACCACTGCAGGGGCATCAGATGTAAAAACTACAGGCACCTCAGGGTGAAGGGAAGGGGGGGCACCACAGCCACATGAGTCCACGACGCCAGATCCACGAGGAGCCACCATGCCCACTGTACCATCCTGGGGAGTGCAAAGCCACAGTCTCTCAATGTCTCTACAGTGGGTGGGCTGCCCACTGGACCATCCTGGGGAGTGCAAAGCCACAGTCTCTCAATGTCTCTACAGTGGGTGGGCTGCCCACTGGACCATCCTGGGGAGTGCAAAGCCACAGTCTCTCAATGTCTCTACAGTGGGTGGGCTGCCCACTGGACCATCCTGGGGAGTGCAAAGCCACAGTCTCTCAATGTCTCTACAGTGGGTGGGCTGCCCACTGTACCATCCTGGGGAGTACAAAGCCACAGTCCATCAGGTGAATGGCAGTCTCCACTGGTCAAGGAGGAGGCATGGTGGGCACAGTGAACCATAAACAGTGATTGAGACGGCGGTGCCCAGCGGAGCGGTGCTTGAGATGAAGGGCCCAGCGGAGCGGTGCTTGAGATGAAGGGCCCAGCGGAGCGGTGCTTGAGAGGAAGGGCCCAGCGGAGCGGTGCTTGAGATGAAGGGCCCAGCGGAGCGGTGCTTGAGACGGCGGTGCCCAGCGGAGCGGTGCTTGAGAAGAAGGGCCCAGCGGTGCTTGAGAGGAAGGGCCCAGCGGAGCGGTGCTTGAGACGGCGGTGCCCAGCGGAGCGGTGCTTGAGAAGAAGGGCCCAGCGGAGCGGTGCTTGAGATGAAGGGCCCAGCGGAGCGGTGCTTGAGACGGCGGTGCCCAGCGGAGCTGTGCTTGAGAAGAAGGGCCCAGCGGAGCGGTGCTTGAGAAGAAGGGCCCAGCGGAGCGGTGCTTGAGAGGAAGGGCCCAGCGGAGCGGTGCTTGAGAGGAAGGGCCCAGCGGAGCGGTGCTTGAGACGGCGGTGCCCAGCGGAGCGGTGCTTGAGAAGAAGGGCCCAGCGGAGCGGTGCTTGAGAAGAAGGGCCCAGCGGAGCGGTGCTTGAGATGAAGGGCCCAGCGGAGCGGTGCTTGAGACGGCGGTGCCCAGCGGAGCGGTGCTTGAGAAGAAGGGCCCAGCGGAGCGGTGCTTGAGAGGAAGGGCCCAGCGGAGCGGTGCTTGAGAGGAAGGGCCCAGCGGAGCGGTGCTTGAGACGGCGGTGCCCAGCGGAGCGGTGCTTGAGAAGAAGGGCCCAGCGGAGCGGTGCTTGAGATGAAGGGCCCAGCGGAGCGGTGCTTGAGACGGCGGTGCCCAGCGGAGCGGTGCTTGAGAAGAAGGGCCCAGCGGAGCGGTGCTTGAGAGGAAGGGCCCAGCGGAGCGGTGCTTGAGACGGCGGTGCCCAGCGGAGCGGTGCTTGAGAAGAAGGGCCCAGCGGAGCGGTGCTTGAGATGAAGGGCCCAGCGGAGCGGTGCTTGAGACGGCGGTGCCCAGCGGAGCGGTGCTTGAGAAGAAGGGCCCAGCGGTGCTTGAGAGGAAGGGCCCAGCGGAGCGGTGCTTGAGACGGCGGTGCCCAGCGGAGCGGTGCTTGAGAAGAAGGGCCCAGCGGAGCGGTGCTTGAGATGAAGGGCCCAGCGGAGCGGTGCTTGAGACGGCGTGCCCAGCGGAGCTGTGCTTGAGAAGAAGGGCCCAGCGGAGCGGTGCTTGAGAAGAAGGGCCCAGCGGAGCGGTGCTTGAGAGGAAGGGCCCAGCGGAGCGGTGCTTGAGAGGAAGGGCCCAGCGGAGCGGTGCTTGAGACGGCGGTGCCCAGCGGAGCGGTGCTTGAGAAGAAGGGCCCAGCGGAGCGGTGCTTGAGAAGAAGGGCCCAGCGGAGCGGTGCTTGAGATGAAGGGCCCAGAGGAGCGGTGCTTGAGACGGCGGTGCCCAGCGGAGCGGTGCTTGAGAAGAAGGGCCCAGCGGAGCGGTGCTTGAGAGGAAGGGCCCAGCGGAGCGGTGCTTGAGAGGAAGGGCCCAGCGGAGCGGTGCTTGATACGGCGGTGCCCAGCGGAGCGGTGCTTGAGAAGAAGGGCCCAGCGGAGCGGTGCTTGAGATGAAGGGCCCAGCGGAGCGGTGCTTGAGACGGCGGTGCCCAGCGGAGCGGTGCTTGAGAAGAAGGGCCCAGCTGAGCGGTGCTTGAGAGGAAGGGCCCAGCGGAGCGGTGCTTGAGACGGCGGTGCCCAGCGGAGCGGTGCTTGAGAAGAAGGGCCCAGCGGAGCGGTGCTTGAGATGAAGGGCCCAGCGGAGCGGTGCTTGAGACGGCGGTGCCCAGCGGAGCGGTGCTTGAGAAGAAGGGCCCAGCGGAGCGGTGCTTGAGAGGAAGGGCCCAGCGGAGCGGTGCTTGAGAGGAAGGGCCCAGCGGAGCGGTGCTTGAGACGGCGGTGCCCAGCGGAGCGGTGCTTGAGAAGAAGGGCCCAGCGGAGCGGTGCTTGAGATGAAGGGCCCAGCGGAGCGGTGCTTGAGACGGCGGTGCCCAGCGGAGCGGTGCTTGAGAAGAAGGGCCCAGCGGAGCGGTGCTTGAGAGGAAGGGCCCAGCGGAGCGGTGCTTGAGAGGAAGGGCCCAGCGGAGCGGTGCTTGAGACGGCGGTGCCCAGCGGAGCGGTGCTTGAGAAGAAGGGCCCAGCGGAGCGGTGCTTGAGATGAAGGGCCCAGCGGAGCGGTGCTTGAGATGAAGGGCCCAGCGGAGCGGTGCTTGAGACGGCGGTGCCCAGCGGAGCGGTGCTTGAGAAGAAGGGCCCAGCGGAGCGGTGCTTGAGATGAAGGGCCCAGCGGAGCGGTGCTTGAGAGGAAGGGCCCAGCGGAGCGGTGCTTGAGAAGAAGGGCCCAGCGGAGCGGTGCTTGAGATGAAGGGCCCAGCGGAGCGGTGCTTGAGACGGCGGTGCCCAGCGGAGCGGTGCTTGAGAAGAAGGGCCCAGCAGAGCGGTGCTTGAGATGAAGGGCCCAGCGGAGCGGTGCTTGAGAGGAAGGGCCCAGCGGAGCGGTGCTTGAGAAGAAGGGCCCTGTTCAGCGGTGCTCTTCTTCACGGCGGGCCCTGTTCAGCGGTGCTCTTCTTCACCGCGGGCCCTGTTCAGCGGTGCTCTTCTTCACGGCGGGCCCTGTTCAGCGGTGCTCTTCTCCACGGCGGGCCCTGTTCAGCGGTGCTCTTCTCCACGGCGGGCCCTGTTCAGCGGTGCTCTTCTTCACCGCGGGCCCTGTTCAGCAGTGCTCTTCTCCACGGCGGGCCCTGTTCAGCGGTGCTCTTCTTCACCGCGGGCCCTGTTCAGCGGTGCTCTTCTTCACCGCGGGCCCTGTTCAGCGGTGCTCTTCTCCACGGCGGGCCCTGTTCAGCGGTGCTCTTCTTCACCGCGGGCCCTGTTCAGCGGTGCTCTTCTCCACAGCGGGCCCTGTTCAGCGGTGCTCTTCTCCACGGCGGGCCCTGTTCAGCGGTGCTCTTCTTCACCACGGGCCCTGTTCAGCGGTGCTGTTCTCCACGGCGGGCCCTGTTCAGCCGTGCTCTTCTCCACGGCGGGCCCTGTTCAGCGGTGCTCTTCTTCACCGCGGGCCCTGTTCAGCGGTGCTCTTCTCCACGGCGGGCCCTGTTCAGCGGTGCTCTTCTTCACCGCGGGCCCTGTTCAGCGGTGCTCTTCTCCACGGCGGGCCCTGTTCAGCGGTGCTCTTCTTCAGCGCGGGCCCTGTTCAGCGGTGCTCATCCAGCAGGTCAAGGGAGCCAGACCTGGCCTGGACTCCCTGCTCAGTCGCCCTCGGACCGTGATGTTTTTGGACCCTTCGGGACGGACTCCTGACCTCCTTAGTGTCCTCCTTCCCAGTTGGGATGTGGCATGTGGGGTCAACCTTCTCCGCGCTCCTGCTGCCCTTCCGCTCCTTTGATGGGGCTCTCGGGCCCTTGCCTCCCCTAGATGGTGTGGGTGGTGAAGTGGCCGCACATTGCTCCTTTGGGGCAGCCCTGTCGGTCCTCGCACGGCGGCCCTTGTTTTTGCGGGTCCTCTTGCCGGGGGGGGGGCTGGACGTGTCCTTGCTGCTGATCGATGTGTCACTGCTGGCAAAGGGTGGGCTCCAGAACCCATGCACAACAGTGACACCCGAAGCTGGGCTGGTGGTGGCTGCGGTGCTCTTGGGACTCTTTGAAGATGGATGGGGGAGCTCATCGGGGGGAAAGAGGTCAAGGTTAGCCATGAAAAGTTTTTTAGGGCCAAGGTAAAGGGTAGGAGAAATGGAGATGGAAGTGGAGGTAGAGGAGGTGGTTGTAGGAGAGTCAGGTGTGCTGTCATTGGGTGAAGGTGCTGGTGCTGTAGGCTGTCGTGAGGTGGATGGCTGTTGGGTGGGTGGCTGCCTGCGTTTGTGTGTCTTGGAAGAGGGGGTGACAGACACAGTGGGAGAGGACACAGGGGACGTGTAAATGGCAGTGGGGGTGGTGACTGCACGAGTGTGGACTGTACTGGAGGGTGAGGTGGTGATGGAAGCACTGGCTAATGTTGGGGTGCATGCAGGTGTGAGTGTAGACGTCACAGGGAGGGAGGAGGGAGACGAGGAGGAGGGGGACACAGGGGTGGCAGTGGCTGTTGGCATGTCTGCATCTGGGTGTTGCTTGGGTGAGTGTTTGTGGGATCTGTGGTGCTTGTGTTTGGATGAGCTGCTCTTGGGTGTTGAGGTGTGTGCAGGCTGGTCTGATGGTGTGGATGGGATAGGCTGAGGAACAGGAGACAGAGAAAGGCTGGAGGCAGTAAGAAGAGGGAGGCTGGAAACAGGGACAATGGCTGCCGTCAGTGCTGAGGCCAGAGCAGTGAACGCTCGTTGATGGGCAGCCTGACCCGAATGAATGCCCTCCAGGTACGCATTGCTCTGTTGCACCTCCCTTTGCACACCCTGGATGGCATTCAAAAGGGTCGTCTGCCCAACAATGAGTGTCCTTACCAGGTCAATGAGCTCTGCACTGAGGGCAGCAGGGGCAACAGGGGCAGGGGCTGAGGTGCCTGGGGCGAAGGAGACGCGCGCCTTCCTGGGCGAACGGGCACGGAGCGAAGACTGAGGGGCTGCTGGGAGGGCGGGGCTCGTGCGCTGGGTGGCGGCTGTACCTGTAGAGGCGGGGGGCACGGATGTTGCCGCCACCCCTAGGGAGCTCCCATCCGAGGACGTGTCGCTTTCGCTGCTCTCACCAGCGGTCCCCGTCGTGGTGCTCCCCTCGCCCTCCGGATCACTGGTGCCCTCGTGTCTCTTCCTGGGCCCACCGTGGCCTTGTGTCCTGCAGCTCCCTCGTACTCCGATGCCAAATCTCCTCCGCCTGATGATGCTAATGCACACATGCACAAGAAGATGAAGAGAAAGGGTGGGGGGAGAAAAAAGAAGACCAGGTTGAGTGCATGCAATGTCAACACCGTTGGCGGAGAGGACAGACACAAGTGCCTAATGCACTAAGCCGCGCATTCGGGGTACACTACTCAGTACTACTGACTAAGACAACAGGCCAAGAGACGTCAAACGCGCACATGGGAGATGCTGGACCTTCAATGGCTGTACTTGTCACCCTACCGAGGTGGGGGCCGGGGGCACAGGGCCATGCCTAAGGGAGAGGACTACACTACAGAAAGCACCCTGGCCTAATGTCACCCACAGCCCTCCTCCCCCACCCATACGCCTCCACTGCGCAGAAAGATAGGAGAATGTGCTGATACTCACCCCCTTGTGTCTGCTGTGATGTCTTAAAGCGCCCATCCAATTCAGGGTAGGCCACCGCCAGGATCCGGGACATCAGGGGGGTCATGGTGCGACTGGCACCCCTCCTAGGTTGGGAGGCCATCCCCAGCAGTGTTTCTGCGGTCTTCCTTGTTCCGCGGCGGATGTCCTCCCACCTCTTGCGGCAGTGGGTGCCCCGTCTGTTGTGGACCCCCAAGTTCCGGACTTACTTGGCGATGGCACGCCAAATCTCGATCTTCTGATGGGCGCTGACCTATTTGACATGTACAGGGTGGAAAGGAGGAAATCATCAATGACCTGCATGTTAGATGTAATTGGCCCCCCCCACCAACTTTGCCATATGGCACATGCTCTCATCTGTCGGGCGTTGCACTCCTCATTCGCCCCCCACCCCACCAACTTACATCCACCCCAATCCACACAGGCATAGCCCATTCCATGTGCACCCGGTGTACTCACTTGTTGGTCTGGAGGACCGTAGAGTAGCGCATACTGGGGGAGGACCCCATCCACGAGCTTCTCCAACTCTTCAGACGTGAAGGCAGGGGCCCTTTTCCCCAGTCGCAGCAGCCATTGTATCTTCCAGACCGAGGTCACAGCAGCACTTGCAGTATAGGTCCTCTCCTGTGGATGATCAGGTCTCGAGTGATTAAGCAGATAGAAAATGGCGGTCACGCCCGCGGCGGTGCGTACCGCGGCGGTGCGTACCGCGACCGCCGGCGCACTTCGTCATTGGCTCCTGAAACCCATAGGCTTCAATGTTAACCAATGCGGCTTTGCGCCGCGGTCTTCGACCGCCTACGGCCACGGTGTGCCCCGCCAGCGCATTGACCTCACATCCCATTGTCCCACTTCACAGGTCAGGCAGCCGCCATTTCAAGGGCCTACATGGCTTAATTTTGACTGCGACACACAGGCCTAGGCCTTGCATTGCCACACATACACGCCTTTCAACCCATTGCCATTCTTTAACTGTGCAAGCTGTCTGTACGTACCTGTGGTTTGGCTGACTCTGTGCTCCATGTTGTCCTTCCTAGGCACCGTCCGCTGGGACTTGCGATGAGAAGGAGGAATCCTCGCGTGTACCGACCGCTGGTGGACCTGTCGACAATGGAAGAACGCCATATAATACTTCGATACAGACTTGACCGTGCCACTATCCATGAACTGTGTGCCCAGCTGGAGCCAGACCTGATGTCCCCCATCCGCCAACCCACAGGGATTCCCCCTCTGGTGCAGGTTTTGTCAGTCCTCCATTTTTTGGCAAGTGGGTCATTCCAGACCACAGTGGCCATGTCATCTGGAATGTCTCAGCCTATGTTTTCTAAGATTTTGAGCAGAGTGTTGTCTGCCCTGATGAAACTCATGCGGAGCTACATCATTTTCCCAGAGGAGGGTGACTTGCCTACAGTGAAGGGTGATTTCTATGCCCTTGGACATATCCCCAACATCATTGGTGCCATTGATGGGACCCATGTGGCTTTGGTACCCCCAAAAGACGATGAGCAGGTGTACCGAAACAGAAAAAGTTATCATTCGATGAATGTCCAGGTGGTCTGTTTGGCTGACCAGTACATCTCCCATGTAAATGCCAAGTTCCCAGGGTCAGTGCATGACGAGTATGTGATGCGAAATAGCAGCATCCCCTATGTGATGGAGCAGCTACAGAGACAACGTGTGTGGCTAATAGGTGACTCTGGTTACCCCAACCTGCCGTGGCTACTGACCCCAGTGAGGAATCCCTGGACAAGGGCAGAGGAACGCTACAATGAGGCCCATGGGCGTACTAGGAGGGTGATTGAGCGAACCTTTGGCCTCATGAAGGCCAGGTTTAGGTGCCTGCATATGACCGGTGGATCCCTAATGTACTCACCAAAGAAGGTGTGCCATATCATCGTGGCGTGCTGTATGCTTCACAACCTGGCTTTGCGACGCCAGGTGCCTTTCCTGCAGGAGGATGGTCCAGATGGTGGTGTTGTAGAAGCCGTGGAGCCTGTGGAGAGTGAAGAGGAGGAAGACTCAGAGGACGACACAGACAATAGGGACAGAGTGATACAACAGTATTTCCAGTAACACCCAGGTAAGAATCACCCACGCCATTTCACAATTGCTTATAGCCTCCTGCATCTGTACTTTCTGTAGTTCCCACCAGATCTTTTTGGGTAATTTTTGTTTTTCCCTTCCCTTCTCAGTGCTGTATGACTCAGTGCCTGACTTCTGCTTGGTTTGCCCATGAACTACAGCGTATTGACATTGGTATGTTGTCATCACTAATTGACAGAACAGATATTGAACAGTAATATGTACTACATTTGCTAATAATACAGCATGACTCCAAACTGATTTGTGTGCAATATGTGATTTATTTACAGTGCTAGATATTGGTACATGTGATTATAAGGGTGATGGGTGGGGGTGGAGTAATGTCCATGGCAGAGTCCAGTTCTCAGTCTCACAGGTGCATTGTCCTTTTGCCTGTGGAAGGATGGAGCAGAGGCAGTTCATGGTTGGACAGGGTGGCAATGTGGGACAGTGGGAAGAGTTCAGGGGGTATGTCCTGCTGGCGGGGGTCTTGACATCCTACTCTGTCTTTTTTTTGGATCTCAGGCTCCTCTTACGGGGTGGTTGTTCTTCAGCAGGAGGTGGGGTTCTGGTGGCCTGTCGTGGTGTTGGGGCCTCCTGTCCACTAGCGCCGGCGGAGGTGGTAGGCTGTTCCTGGTCCGGGCTAGTGACAGGGGCCCTGTGTGGTGCCACATGGTCCCGCAACGCGTCTTCTATCCTGTTGAGGGCCAGGACGATGGTCCCCATTGCGGTCCCGATGATTCTCAGCTCCTTTCTGAACCCCATGTTGCGTTCCTCCTGCTGTGCCTGGATCTCCGTGAACCTGGCCAGTACCGTCGCCATCGTCTCTTGGGAGTGGTGGTAGGCCCCCATGATGGTGGTGAGGGCCTCTTGGAGAGTGGGTTCCCTGGGCCTCTCCTCCCCCCCCTGTCGCACAGCAGCCCTCCGAGCTGCCCGGTTTCCCCCGGCCTCTGTCTCCTGGACGGTGTGCCCGCTCCCACTGCCCCCTGTCCCTGTTGTTGTTGGGGTGTTGGGTTAGCCTGGGTGCCCTGTAGTGGCAGACACACCGCTGATTGACGTGTCCTAGAGACAGAGGCATGGGCCCGCTGGGTGGGAGCTGTGCTGGTGTTGGCAGAGGGGGTCGGGTCTGGTGTGGCCTGTGGCTGCCTGAAGGGAACCGACTGCCCAGAGGTCCCCGATGGTCCGGGCTGGTCATCAGGTTCAGTGTCGACAGAGCTGCTGTCCTCACTGCGGGCCTGTTCCGGGGGTGGGATGGACATTTCTGGACCCTCCTGGCTGGTGTGTTTGCGTTCGGGTCCTGCATGGGGTAAGAGAGTTTGGTTATTGTTTCTGTGTGTGCAATGGTGTGCGTGTTATGGGTGCCCTCGTCCCCCAGTGCAGGCATTCCCTTGAGGGAGGTGTTGTGAGGGTAGTTAGTGGGGGTGGGGGGTAAGTGCAGTGGTCATGCTTGGGTGATGGGTGTCCATGGATTGTGTTGGCATGCAGGAGTTGGTGTTGGGATGGGTGGGTTGTGCTGGTGAGACATTGTCAGGGAGGATGTGTGCTGGGGGGTTGGGGGTGAGGGTGGGGGTGTGGGTTGGCATGCTGGTGGGGTGGGGGGGATATAGTAGTTGAGATTGGACTTACCAGAGTCCATTCCTCCGGCTACTCCTGCGAGGCCCTGAGGATGCAGGATGTTGAAGACCTCTTGCTCCCATGATGTAAATTCGGGAGGGGTGGGTGGGGGGTCCGCCGTCAGTCTTCTGGACCGCGATGTTGTGCCTGGAGACCATCGATCGGACCTTCCCCCGTAGGTCGTTCCATCGTTTGCGGATGTCCTCCCTATTCCTGGGATGCTGTCCCACCGCGTTGACCCTGTCCACGATCCGCTGCCATAGCTCCGCCTTCCTAGCTATACTGGTGTGCTGCACCTGTGAGCCGAAGAGCTGGGGTTCCACTCTTAGGATTTCCTCCACCATGACCCGGAGTTCTTGGTCCGAAAAGCGTGGGTGCCTTTGGGGTGCCATGGGGTGGTGTGGGTGAGGTGTGGGGTGGTGTATGTGATGATGAGTATGTTGGTGTGTGGTGCTTTGTGCTACTATGTGGTGTGTGTGATGGTGTAGTGTGCCTCAGTGTGTATTGCTATGGATTGTCTGCTGTGTCTCTCTCTCCTTCTCTCAGTAATTGTGGTCGTAGGGGTTTGTGGGTGATGTGGGGGTGTGTTTTATAGTTGATTGATTGTGTGGGAGTGGGTTGTGTATGTGTATCAGGTGTGTGTATTTGTAATTGTCCAATGTGCCTGTGTTTTGGTGCTGTGTGTGTATTTTGACCGCGGCGGTGTGTACCGCCAATGGAATACCGCGTTGGAAAGCCCGCCGCGTTGATTCGTGGGTCGAAATGGCATGGGCGTATTTCTGTTGGCGTGACGGTGGAGGTTTGGTCATCTCCAGTTTATCGCTGCCCGCTGATGTGGCGGCCTGCAGTGGAGGTCGGATTTTTGGAGGTTTGGCCGTTGTGGGTCAGAATGACCGTGGCGGCTTTCCGCGGCGGTGTTATGGCGGTCTTCTGACCGGCAGTAAGCGCCTTTTACCGCCGAGGTCAGAATGACCCCCTTAGACTCGACTCTGAAATTATTAATGGGTGTGAATTCCTAAAACAATATCTCCCATAACTCGTGAGTACTCTGGTCATAATGGGGCTGTTTGAGACTGGTTTGCCCCATAATTATTCTCACTTTTTTACAGCCACACTCAACAAAACAACAGACTCCTGCACAGCTTCACAGATGTGTTTTCTTCAAGGATAATATATTTAACTGTTTTGTTTTAGATACCAACCGGACAAAAACCGGAATGTCCACCCTCATTCCTGTTTTTCCTTTTTGTTCTGTCAGCATTTTGTGCCAGGTATCCTTGGTGTCTAGTGGGGCAGTTCACTGTCCCCTCTTTTGTTAGTTTACTAAATGGCATCATTGCTTGTCTAATTACCAAAAATGCCTGCAATACTAGGAGATGCGATTCAAAACAATCCCATCTCCCCCAAACGAGACATTTCGCAAGGTCGAAGGAAAAAGTGTCAAAACTGCCTCAGCATGTGTAATTCTGACAAACCTTCCCTTTGCATATTTAATATTCTATCTGCCAGCTCCACGACATTTTTACAAAAGACATTTACACAATAATTAGTGTGAGCGGAGAATTGGGTTGCCCCTTCCCAATTTAGCTGCATCGCATCGCTCTCTTGGCAATGCAACTCAACATTAGCCCCAATTGCATGTCAGTTATTAGCAAATCTCACCGGGCCACCATCTGCATAACCCTCATTAGTAATGTATCATTACCTTACATTTCTTTCCTAACTCATGCCCCTCTGGGGTTTTAAATGTGTACCTTTGTCAAACTGTTGTATTACAGGCAGAGAATAGCATATTTGATTCCAGCTTCGCTCAGCACTCAATGCAACTTTGCGCAGCGTTTGGAGGAAATGCTGCACTAATTCCGATATATTTGTGAATTAATTACTTCACGTTAAAATAGTGTTACATTTAAGAAGTGGAGTCGACATGAATTATTAAATTAGTCCTCCAGCTATTTTCAAAATATTAGAAAAAAAACAGTGACACATGAAAAGAGAAGTTGCTGACTGTTGCAATATTTACTTCCAAATGTGCTCATTTGTCTGCCATATTGTGTACATTCCTTCGACGACAAATGTACATAAAGATCACTTATAGGTATTTATCTTAAGAGCAAACACAAACATAATAAGGTTGGAAGCTTGGAGAAAATAAACTCATCCTCCTCCCATGAATCCCACAGAAAATAAAGTAAATCAATGGGCGACTTCTAGAAATCGAAAAGAAGAAGTCAGTCTGGCACGGAAAGTGATGTAAACAAGTGCACCTGTCCTGCGTGGTTTAGGTAAAGTAGCATCATTCCAGGCGAATCGCTGTTCCACTAATCCCATTATTGCTAACTGTCAAAATAAACATGATCTGGCGGATTATGGATTGGGGAACCATACATTTGCATTAATTTTCTCCACGTACATTTTTTTCTAATGGAGAAATTAGTCATGACATGGACCCCGAAAAATAAGGGTGTTTACGTGCGTTTTGGGTCTCTTTCTGAGATATGCTGAAATTCTTCTATGGGCACAATCAGCAATTTCTACTCAGTATAAAACCCTCCAAGATGTTGATAGCGCTAAGTACTTATACTAGTTAATAAGTTCTAGCTCTTACTGGAACCACGGAAGATTACATGAGCAGATCTGTCTTTAAAGCCTTCCTAAAAGGCAAAAACTGTTGGATGTTCCTGGTTGGGAGCTCCACTGAGTTGTGGATATGGCAGAAAAAAGGCCCTGATCCTCCTTTTTTCCCAACATTCTTCATTTTGAGGGCACTAGCAGATGTTACCCGTGGATCTGTTTTCTTCTTAGGTAGTATGGTACCGCACTTCTCTTTATGTATACTGCAGCAGTACCATTAAGTATTTTGTTAATCAGCATAAGGACTAAAATCGATCACAAGCAGAGGCCAGAAGTCATTGTATGTTGCATCTTACTGTAGAAATGCGCACATGTATGCTGGGCGTAGTTTTTAAATATTGTTTTTCTGTTCATGTACTTTATTTCTTATGACATTGATTTACTTAAGCGTCTGTAGACCCTAATGGGTGAGTAGTTGCGCTCTACACGCACTCATTGATTGATTCATACTTAAGAGTAGTTTTTTTAATTCTATTTAAACAACTGTTGATACATATAGGCCCCCTGTTGGAATCCTTAGTACATCCTTGTATTGAATGCTCATGCCACATAACTCCACATAACTCCACATAACTCCTGCCAGGATATGTGCTGGGACCAGCACAATATTCTAAGTTTCACAGTTTAGAATGGGGAAAACCTGGGATTAGTTCCTCATTCCCCTTTGCAATGTGCAGAAAATGGAAATGGAATGGGGAACTAATACCACACGTTGAGTTTTGGGCTTTGTGATGTGAATCCCCCTGGATTACAGCTGCTCATAATAAGCGCACCTTTGAGGATGGGAAGTGACGCTTAGAATTTTTGTGGCAGGAGCGTCTTCACAGTTTATGAGCAGCTGTCCAAATCTTCAATTTTATAACATATTTCATCTGATCATTTCTATTTTCGAGGTGTCATCTGAACATCTCCGAGCCCATTGATGGTGCACATGCTGGGTGCTTGCTTTACACGCTGAGTACTCGAGTTTGTTGAATCAGATAAGAACAGAAAGTGTAGTCCCACCTATCACTGAAGATGTGCCATGGTGGGACTGGTCGTGAATGCCCACATTTTATTCAGGCGTACGCATCGTTTTACCTGAAATACTATGATAGTTGTCTCAGGATCTCTTCAGTCTTTCTTACCTGGGTTTTTTCACTTATGGTGTATGAATGCAGCACAGAGGAGCGCAGCACTCAAACCTGCTGTGTTGTGTTGCATGAGAGGGAGAGAGCAGGAAAACAGGATATCCACTAAGATACGGCCCTTTCTAGCTCTCTCTCTAGTGCTGGCACAAAATCAGGCTCCCTAGCGCGACATAAACACCTTTGCACAAAATTGAAAAGTGCAAAGATGGCTGCATCATGTCAAGCATGGATTTTGTAAGGAAAGGGTGTCCTTCCAGTTCTAACTACTATGCCTAGACAAACTTTAAATCTTTTCCCTTCTTTGATATGCAAAATCGGAAAACATTTGGAGAATTAAAACCATTTCTCCTATTTACGCCTACCTCATAGAGTTATTATTTTTTGTTGCATAACCCTGTCCCGCTTTGAGTACACATCTCCTCTAGCACATGATGATGGGTTTTTGATCAGTGTTAAAGCTATTCAATCTTGCTCATCCCTGAAGCTGCCATTGTCTCCTGTAGCCTAGAGGGCCACATTTTTTGCCCCATTTTCAGATTTTGCTGAGGCCTGCTCTTCAACAGCGTGGGCCCTGAAAAGATTTGATGGCCTGTGCCGAAGAGCTGTATTACCCAACATGGGATTCTACTTTGTGTGCCCTTCAAAACACAGCATAATGAATATTTCTCACCTTTCCTCTGGTATAGAAAGCCTGCGAAAAATCCTACAGATGTTCCCTACAATGGTCGTTAGGGAATTTGAACATAATTAAGACAGAAATAGAAATGGTGCAGGGATTTTCAGCATTCCATAAAAATAGCATTTTTCTATAAAAGAACTTCACATATGAAGAAAAAGATCATTTTGGGGCATTTAAAGTGGTTTGGTTTCACAACTCGGTGAAGCCCTAAGAATGTGTCTTTACCACACACTACCTTGACCAACCCTTCTCAGTGGTCCATGAATCTAGTGTCTCCTGTTGGACAAAGCTACTGTCCTTCTGTAGGAATGTTCTGCTACTTCAGTCCATAGAAGAAAATGCTAGGGCCCAGGCGCTCCTTTATTTGCTGTACCCCCTAAGTAGGGACTGCATCTTAGACTAAAGTAAAAGGCTCAAGCTGCCACCTTTGTGTGGAACTCAAGTGCTGGTTTTCTTGTGGAGACTGTTTCAGTGGGTAGTGGAGGGGGCATATTTAACTTTCGATTTTGGACTTTGATGTGGACCTTGAGTCCTTTGCTAGGGTGTGTGTTTGCACTATCAAGTAGATATTGCAGATGTGTGTGAATGGAATACAAGTGACTGCTTTGAAACAACACTATGCTTGGAAACCACGGAGAAATAAGCAAATGTAACTGTGATTAATGCACTGACAAAGGCAAGTAGTTATATGTCCAGTTTTTTTAAAGCATATTAGATATTTATTTGCCCAATTCATAGTTACAATCTGTGGCAATCCAATTACTCGCCACATTTCAGAAAAAGAACACATGGGGTTGAGGCCTAGAAAGAAGCCCAGAAAGCCTGAGGAAGGGAACCTTCAGAACATTAGTGAAGCTTTCTGTGAAGCAGTTCATGGTTCAAAAGCTAAATGCTATCAACAGGAGAGGGCACAGGGGGTACTGAGACCACCATGACTCCCACCAATGATCTGGTGTGAATGCCTTAGCCGGCCAAGTTACGGTTTGCAGGATGCCTTGCCAAGAAGGCCTCTCCATGGGTCAGAGTAAGTGTCTAACCATTCAAGGCCTTGCCAGGTGCTTTCAGTCCATACTCATGTCAATCACCTACGGGTTTGCTAAATGTGACATTGTTAGTCTCCAGGAACATCAGCTAAATCAGGGAATAGATGCATATTGTTTTTGGTAAATGTTATTGGCCCAGTACCATGAGGATGTGCCTCTCACAAGCAAAGGCAAAACCAAACCTGTGGTTCCTGGGTCCTGGCTGGCATCTTTATTCAACCTGGATTGTGAAAGAAAGTGATCTTTGACACAGGGACACACATCATGGAAGCTTACATGAGGAACATAGTTAAAATGCAGTAACTTGTTCCATTGCTTTTTGGCAGCAATTCAATGGCATTCTGTAGATATCAACCAACACTATGGAAGCTATCATTTGTGGTTTAGAGAAGGTGCTGATGAGATCGATGGCTTATCATCATTACATGTCTTATGTTTCACCGAGTATAGGTGTTAGTGAATGAAATTGGTTTCTACATGTTTCTTTAAACATCTTGTTCAAAGCCCCTAAGTCTTGTGAGAAAGAGTTATGAAACAATCCTTGCCAACCCACACACAATTAATACATAGTAGACTTGGGAACAAAGATGACAATTACATTTAATAGGCACATAAGGTATTGGAGAGGAGACCACCGAGATATGGTTTCAACCATGAGGACAGCAGAAGGGAGCTCTGTTTGAGTATTGGCTTACATAGAAATCAGTTGGTTTGTGTGACAAAGCCTTTGAAGGTATGGATTCCTATGGTTTCCACTATTTCAACAGATCTGAGAAGAGATAAACCTATTTTTATTGGTAAACACGTCTCTAGAATACTGCCCCGATTATTTCGGTCTGACCTGAGACTTGACAAGCCTTCTAACTATCACTAAGGATAATGAACTATAAATAAAATTATAATGTAAATTAAATGTCACTCTATTCAGTCTGGTGAATATTTGCATGTGTATTTTGATAGTGACATTGGGAGTGATATGGATGCAAACCTCTCCTGACATAATATTACTACTCAGTTTTAACCTTTGAAAATTTGCCAATAAGTTACTTAATTTTGGAATCATTAGAGTTTGAAAATAAATTCTGAAATATTGACATATGAAGTATTTAGCGGTCCCTGACCTGAAGTTATTTCTTAAATATTTCAGCTGACATCACATTGCTGTGAAATTAAAGTGCATCTACTTATTGACATCTAGGGATTAATTTAGGAGTACTTTTCTACGGGTCCACCAACAACCCATTAAAATAACTACAGTGCCAAGATGAAGCCACTCAACTTTGTAGAAACCTAAGAAGAGAAGTTGATTTGATCATTCCTCATTATCTACTTGAGATTTCCTTCCACTTTTTTGAACGTTCACATTGGATTAATGAGCACATCTATAAATCGACAGCTGCCCCCTACCTGCTAGAAAAGTGGAAGCCCCGACTTTGTCCTCCTTTTTATTGACCAATCATTCACTTTCCTTAGATTTTTAAAACACCAATTACGGTGGTTTTCTGATTGCACAACAACTCCAAATGACCCCCCTAATTCTTCCCCAGAGATTGAGTAGCAAGCATTCTTATTGAAAGTCCAGGTCAACTAGTCTGTATAAGATATAATATTCTAATTTATTATGGCTATATTTACATGTTTTGCAGTTACTAAGGCCCTCATTATGATCATGGCGGTTTGGCCTGCATGCCAGCAGTGGCAGCTGAAGCCACCAGCCGGCATGGCAGGCCAAACCGCCATATAATGTACATGGTGACGGCCGCCAGCTCCCGCCGTCAGGCAGCCTGGCGGCGGGTTGAAACACCATCCGCCAGGGTAGCTGCGCTACCCTGCGGATAATGTTTCATTTCCCGCCAGCCTTTTCCTGGTGGGATATCACACCAGGAAAAGGCTGGCGGAGGGGGTGCCCGAGGGCACCCCTGGGGGCCCCTGCACTGCCCATGCACTTTGCATGGGCAGTGAAGGGGCCCCGGTGCAGAGCCCCGTCACGCAGGTCACTGCCCGAATGGGTGCAACAGCACCTGCCGCACAGAGGCATTGACGGGGGCTCCATGTGGAGCAGCCGTCAATGTGCCGGCCAAGCCTTTCTGTGAGTCGGCGGGCGGAAACAATGTTTCCGCCCGCCGGCCCACAGAAAAGTTCATTATCTGGCCGGCGGGGTTCCGGGGTCACCGGCGGTCAGTGTTTTGACCGCCAGCATGAACACGGCGGTTGTTTCCGCCGTGTTCATAATGACCACCTAAATGTGTAATAGCCTAAGAGTTCTTCTCCTATTCATTGGTGTGTGTGGTGGGAAACATCCTTTATGCCGACTTTTTTATAACGAAGTCCTGGTTAACGAAAGCGGAACAACGCTTTCTTTAACCACGACTTCGTTATTTTGTGCCTTAACCACGCATGTCCTGAACAACGAACATGCATGGTTAAGGTACAAACAAGGGAGTCGGCTGAGGAGGACGACGCAGATGAGGTGACGATTCAGGTAAGTGGGGGGTTTTAGGTTTTGGGGAGGGGGTCGGGGGTTTTAGGTTTTGGGGTGGGGTTGGGGGGTGGGGCGTTTTTGGTTTTGGGGAGGGGGTGGGGGGTCGGGGTTTTAGGTTTTGGGTTGGGGTTGGGGGGGTGGGGCGTTTTAGGTTTTGGGGAGGGGGTGGTGTCGGGGTTTTAGGCTTTGGGGTGGGGTTGGGGGGGTGGGGCGTTTTAGGTTTTGGGGAGGGGGTTGGGGGTCGGGGTTTTAGGTTTTGGGGTGGGGTTGGGGGGTGGGGCGTTTTAGGTTTTGGGGAGGGGGTTGGGGGTCGGGGTTTTAGGTTTTGGGGTGGGGTTGGGGGGGTGGGGCGATTTTGTTTTTTGGTTAGGGGGTGGGGGCGGGGGTTTTAGGTTTTGGGGTGGGGTTGGGGGGGTGGGGGGTTTTTGATTTTGGGGAGGGGGTGGGGGTCAGGGGTTTTAGGTTTTGGGGTGGGGTTGGGGGGGTGGGGCGTTTTTGGTTTTGGGGAGGAGGTGGGGGCTCGGGGGTTTTAGGTTTTGGGGTGGGGTTGGGGGGGTGGGGTGAGGCATGCAGGATCAATGGGTGCCTGTTACTAATGACTTTACCAGGAATGCCTTTACAACGAAATATCGTTGTTAAGGCATTCGTGGTAAAGGCATTAGTAGTAACAACGAGGTCGGTGTTCCGACCTCGTTGTTTAGGCACCCGTTGTTTTGTCAGTCGGCATTCCGTCGTACAACCGTGTGTGGTATTACAGATACATAAAGTGATTAACCACAGAAAATATTGAAATATAGTAACTGCAAATCAGATTAGATGGTACACTGTACTGAATGTCAGTGTTGAAAGAGGCATGTAGAATTGCTGTCACTTATAAAGTTAACCAGCACCCAGTGACTATGCTTTTTGAGATTTACCACAAGAGATTTTGGATACAAATGGCATACTTTGCGTTGACATGGTACCCAAGTATCTTCGAAAGGAAGATACATGAATTATGAAAAGTAGAATCATGCTATACAATTAAACATGTATAACTATCTTTTACTATGCATTCAGTGCACAAACCAAAAGATTCAGAAAAGAGGATGTGGTGTAACAGCCTAAGCTTACAACTTTGGTACTGGGGAACCAGGGGCCGGATGTAGGAAGATTCCGAATTGCGACCCGCAAATTGCGAGTCAGAGCGACTCGCAATGTGTGAGTCGCAATTTGGAATGTTGGATGGTGTCTTGACACCATCTGCAACTCGCAAGGGGGTCCCAAAGGCCAACCTCATGCATAATCATGAGGTGGGTCGCAATTTGCGACCCCCTTGCGAGTGGCGGCCCTCACAGGAATTGTGGCCTGCTGCGGACAGCAGACCACCATGCCTGTGACTGCTTTTTAATAAAGCATTTTTTTTTTGTAATGCAGCCCGTTTTCCTCAAAGGAAAACGAGATGCATTACAAAAAAGAAAAATGAAACGTATTCATTTCATTTTTTCAGAGCAGGCAGTGGTCCATATGACCACTGCCTGCTCTGAAAAAATGTTTGCAGTGCCATTCACAAAGGGGAAGGGGTCCCACGGGGACCCCTTCCCTTTTGCGAATGGGTTACCACCCATTACAAAAGGAAGCAAACTGCGATTGGTTTGCGACCGCGTTCGCAGTCAGAAACCAATCCTGCATTGCACTGCGACTCGCAATTAGGAAGGGAACACCCCTTCCTAATTGCAACTTGCAAACCCGTTTTGCGATTCGGTAACCAGGTTTGTGCATTGCAAAGTGCTTTTTGCACGTCACAAATAGCGAAATTCGCTGTTTGCGATATGCAAAAAGCTTCGTACATCTGGCCCCGGATTCGGCGTCAGCTCAATAAGCTGTGATTCTGGGTAAATCACTTAGGGGGTCATTACGACCTTGGCAGGCGGCTACCGCCGCCCGCCAAGCGGTAACCGACGTGCGGCTGCCATTGCGGCCGCACACCCGCGGCCCCCATTACGACATCCCCTCTGGGCCGGCGGGCGCAAACCAAGTTTGCGCCCGCCGGCCAAGCAGGGATGAGGCCGCAACATAGGAGCCGGCTCCTAATGGAGCGGCGGTGTTGCGGCCGTGCGACGGGTGCAGTAGCACCCGTCGCGCTTTTCACTGTCTGCTATGCAGACAGTGAAAAGCTGGCCGGGGCCCTGTTAGGGGGCCCCTGCACTGCCCATGCCAGTGACATGGGCAGTGCAGGTGCCCCCAGGGGCCCCAGGACACCCCTTACCGCCAGCCTCTTCCTGGCGGTGCAAACCGCCAGAAACAGGCTGGAGGTAGGGGTGTCATAATCCCCAGGGCAGTGCTGCTTGCAGCGCTGCCCTGGCGGATTATCACCGCCGGGGCTAAAACGGCGGGAAACCGCCGGGGCTAAAACGGCGGGAAACCGCCGGCCCCGGCGGTGCGACCGCAGTGCTCCCGCCGTGGTCGTAATAAGGGCCTCTGTACTGCCAGCCTGTTGGTGGTACGGACGCTACATTACCCCTGGCGGTCTCTAACCGCCAGGGTCGTAATAACCCCCTTAATCTCTCTGTGTCTATAAAAAATTAATTTGTTCTTGTGTAATGTAAGTGGTGCTCCAGTACCTATGGGTTGTGTTAGTATTATCTAAGGCTGAAAACACAAATTATGCATATGAATTCATAAGCTTCCACCAATGGTTCTTTAATAAACTTTATCCAGAAAGAAAATCAGCCTTTACATTGCAGCACTTGTAACACATTTCTTTTCTTTCTTTCTTTCTTTCTTTCTTTCTTTCTTTCTTTCTTTCTTTCTTTCTTTCTTTCTTCCTTTTTTCTCTGTTTCTTTCCTTCTTTCATTGTATCTTTCTTGCTTTTGTTCTCAGTTGCTGTGTTCCTTCTTTCTTTCTTTCTTTCTTTCTTTCTTTCTTTCTTTCTTTCTTTCTTTCTTTCTTTCCTTATTTCTTTCTTTTTTATTTTCTTTCATCTTTCTTTCCTTTCTTTTTTCTTCCTTTCCTTCATTCTCTTCATACTTCTTTTCTTCATTCTTTCATTCCAACTTTCTTCCCTTCAGTCTTTCCTTCCTCTTGCTGTCTTTCCTTCTTTCCTTCCAACTTTAGTTCTTTCTTTCCTTCCTGTAGTGTTTCTCTCTTTCTTCTCCTCTTTCCCCCTTTCACTCTTTACTTTTCTCCTTTCTTTCCCTTTTTTTTAATCATTTTTTTTTTCTTTCCTTCTTTCTTTCCCACTTTTAGGCAACCTTTCCTTTAATTTTTCTCTCTTTTTTCCTTCTATCTTTTATTCTTTTCAGCTCTCTTTCCTTTCATGTTTCCTACTTTCTTTCCTTCTTTTTCAGTTTTCTCTCCTTTCATCATTCTTTCCTTCCTTCTTTACTTTCATCTTTCTGTCCTTCGTTCTTTTCACCTCTTTCCTTCTTTCTTTTTTTTCTTTCTTTCTTACCATTGTTCCTACTTTCTGTGGCAGTAAACTGAATCTTTACCCAGAAAGCTTGCTTTTTGTTATTTGGTTAAATTCATTAAGTAGTCTTGGACAAGTTAAGTTTCAACATTTACAGATATGTTGAGAGTAGGGCTGAAAGTCAAAAATGTATACCTTTGGATTGGCTGGGGGTGGTTTCTAGAGTGAATGCTCTGATTGGCTGGCCATAATCTGAACAGAAATGTTGTCACAGCCATTTCAGAGTTGAGCATTTGATCCTCTGCCTGAAAATGTTTTTAAGAAAGGACAAAAAGGGCAGCGTATAAATACCTACCCAGCCCTAATGGGGGAAGTCCACGAAGGACTCTCTTTGTGGAAAAAATGTAAAAAAAATGTTTTGGGTCTTCATGATCCTGTGTGACTCCTGAGAGACCCCCAAGGAACACTTGAGGGGCTCCACAGGGAGTCTCAATAGAGTCCTGCAGGACCAGACAATTTTTTTTAAAAGGATCACTTGGGGTAGGAATCTGTGGGGTATTGCTTACTTATAGGGGGTTGACTGCCCACAGGATGTTAGGCTCAGGGCTTGAGACCAATCGTAGGTCATGCTCATCCACAGGCTGCGCATGTCTAGAAAAACCCTAGATATTGACTGAAAAAAGGTTAAAGTAATGTTATAGTTAGTGTTAGAAATGGGGTCTTTGGTTGACAGTCAGGGTACCCCATGGACCCTCACTCCAGTCAGGGTAAAAGAGAATCACCCTCAGCTAACCCCTGCTTAGCTCCTTGGTAGCTTGGCAGAGCAGTAGGCTTAACTTCAGAGTGCTAGGTGTGACGTATTTGTACCAACACACACAATAACTTAATGAAGATACTACAAAATGACCCAACACAGGTTTAGAACAATAGGAAATATTTATCTAAACAAAACAACACCAAAACAACAAAAATCCACAATACACAAGTCAATTAAATAGCAAAAAGAGTCTTCATGTAGTTTTAAAACACACACTAACACTGTTAGCATGAAAATGTACTGTGGGTGCATCAAAAATAACACCGCACGGGCGAGTGTGCGTCAAAAAGGGATTGCGATGCATCGATTTCACAAACGAACGAGACCTTGCGTTGTTTCTCCTTTTGCCAGGTGGGGGCGGGTCGTTTCTTCTCTCCGCAGGAGAGCGATACATCGATCTGGTCAGCACTCTCGGGTCCAGGCAGGTCTTGCGTTGTTTTTACACACCAAGTGGTACTTGTGTCGGAAATCCAGCTGCACGATGATCCGAAAACCACACATCGCAAGTTGCGATCCCACCAGCCTCCATCAGCGATGCTTTGCGTCGTTTCACCAGCTTCGCGCATCAATTCTTCGGTCGTATTACAGGTGAGCGCCGATTTTCAGCTGCGAATCTGGTGGTGCATCGATTTCCCAGCCGCAGATCAGAGTTTTGTCTATCTTTTCCCCGCACGGCGTTCTGTGCATGGATTTCTTCTTTTCAGGCTGCCAGCTTCTCCTTTCAGGGTCCCAGGAACTGGATGGGCACCACAAGGCAGAGTAGGAGTCCCTCCAGAGATTCCAGGTGCTGGCAGAGAGAAGTCCTTGCTGTCCTAGAGACTTCAAACAACAGGAGGCAAGCTCTAAATCAAGCCCCTGGAGATTTCTTCTCAAGATGGAAGGCACACAAAGTCCAGTCTTTGCCCTCTTACTCTGGCAGAAGCAGCAACTGCAGGATAGCTCCACAAAGCACAGTCACAGGCAGGGCAGCTCTTCTTCCTCAGCTCTTCAGCAATTCTCCAGGCAGAGGTTCCTCTTGGTTCCAGAAGTGTTCTAAAGTCTGTGGTTTTGGGTGCCCTTCTTATACCAAATTTCTCCTTTGAAGTAGGCCTACTTCAAAGCAAAGTCTCTCTTGAATGTGAAATCCTGCCTTGTCCAGGCCAGGCCCCAGACACTCACCAGGGGGTTGGAGACTGCATTGTGTGATGGCAGGCACAGCCCTTTCTGGTGTAGGTGATCACCCCTCCCCTCCCTCCTAGCACAGATCGCTCATCACGAAATGCAGACTACACCCCAGCTCCCTTTGAGTCACTGTCTAGTGAGAGGTGCAACCAGCCCAACTGCCAAACTGACCCAGACAGGGAATCCACAAACAGGCAGAGTCACAGAAATGGTATAAGAAGGAAAATGCTCACTTTCTAAAAGTGGCATTTTCAAACACACAATCTTAAAATCAACTTTTTCAAATTGTGAGCTCAGAGACCCCAAACTCCACATGTCCATCTGCTCCCAAAGCGAATCTACACTTTAATCAGATTTAAAGGTAGCCCCCATGTTAACCTATGAGAGGGACGGGCCTTGCAACAGGGAAAAACGAATTTAGCAATATTTCACTGTCAGGACATATAAAACACATCACTATGTCCTACCTTAACCATACACTGCACCCTGCCCTTGGGGCTACCTAGGGCCTACCTTAGGGGTGTCTTACATGTAAGAAAAGGGAAGGTTAGGCCTGGCAAGTGGGTATACTGCCAAGTCGAATTTACAGTTAAAACTGCACACACAGACAGTGCAGTGGCAGGTGTGAGACATGATTACAGAGCTACTTATGTGGGTGGCACAACCAGTGCTGCAGGTCCACTAGCAGCATTTGATTTACAGGCCCTGGCACCTCTAGTGCACTTTACAAGAGACATACTAGTAAATCAAATATTCCAATCATGAATAAACCAATTACATACAATTTACACAGAGAGCATATGCACTTGAGCACTGGTTAGCAGTGGTAAAGTGGTAAGAGTTCAAAAGCCAAAAGCAAAAGGTCACAAAAAATAGGAGGCAGGATGCAAAAAGATTGGCGATGACCCTGCATAAGCAAAAAAGTCCAACAGTTAGATATGGTGATTATATCTTAATTTACATAAACACAAGCCCTCAGAAGTTCATTGAGAAAAACAAAGGTTAAAGTGACTTCATAGTTATGTGAACATGTCAGTTAGAATGTAACAAACTGAAAAAACACTGAAATTCACCAGTTATTGTTTACTGAAGTATCTATATTTTGCACCTGCACCATGCTGTTTATGACCTCACATATTACATATCTCATGACATGTATCTATAACATCATTGAAAACAACACTGATGATATCTGAAACTACACCAATGTGCATAGTGAAGCACAAGTTATAGTTACTTCCAAGTCTATATTAATTGCAAAGAGCATCAAAAATGTATTTTGTATAGTTTAATTCTAATTTGGATGACCATCATTTCCACATATCATATGCACACTTATACCTTGATTACAGGTTTTTCAGATTTAGGCCCTGATTTATACTTTTTGGGGCAAAACTGTACTATTGCAGTTTTGCACCAAAAAGTTTAGCAGCAGCTCGCACCACTTCTATGCACCAGCCGGGCACCAAACTTATGGAATGGTGCAAGCCAGTGCAAAGGGTAGGTTAGTGTAAAAACAAATGGCATTAGTCAGGTGGGGCTGGCGGTATGGAAAAAGGGGGTTTGCACCAAAAAATGATGTTAGGCAGGTTAGAGTAAAACAAATATGACTTTAACCTGCGTAGAGTCATTTTCTGAAGCAAAACCATCCATACCATATGACTCCTGTCTTAGAAAAGACAGTAGCCATGCCCACCAACCCAATGGCCAGCACAGGGGACCAGTTTCCCCTGGGCCTGGCCATTGCACCCAGTGCCATGTTTGGGGCCCATTTCAGGGCCCCCTATGGCACTTTAATAAATAAATTAAAATACTTACCTGTTATTTCCTGGGATGGGGTCTCCCCCCTGGTGTGGGTGAGGGTGCCCCGGTGGCCTGGGGAGGGCTCCTGTGGGCTTATTCCATGGTGTTCCACCATGGAAATAGGCCCATAGGTCCCCTAATGCCTGCCCTTACCCAGGTGTTAAAAAATGGGGCAAAGCAAGCTTTGCCCCACTTTTTTGACCCCTACTCCCTCCCATGCACCATTGTTTGCACAGGAACGCTTACCTTGCATCTCATTAAGGCAAGGTAGGTTTCTACGTCCAAAAAATGACTTTAACTCCATAAATTTGGCGCTAGACAGGTCTAGCGCCAAAGTATAAATATGGAGTTAGTTTTGCACCGAATTAGAGTAAAAAAAAATGATGCTAATTCGTTGCAATCAGAGTATAAATCTGCCCCTAAGTTTCAGTGATAACTTTTCCTACCAGCATCCCTGCACAAAAATCTATCCTATTAGTTATTGTCCTCACGAAGGTGAATAATATTTGGACTAGAATTACTGCGTTATTGTCTGCATGCTGAGTCCACATTCTGGGACAATTATATTCAGATTTACAGCATGCTCTGAGAAAATAGTAAATTTAAGTCTAGGTACTCTGTGGGGTGGCGTACAGGGAAGAAAGGAAGAGATAGTGTCAGGGGAGAAGGTAGGCTGTGGTCTGGCTAAGGGCACCTTTCCCTGGTTATCCCATGCCATATGAGGTGGGTGTACAGCAGCCAGGCTTTGCTTCTGGCCACATCCTTTGTTCAATATCATGTGATTTTACCAGCTGATTTATTTGACTTGTAAAATTAGGTCCAATGTTCCCACATCCAGAAGATCTGGATCTGCAGCAATTAGATTGTAGTGTTGTTAAAAAATGATCAAAAACGAAAATTATGTGACCTAATATTGTTTGGAAAAATATTGCCCAAAATCTACACCCTATTGAGTAATATTTTATAAATATTTTTTAGGCCAACACATATATATATGTCAAACAATATTTTTGTTAACAGCAACATATAACCCATAAGGCCAGTTGTAATTGGGTAGAGCAGTATTTAGGGGCGGCTCCTTTTCAATGGTGAAGGAGCGTCACCCCCTGTTTTATCTCTCAACTGCTGGCTCAGCCAGCAGCATGTGCAGGGAGAGGTAGTGCTGGACCACAGAAGGAGGGAAAGAAGATGATGAGTGGAGTCTGGGCACTAAGGCCCAGATTTAAGAAGGTTGTAACTCCACATTAGCGTCATTTTCTTGACGTTAACGTAGTGTTAGGCTTCAAAACTTGCTGCGCCAGATTTACAAAATGTCTCAATGCATTCAAGGCACAACTTCATAACCCCTTGTGCCACATTATGCCTGCACCAGGCATAATGGATGCAAGGATGGCATTCCCCTGTTGGGGCGGAGGGGGTGAAAAAATGACAGAAAGAAATTTAAAGAGCTCAGAGCTTGCATTTACACCATTGATCACAATGGGCCCCTATCTGCTGTTCAGGGTTAGCGCCACATTTTTGGTGCTAACCCTGAACAATACATCAGTAGCGCCAACATTTTTGATGCTATTGCCCCCTACTCTGGGCCATGGTGCACCATATTTTAAATACGTCACCCAAATGGTGGTGGTATGGGGGTGCTAAAGAGTGCAAGAAAGGTGGCGCTGCACTGGGTGACTCCCATGCATTGCCTGAGCGGCAGAACAAGCCACTCAGACAATCCTGGTGCTGCTCTCATGCTACGTTAGTGCCAGGATTGCGGGATAACCTGTGCTGGTGTCCCAGTGAATGCTGGGACACCAGAAGAAGTGTAGAGGAGCGAGGCAGCAGGCGATGGTGACGGGAGCAGGTACTTTTTTTTTTTATTATTATTTTTTATTCCTCTCCCTGTCCCTATCCCCGCCCACCCCTCCCCTTGAGATTTGCAGGGGCCGACGCTGGCAGTATTTCAATTGTAGATACTGCTCCTTCTGACTCAAAATTAGCTTGTTATTTTTGAGAATAAGAAAAAATCTTGGTATGCTATGTTCGTGATGTTTAGTGAATGGCTGGTGTTGGGACTGAAAACATTTTTACAGAAAAATGAAATTAAATATTCACTGGATAGTGACAGAGGGGAAATGAGCAAATTAAATCAAGCTAGCATGTAGGATAAATAACGCATAGGCCATACACAACACAAAATGAGATGAGCGGAAAATGTGAATCTTTTTTCCGATGCTGCAAGTTATTCAGGGTTGTGTATGTGTTCATTTTATCTTGCTTGTGCCATTAAAGCCAGTTATTACCCATATGAAAGTCATTCTTTGTCCTGTCTCAAAATGATTGTCCAGACCGTACTGCCAGGCCAGGTTCCCTCAGACAGGAATTCCCACACTGATTTTAGCCAGAGTGGGCTTCATCTCTAAGATTGAGTTTGAGCCTCGTGCTACTGCAGTCCCGGCTTCCAGGTATGGATACACCTATCCTACTTAGGGATATATATTTTGATAGCACAAAAGTGGTGAATGCAATGTGTAAACTAATATGAACCTCCAAACTAGAACACAAGCACCACAGGGCAGCTTTAGTCTTCTGAATGTTTAATTATGTTGGATATTTCTGGAAACTAAATAGAAATGATAACATTACAGTTACATAGATGTAAGTCAGCAATTGACTGAGATGTCTTGATCAAAATAAGAACAAAAAGCGATAAATACTATTTATGAGGCAAATACATTATAAGCACATATGAGTCAAGTAGCCGAGAGATGGCTGTGCAGGTCTGCATATTGGAATCAGAGATGCTTTCTCGAATCCAATTCAAGGAAAATGTCTATGGCTCTGTAAATTTGTTCAGACCTTTGTCTATGGTAATAAGACTTACAGTCTAGGTGATCTCTTTACTTTAAGTATGAGTTCTCAGTTTCGTTTCCTGCTTCCCTCCTGCTGTTTACTTCAGTTTTGAAAAGGTTGTTTTGGGCCCAGGTTTTGTACTGTCCCTCCTCTTCCCTAGTGACTATTTCTCGTTGAGTTATAGGGACAAGGGCCTCCTTGGGCCATATTAGCATATTTTTATTTATGCTAATGTGGCCTAACGAGGCCAAAATCGCTGTGCCACATTTACAAAGTGGCACAATGCATGCATTGAGCCACTTGGTAACCCCTTGTGCCACATTATGCCAGCACCAGGCATAATGTATGCAAGGGGGGTGTACCCCCATTAGGGCGGTTGAAAAAATGGTGCAAAGAAATCTAAAAGATTTCTTTGTGTCATTTTTTCTGCACTTTTAACGCCTACTCAGAGCAGGCATTAAAAGGTGGCACACCAGAGTTTACATTGGGCCTCGATGGGCTTTGCAGGATTAGTGTCAACATCTTTGACGCTAATCCTGCAAAGCTCCAAACTAGTATCAAAAGGTTTGATGCTTATTCCATAACAACCCCCATGGTGAGCCGTATCTTAGATATTGCGCACACATGGTGGTGTTAGAGGGGCACTACTTCCCATATTTCAGCCCCATCTAAATCCATAACTCTCAACATTAACAAACTATGTATATTGCCATACCTGGGTCACATACATTCGCCACTGTGCACATCATGTTTAACTACAATAAACGGACATTCTGGGTATTCAAATAAAGTCCAACCTATTCTAAACCTGTTCTTTTCTAATTTTCACACACATCGCTATTTTAGAAAAATGGCACAAAGCCAACAAGAGCTTACTGGGTGAAATGGTCAACATTAAGCACTTAGGTCCTGATTTATACTTTTTGGTGCAAAACTGCACTAACGCAGTTTTACACCAAAAAATTTAGCACCAGCTTGCACCATTTCTGTGCACCAGCCGGGCACCATATTTATGGAATGGTGCAAGCCGGTGCCAAGGGTAGGCTAGCGTAACAAAAAATGACGTTAGTCGGGTGGGGCTGGCGGTATGGTAGAAGGGGGGTTTGCACCAAAAAATTATGTTAGGCAGGTTAGAGTAAAACAAAAATGACTCTAACCTGCCTAGAGTCATTTTCTGACAAAAAACATCCATACCACATGACTCCTGTCTTAGAAAAGGCAGGAGTCATGCCCACCACCCCAGTGGCCAACACAGGGGACCAGTGTCCCCTGGGCATGGCCATTCCACCCAGTGCCATGTAGGGGGGCCCCCAATGGCACTTAAAAAATAAAAATACTTATCTGTACTTAACTATACTTACCTGGGATGTCCCTCTGGTGTGGGTGTGGGTGTCTCTGGTGCATGGGGAGGGTCTGCCTTATTCCATGGTGTTACACCATGGAGATAGGCCCACAGGTCCCCTAACGCCTGCCCTGGCCCAGGCGTTAGAAAATGGTGCAAAGCAAGCTTTGCACCTTTTTTTGACCCCTCCTCTCTCCTGTGCATGATTTTAGCACGGGGGATAAATATGGCGCTAAGGCCATGGAGTCATGTTTTGCACAGGAACGCCTACTTTGCATCTCATTGATGCAAAGCAGGTTTCCACGTTCAAAAAATGACTTTAACTCCATAAATCTGGCGCTAGACTGGTGTAGCGACAAAGTATAAATATGGTGTTAGTTTTGCACTGAATTTGCATCACCAAATTACCAAATTTGATGCAAAACAAGTATAAATATGCCCCTTGGTGTATTCCCCTTGAGGGAACTTCATGGTAGCCTAACTGCAGAATCCACAGTATTAAATGTTTTTAATTCATCTTTAGAATACAAAAGATGAGCATTTTTGGTGAGAGCATTTGGAGGTAGTAAAAGTCAGTAACAAATAGAATTGCAGGTTTCTGTGATCTGTGTAAATTGTGATTCTTAGACCTGTTGCCCCAGGGTGGTTTTCCTCAAAACATTTTGCTTTCCTCCTCCATTTTCGCTGGTCTTGTTCTTACTGGCATTAGGACTCTGCACACTTTACCACTGCTAACCAGTGATAAAATACATGTGCTCACTCTTTAACATTTGGTTACATTGGCTTACATTGAGTTGTCATACTCAGTTTACGTATAAGTCCTTAGTAAAGTGGTACTCCATGTACCCAGTGCCTATAAATTAAATGCTGCTAGTGGGCCTGCAGCACTAGTTGTGCCACCCAATTAAGTGGTCCTTCAACTATGTCTCAGACCTGCCATTGCAGCCTGTGTGCACAGTTTTAAACAGCCATTTGATTGAGTAAAATAAACCGTTTTGTCAGGCCCACACCATCAAAGGGCAGGGTGCAGAGCATTCAAAAAGTTGGGCATGTTCTTTTAAATTTTGTATGTCCTTTCACTTCTGCAAAACCTATCCCTCCTATAGGGTAACATTGCAGTTATCTTATTACATTTAACAAGTTGTAATTTCCAAATGGGAGCAGGTAACCAGATCATGTGTTGTGTCTTTGAAATTGTAATGGAAAACCCTAACTTATGATGATGTTGAATTTTAAAATTCGATTTTTAAAATGTCACTTTAGAAAGTGGACATTTTCCTGTCTTAACCATTTAATGCATGTTGCCTGTTTTTGCTCATGTGACCGGGTGCAGCTGACAGTCGGGCTTTGTGTTTCCACCTAGACAGCCACACACCATAGAAAGTTTAGGTTTGCTTTGATGGACCATCACTGGCAGAATGGTTCGGTGGAGCTGGACCTAGCCTTACTTACACTTGAACAGGCTGAGTTCCGCCTCCACACAAAGGGCTGCACATTCCCTGTAGTTAGTATGGAACCAGAATAAGAAAGGAAAAATGACTAAAGGCTTCAAAGGGAAACCTCTAGAATCCCCCCCCCCCCCACTTAAAAGGCACAACTGGCTATAAACACTGGACCACAGACACCAGCTCTTCAGTACGCTTCTTGACTTGTGGGTACTCTGCCAGGAAGAAGGAGTACTGTGCTGCTAAAAGGTCTGCCACTCCACTGCACAGCTGCCCCGAAAGACTGCTGGCCTGCTGTACTGACCTGCTGCCTGCTCCCCTCTTCTCTGAGTGAGAAGCAGTGGACCACCATCTCTTGAACCTAGAACTCCCAAAGTGACTCCAGGATCTAGTATGCTGACCTCATGATTTAAAGCCTCCAGACAACACAAGCTTCCAACAATCTTGCCTCTGCACCTGGACACTGCCATCTGTGTGTCTACCTTGCCAAGCGATGCTACCCCAGTCCTGGACCCTTTGAATTGGACCTAAGGTACTTGTCAGCCTCTGTGGATCCAGGGGAACCAACACATCTTCTTTGTTGCACTTTGCAACCCCATGCAGAACTGATGCATCACTGTTGCAATGTGGATCGGAACCACTGCAAAGACCCACATCGCATTGCGGCCCGTTACCTCAAAAGAACCACCACAGCACAGTGCATCCTTAGTGAAGGGCCTCTCATCTCTCGTCAGGGGTAGCCTCAAGGACACCAGACTCCGCATTGCAGACCAGCAGCTCCTCAAAACCGATGCAATGCCACTGACTGCGCAACTCATCTTTGATACTGGACTTCACATCGCTAGCCCTTGTCAACCAGATCTTCAATGATGGTGCAGGACCTCGCACTGCAGCTTTGTCGCATCTCAAAAATCAATGCATCACTGTGGCTGTACAACACATGTTTGACACAGATCCTCGCAACACTCCACAAATTATGATTTAAGGTACTCTGTTCTACTGGACTAACCAGATCCCTGTAGCTGGTCCACGCCTCATTGTGGATGGGCTGAACATATGACTTTGTCCTGGTGTCGCAGAACCACATATCCGCAGTTGGTGAGTTCGGCTTTTTTATGCTATTTTTACTACAATCTTCAAAAATGAATATCTCTGGTTTTACTGATTGGATTTTTGTTTTTTCTGGCTGTTTTGGGATCCTTTTGTGTTGTGTTTTCACTGTCTTACTGTTTGAAGTGTTGCATAAATATACTATAGATTGTTAACCCTGACTGCCTAGTGCCAAGCTACCCAAGAGAAGAGCTGAGTACAGGTTACTTTAGGGCTGCTTGTGACTTCGCCTTGAGAAGAACTGTGGTGCTGCTTGGTCAGGATTCTCACCCCAGTCAATGAACAACACAATTTCTTACAATAAATATATGGAGAAAGTCCCACAGATAATAAAGCCACTTTTGCAAGCATCTTTTATTGTTGTAAAAGGTATTAAATTGTGTGGTTTAGCTCATAAGCAGTAAACTTCCAGGGATGTAATGACATCTAAGCTAGAGGCATTTGACAAGTGTACTTGTCACGAGGGCTCTCAAAACTATAAAGGCATGCTTCTCTTTCTGGTGACCAATGAAATAGAAATCCTTTCTAACAATTTAGTGAATAGGGCATACAATGAGAAGGAACCACTGATGAATTTCCAATACAAGTTTCGCTAATATTGGAGTAATCAATGTCAATGCACACAATCATACATTCATATACACAAAGTTGCGTCTCTATTATTAGATTCCCCTGTCGTGAACTCTCCATCAACACCAACAACTAGATACGTGGTTAGGCAGGCTCTGAGACCTCGGCCTGAGGTTACTGACTGACAGGTCACAGGTGGGGTGACACGTATCTGGCAGACAAATGCGCGAAAACAAAGCTTAGATCAAAACACACAGATAGGTGCAGCAACACCACAATGGGGCCAGGAATTTGGACCCAATAATTCACACATGGCCAGAGGACTGCGTGCATTTCCAAAAACTTCATAAATGTATATGCCAAATGTTGTTAGGAACACTTAGGCTATCAGAACACAACACACACAGCACAGGCCGCAACCACAAACCCTCAGGCTGGAAATCTGGACACGCACTCATTGGCCCATATTGTGTCCGTGCAAGGACATGACCCACCTGCATTTGTTATCTGGATGTTATTTATGGCTCCATGACAACTGTTCACATTCTTAACCAAGAAAGGAATGTTTTCTAATTACTTTATGGTAGTCAGAGAAATGTATAAAACCTCACTGCAAACTGATGTGCATTGAGAGAAAGCCCTTAGACCCCAGTTCTGTAGTTGCTCTTGGCCGTAATGTTTAATTTAACTAACTGTTCCTGTTTTGCCAGACACCTCTTGTCTTTTTGTATTTTAAGGTAAATTCACATTCAATTAACATTTTGGCAAGCTAGATAGGAGCTGATTACTTCCCTTGACATGACTGCGACGAAAGGAAGGGGACTCTGTTGTGACGGATTCACATTTGTGCAACAAGAAAGGTGAGAAGACGTCACAATTGATTGGAAGTTCTGCTGAATCAACGGGGCAAAAGTCCCTCCTGAAACTTCCATAAGAAGGGTAAGAGTCTACTTCAGATCCTTAGTTCTACCATCTAGCGTGCGGCAAACTAGGAAAAATCATTACCCCGAAGTCACCTCTTTTTCATCACCAGCGTCATGAAAGGTGAATATTGTTTGAGTTGTTTTGAATATTGTTTGGTTTGCTGATCACTTGGATCACTGGGCATGACATAGATGGTACCCACAAGCCCTGGGCGTGACATAAGGTCAGCACCTCTGTTTTAGGAGGTGCCTTTTGCTTGGACTGCTAGGCGTGAAACGGATGGTACGCATAGGTTTCTGGTGTGATAGAGAATCCACAACTGCATCTTATTAGGCTAAATGGATCTTCTCTACTGGTTTCTTAACACTGTTAGCATCTGAAAGAAGTGAGAGATGTGTTCACTTGGACCGCTAGGCATGACACAGATGGTACCCATAACGTCTGGGTGAGATATAGGGTGGAATTTGGACGTGCCAGGAGATTAAGCATAGCTTGTGTTTTTTATTATAACACAAGAAGAGAGTATTGGGAGAGTTTCAACCCACATAAACTCCCGTACCCAAGGAAATAGAACACAAAGTGAGTGGGGGATATCAAGGACAGGTCTCTTCTGGCCTATTTAGGCAGAGAGTACGCCAGATAGGCGATCTCCTTCATGAGCATGGGAAGTGAAAGTGGCAGTTAGGTGCTTGAGGGAGTTCCCTTTATTGACTAGGTGGTCTCACACAGATTATAGGCGTCATGCTTCATCATATGACCACCTAGCTCCACCCAGGTAAGATAATACTACCTGGGTGGACTCAACCTCATTGTTAAATGAACTCTGAGGGAGTGCTGAAATTTTATCTTCCTGGATAAGTCAAGGGACCCAGTTGAAAAGTGAGATTAATAATAAAAATACCTTACGAATCCCCTATCAGATATAATATTTTAATGGAGGTGTTTGTAGGTAAGATTAAAAGAACAGTAGGGACAAATTTTAATATAATGATTCAAATTGTCTGACAAAAAATGGGGACAAACATGTTTCTGCCCTCTCTAAGAGCCAAAGCGGTCTGGGGCATTCTTCAGGGCCAAGAATCCCTAATATATAAGGGGCTAGATAGAAATGCTAGACAGTGAGCAGATAATTTCAAATGCACTCAGGACCTACCTGGTTAGACTGTAGAGGTAGGGCCTAAAAGGAGAAGAAGTAGATGAGTGTTCAAACAGTGAAATGCATAGAGTATGTGCCACATCACTGCACACTAAAATGTTAAGATCATGCTGTGGGTTGTACACACTTTCATACAAATTAAACTAATACATTAAAAACGACTATTAGACCAGTACTACGAGAAGGAAAAGAGGGTGGTGGATTTCTTACCCTATGGAGACAAGGCGGTTAGCCTCAAGTCTGGGAACATGAAGAGAGGAGGTGCCCCTTATAGTCACTCTCTACGGAGAAATAGCGGTTCAAAGTCAGCTGAAGGTAATATAGGTTTAAGCAAGGATTTGTAGTTGAAAATAACATATAATCCGTTCTGGTAGTTGAGCTCAAAATCTGTATAATTGATCAGAACATGCTGATAGGTTCTATGACATCATTTAAGGGTGAAAATTGCTAGGATGAGGGCTTACAGACAAAATAACAGAGAATATATAGGACACACAGTCACAAAAGATGACTAATCTTTGGTTGGGTCTATTGTGCTCCCGGGGGAGGAGGCAAACTTACTACTCCAAGGGCTGCATCTCATCGATACACCTAAGCATTCCGCGTCCCAGCTGCTTGCTCAAATGCGGTGACGGGCGGCCCTCTTATGTAGGATTCCCGTTAGTAAAATTGTCAGTGTCTCAAGAGTGGTCGTGTAACTCCCTAGAGAGAGGGGTGCAGCCACGAGGCGAATCCTGAATCCCCTGGCCCCTGGGAATTGGAGTCCCAGAGACCCGGGTCTTCATGGAGACACAGGCGCCTCCATGAGACGTCGCACCGGTGCCTGGGCTCATGGGAAATGTATTCCCTGAACTCCAGGCTGCCCGGCCGCATCCTCCACAGAGGAGAAAGAGAGGAAATATGAAATGGAAGGAGAGAGGGATCGGGGTTTAGGGTGGTGGGGGATAAGAGAGATGGAGATAGGGGACAGAATGAACCAAGAGGAGAGGAGTGAAAGAAGAGAGAAACAAGAAAGAGGAAAGGGTGCAAGGGGGGTAGGGGATGGGCAAAGATAGAGAGTGGAGAGAGGGGTGAGGGAAGAGAGAAAAGAAAGGAGAAGGGTGAAAGAGGTATGAAGAGAGAGAGAATCAGACTTGAACCCAGCAGGCGACAGCAGAAATAAAACTAGGGGAAAAAAGGGAGAGTAAAAAGGAGAGTAAAGGTATATCTTGAAATGTGGACCTAAAGAGGGGAGAAGAGGGGTGCTAGAAGATGAAGGCGTGGGATTGAATCCAGGCGGATGAGAAAGAAATCACGGAAGATTAAAGTGAATGGAGGAACAAGTGGGGGGGGTGGTTGTTGAAAATGGTTATTGTTGGTTGTTGAGGAAGGTTATTCATACAAGGTAGACCATTGGATCTCATCATTGAGTCCTGTGGTGTCAGTGTGTAATCTCCAGACCCCTCTCTGTTCGTAGTATAACAGTTTTTATTTCATATTTGTTGTTGAGTTGTTTAATTTGTCTATGACAACCCATTCCGTATCGTTGAGGGAGTGGTCCCTCCTAATGTAATGGTCTGTTAGTCTGGTTGCATCCCGTCGGCATCTGATGGTGCTTCTGTGTTCACATATGCGTGTACCCACTCTTCTTGTGGTCATGCCAATGTACATGAGCTGGCCGGGGCATTTAATCATATAAATCACATTCTTGCTGTTGCAATTAGAGAGTGTTCTCAATTCCCATGGAGTTTGTAGACCAAGTTCCAATTTGGCAGCTCTTTTTTAAAATTGGCAAACACTACAGTTGCCACAGGGGAAATGTCCAATAGGGGGTGGTATCTGCCATAGTGTAGTTTGTATGTTCCCTGGGGTCCCAGCGCGTGAGTGCATATGAACAACCAAGTCACGGATACTTTTAGCTTTTCTTAAAGCATTAAGCGGAGGATCCAAGGGCAGTCCTCCGGATGACAAAATCTTCCAGTCCTCCTTAATTATCTTTTGTACTTTGTTGGATAATGCGTTAAAAGTAGTTACACAGATTCAGTTGTCCTTCTTTTCGGTTCATTGGGACGGTTGTAGCAACTTTTCCCTATGACTGTAATGGGCCCTTTTCTCTGTTCTTTTAATAAGGTAGGCGGGATATCCTTTGACACAAAGTTTGTTGGTAAGTTTCTTTGCATGTTTGGTGTAGTCTGACACCTCAGAGCAATTGTGTCGTAGGTGGAGAAATTGGCCCACTGGCAAGTTCTCCTTCAGACAAGCTGGGTGAAAGCTCTGGAATTGAAGACGGTTGTTCCGGTCTGTAGGTTTATAGAAGACTTCACTCTTCAGTCATGTTTCACCGACCGCCAGGGTCATAATGACCCCCTATGTCCAAGAAAAAAACAGTGAGCTGCTAAAAAATGACGATATGCCTACTATTGCAGAAGGACACGTCAGGGACCATCTATGTGCCATGGGCTCAGATGGATAAGAAAGGGCTAAGAGCCAAACTGCTGCTGTTTCATGGGTTGAGAAGAACACAGCGGAAATAACACTAGCAATAGGTAATGTTAAGAGTCTGCTGAGCAGTATTATCAGAGAGCAGAATAACATGGTGTTCACTGGAGCCCACATCCCAGCCATCAATCTAACAAACACAGAGCATGACGGGCCACATTCAATTCATATAGGAACAAAATATGGATGGCCCTGAGGGATATGTTACTTGACTACCGAGATGTAGGAGGGTTGATACAGAGACCATAAAACCCGGGGAGACTATAATCGATTTTCCAGACAGGATGACACAATGGTGGGGACAGGAGAGAGGACAGCAATAAACCGATACAGGCCCTGAGGTTCTATTCTTTTACAATATCCTCAAAAAGGGGCTGCCAACTGAAATACAAAGTGGATTAGACAGTGTAGTAGGGTTAGTCATCAAACCCTGGCTGGTAATACAAGCAAACATATTGCATTTTCACAAAAAGAAACAGGAAAAGGACATGGAAAAAAGGAGCAAGCACTGAGAGATACCACAAATGTTGTCACTATTGCCACAGAATGAGCCAGAAGGCCAACAAATGTCAGCTAAAAGCATACCACAACCAGAAGCTGATGAGTCGGTGCTAGTCCCTGCAGAATTTCCATCCACAAAGCCACGCTCAGGCAAACCTGAATGCACCTTATATTCAGCAACATGGAAGTCTGTCTACTGCCACACCACTGCAACAGGAGTCAGGTAGTGGGACCAACACATGGCATCAGCAACCACAGACAGGGAACCCAGCCCAACAAGGACCCGGGCCACAACCGCAGCAGGGAGGGATAACTGTTTAGGGAAGCAAGGCTTTATACACACCATCTGAGGAGAGCAACAATCCCAATTTCGAACACTGCAAATCAGAGGCATGGGGGCTTCAGAACAACTCTCTGACCCAAATCAGTTCATGGCAATTAAGATAACAGATCATACGAAGTTCTAAGGAAGTGCCCAAAGACTAAATAAAAGAAGCCAAAATCTAGCGCAAACGAAGCGACTAGAAAGGGGATTAGTCAAGAGAACTGGCACTAATTGGGAGGGTCAAGTTGCATGCCACATGCTGGGACTAGAGGGGTAAACATGTGACCTTAGGCCACGTTGGAATCACCGACCACTGTTCAGTGTGAAACGCCTCCTCTTTATACATTTCCACATCCGTGTAGGCCGAAAACACCGCCTACATCTATGGCACCCTGATGCACACACTAGGGTACTAGAGGGCTGGCAACACCGACAAAGATATGGAGTTTCAGTGGAGTGCCATAAACCTTGATAATATGAAGGGGACTGGGGAGGGTTAAATAACAGCGTAGATACCCCATGTCAGGAGATCTGGGATGCTGAGATAGATAGATATATGTGGCTAGAAGGGGTAACCCCTAATTTTATGAAAACTCATACTGTAGTAGTTATGTTTCAGAGGCAAAGGAACAATTCCGCTCTGTACAAATGAAAACGGTGGCATAATCCCTCCATGCTGATGGACACCTACTGGTAATGCAGCACATTTGCATGCACTCAGCTTGTCCCTGGATGGTGTGGCCTCTGCTCCCTTGTCACCATACACACCCCACTTCTGGCCATCCCAAAGAACGTCTGTCAGAACTGTACCAACACCTGCTAAGGAAGACGACTACTCTGTTGCATCAGGCTTGAGAGAAATGAACTGCTGATTATGTTGGCTGGGCTCAGTACAGGGACATTCTTGAGGAATTCAGACTGTTCACCGATGCGCAGGTATCAGCAGGAGGGTCCATAGACTTCCTCACCTTGCAGACAAAAACTAATGTCCGCTGGTTGCAAATAATCAGTTGGGAAATGTTCAAAATGCTGAAAAACACTGAGCTCAGCCATGATGCAATCAAGGAAGAACTGAGAGCCATCCACCTCATGGTGATGCAACATCGGTATGTGTCAGATTTGATGACCACAATGGAGGGTGGAGTATGCGCAGGTTTAGTACACATCTTGCTGTACATTCATACCTGGCAATGGGACTCTGACTCTTGCCTTCCAAGCATTGCACAGACTACAAAAGACATGCATCAAGAGGAAGGTGCCGCTGAGCAGGAGTTGTTCACGCATTGGTTCTCCTGGCCCCCCAGTGGCTGACCGGTCTGTGCACGTCATTGTTGCCCGTTTTCATTGCATTACTTTTTTTGTGTGGTTTCTTACAATTGGGGGTTTCCTACTGTAAAACACAGTCTTCAAATTGGGTAGAATGCAGTTAGCTACGGAAGTGGGACAGCAACACCCCCCCCCCAACAATGTTACTGTTATGACTTATGGGTTTGATAGTGTAGTTGAAATTCAACTAGCGGGAAGAATGTTAATATTGGAGTAATCAATGTTGATGCACACAACAATTCATTCATAAACACAAATGAAGTTGCATCACCATTATTAGATTTCTCTGTCGTGAACCATCCATCCACCCCTAGGCCTGAGGTTACTGACTGACAGGTCACAGGTGGGGTGACACATAGCCGGCAGACAAACCCACAAACAGGAAGCTTAGATCAAATCCCACATTGTGTCCACACAAGGTTGAGGCCCACATTCATTTGTTATCTGGACACTGTTCACATTCTTTACCAAAAAAAGGAATGTTTTCTAATTACTTTATGATAGCCAGTACATCCTCACTGCAAACTGATGTACATTGAGAGACAATCCTCAGACCCCAGTTCTGTAACTGCTCTCCTGGCCATATTATTTAATTAAACAAACTGTTCCTGTTTTTCCAGATGCTGCATGCCTTTTTTTAAGGTAAATTCACATTCAAGCAACAGTTTGATAATCTTGAGAAGCCTTTGCTGCCCTACACTTGCTTGGAGGCATGCCTCTCAGTTCAGCAACTGCGCTCACCATATATATGTCGATTCTAACCTCTAAATTTGTGAGGAGAAAGCCCCAAAACACATAGGGCCTGATTTAGATCTTGGCAGAGGGGAATACTCCATCACAAACATGACAGATATCTCACTTGCAGTATTATGATCCCATTATGACCTATGACAATCGTAATACGGCGGACTGACTATCCGTCATGTTTGTGATGGATTATTACATCGGCCAAGATCCATATCAGGCCCATAGTGTGGAAGAAATACTTGCTGAGGCAGCATCCAATCCAACAGCCCTCAAATTCAGTAACACTTTAGTGATATCTCATACATGCTCTGTCTCAGAGCTGAAAAGGACTAGGAGATCACTGATATACACAAAGAAGGAGTGTGTTACACAGTCTAAAAGACATTACAATTTCGTTTCATTTCGTTCATAGGTCATGACCGGATAATTTGTCCCCTAAGAGCCCTATTTAATGGAAATTATTGCAGATGTCACCACAAAAAACATGACAGATATCAGTAATTATAGGTAAAGGTCCTTAATTGCTACCTCTTAGTCAATTCAAGCTCTTATTACTCTGCTCGGCTTAGAAAATAAGGGCTGATTTACTAACTTTTGGAACTGGGCAGCACTGCAAGCGTTTTTGCTGCACCTCCCTGCATCACAACAAAAGGGTAGTAATGCACCATATCTATAAGATATGGCACATTCTTGTCCTTTTCCCTGCACTGGTGAACAAATTGCTGCCCATTGCCAATGCAGGCACCCTTGCACCGTGGTGCAGGGGTGGCAGCATTGCACGGATGATTGTTTATGTGCAGGAAGGGACAGCTTCCTGCACATAAACAATTATTAATGGTGTTTAATATATGTGTGCTGTAGAATGCAGCACACATTCAAAGAGGAAAAAACAGGGAGAAATAATGTTATTTCTCCCTGCAGTGCCACTTTAACGCGACTCCTGAGGTGGCTTAGGAATCTAATGCATTCCCAGACTTGTAAATCTGGGAATGTGTCAGATTCTGTCGGTTTCCATATTTACAAGGTCATGAAAAGCCACGCACGGTGCATTTGTGTGGTCGTGTAAATATGGGTCGGCCCATTGCACCAACTGAGCATAAACAAATTACACTTTGGTGGCACAGTGTTGTTCCTAGGGCCTCATAAATGAGGCCCTAAGAGAGGCTGCCAAAATAGATGAAGATCCGCTGAAACCATTTCATTTATTTTTCCAGGGATATCAGTTGAGGTATACAGTTTTGCTCATTATGAGAAAATGGATCTGCAATGGATGTTTGGTGGTGTTAGAGAGCACATCAAAAAATCAATCAAAATGCCTGTTGGTAGCAAGGTCAGCACCTTTTCCCTTCTTCTTCAATACTAGTGACTAATTATTTTCTTGAAAGTCAAAGATATCCGTATCTGTAAGTAATGAGCTGTTTGACAAAAAAGGTGGAGAAAACAAGAGGAGAGATCACCGCCTGCATCTGAACATACTACTTATATATTCTTCTATTTACCTACATTATCAGGAGCACATATAGAAAGCTGCTCCAGGCGCAGGTTTCCTAGCAGGCTCCTGGTGAGATCAGATGATTTTAAAGCATTATCCTAATCTCATTGTGGGCAGTTATCCATCATGGGGAGATTCATACAGGCCTCTGTGCACACACTTTTTTCTCTGTAGGAAATAGATTTACACCACTAACAAACACCTTCCGCTACTCTTTCGGTACATCTGGAGATCCATTTCCCTTCCATTCATGGAAAGAAAGTTGACTGGAATAAAGTTATGACCTTTTCCAGGTTGGCAAGGTGAAGGAGCGGAGGTTGGGAATGTCCATAAAAGAACAAGATTGTGAACGTGCCTAAATTTTGAAGGCAAACCAAGCCCAAGAATACCTTCTTTCCACCAACTGAGTAGAATTTAGGGCCGTGGAGATACCTTTGTGAATTCCTGGCCAACATACAAATGGGAAAATCAGTCATAAATGTACCTTTCCGACCAAATTTACCTTTGAAAATATGCCCCATTGTGAAATTTCCCAAAAGCATTTTTAAGAGCAGGCAGATGTCCCACAGAACACTGCCTACTCTGAAAAAATTTTTAAGAAAAGTTTCATTTTCTGTTTTGAAATGCATCCCATTTTCAGTTAAGTAAAATGAGCTGCATTAAAAATTTGCATAATCTAAAAGCAATTCCAGACATGGTTGTCTGCTGACCTTAGCAGGCCGCCATCCCTGTGATTTTTGTGATTCCCAATGAGTTGCAAAGCGAGACCTACCTCATTAATATTCATGATTTAGGATAATTGTAACCTATTGGCAATCACAAGTGAAACTCAAAAGAAGGTCATACATTTGAAATCGTGATTTCCTAATTGTGATTCGCAGGAAATTGCAATTAGGAACTCGCAATTTCAAACTTTTGTACAGGTGGCCCTTATGTCTGTCAAAAGTAGGAGTAACTATGAGCAGTAAGAATGAGGAAGAAAACAGCCCTCTCCTGGCATAGTTAGAGGAGAATGGACTACTCTACAGAGGAGAGAGAAATGTTAACCCTGTTTAGAAATTATAATTAAAAACATCCATAGTGAAAAAACTTGGTATTCCAAAAATAGTTTAAACTCTGACAAAGTGGTGATTCATGAATCTGAAATATAACATCAATATTTTGTACCTGCACGCCTTTCATCTGGCCTTAAAGTGTCTTCTTCCAGCAATATTATCTGACTTCATCCTGCTACAGACCACCACCAATAGTGCCACGATGTATTATATCGGCAACCAAAGAGAGTTATTTCAAGGTAAATACAGACAACTTTGGAACTCCGCCCTCAGGTTCTTCAGAAGTCTAAGGCAAAGAAAATCAGCAAGCACCTGCTGGAAAAGCATAAGTGGTCTTCAGATATTTTCACACTTTGAGGTACACTTGATGGTGGCAAGTTCACCACCTAAATAAAAGCAAACTTTGGAGGTGGCACAATTGTGGACCTTTGAGCCCAATTCCAAACAAAATGTATTCCAATTCCCTGGTATGAGCCAATATTTAAATCCAAATATTACCAAGAGTAATTGACATACTCAATAATGATTCTTATAATTTCAGATGGGTCTCTCCTGAGGTGATAAAATATTCTCATTTCTCCAGACTGGTCTATCCATAGATGATATCAAGACCTGGTGCACCTGTTCACTCAACCGAGAGAAATCTTCCATCCAGAAGAGAGCTACAGCAGACTTTCTTCCAGGACAGACCTTTCATAGAATATTGTCAAGCAAGACCTTCTACCACAGCATATCATATTTGAGTTTGACCAGGAAATATTTACTCTAGTGTGCTTGAGTGTATGAGGGTCTCACCCCTACTGAACACTGATCAGAAACAGAGAACAATTTATTTTCACACAAAAGTTGCTGCACTGTTATGTCTGAAAGGGAGAGAGCAAAAAACGCACCTTTCCCTGCTGCTGTCATCTCTTGTGTTGGTGCACTTTCTTGCTACCTGTTGCTATGCAAACATATTTGCAACAAAGTGCAATGGTGTGTACATGATGCTGGAAATGTACCATTTTTAGGGCCTGATTACCAGTACAGGTGCTATTTATTGCACCTAGTGCATAATGATACCACTGGGTTTATTGTTATTAGTAGCAATAAATAACACTTATTACCAGTTTCTGGGGAATAGCAAGGATTTTGTTGTATAATGCACCATAATCCAAATGATACTGTAATTACTGTATGGTTTTCAACCAGTTACATTTCGGCACATTTGGCCTGGCGAAATTGAACAATGGTTAAGGTATTTATTGCATTTGATTATCAATGGATGCATTAAAATAAAAAAATACTCAACTCTTGATTCTGACCCGTGCATAAACAGGGCTTTACCAATGGGTTGAAAAAAAATGACTGACTCATAAACAGTCCCGTAGTGTTTAGGTCTTCACAGATATTTCAGCCCTAACAGATTCAAACTTTAGAAATTCAGTTCTCATCTCCTTCACTGCATTTGGAGCATTAGTCTACTAAATTATCTAATCATTGTTTCTTTTCCAGCTCAAGAAATGTATTAGTACAAAATTATGTATCAGAAACACTTCTGGAGAGTATGAGTTATGAAACATGAATAAACTAAAGGGTCCTTGAGGACATCAGAATAAAAAAAACATCAATGGATGCTCCATATTAGAAATGGGGTCTTTGGCTGGCAGTCAGGTTACCTCCTGTCCAAGCAAGGACCCTCACTCTAGTCAGGGTAAGTCACACACAATCCAAATTATCCTGTGCCCACCCTCTGGTAGCTTGGCACTGAGCAGTTAGACTTAACTTAGAAGGCAATGTGTAAAGTAATTGTGCATTAAATTATACAATAACACAATATAGCACCAAAATAATACACCACACTGTGTTTAGACAAATATATAATATTTATCTGATAATATGCAGGTCAAAACAATTAACCCCTTCGCTGCCAGGCCTTTTCCCCCTCCTGTGCCGAGCCTTTTTTTGGCTATTTGGAGCAGTTCGCGCTTAGGCCCTCATAACTTTTTGTTCACGTAAGCTACCCACGCCAAATTTGCGTCCTTTTTTTCCAACATCCTAGGGATTCTAGAGGTACCCAGACTTTGTGGGTTCCCCAGAAGGAGGCCAAGAAATTAGCCAAAAAACAGTGAAAGTTTTTTTTTTTTTTTTTTTAAATTGAAAAATGGGCTGCAGAAGAAGGCTTGTGGTTTTTTCCCTGAAAAGGGCATCAACAAAGGGTTTGCGGTGATAAAATCACCAGCTTCCCAGCTTTCAGGAACAGGCAGACTTGAATCAGAAAACCCAATTTTTCAACACAATTTTGGCATTTTACTGGGACATACCCCATTTTTACGATTTTTTGTGCTTTCAGCCTCCTTCCAGTCAGTGACAGAAATGGGCATGAAACCAATGCTGGATCCCAGAAACCGCAAAATTTCTGAAAAGTAGACAAAATTCTGAATTCAGCAAGGGGTAATTTGTGTAGATCCTACAAGGGTTTCCTACAGAAAATAACAACTGAAAAAGAAAAATATTGAAATTGAGGTGAAAAAAACATCAATTTTTCTCTAAGTTTTACTCTGTAATTTTTTCCTGCAATGTCAGATTTTCGAAAGCAATATACCGTTACGTCTGCTGGACTCTTCTGGTTGTGGGGATATATAGGGCTTGTAGGTTCGTCAAGAACTCTAGGTACCCAGAGCCAATAAATGACCTGCACCCTGCAGTGGGTTTTCATTCTATGCCGGGTATACAGCAATTCATTTGCTGAAATATAAAGAGTAAAAAATAGCTATCAAGAAAACCTTTGTATTTCCAAAATGGGCACAAGATAAGGTGTTGAGAAGCAGTGGTTATTTGCACATCTCTGAATTCCAGGGTGCCCATACTAGCATGTGAATTACAGGGCATTTCTCAAATAGATGTCTTTTTTACACACTGTCTTACATTTGGAAGGGAAAAATGTAGAGAAAGACAAGGGGCAATAACACTTGTTTTGCTATTCTATGTTCCCCCAAGTCTCCCGATAAAAATGATACCTCACTTGTGTGGGTAGGCCTAGCGCCCGCGACAGGATACGCCCCAAAACACAACGTGGACACATCACAGAAAACAGACCTGTTTTTAGCAAAGTGCCTACCTGTAGATTTTGGCCTGTAGCTCAGCCGCCACCTAGGGAAACCTACCAAACCTGTGCATTTATGAAAACTAGAGACCTAGGGGAATCCAAGATGGGGTGACTTGTGTGGCTGGGACCAGGTTCTGTTATCCAGAATCCTTTGCAAACCTCAAAATTTGGCTAAAAAACACATGTTCCTCACATTTCTGTGGCAGAAAGTTCTGGAATCTGAGAGGAGCCACACATTTCCTTCCACCCAGCGTTCCCCCACGTCTCCCGATAAAAATGATACCTCACTTGTGTGGGTAGGCCTAGCGCCCGCGACAGGAAACGCCCCAAAGCGCAACGTGGACACATCACAGAAAACAGACCTGTTTTTAGCAAAGTGCCTACCTGTAGATTTTGGCCTGTAGCTCAGCCGCCACCTAGAGAAACCTACCAAACCTGTGCATTTCTGAAAACTAGAGACCTAGGGGAATCCAAGATGGGGTGACTTGTGTGGCTCGGACCAGGTTCTGTTACCCAGAATCCTTTGCAAACCTCTAAATTTGGCTAAAAAAACACATGTTCCTCACATTTCTGTGGCAGAAAGTTCTAGAATCTGAGAGGAGCCACAAATTTCCTTCCACCCAGCGTTCCCCCATATCTCCCGATAAAAATGATACCTCACTTGTGTGGGTAGGCCTAGCGCCCGCGACAGGAAACGCCCCAAAGCGCAACGTGGACACAGCCAAATTTTTTAAGGAAAACAGAGGTGTTTTTTGCAAAGTGCCTACCTGTAGATTTTGGCCTGTAGCTCAGCCGCCACCTAGGGAAACCTACCAAACCTGTGCATTTCTGAAAACTAGAGACCTGGGGGAATCCAAGATGGGGTGACTTGTGTGGCTGGGACCAGGTTCTGTTACCCAGAATCCTTTGCAAACCTCAAAATTTGGCTAAAAAAACACATGTTCCTCACATTTCTGTGGCAGAAAGTTCTGGAATCTGAGAGGAGCCACAAATTTCCTTTCACCCAGCGTTCCCCCACGTCTCCTGATAAAAATGATACCTCACTTGTGTGGGTAGGCCTAGCGCCCGCAACAGGAAACGCCCCAAAGCGCAACGTGGACACAGCCAAATTTTTGAAGGAAAACAGAGGTGGTTTTTGCAAAGTGCCTACCTGTAGATTTTGGACTGTAGCTCAGCCGCCACCTAGGGAAACCTACCAAACCTGTGCATTTCTGAAACCTAGAGACCTAGGGGAATCCAAGATGGGGTGACTTGTGTGGCTGGGACCAGGTTCTGTTACCCAGAATCCTTTGCAAACCTCAAAATTTGGCTAAAAAAACACATGTTCCTCACATTTCTGTGGCAGAAAGTTCTGGAATCTGAGAGGAGCCACAAATTTCCTTCCACCCAGCGTTCCCCCACGTCTCCCGATAAAAATGATACCTCACTTGTGTGGGTAGGCCTAGCGCCCGCGACAGGAAACGCCCCAAAGCGCAACGTGGACACATCACAGAAAATAGACCTGTTTTTAGCAAAGTGCCTACCTGTGGATTTTGGCCTGTAGCTCAGCCGCCACCTAGGGAAACCTACCAAACCTGTGCATTTCTGAAAACTCGAGACCTAGGGGAATCCAAGATGGGGTGACTTGTGTGGCTGGGACCAGGTTCTGTTACCCAGAATCCTTTGCAAACCTCAAAATTTGGCTAAAAAAACACATGTTCCTCACATTTCTGTGGCAGAAAGTTCTGGAATCTGAGAGGAGCCACAAATTTCCTTCCACACAGCGTTCCCCCTCGTCTCCCGATAAAAATGATACCTCACTTGTGTGGGTAGGCCTAGCGCCCACGACAGGAAACGCCCCAAAGCGCAACGTGGACACAACCAAATTTTTTAAGGAAAACAGAGGTGTTTTTTGCAAAGTGCCTACCTGTAGATTTTGGCCTGTAGCTCAGCCGCCACCTAGGGAAACCTACCAAACCTGTGCATTTCTGAAAACTAGAGACCTAGGGGAATCCAAGATGGGGTGACTTGTGTGGCTGGGACCAGGTTCTGTTACCCAGAATCCTTTGCAAACCTCAAAATGTGGCTAAAAAAACACATGTTCCTCACATTTCTGTGGCAGAAAGTTCTGGAATCTGAGAGGAGCCACAAATTTCCTTCCACCCAGCGTTCCCCCACGTCTCCCGATAAAAATGATACCTCACTTGTGTGGATAGGCCTAGCGCCCGCGACAGGAAACGTCCCAAAGCGCAACGTGGACACATCACAGAAAACAGACCTGTTTTTAGCAAAGTGCCTACCTGTGGATTTTGGCCTGTAGCTCAGCCGCCACCTAGGGAAACCTACCAAACCTGTGCATTTCTGAAAACTAGAGACCTAGGGGAATCCAAGATGGGGTGACTTGTGTGGCTGGGACCAGGTTCTGTTACCCAGAATCCTTTGCAAACCTCAAAATTTGGCTAAAAAAACACATGTTCCTCACATTTCTGTGGCAGAAAGTTCTGGAATCTGAGAGGAGCCACAAATTTCCTTCCACCCAGCGTTCCCCCACGTCTCCCGATAAAAATGATACCTCACTTGTGTGGGTAGGCCTAGCGCCCACGACAGGAAACGCCCCAAAGCGCAACGTGGACACAACCAAATTTTTGAAGGAAAACAGAGGTGTTTTTTGCAAAGTGCCTACCTGTAGATTTTGGCCTGTAGCTCAGCCGCCACCTAGGGAAACCTACCAAACCTGTGCATTTCTGAAAACTAGAGACCTAGGGGAATCCAAGATGGGGTGACTTGTGTGGCTCGGACCAGGTTCTGTTACCCAGAATCCTTTGCAAACCTCAAAATTTGGCTAAAAAAACACATGTTCCTCACATTTCTGTGGCAGAAAGTTCTACAATCTGAGAGGAGCCACAAATTTCCTTCCACCCAGCATTCCCCCACGTCTCCCGATAAAAATGATACCTCACTTGTGTGGGTAGGCCTAGCGCTCGCGACAGGAAATGGCCCAAAACACAACGTGGACACATCACATTTTTTCATAGAAAACAGTGCCTACGTGTGGATTTTGGCCTCTAGCTCAGCCGGCACCTGGGGAAACCTAGCAAACCAGCGCATTTTTGAAAACTAGAGACCTAGGGGAATCCAAGATGGGGTGATTTGCGGGGCTCTGACCAGGTTCTGTTACCCAGAATCCTTTGCAAACATCAAAATCTGGCCAAAAAACACTTTTTCCTCTAATTTCGGTGACAGAAAGTTCTGGAATCTGAGAGGAGCCACAAATTTCCTTCCACCCAGCGTTCCCCTAAGTCTCTCCATAAAAATGGTACCTCACTTGTGTGGGTAGGCCTAGCGCCCACGAAAGGAAATGGCCCAAAACACAACGTGGACACAACATATTTTTTCACAGAAAACAGAGGTGTTTTTTGCAAAGTGCCTACATGTGGATTTTGGCCTCTAGCTCAGCCGGCCCCAGGGGGGGGGAAATGCCCTAAAATAAATTTGACCCCCCCACCCCCCCCAAACCCCCCCTGCCAGGTGCGACCCTTGCCTACGGGGTCGCTACCCCTGCGTGACATTGGCGCCAAAAAACAAATTCCCGGTGCCTAGTGGTTTTTGCCCCCTTGGGGGCAGATTGACCTAAAATCGACCAATCTGCCCCCAAAGGTGGCAGAAATGCTCTAAATACAGTTTGCCCCCCAGGGAAGCGACCCTTGTCTGATGGGTCGCTCCCCATCTCTAAAAAAACAAACAAAACAAAAAAAAAACATTTGCCCTAGCGCCTAGAGGTTTCTGCCCCCCCTGGGGGCAGATCGGCTTAATAATAGGCCGATCTGCCCCCAGGGGGGGGGCAGAAATGGCCTAAAATAAATTTGCCCCCCCAAACCCCCCACCCCCCCACCTCGGAGCGACCCTTGCCTACTGGGTCGCTCCCCCTTCGTGACATTGGCGCCAAAAAACGAATCCCCGGTGCCTAGTGGTTGCAGATTGACCTAAAATCGACCAATCTGCCCCCAAGGGGGGCAGAAATGGTCTAAACACAGTTTGCCCCCCAGGGGAGCGACCCTTGTCTGATGGGTCACTCCCCATCTCTAAAAAAACAAACAAACTAAAAAAAAACACTCAAAAAAAATTTGCCCTGGCAACAAGAGGTTTCTGCCCCCCCTGGAGGCAGATCGGCCTAATAATAGGCCGATCTGCCCCCAGGGGGGGCAGAAATGGCCTAAAATAAATTTGCCCCCCGAACACCCCCCCCCCGGAGCGACCCTTGCCTACGGGGTCGCTCCCCCTGCGTGACATTGGCGCCAAAAAACAAATCCCCGGTGCCTAGTGGTTTCTGCCCCCTTGGGGCAGATTGACCTAAAATCGACCAATCTGCCCCCAAGGGGGGCAGAAATGGTCTAAACACAGTTTGCCCCCCAGGGGAGCGACCCTTGTCTGATGGGTCGCTCCCCATCTCTAAAAAAACAAACAAACTAAAAAAAAAACACTAAAAAAAATTTGCCCTGGCAACAACAGGTTTCTGCCCCCCCTGGGGGCAGAAATGGCCTAAAATAAATTTGCCCCCCGAACACCCCCCCCCTGAGCGACCCTTGCCTACGGGGTCGCTCCCCCTGCGTGACATTGGCGCCAAAAAACAAATCCCCGGTGCCTAGTGGTTTCTGCCCCCTTGGGGCAGATTGACCTAAAATCGACCAATCTGCCCCCAAGGGGGGCAGAAATGGTCTAAACACAGTTTGCCCCCCAGGGGAGCGACCCTTGTCTGATGGGTCGCTCCCCATCTCTAAAAAAACAAACAAACTAAAAAAAAAACACTAAAAAAAATTTGCCCTGGCAACAACAGGTTTCTGCCCCCCCTGGGGGCAGAAATGGCCTAAAATAAATTTGCCCCCTGAACCCCCCCCCCCCCCCCGGAGCGACCCTTGCCTACGGGGTCGCTCCCCCTGCGTGACATTGGCGCCAAAACACAAATCCCCGGTGCCTAGTGGTTTCTGCCCCCTTGGGGCAGATTGACCTAAAATCGACCAATCTGCCCCCAAGGGGGGCAGAAATGGTCTAAACACAATTTGCCCCCCAGGGGATCGACCCTTGCCTGATGGGTCGCTCCCCATCTCTAAAAAAAAAAAAAAAAAAAAAAACAATTGCCCTGGCGCCTACAGGTTTCTGCCCCCCCCCTGGGGGCCGATCGGCCTAATAATAGGCCGATCTGCCCCCAGGGGGGGGCAGAAATGGCCTAAAATAAATTTGCCCCCGAACACCCACCCCCCCCCCACCCCCCGGAGCGACCCTTGCCTACGGGGTCGCTCCCCTTGCGTGACATTGGCGCCAAAAAACAAATCCCCGGTGCCTAGTGGTTTCTGCCCCCTTGGGGCAGATTGACCTAAAATCGACCAATCTGCCCCCAAGGGGGGCAGAAATGGTCTAAATACAATTTGCCCCCCAGGGGAGCGACCCTTGCGTGATGGGTCGCTGCCCATCTCTAAAAAAAAAAAAAAAACACAAAAAAAAACACAAAAAAAAAAATTTGCCCTTGCGCCTAGAGGTTTCTGCCCCCCCTGGGGGTAGATCAGCCTAATACCAATAGGGCGATCTGCCCCCAGGGGGGGCAGAGATGGCCTAAAATAATTTGCCCCCCCCCACCCCCCCGGGGAGTGACCCTTGACTACAAGGTCGCTCCCCTTGTGTGACGGCGCAAAAAAAAGATCCCTGGTGCCTAGTGGTTTCTGCCCCCCTTGGGGGCAGATTGACCTAAAATCGGCCGATCTGCCCCCAAAGCGGCCTAAATACATTTTGCCCCTCCAGGGGAGCGACCCTTGTCCAAGGGGGTCGCTCCCCATCTGTAAAACAGAAAAACAAAAAAATCCCTGGTGCCTAGTGGTTTCTGCCCCCCTTGGGGGCAGATCAGCCGAATCAAAATAGGCTGATCTACCCCCCCAGGGGGGCAGAAATGGCCTAAAATACCACCCCCCCCCCCCCAGGGACCGACCCTTGCCTAAGGGATCGCTCCCCTTGCGTGAAATTCACGCAAAAAAAAAAACTCCCTGGTGTCTAATGGTTTCTGCCCCCCTTGGGGGCAGATTGGCCTCATCAAAATAGGCCAATCTGCCCCCAAGGGGGGCAGAAATGGCCTAAATATAATTTGCCCCCTAGGGGAGCGACCCTTGCCTAAGGGGTCGCTCCCCACCTAAACAAAAAAGAAAACATAACAAAAATAAAAATAAAAAAAAAGATCCCTGGTGCCTAGAGGTTTCTGCCCCCCCCCCTGGGGGCAGATCGGCCTAATAATAGGCCGATCTGTCCGCAGGGGGGGCAGAAAAGGCCTTCCCAAAAAAATGCCCCCCCTGGGAGCGACCCTTGCCAAAGGGGTCGCTCCCGTTGCTTGAAATTCGCGCGCAAAAACAAACTCCCTGGTGTCTAATGGTTTCTGCCCTCCTTGGGGGCAGATTGGCCTCATCAAAATAGGCCAATCTGCCCCCAAGGGGGGCAGAAATGGCCTAAATATATATTGCCCCGTATGGGAGCGACCCTCGCCTAAGGGATCGCTCCCCACCTAAAAAAAAAAGAAATCATCACAAAAAAAAAAAAAAAAGGTCCCTGGTGCCTAGAGGTTTCTGCCCCCCCCGGGGGCAGATCGGCCTAATAATAGGCCAATCTGCCCCCAGGGGGGGGCAGAAAAGGCCTTCCTAAAAAAATGCCCCCCCGGGAGCAACCCTTGCCCAAGGGGTCGCTCCCTTTTGCCAATTTCACTGAAAAAAAACAAATCCAGTTGCTTGAAATTCGCGCGCAAAAACAAACTCCCTGGTGTCTAATGGTTTCTGCCCCCCTTGGGGGCAGATTGGCCTCATCAAAATAGCCCAATCTGCCCCCAAGGGGGGCAGATATGGCCTAAATATATATTGCCCCGTATGGGAGCGACCCTCGCCTAAGGGATCGCTCCCCACCTAAAAAAAAAAGAAATCATCACAAAAAATAAAATAAAAAGGTCCCTGGTGCCTAGAGGTTTCTGCCCCCCCCCGGGGGCAGATCGGCCTAATAATAGGCCAATCTTCCCCCGGGGGGGCAGAAAAGGCCTTCCTAAAAAAATGCCTTCCTAAAAAAATGCCCCCCCCGGAGCAACCCTTGCCCAAGGGGTCGCTCCCTTTTGCCAATTTCACTGAAAAAAAAAAAATCCCTGGTGTCTAGTGGGGTTTCAAAAGCCGAATTGCAAGCAATCCGGCTTTTGAAACCTGTGAGAGACTTCAAAGGGAAGGAAATACATTTCCTTCCCTTTGAAGCCTCTCGGGGCCTCCCCCATGGGATTGAAAAAGAAATGAAAAAGCATTTCTTTTTCAATCGCGCTGGAAGCTCTGCTTCCAGCGCGATGGGGGAGACCCTGTGACTAATCAGCGCGCGCTCGCGCGCTGACGTCACAGGGGGGGTTGGGGGGGTCGGGGGTGGGAGGGGAAGGGCTTCCCCTTCCATCCCTGACTTGGGGGGGTGGGGGGGAACCCCACAGAGGGAGCGAGAGCGCTCCCTCTGGGCTCTGTGCACAGGACGTAATGGTTACGTCCTGGGCACAGCAGCACTGTGCCTCAGGACGTAACCATTACGTCCTGGGCACAGAAGGGGTTAAAATGCAGTAAGCAGATGTTGAGATATCACTATAAAACTGATTTAAAGGCCCTAATTAGGACCCTGGTGGTAATTTGGGGAAAGGTACAGCCAACAGGCTAGCGGTACTTTTTCCCAAATTATGACATTGAGCCAAACCGCCAGTGTACCACTCTGTCCGCCAGGGTGGCAACAGCCGCTGGGCTGGAGACTTAAGTCTCCAGCCCTGCGGCCATCACAATCCCACCCTTGGGATTATGACACTGCCTACCGCCATGGTTTTTGTGGCAAGCGTACCACAACGATAACCATGGCGGTAGGCACTATGAGTGACAGGGAATTCCTTCCCTGGCACTGATAGGGGTCTCATCCGCCCCCTACCCCCTCCCCAGAACTCCCCCCAACTCCTCCCCTCACCTGCCACCCGCACATTTACACACACACATACACATATACACACATGCATACCCACATCCACCCACGCATGCACACATGCATACCCACACACCGCAACACACACCAACCTACTTTGCCGCACACATGCATTCACTGCACACAACATACACATACTCTCACATTCAGGCATTGACGCACTCATTTAACGTGACTCACACCCGCATGCATGCAGTCATAAACAGACACCCCCCCACACACACAACACCCACACACACGCAAACAACACCCCCGCCCCCCTTTCCTGTCGGAGCACCCGACTTACTTGTACGCGGGGGGTCCTCCGGCTGGAGACGGGATGCAGCGCTGCTGTCAGCAGCAGCGTCCACCAGCTAAACACCACCAGGCTGTATCATTGCTCATGATATGGTAGGCGGTGTTTTGCTGGTGTGGCACTGCTGCTGACAGCAGCACCACTTTACCTCCGTCTGCGGCCATGACCGTTAACGGTATTCCGCCAGCCTTCTGATGGAATTCCGTTGAGGGTCAGAATGCGGGAGGGCAGCTGGTAGCCACAGCGACGGTATGTAGGCGGCCGTCGCCGTGGCGGTAGGCAACAGTTACTGCCAGTGTCATAGAGAGGGCCAAAGTGTCTTAAGTCTTTGCAAAACAAATAAATGTCTCTTAAAAACAATAAAGGTCTCTTGCAAGCAGAAAGTACCCGGTTCACGTTCAAAATCTCCGCAGGGGACCGCAGGGGAAGCGATGCGTGGAAAACGGGGAGGTGTGCGTCGGTTTCGCCCCTTCGCACACCGCCTTGCGTCTTTATTTTCAATGCAGAGGAAGTCTTTGTGTGGATTTCCAGCGTTTGGACTCGGTTCCTCTTCGGGTTGGGGGGTTTTCTGGCACCCCGGGGACAGTGCATGGAATCCTGAGTTTGCGGGGCAAAATCACAAGCGCTGCATCGATCCAGTGGGCGTTGCATGGAAAATTTCTCCCACATGGCAGACACTGCGCCGATTCCTCTCTGGAAGTCAGGCTGCGTTGTCCTGGGTCGGCTGTACAACGATCCGATGGGCCGTGCAACGAAATTCCGGTCACAACGCAGGCGCTGCGTCGATCTTCTCCTTTCAAAGTCGGGCTGTGTCATTCCGATTCCGTGTGCAATTAGGGCCATATTTATACTCCGGTTGCGCCGAATGTGCGTCAAAAATTTTGACGCACATTCAGCGCAAACGATGCCCCATATTTATACCCTGACGCCCGATGCGGCGCACAAGGGGAATGGCGCTATGTGCGTGAGTTTTTGGAAGCGGCACCCCGCCCTGCGTTAATGACATGCAGGGTAGGCGTTCCCGTCCAAAAACCCACGCATACAGCGGTGCGTCGTATTTATGCTTCCGGGCAAAAATGTCTCCCGGGCCGTAGGCGGCGCAAAAAAATGACGCAAAGCACGAATAGCGTTAAATTTTAACGCCTGGGTCAGGGCAGGCGTTAAAATGGGGCAAACACACCTGTACTTAAGCAGAACACACAGAACAAACAACAGAGCAGCAGAGCAGCAACAGGGAGCTATGGAGGTGCTTTTTCTTCAACGTGCACGTAGACGCAGAGCCCTGCAGCAACAACAGCAGCTACAACAACAACAGCAGGGACCCCAAAGACAGCGCAGAAGGCAGGACAGGATATTCCGCCCAAGAACAACCCTGCATGGCCTCAGGGAACGGGACATCATCCAGAGGTACCGGTTGAACTGGCAGGCCATTCAGCAGCTGCTGGCAAATATCGAACAACAGTTGGCCCCCACTTTAGTGACACCCCGCACTATCCCAACTGAAACAAAGCTGCTTGCCGTACTACACCTGCTGGCAAGTGGCTCCTTTCAGACAACTGGTGCCCTGGTTGGTGGAATATCCCAACCATCATTCTCTGCATTCCTGCCTAAAGTCCTGGATGCCATCATTCGCCTGACACCCCGCCACATCTGCTTCCCTAACACACTGCAGAAGCAGCAGGAAATTAAACAGGGGTTCTACGCCATCAGTGGCTTCCCGCACGTCCTTGGTGCAATCGACTGCACACACGTACGCCTTGTGCCACCTGCTGATTCAGAACACCTCTACCGCAACAGGAAGCACACACATTCAATCAACGTGCAGGCCATAGTCGATCACCAAGGACTGATCACCAACATCGTGGCCAAATATCCTGGGAGTGTACATGACGCATTCATCTTCCGTCACTCCACCATCAACCAACACTTCCAGGATGGACGCTATGGCAATGGACTACTTGTTGGTAAGGACAAAAAACAAACCCATACACACACCGCACACAAACCCTCTAGGACAAACAACACATACACCACAATAGCAACACCTAGCCAGGAACACACTGAGGTACTCACATCACTAGCCATGTGTCAGAAGTCAACATTTAACCTGTCACACATTGGAATTTAATCCACAGCCTAATGTGAAGACATCAATGAGTGTGGTTGGCCAAATGTCACTTTACAGATTGGAAGTCTCAAAATAACCTGTACACTAATACAATGCATAAGTCAAAAGGTATGGGATGGCCTGGGCTCATACACATGAAGGTGTCAAATACACTTTCACGTTTTAACTCGGCATGGAACTAACATCACACCCCCAGTGAGGACACACAGACAACTGTATCACTAGTCACAATGCTAGGGAGGGAACACTCTACTGCAACAACAAAAACAGTCCTTCTGACAAACGGTTAGCCAACAAACACTTGCTCAGCCAAGGGAAAATATATCAAAGCAAAGTTTTCAATAACAACCATAGGTTGGAACATTAGTACACAAAAGAGTCACAGACAACACAAGACAACTACAGCCATCAAAGATCCGTACAACACTGCCTCCTACATCTAATTCAATCCATTCTCTTTCTCTTTCAGCTGATCAGGGGTATGGCATCCAGCCTTGGGTGATGACACCATTCGGGAACCCAATCACTGCTGCAGAGCGGGCATACAATGACGCCCACAAGAGGACCCGCAGCATTGTGGAGAGGACCTTTGGGATCCTAAAGTCTAGGTTCCGCTGCCTTGACATCACTGGCGGGAGCCTACTCTATTCCCCAGAGATGGTGTGCAAAATCATCCTCACTTGTGCCATATTGCACAATATATGTGTCCAGAGGAACATTCCCCTCCTTGAACTGGACCCAGGCATGCCTGAGGATGACGAAGAGGAGGATGCTGGGCCGCAACAGGAGGGGGGACAACCCAACACGGCAGCAGGACAGCGTAGGCGCCAGCAGCTTGTAAATAATTTTTTTGCTTAATGTATAATAATCACCTGTATTACACTATTGTAAATAAACACAGATATCAAACACCACATCATGCTTTGGTCCATGCATTACTGAGCACCTTTACTTATAAAATGCTGACGAAGAATGTGGTCTCCTTGACCAACAATGCCATAACAATCATCACAACAAAAAAGAACATTTCAATTGTATGCACAGAGGGTAGGATGTGACATGATACATTGCCATACACAGAGGCCCACATGAGTACAAATGTGGCAAATCCACATGCTACATCAAAACACCTGAGACAGTCTTGCACCCAGACAAAAAAAGTAGATCATGTGAAAGTCACATCACATGTGGTCAGAGACAGGGTGGGACCATCCATGTGTACGTCACCATGTCATCAATGGCTTCTCTCCAGTGGGTGATATGAGCAAAACACAATTGGGACAACATTAGCTGCCACTAACTCAGGAGGAGACCTGGATGTCACAGTGACAACATACACCCAGACAGGTGATAGTGGATCCACATACCAACACACATGTACACATATGTCATACAATCAACCAAATTATTGAAAGTAGACCATCACAGTCGGGTCCCAGTTTGAACCTAGCAGGAAGAATGTGACATGCCACTTAACCAGTTAATGCAGAAAGGGACACAGACACCCACTAAAGAATATTCCCCAGAACATCAGGAACGCTCAGAGTCTTCCAAACATAGTCATTGGGAAATGGTAGGCATGTCAGCTCAAAATCATCATTACTGCAAACTTCTAATGGGCTAATGAGATGAATGAATGGTCAACAGTCATACATACCATATGGCCTTACATTAGCCTGCTGCTGCAGGTTTCCCATAAAATATTAAGCCAAGCCATGGATACTGTAACTAATCAGGATGGTCAAATCCTAGGGTGCTGGGGGCCTAAGTCCACTTCTACGGTCCCACAAACATACACAAATCCTGTACTTGTGAGCCAAACACATGCATAAGGTACATGTGTGGCCTACATGTCAAGAGTAGAACACAAAGCACAAACACAACATGAGGCTAGGACATGGTTAGCCCCATAATAACTGTAAGTGACCATTGCACTCCCTGTTAGGACTCCAGATAAAAGCATCACCATCATAAGTGTGGACCAAATTTGGAGAAGGAATACATCATGGTATCCCATCCATCATTTCCAAACAGCCATCAGCAATTGCCACAAATATGTTGACAAATATGGAAAAGACATTATGTAACGTATCCACACCATTACTGTGTGAATGCCTGCCATACATACAACAATGGACATGTGGCATATCCAAACACAAATGTGTATCACATTGCCCCGTTTGACCCTGACAAATCACCTTCCCCAAGTTAAAAACATGAAGACGTAACAAAAAGATTTGATCATAATTCTACGCATACAGCATGGGTGTCATATTTTGGTCACGTACATGAGTGCACAGAATGCAGAGTCAAATCTGAATGTATACAAAAATTTCACAGATTTAGACAGCAAAATATAAGTTACATCATATTTCAGATTTGACTCAGCAGCATGTGCATTCCTGTACGTTTCAAAAATATGACGCCCATCATGTATGCGTCGGAAAAAATGACGCAACATGCACATATTTTCGTACATCTCGTACAGTAAATGAATATTAATATTCATATCATTTTTTTTCACTCAGCAGCATTAGCACTCCTGTAGGTGGATAAAATATGACGCCCATCATGTATGCGTCGGAAAAAATGACGCAACATGCACATATTTTCGGACATCTCGTACAGTAAATGAATATTAATATTCATATCATATTTTTTCACTCAGCAGCATTAGCACTCCTGTAGGTGGATAAAATATGACGCCCATCATGTATGCGTCGGAAAAAATGACGCAACATGCACATATTTTCGGACATCTCGTACAGTAAATGAATATTAATATTCATATCATATTTTTTCACTCAGCAGCATTAGCACTCCTGTAGGTGGATAAAATATGACGCCCATCATGTATGCGTCGGAAAAAATGACGCAACATGCACATATTTTTGGACATCTCGTACAGTAAATAAATATTAATATTCATATCATATTTTTACACTCAGCAGCATGTGCAATATTATGCGTCATAAAAAATGACGCGAAATTATGTATGCGTGAAAATACGACGCAAACCGCGATTAAAAAACGGCGGCCATTTTATGCAGGAAGTGATGTAATAGGATATCCTGTTTGCCAAATCTGTATTGGAAGTTGACTTTCACTTTCACTTTTCAGTCTCAGATTTTTCTAGACTGTGTGGTTCAGTGAAGAGTGTTGTCCTGTGAATTACTGCTTTGTTGTCCTGTGTAGCTTGTCTTTTGTACTTTGTTCAGTCTAATATTGTTGTGTATCATTGTCTCAGTCTGTTAAGTCTAGTTTTGTCCATTCCTGTATTTGTTTGTATTGTCTGTGGGAGTCTGTTGTGGCTAGGGTAGTTATTGGGGTTAGTTGGGCTATTTTCTCCTTTTCTTAACTTCACACCTCTACCTTTCCCCATTTCCTACTTTATTTTTTCTGTTAGTCATCAGTCATAATGTCAGGGAGGCCTCGCCTGTCCAGGATGGGCGAAGATGAATTGGGGGGATTTATCTGGCTAGTGTGCCATTTCCTCCCGCTGATGCTGGAGGCTGGGGGCCGTGTGATACAGGGGTATCACACGGAGGCCCGGAAAATTCGCTGGGAGAAGGTGCGCCATCACATGGTCCGGGTCCATGGGACCATGCGGAATGTCCATCAGTTGAAACACCGCTGGGCCGATCTGATCACGAGGGAACAGGACCTGCTGGACCACCTGGGAGTCAGGATTGGTGGCCCTGTTGGTGAGTAGCAATCAATTACATGGACATGATAGTAATCTGTGTGTGAACATGTGATGAATGTTACCCAATCTGCTAGATAAGGAGCTGCCTATGTGTAATGCTAGGGAAACCTAGGCTCTTGTCAATATATATTGATATCCCCAAATTGGCTACACTTTTTCTCCCTCAAACAGCAG